>NC_140301.1:44221125-44821125 GCF_964211825.1 Aythya ferina
TTTCTTTAATCTAAGAAAATTAATATACACGTCCAATGTGGTTATCCTTTCTTTCTACTCAGCTGCCAATACAAGCAATGTAAGACGTGGGTTTTATACTGCTGCCTTAAGTTGTAATGCATTTATTGACAATTTCTGTTTAACGTTTACGCCACTGCGTGCATTCTCACAACGGGCATGCTGAGGTCATCTTACTGGGAAGCACAACGTGCATATCCCAAAGCAAAAGCTTCGGGGAGTTTGCTCCGAAGGCCAACCGAGCGGGCAGCGCCTTTCCCGCCCAAAAGCTGAGGTTTGCTCTGCATTCCAGTGCTGTGCCGGGGGTTTGTCATCCGAGTGCAGACACATGTTCAGTCTAGCAGCTCCTCTTTCAGCCAGTGTTTGAGCAGCGGTTAAAAGAAGATGCACTCATGTGGAAAATCCTGGCAGCAGGCACCGCGGATTGTATTACAGCAGCTGTCCTCAATGGGGAAGCCGTGATGTTTACAGTGTGTGTTTTTCCATGGAATTTTGTTTGTCTGCTGTATATACACAACACAGGCTATTCTTCTCTGGGTGATGCGTTTTTAGGTACTTTATATACAAAGCATTTTCTTTGGCAATATTTATATATAAGATGTGAATGCAGATGTAAAGCAGACTCTGATTTGAAAACATTCACAATTAAAAAGTCTGCTCTGTAGTAATCCAGATTAATCAGCATCTTTGAAACAAACAAAAAGGAGGTGGGGGAAGCCTTACAGATGTAAAATGTGATCATGCTTCAGCATACATGTTGAAAAACCTGAGAATGAATGAGAGAGGTGCTTTTTAAGAAGAACCTATTTATAAGCACGTAAATTAGAAAATTATTTTTCATAGATGTTATTTCTTTTTCTTTTGTGTGAGCTTAGAGCCTTGAGGTGGTAATGTAATCTCAATTGCAAATGGCTTAACTGTTGGTAACAACTTTGGATGTCTTGATGTAGGTCAAAAAACCCCTGTGTTACTCTTTCCAACATATCAACATAATGTGGTATCACTTGTTCATAGCTATTTTTAGGGGAATCATCATTTTAGCAACTAGGCCATAATTGGCATAAGTATGCAATGATGATGTCACTCCTTCTTCAGCCGTATTTCTGTTTTTGTGTGGAGGAATCTTTTCCTTGTTTTATTTTTTGCTTACTGACATCATGCCAGTGAAATTCAATGGGCCTTGCATTGTTTTCCGAAGCCCTAATTCAGCAAAATGCTTCAATGTATTTTATTCCAAGTGGATGTTAGGAAGCCCTTGGCTTGGGTAGGATTTAAGCACTAGCTTAAGTGCCTTTTGGAGCATCAAGTGATTTGCAGCTTGTGGATATGCCGTTTTCTGTTGTGGTGGTGGTGTGGTGGCTTCCCCCCCCCCCCCCCCCCCCCCATACTCATGCCTATAACAAATTGGATGTGAAATAAGTCAAAAGCTAATTCCGCATCTATGTGACATCCCTGGATCCTTCCAAGATCTGCCTGTCCTAACGGCACCATTGTGTAATGCACAGAGGTGTGAGAAAACAGAAACGCCAGGCAAGCAGCCCCTAATCCTTTTCGATACTTTGTGAACAGGGAAGAGTGTAGCATAGTGCATGCACAAAATTGAACGCAACGAAGTCCAAACCAGCACAACAAGTGGAAGGTGAGCAGGGCTGCAGTTCAGTCTTCCTTAAGCATCAAAAATATCTTTGTTTTACTAGTACCTCACACAGTCAAGCCGTCATAGCTGATTTCAGCCAAGTCTTCTTTCTCTTTGATCTCTGTGCTGCCTGCTATTATAAGATACTGAATTATCACCTCCTCCCTCGGGCTGTCTCAGGAGTTTACAGATGCAAACTTTCAAATCAAACAGTTTATGTTCAGCTGGTTTCCCCTTACTCCCTACTGTTGCAAACCAGCCAAAGCAAAGTTCACAAAAGGGAAAAACGGTAGTGCAAAACACTTCATAAATTATCACCCGTTTCTTTTTCAAACCTTTCCCGAAGTATAGCTATGTTGTTTACTCTTTTATATGGATCTCTGATGAAAGCAAAGCCGCTTTCTGACTTGCATTTCAGGTAGGGCATTTTCATGTTGGCACTGCTAATAGTGCCGGTTGTTTTTGAAGAATTCATGATAATTAATTGGTACGGTATTACTTTCTGTTTACATTTTTGTTTGTGTGCATATGGAGCTCTACCTTGTGCCATCAGCTTTGGCTGAAATGCTAACTCAACAATAGGAACATTGTGTGTGAAATCAGACCTAAATGGAACTGCATATCAATGTTTTCTCCAAATTACTTCCCCCCCCTCCTTTTTTTTCTTGCTTAACTGAAATTATTAAAGATGTAACCACAGAGGCCTCTTTTATGAAGTGCAGATCCACATTGCTGTCAGTTTTCATTGCATTTCTTGAGCATGCTGTGGCCTTGAAAACAATTTTACTATAAATAGTGCAGTTTCAGAGCCTGGTAACAAAATGTAAGAATCTTTTAATATTTTTTTTTTCAGAGGGAAAAGTTGCCGCCTTCTCCATTGTTGTCTGGGATCTGAAATAGGCAAAAGTAATAGCTTGAAAGTTTAGCTTCCCAAATGTGTCTTCCATTACCAATGACACCTCTAAACATTGCTAAACACTCCAATCTCTGAGGTTCTGAGAGTGTAGGCAACTGTCAGGGAAGCTGCATAATTCGGCAGTGAAGTCATGCCTGATTCATTGACCGTTATTTATTCCACAATTATTTCTGCGGTTCCTAAAGATGACACTCCCAATGTTAAGTGTTAATGGGAAGTTAGTAGTCTTGGACAAGGAACAAGAGGAGCAGCACTACATGCTTGAGCAAAATCTGATGGAAGGCCAGCGTACTTCTATTGAGAAGTGCATTAAAACACAGCCAGCCTTTAAAAAAAAAAATAAGTAAACTGGCTTCAAGAGCTTTTAAAATACCATGTTTTTAGCGATTCATGCTGAAAAATATTGGTGGAAATAACTTTGAATTCTTTTTTGTTTCTTCCCTATTACTGGATATGTTTTTGACTCCCTTTTCTTTGTTTCTTCCTCCTCTCCTCAGCTTTTCCTGTTGTGGTTCATGCGTGTGACTTAGAAGGTGCTCAGGAAATTCAGAGTGTGTGGTGCAGGTGGCTGGACGTGCTCCCCTCTCACCTTTTCTACTTCTCAGTAGTGCGATCTGGGTACTCCTGCCCTTGAACCCTTCTGGGCTGGCAGGCAGAAGTTGCAATCAGTGACAACCTGTGTTGTGGCTTGGGGAAGATGTCACATGGCAGTTGAAGACTGGTTTGGGAACAACTGCATTTATTTTCGTTTGTAACATAATCTGTGCCTCCTCCTCCTCCTCTTCTTCACCCAGTGTTTTGAACAGAGCATTCAGGGAAGGGAGGGAGAAAAGAAAAGCTTGGCTGACACTTGTTTACTTTAGTTTTAGTTCAGCAGCATCAGTGGTCTCTACAGATTGGGCACCTGTGGCTATTTGGTGCTGCAAGGCAGCGATACGCATTTTGTGTGCAGCACGAGAATGGCCGCGGTAGTACAGGCATGGCTTAATTTCATATTCGGTGATAGCATTCCTTTGGTGTGAGATAGGAGCTGGGTAGTTCCTGGCTGTATTGAAATCAGAAGCAGTTTTGCCAGAAACTTGAGCAGGCCTTAGGTTTTTATCCACAAAAAAATAGTTTTCAGTGTTATTTCATTTCCAGCATTTGTCCTGAACTGTAACCTTATGAGCAGGGGGGCACTGTCTTCATTTGCCACTTCGTACAGCACCCAGATGGCATAATCAAAGCTCAGTGCTTGTTTGAGGTTCTCAATTGCTGCAGCAATAGAAAATAATGGCAATCTAAACAGGACTCATGTGCTGGTGATTATGGTTTTTCAACTGACCTGAAAACAGTGTACTAGGAATTGTTGTAGTACTGACACTGGGACTGAAATTGAAGACAGCAGAAAGCAGCCCAGCTGCTGTCATGAGATAATAAACAGTGCTGCAAGAAGGGAGGGGGCTGCTCAGCAGGATAGAAGCTCAGGTAAGCACGAAGGACATGTTTCTCAGAAACCAGCCTATAGAAAGCTGGATATCAAGATACAGTCCAAAATAAGAAGCTTCATATACTCTCTTTAAAGACATGAAAAATTTTGAACAGATCCACTTTTCTGAATTGCTTCTTGGCACAGTGTAATCCCAGGCAGGGCAGACACGTGCTTTGGAGTGCATGGAAGCATCACAACAGGACAGTTTAAAGATACAAGTCCTATGCAATGAAATATTAATAAAGTAAGCACTTCATTATAAATTAGAAATGTGCATGAACTAAGAAGTAAATAACAGGTTTTATTGCTGATAATTCTGCAGATAAGTTGCAGCAAACACGTACTGGCAATTTAACAGCAGTCGGAGTTCCATTTGCTCTCGTGATACCCAATCATATTCTAAGCTAATAGTAGGTTTAAATTTATAGTTTTTTTAGAGATTCTCTGTAGGAGAGACTTGCTGAATGATACATGCCTACTAATCAAGAATAAAATTACATTAAAAGCCTACATTGCAGCATTGACCGTGCACAGTGTTCATTCTGGTTGATAAGCAGTGCAAAGCTTTCTGGCACCTGAGAATGAAAATGTAAAATTAAACTCTAACTGAAGCAACTTAACACAACTGTCAATTTGGAACATGTGCAAAAGAATCAAGATGATAATGAAAAGGTTTTAGCATTCCAGTTAAAATCTTAATTTAGCAAAACTTAAAATTTTGGTTTAAGCTTTTAAGAAAAACCTGATTGAAATTTTCTTCAGTAACTATAGAGTGGAAGGTTTTGGCTAGTTTTAAGGAGAATACACATTTTTACTATTCTTTTATGTTCTGATAATGAAAAATATTATGAAGAATATCAATGAGAAAAAGCAGAGTGGCAAAGTCAAAAACTGCCCTGGACTATTTTCTTGTATTCTTTGACGAACAATGTTTGATGTTTACCATTTGTTTTGTAGTAAAATTATGTTTTGTGGCCTCAGGCAGAGAACTTCACCTGAACTGTTTTACTATTTTTTCCCTCTTTCCTCGGCGCATGAAGGAATTGTTGAGTCACCTGCCTCCTTCACTGTCAGACTTTCTACATCTGTAAGAGCTTTTCAAAGCAGTATCCTTGAGTAAAATAAGAACGGACTTTTCATAGTAGTTTTTTCAAAATAGAGATTTCCTCTATGACATTATTACATACTTTTTGGTAGTGTTTAACGCTTTCCTGCTTTCTGGGCAAATTTCTGAAGTGATATGTATATTCTTGTAGGGTGCCTGAGTATATGCTTAAGGTTATACACCCTGCAAATCATTCTCACTGAGCAAACAATTTATGTATCTCCTTAGGTGTGATTAAAGATAATGCTATTGCTGATATGCTTAGAATTAAGCACATTTTGAATATTTTTATGAACTGGAGCTTTTTTACCCCTTAGTACTGGTATGTTAGTTCTGTAAGCAGAATGAAAGAAAGAATATGCTCTAAATGTCTGATAACCATGGTAAACCTTTTTGCCTGAAGATTGGCGAACAGTATGTACCTGATTTAGTAGAGATTAAGGATGTTCTTATTGCAAAAGTAGAAACCAGGTTTGTTGGGATTTTGTCGTCTTTTTGTTTTCTGAAAACATAAAAAAAAAACAAACAACAACAACAACAACAAAAAAACAAGCTTAATTCAAATGCTGACTTGAAATCAACCAAAAACATGTGATGCTTGTGAAATAATTAACTTGTGACGGTTATTTTAAACCAGTGCACTGCTAGTTTACAGTCTGAGCAGTTCAGAAATAGTGCACTGACCATTGAATCGAAGGCAAGTAAATCAAAGACGCTTTTGCTGTCACACATACTTGTGTTAATCCTACTACAAGAGACCAAGAAGAGACGCAGTAGGTGTTAAGAATTGTTGAAAAGTTTGATGTGTGTGTACTCTGTAGCATGTAGTGACTCGAGGGTGCACACACTTTGAAAGGGTGGTGTTGCAGCTTTGCAGAAGAGTTCTGTCCCTTTTGGATCTGTTAAAAGGTGCTGTTATCTTTGGTAGGAAGAAGGCCATGGAAAGCTGAAAGGGAAAAGCTTGGTAGCCAAAGAGTGTGTGTGTGATGGAGAGGGGGAAGGGTGTCTCGAATACTTTATTTTTACATGTTCTCCTGCAATTACATTGTAAACAATTCACACTTCATAGAAACCAAAGAAGAAAACTATTTAGGTTATCTTGCCTAATACTCTTGCCAATGCAGGATTGTGTCCTGCTGTATTTTCTCTGTGGTTTTAGACTGTTTTTATCTGACTCTAAGTGATGATGCATTTCCTATAAGACCATTTCACATTCTAATAGATTTTACTGTTAGGAAGCTTTTTGTTGCTCTGTAAACTAAATTTTTCTCTTCTAAATTCAGACCATTACTGTGACACACATCTCCAGATGCTTAAACTAAGCAATTACCATTGCTGTCCTTGGCTGTTTACACTGTTCAGTTACCTGTAAGTCTAATACTTCTGTTGTTAAAGAAACAATGCTACTGCATAACATTTTTCACCCAGGGGAGTTGGGGAGGGGGTATACAACGCAGTTGAATGTTCATCAGCAGTCACAGAAATGCAGAAGACACGTACAAAGCTGCTGGCAGGTTTGTGGGGATTTTCACACACTGGACTGTTTAGTTTTGAGGCAGATGTTTAAAAAGAATTCCAGCCCCTTTGCAATAGCCTGGTAACTTAAAGAACTATAAAACTGACTGACAGGTGTGTTCCCTGTTTCAGGAGGTGTACATGTACTCTGCAGGATCTCTGACCTGTAGGAAGAAGTGTAGAAAATTGGTAAAGTGAACAATTGGAGCAGAAACAGTCTGTTGTTGCTACTGCTGTCAAATCAAGGGGTGGGAATTGTCTTCTAGCAGATATCCTCAAACCATTGGCATTGCTACCTACCTGTATATAGCACACAGGGAGACATGGACAGAGACCAAAGTGCAGTTCCCCAGCTATGTTACACTCAGCCTGAGCTGCAGGAGAATGGGAAATGATTCCGTGAGGTCTGATGGATCTGTGTGATGAGTCTGAAGTGGGGAACACAAGAGTAGGACTCATAACGTTTGTAGTAGCCCACATTAGTGAGTTTTATTTGCCCATACAAGTTGTATGAAATATGGTTGGCACTGGCCCAGCAGCTCAGCTTTTGGAGGTACCTTGTATTATGCATCACTACTGTAGTGGATGGAGGTTTTTACAGCCACCATTCATAACTGCTTTCTAAGAGAACACTCCAAAATATTGAGCATGTTTGAAAACACATTTCTGGCTTGCTTTGGCTGTGGATGGTCTTTTATAAATATGCACCTCTGCCTAATGCTGTCCCTATGTTGCATTTCCTTGTTAGAGAGGGGAGAGGTGGTGGTTGTAGAGTCAGAGGGATCTAGGGGCTGCTAATAACCATAGAGGTGGAAGCCCAGTGTGGCAGTGTCTCCCTACTGCCTCCCTTCTGAGTACTGGCTGAAATGTCCCATCTTAATTAGAAGCTTCCTGGCAGCTGTGGATAACCTTCAAGGTTGCAGTGCCTCATTTTTATTACCCTTGGCTCTCTACTCTGTTATAAACAGTGTGTCTCACTACAAAATGAAAAGCTTTGTCTTCCAAAATTAGACTTATAAAAAGTTTATGCTCCATATTCTGAAATGTCTTTGGCTGAACCTTTTGTTTTCCTTTTTGCTCCGTATTTATCTGACACTGTTTGTGGAATTGTGCTTGGTTTAGATACTTGACTTTGTAGGAGCAGGTTTATATGCAGACTATAGTTACGTTATCTTTAGATGGAAAAACATTCAGAAATCTTCTTGTAACTGATCTGTAAGTAGAGGAACACTGTGGCATTGCTGCAATATACTACATCTGTAGCAAAAGAGCTTCACTGCTATCAGCTTTAGTGTTTGTGTGAGAAGAAGGTTGAATCAGCATTGCAATTACATACAGTCCTTACAATGAGTGAACTGTGGAACATGCCTTTTCAAGGTGACATTTGTGATAGTGGTCTCTGAAAGCACTGCTATAGTTAAGCATCTGTAAATACTTTTATTATAAACCCTGATTTTCATAGCTTTAGATCTTGACCATAGAAATTTGCCCTCAGCAAGAACTTTGTACACAGATTCTGGTGTCAACAGAGGAGTCTTAAGTTATGTATTTATTTTCTTCTTCTTAAATCTAATTCATTTTAATTAGAGATGGGCTTGTGCTTCAGAAATCAGATCCAAATCTTAAACTCTCCTCCCTCAGGTTTAGAGGATGTATAGACTTGACACTTATTTTTGGGCCAACCTTTTGTTTAAATTGAGCTGGCAACAGTTAAGCAGTGGAGATAGTGTCTGATCATTCCTACACTCCTATGACTCAAATTTCCTTTTACTATTTTCTTTCAAAGAACAAAATTTTTGTTGTCACTATCTTTCCTTCAAATTAGAATGATGTCTTCAGAAATCCTCCATTTATTTTTGAACAAAGTACTTTGGAAAAAATTCAAATGGCTTCTAGGTTTTACTCCATTTGGGAGAGAATAAAAAGTGAGAAGGCTGATGTCACACTGCTTTGGCTTCCTGGAAGAACACTAATCTGTACCGATCAGGTTAATAGCTCCCTAACTCCTAGGTCTGGGTAATGGTTTTTAGCTCCAGGTATCTCAAGTAAACTCCTGAGAGCAAAAACTTTTTTCCAGGGCAGAGGAGCAATCCAGCAAAATGTGCCTTAAAAAAATAGTCCTGAAGCTACCCCCATTACTTGTGCTTGTTCCTCTGGCTGTTACAATCTCTAAGTCTCTGCCTTTATTCCAGATTACTTTTGAAATTGAGATAGTTTAAGGAAAGACATTTTTACTTAGATTGTGCTGGTGATAAAGTCTGTATTTGCACACTTGTTCCTGCCAGTTTCCTGTCAGCACAAATAGTGCCAGGATTTGTATGGAACAAAGACAGATGAAAATTACTAATATCCCATGTATTGAGTAGGTCTCTCCTTACATCTTTAATTAGTGCATAATTGCTTAATTAGTGTATAAAGGGCAGCCTTCCATAAATGTCCAGCCCTGCTTTTAGGTCATCACAGTTGGCTCCTGTGGTATATGACTGGGATGTCGCACAACTGTGTTTTGATGTGGCCAAACACTTCAGAGAAGAAATCTGAAAGAAATTAAGAAATTTTCCATTGTGATTCAGGTTAAAGAAGAGATTACAAGTGTATAAGGAGCCAAGAGCCTTGTAAATATTTTGGGCTTGTGTTATTATTTTATTCCTGAAGGGTTTTAGATTCGTTTTGCAGAATTAAGTGATCGCTTACTCTGATAATCAGTGGTTACCCTCAAAGTAACATTCCAAACCTATTCACTCATGCATAATACCAGCACAGGGTATTTTGTCATATGTTCTTTTTAACACGTACTTGGTCTGTTCATCCTAAATGTATCAGGGTGATCAACACATCACATGAGAAAATACTTGAGGGGCATGTGGCTCTTACACTGGGAATACACCACGTTACCAGCAAAAGCAGGGAATGCAGGGACCATGCAGGGATGACACTGTGGTGAGGGAGTTACAGAGATTGCCCGAGAGGAGAGGTGGTTCCCTGTTTGTAAACTTATCTCAAAGCTTTTCGTTGTGATGGCTCTCCACAGTAAGCTCATGTGATTATTGATCACGTGAAAATTTCAGGGTATGGTTCACAAGGTCAGGAAGACGAACTGCTTTGAAACTTAAGTGCAGTTTAGGGCCATCAGTGGAGCTGCAAGGATTGCCCTAGTGTTTGTATATCTTTCTATTACCATGTGTTATTCTTCTGACACTGGGTCATCCAAAGCATTGTTTAAATGTACTTTCAGTTGATAATTTTAAAAATATCAGAAAACATGTATTAGCTATATTAAAAGAAACTAAATCTTCATTATATCATGCTGACAAAATCCAGACCAATTCATTTAAAGTTGGGGAACTAAGTCAGGTTTAAATCAACTTGACAAAAAAAAAAAAAAAAGAATTTGGCCCTATGTGTACAGGGAGGGCTCAGCAGATCTCTAATACTGTGTTTGCAAAAAACTCTCATAACTTACGATGATCAGTTGTAAAACGTGTTATTTTGGGATCATTAGGTAGCTTGAAAGTGGTTAATGACTTATTATTCTAGCCCTCGCTTCAACAATACGCGGTCGAGTTTGTTAGTGGCATTTTGTTTGCGCTGTGTTCTGCTCTACTTATGTCCTTAGCCAATCTGTATTTTCGTGAACACTGAGCAGCTTGTCTGCTGTAGCTGTAAATCCTTGTTTCCTTGATGTTTTTGGTAGCAATAGCCAAGAGGCATCCAACAATAGTAACCAGTTTGCTCATTCGTTTGAGTTTCTGCATCTGCCTTAGTTGGTTCACCAGGTGTGTTTGAGGGGTTGTTTCTCTGAGGTTACAGAGAGGACTGAGAATTCCTTCAGCTGTACGCAAGTACTTGTGGTTGGCTATCAGAGAGAAAAGGTTTGGCAGCAAGTGCATTGGCTCCTAAGTTATGGAGATGTGCTCTGTCAACACCGTGTCCAGCACTCTGCTGAAGCTAACAAGTACGAGTAGGGGATGCAGTCAGAGCTCACAGCGAGCTTTTTTCTTTTGGTGTACTGCTACTCATTCGGACACAAATCAAGCTTATCAGTGTAGTAGGTACAGCTCAGTTAGAGTCAACAGCTTTAAGTAAATTTAGGTCAAGATCTGGATCATTAGCTTTCCTGTCAAACCACCAACATCCTCATTGTGTACTGTGTGCTCTTCTAGGGCTGTAGTAGAATTCCCATTACATGTCCAATCATACAGTTGTTTTTTGTTTGTTTTTTTTTTTTACGCAATAAAAATATATATATATATATATATAAATAAGTAAGTAAAAGAATAAATAACTGGCTTAGAAAAATGCTACCTTTAACTGATATATTTAATGCATTGCTTGCACACAAAGGGATCCAAGTCTTTGGTACAAGAAGAGGGCAGACAGGAGAAAATAGTTCCAGTGATCATCCAGGAGAGTAATCCATATGACAAAGGAAACGTAGGAACAGCAAACAGCTTTGCCTGGCCTTTGTATCAAATGCTAATTTTGCTGTGATCATGATAAAATATTGCATGCAGTACCTATATGTTTGTACTCTGTGCCTTTCTTTAAAGGTGACAGTTGAATCAGATATATGCACTAAATAATGCAAACAATGTCTGTGTGATCAAAGAGGACTGGCCTTGAATTTGTAATAGTGGGCTAATGTTAAGGGTTGTTTTGTATTGCCTGTATTACCTGTTCTTGTCACTCATCTTGTTTTAACAGAATGTGTATTGCTCAATTTATTTAGGATTACTTGCCACCCTGACTATAATAGCGTGTATTTTTCTTGCTAGTTTCAAAAATTAATATCAAGTGCATTTGGATTTGTATGCCTTATTTATACTGTCATAACTACTGGTTTAGTTCAGTTTTTCTTTGTGCAAAAAATCAACAGTTTTGCATTTGTAGGGACAGTCTAAAAGCCTAACGCTAAATGGTAGGGTTAGCCAAAAAAAATAAAAAGAGGCACCTTGGAACTGTGGTGCATTAAATAGTCCAAAAGACACATCCCTTTACAGTATTTATTATACATGAACAATAACAGAGCTGTGTATGGATAGCATTCAGTATCTTATTGACTAATTTTTTTTAAACCTAGTTGGATAGCAAAAGGTTATGTTAAAATATTTGCCTTTTCTCTTTTTTTTCTTCCCTGCCACCACCAAGCAGCAATGCAACACAAACTTATTCCTTTGAATGTTTCCTTATAGTAATATGCACTAAAATAAATGTTAAGAGACTATATGTTGGTAATTAAAATTAATAATAAGTTGCACTTCATTGTAAAGCATCTTCATTACCAAGATATCCGTGTTTTTATCAAATAGAGCTGTTTACCAGCTCTCCCTAGAGTGGCTTTTGTATTGCCAACATGGAGTGAATGTTGACTTTAAACATCATAGAGAAATAAAAAAGAGAAACACGCTGGAAATTTGTGTCTTTAAGTGCAACTTCATTGTCAAGAACAGCTTCTTAGGCTGTGTTCCTCCAATATGCTGCCAGAGAAGTCAGTGGATTTTAAAGCCACTGTGAGTCTGACGTTAGCAGTACAGGGCCTGCATTTTACACAAAGGAAAAAGGATCTGTATTGTATGTTCAGTGTACCTCCTCCAGATTGTAACTAGATATAGTTTGTGTTGTTTTTGTTTCTCAGACAGCTGTTCTTGATGTACAGCCAAACAGTGCAATCTCATGTTGCCTATCGGTTGGACAGAGAGGGGACTTCTATTAAGCAATGTTCACTTTGCTCACCCAAACACATTTTTGGCAGTAGCTTGTTTTACTGTACCTGAAAGTCGTAAATACTATTTATCTGCTATTTAATTATTTATTTGGGAACACAAGTTCATGATGGTGACCAGGAAAACAGACTTGAATGGCAAGTGCCTTTTAGGTTTGTTGCCAGCTCCCTTTGTGCTTTGGTGTTTTGCATATAGCCCCTGTTTCCTGTTCAGTGACAACTGCTAAATCGTATGTTCAGTGGGAGTGATGATGGTGCACTGTTCACCTCTATCCTATCAAGGTGATTTCCCTTGCTGCTTGGATGCATGTTAAATATCCTGGAAAAAATGCACAAATGAGCTTTTCAGAACAATAACGTAAATGACACAAATTTCTTCAGCTTCTCCCAGTGGAAGACCTTAAAATTAATTACAATTTATTTTATTTCTCATAGCCATGAAATTGCATTCAACCAAGCACAGAAATTGCCCTCTGATATTTTTTCTTTGCATACAAGATATGCCAACTAAATGCTAGTGGGAGTATTTTTATCCCCAAGGTCTATATTAATCCGTTCTTGCTGAAAGGCGTATTTCTGAAATATTTATCATAAACCTGCAATGCTGTTGTCACATTGTTCCTTTCCTGGAATGATCATTTCTGGGACTTCTGCCAGCATTGTTTCTTCCATTCAAATAGGAAATGTGCTAAGAAGTGTCTGGTGCTCTGACGAATAGCATGACACTTGTTCATCAACCTGACTTTGGTGATTCATAACCCAAACATACAATGCCAGGCAAAATAGGAGTAGCCAGTGTGTGCGCCTATTAGATTTACTGACATTATATTTGCAAGTATAATTGTATCTTTATATAAGAAGGGTGGGAAGTTTTATCTTTTTAAACAGGAATCAGATCTTTGAAATACTAAGTTTGTGTTACTTAGTAAGTTCCACAAATAATTAGGTAAAACTTGAAGGAGTCTGAGACATTGATTTATAGCTTTAATCAGAAAATATTATAACGTTATTTCTACTGCTGTGTTTGTGCAACTGAGTGAGAAATACGTGTACATATTGACAGGGGGTCTTGAATCTCTTGAACTTAGAGTATGTTTGAAACGTGTCAGAATACCTTACTACAAAGAAGAAGGCTTCTGTTCTAGGGGATTTCATCCATGGTACAAAATGTTTGTTTCATTTGCTAAGGTAAAAATAGTGTTCCTTGAGAGGAATTTGTGTACAAGAAAATTGAATACTTTGCAATTTTTCCTTCCATGACTTGCAGTTTTAATTAGGTTTTTCTTATATGATAAGTGTCTTGGATGCATTACTATTGTGTCCATGGTTGAATTCATTAATTCAAAATGCAGTTCTATTTTAGCTCTGAGTTTCTGGAGAATAGTAGGAACAATTTGATAACACTATTCCCTTATGAAAGTATTTAAACCGTAATAAGTGTTTCAAGACTGTGGTTTATTATCTGGTCAAGTTATATCTTGGGCTTGCAAACATCACTTATGAACTTCTCGGAGCAAAGTCTGACAGCTATTCTGAAATTATGTCAGCTTTGGGTTTTTCTTGATATGTGCTGTAATCTACCTGCAACAGAGCTGATGGGCTGTCTTGAGAAACAGCAATACCTTTTGTGTATCAAATATATATATATAAACTTCATTTGAGTACAACAGTCAAGTTAAAATTGCATTAAAGATGCTTCTAAGGGTAACTAAGTCTTAAATACATCAGCATGCAACATAAATAACAGGAAAAAATAATAAAAATTATTTCAGCCTTTAGGTCATGGGACCATTGAAGGTTTTTGATCAAGGTGATGTTACTTCTTCAGAGACCTAGGATACTTCTTGATAAGGCTACCATATTACAAATACTCAGAGCACAAAATATATGTACTGGGGGAGAGGTGATGCTTTTCCTGGAGCATGAATTTCTGAGCCAGTGCATTTTTATCAACCCTCTTGTGGTCTTTATCAAGACCTCCACCACCACAGAGCTCCAGTCCTGTCTTGCCCTGCCCTTGTACAACCTTAGAACTGTACCCTTTCCTTTCACTCCTCTTACCACCAAGTAATTTATTTATTCTCTCATTTCTCATCAAATCATGCTGGCACCTCAGATCTGTGTCAGACCCCAAGGCTACTTACTAATCTGCCTAAGCTGCAGCTTTTGAAACAGGTCCTCTGGCCTAGGGTTCTCCTGTCCAAGGCTTCTCACAAAAGTTGGTTGCTGTTAGGATACTCCTTCAGAGTATCCTTTATCCCTGTCTGGGCCTCTTCAAATAAATAAAAATCCTCTTGATTTCTCTGTATCTCATCAGCTGCAAGCATAGATAATGGGTAATAAATACATGTATATATGGGTTACTTCTTAGTTAAAGCTGGCTGATTAAAATTCATTATATAATGAAAAAGTATGAAAATGGCATCACTGGGCTCCCTAACAGTTTGATTTCTAAATGAAAATATATGCTGTCAACCTTACAAACTTACCCAGGAATTTGAAAGTCAAGCGTTGCTTTTTGACTCCTGTATCACTGCTAGTGCTAAGAAATAAATCATCCCTGGGATCCTATTTTGATGCACCACAATACAATTTCAGACAAACTTCAATAATATGGATGTTAATCGTGGTAAGTAAACTGTGGTATTAACTCTAACAGTAATAATTATCACTTATAATATTTGTTAGGTTATAGAATCAGCAGAAGGTCTTTATTATCAATTTAAGGAATATAAGAGTATACCCCCCTTTGCAACAATCCTTTGCATTTTGTTTTTGGAGATAGCATTTTGGTTTGGGTTTTGCCCAGCTTTCTCCCAAACTCTTTACTTGGTGGGTATTGCTGCCTGGTAGGGCTACGGAAAAAGCTCAGTCGTAAGCTATTGTTAAATCTAAGGGCTAGTGTTTTCCAATAAAAACATTGTAAATTGTATGTTAAAAGGGAAATGTTAGTAGACACAGAGTTAATTGAATTGGATTAGCTATGCATCAGCTTTTCAGGCTGAGAGATTCTCTTTCCTGCATGTTGCCTGGGTAGAGATAAACCAGAGAGGTTTGACTGATTCCAGTCTTCCATAAACAGCGATGTATCTTTGTATCAACAGCAGCAAGCTAAGATGTAGATGTACATGAAAATGGCGAAGCTGATTTTGGCAGGCTTACCTGTATTTTAATTATAGGGTTATCTGCTTTCACCAGCACTTGTCAAGTTTTTAACATGGTTGGAAGCTGAACTGAAATCACAATTAGCTATTGGCATGCATATTGTTGTTACTCTGTTAAGCGTTTGTTTCGCTTATAATTTAGGATAAACCAATTTCCCTGCTTGTCTAATTGTATATTAAACATTGGGGATTATATTTGTTCTAAAATTTAAGTCACTTTTAATGATCAGCTTTGAAGAAAAATCAGTTTGGCCTTTTGGTTGTGTTGCCAGCCATATTTCCTGATCAGTAGCACAAATTTTGATCATAGTTTGCATGACTGTATGAAAACACTTGGAGAGTTCCAGGGTTTAACATGCTAATGGATTCTTATGAAATTAACTATAGAAATTAAAATGAGTTTTTCTGACTCACTGCATTATCTACCTGTTCAAAAAGTTAAAAAATAAAATAAAAAGAGTAAATACTTTTATTTATTTAGCCCCTCTTTCCCAGCTTCGTGCTAAGCAATTCAATAGGAAATGTGTATTATTTTTATCTTCAAATTTGTTGAAGTTGTCATTCTCTTTAGAGTCAGACAAGCCTGAGGTCTAATGTTACATGAATTTGGTCAATCTGACCCTGAATTCTTGACTGTAAACACCATAAATCTTCCCTGCAATAATTAGTTTCACATTGTAAAGGCCATGCTGTGAAGGGTAATCCCTCATGCAACAAGTTAAGTTTCTAATTTGTTTTCCATAGCACAGTGAATTCCAAAAGCTTTCACCATGTTTCTAGCGAGCCATTTATCAGCTTCATAATAAAGCATAGAAAGGACATCACTGATCATCTGCAGCAGAAACCAAATTGTGTTGTATTTCCTGATATCAAGTATAGGCAGTAGTGCCCTAGTACTGCAGGCTTTAACTTGATTCTTTGCTTTCATCATTCATTTTATTTTATAAAATTTGAAATTTATGAGTCTTCCTGGAGAGTAAATAAAATTTGTAAGCTGGGCCCAGAAATTGAGTTTCCTATTTGTTTTCATTCAGAAAGGATATCAGACAGCCCGAGTAATATGCCAGTCCCATACTTCTCAATGGAAATACTTCGTTGTATTGTGAAAGGCTTTATTATTACAGGGAAACATAACCCCGTGACTCAGCTAATACCAAAGTACAGAAGGTGCTGTCTTTCATACTTCCATGTAATTTTTTCAGCATTGGTCTGTTACATTTTTTCCTAGTCTAGTGTATAGAATTTTGCAGATCTATGCTTTATAGAGCAATAAAATATTTAGTATAATTCAATTTCAAGTAGGTTTAAGTAATTGGTTTGACAGCAGTAGAATATATGTATAGAATAGAGACCTGAACTCTAGCTTTTAAATCATTGCTAAACTCAAAAGTATTTGAACTGATGATAAATCCCATCTTGATTCTGGTGAGACTTTTTTTTTCCCATGTTCCTTTTTTTTTTTTTTTTTTTTTTTTTTTTTCTTTTAGGACAGGTTTGGGGTCATGCAGTTGATTTAGGGGGAAAATGAATCAGATATTTTCACATAAATCAGATAGAATCAGATAAATGTTGTCGTGCTTCTATGGTGACACAAGTCATTTCAGCCAAATAGACAAAAAGTCTCTGAAAGACAGCATCAATCATGATACATAGATATTTTTAGGACAGTTCGGTTTGGTCAAAAAATCTGTATTTCTGCTTCAGCACATGTGAATCAAGAATTCCAGACCGCAGTCCTATTTTGTCACTCTTGGAGTTTAGCTTGACATTCAGCAGCACGTCAGAAGTGTTTATAGAAGAATTCAGTGAATGCCAGCCATAAACACTACTGTGTAGATCATCTCTGCCATGAGTGGTGACTTGTTTTCTGTTCTGAGTTTCATTTGGGACTGTTGCTGAACACAGGCCTTTGTACCAGATGCTGTGCTTAAAAAATATTCTGTCCTGACGTAACTAGTCTGGGGGATTATTAAACCTCTAACTGTGGTGTTAAGGTTATTCTTCACCCAGCTCCTCCCTTCTCTGCACTTTTCAAACTGTATAACTAAAACATATCATGAAACAGTAAAAGAGAAAAAAACAAGCAAGAAGAAGAGCAGCAGGCAAGTTGAATAAGGCAAAGCATCCGCAGAGAGTGTCCTTGAAAAAATGCTTCATGGATTTTAGAGGAGAACCTGTGAGCAGGCTGTTCTGTAGGTATGGCAAATGCTGAGTATCTACAAGTCCTACTGACTTGTATTGGAAGTCTGGACTAGACCCCAGGTGTCTCAATTTCTGCCTCTGCAAGTAAGGGTTGTTCACCAAAAATTGTACTGAAATGTCTTCAGTGTTGCAAAGGTAAAGAGTGAAATGAATTCCCTTGGATGAATACAAAACCTGTGCCTCAAGCAGAAGGCCTTCCCTTCTGTAACTTCCTGCCTCAGTAAAGTGTGAGCAAGTCTGGTGAGTTTGTGCGCGGTGAAGGATTGATTACCTGTGTCCTGTCCACTGCAAGTGTTTTGCAGGGTGGACCAGTATAACTGTTAACTGCTGAACCCCTAATATCTGAGATAATAGGACCTAAAATGTTCTGGTCGACTCAGAAGTAGGGAGTGCTGTACATTTATTTGACTATACAGTGACTTTATTTCTATTAGACTTTAGTTCATTAGACTATTGGCCATGCTGAACTTTAAGCAGTTTCTTTAGAGCTTTCCTTAAGACTCTACATTATTCATAACAGTGTCAGATAAGGTTGTTAGCTTAGGCAAAGCCCTGTTGATCACATCCTTATAAGAGCTGTAATACCAATTTGCCATCTTCCATTCATCCATCCTTGAAGATGGTGCTCAACACTTTGTACATCTTTGAATTTCTTCCTCAGTAGTCAGAAGGCCTGGAAATGTTGTCTCTTAATACCTGCATATACATTCTTCTTCAGAAGCTTTGAAATTTGGGGCTGTATTATTTGAAAATCTACCTAAATCCTTTTGAAACATGTTCCATGTTGAAAAGCCATGAATAACCTCTTCCATTGATTTACTCTGAGATTGAGACTTCGGTACTAAGGGCTCTTTAGAAACTTGGTGAGGACTTCCCAGAGAAGAAACATCTCTTTTCCTCCTAGTGATGACAACAATCCTCTACTGTTTGCAGAATGTCGTTTAAATTACTGAGAGGCCTTTGGCATGCTCAGGGATGACTCTTGATGAAGATTGGCTTCAAATATAGGTTTGGGAAAATTTTCACAGGGAAGTTCAATCGTTAGAACTAGCCAGCAATTTGTGAATTTCTGAGAGCTGTCAAAAAGTAATCTGGCTCATCTTCAAAAAAGCTTTTACAACACACTCTGTTTTGATCTATGGCTCAATTCAAGGGGAAAAAAAAAAAAAAAAAGAAAAAAAAAAAAAAAAGAAAGATCTGAGATGGTTAAAATGGTCCTGTTGACATTTTTAAAATAAAAACATCTTTCATGTTGAGGCAGCGCTTTGTAGTGAAGTACAAGCTAACCTATCTTGGAATTTGAAAACCAACTTTTCAAGTGCTTTGATTGACCAAACCTGGATCATTGTTCCATTTTTATTTGAAAATCCTCTTTTGATTTTTTTTAATGTTTTTTTTCTGTCTTCTGGGATGGGAACGATTTCAGAAATCATGTGTTTTCACAGAACAAAGACTTTTTTTCACTCAGCTCATGAAACTCTTCACTAGTTGAGGATCTGCCCATTACAGTTTGTTAGCCCCTTGAAGCGTTAACCTGATATTCTGTTGAAGTGTGGGTTAGCTGTATCACTTTCAAAGGAAGCAGAGATGTAGGGTCACATTCTGATGTTCCTACTCACACTGAAGTAGTGCCTTGTGCTGCCTGGAAGTCACGCTGATTTCAAAGAAACTGTTTATGGAAGAAAGTCTTAATCAGCATGAATAAAAACTCTGAAATTTTAAAAACTGGTTAAAATCCTTACGTGCAAATGGTGCTTACCCTATGTTTGGACAAGATGCAGAATTCATTGATATTATGCTGCTTTATTTTAAAATCAATAGTTTCAAGGAAATGTAGTTTTTCCCTCCAATCCCTGCTCAGCCACACGTTTTGTTTTTTTGTTTTGTTTTGCTCTCTTAGCAAGTAACACTAAAAAAAAAAAAAATAATCTTCCATTTGAAAGGTTTAGTTTATGTGGTGTTTAACATTATACTGACTTTCACATCACGTTGCATATAGGAGCTAAGCATTTTTTGGCTTCAGTGACAAATGCACGTATTCTAATGCTTCACAGGATGTTTTCTAAAAGCTTCTGAGTTACAGCAGTTCTGTTTCAGTTGTGCCTTCACTGAGAGATTGGTCCCTTAGAGAGTAGTAGTCCTCTAAAGAGAGTGCAGCAGGCAAGGTGAAGGTTTATCACTGGTAATTTTGTGTAGGTTTTACATTCCACTGATTGCTAAAAGCCAGCACGCTTCTCATTTGAGAAAAGATGGTATAATTGAAATTGAGAAAATTTGTGATAATATTTTGGATATTCAGCTTTTTATGCATTGATATATTTTGGATTCTTAAATTCATCTTGACTGTAATTTCTTAAACTCAGGCTCTGTACATGATTTTGGAGTATGACTTACTTCATCTTACGTTACAACTGTAAATTTTTTGGAAACATAGCTGGAAAAATTGAATATGCTGTTGTACATCAGCTGCTTATAATCAAAGGAGCATGTTTAAAGGAGTTACAGGACCTTTATAAACTATGCGTGCAAATTACTTTTGGAATTGCTTTATTACATTCAGTTGTGACTGCCATTGCTTTGGATAACTGTTCAAATCCATTGTTATGAATTAATTACAACCATAATATAGTCTTTTGATACGTTTAACTTCACTTACATCAGCTAATCAGAGGCGCATGCAAGTTACACTGCCACAGAATGTGGAATAATTAATTTTTAATGTTATGTATTTCTCTGGTGAGTGTTTTCCTAAAAATAGAATGCAGGCTGTTTAAAAATGGAGGGGATTTGATTGGACAGCAAATGTACTGGTGTGCTTTTTTGCAACAAGAACAACTAGTGAAATATTTGAAATAAATTGGCAAGGATGTGAACTTCTGGTCCATGCGCTTTAACTCCCTTGGGAGTGTTCTGTTCATTTGTTAATACACACAACGCATCATTTGTATGGAGGATGCCAATTCCTGCTGTGTTTCTCTGTTTTTCTTTCATTTGCATGTAAACATGCAGTACTCGAGTTCTACAAATTCAACTGCTGTGATCCATGGGAAAATTTGCTGCATTTGCATGCTTAAATATGCAGGGCTTCTAACAGGAAAGACTCGTATTAAAATATGCACAAGCGTACATTTATTTTCACTCATTTAATGGAAGTATCTAATACATAAAATATCCAGGCTGAATGTAGTGTGCATGTCTTTTACATCTGCTGTTTATGCCTGAGCATGGAGGAATCGACCAGTAACCATGTTCTGTAAATAACAGCTAGAAAAACACAGCCAAAAGTGAATGGACTTGCAGAGGTAACTGTTAGTAAAAGCACAAATGGAAGCCAGGTAACCATAAATGAATTGATGCTGGAAAAGGGAGGAAAAATGTGACTACAGGAAAATAAGGTTCAGGTGCTGCCCTTCTATAGGACTTCGAACAGGAGGAATGGTTGCTTAAATAATAAATGCAGATAATCCTTCCTTCTACTGTTCATTTTATCAGACTCAACTAACCATCTGTAGCACCTGTGGTTCCCCAACAAATTTAAGTGGAGTTAGAGAAACCAAGGTGAATCTTTCTGCCAATAACCTATGGTGGTATTAGCATTCCTTAAATCAAAGTAACAAAGATAGGAACAAAATGCATAAGTGAATATTTTTTACTGCATTTAAATATACCCATCCTTTTTATGCTTACCATCCCCTCGCAGAGTTGTAGACCTAACTCTAGGCACCCCTGTAAAAGTCTAAAATAAATAGTTGCTTTCTTTTCCAGTGCAAAGTACACCAAACCCAAAACCATATCTATATTCATGCCTGTCTTTCTATTAATCTTTGTCTGATATTAATCCCAGTGTTGAGGTTGCCACAAACTAATAAAAAATGATTATGGAGTCACTACAGGGCTTTCAATATCCTTAAAAACCAAATCAAGCCTGAAGTAGATGAATATAAAATATAAACTTAGTTCTTTGAGTGTAAGTTTCCCAATTTAAGTTTTTTTGTTTGTTTGTTTTGTTTGCTTGTTTGTTTTGTCAGAATAATATTTAAAAGGTATCAAAAAACACTTTTAAAATAACTTAATTCAAAAATTTACCAGTACATTTAGAGTTTTTCTATTGTGGATCACTTCATGGTGAGCTTTGTCCTAGATGATCTTTCATTATGTTCTTTCTCTTCCCTAATTTAACTATCAGGTTATGAAATTGTGGTATTTTTTTGTCCTTAGCTATGTATCCTAAATATTATGTTTTGTCATATAGTCAACAGGTTCAGATGATGTATGGAAACAAGTTGGTCAGTTCAAGCTTTGAAAAGGAAAATGAAAAAAGAATATAGGAAAGCAAAATATATTTCATTTCAGCAGTCTCCCAGTGAATGCCACCCAGGTTTAAAGAACCGCCTTGCTTATGAAAGCAAAGGCAAAGCAGAATCAAACAATGGTTCAATTTCATGCCTCATTTCAGTCATTTCAGACATCATTAAACATATTTGGTTTCACCTCATCTTCATCAAGGTCCCAGAAAAGAGACAGGAGCCCTGATTAATGTGTATTGCAGTAAAAGAGGAAGAAGGAAACTTCATAAATCATTTTTTTCTGATTTCTTTGCTTCTTTGCCTGCCATTGTTCATTTCTTTTTAATTCTTTCTTTACGTTTTTCCTCTTGCTGTTGTAGAGGGCATAGGAAAGTTAAAACCTAGGCAAAAATCAGCTCCGCCTTACAGAACTGCCCATCATTCATTCTTGTATGGATTACTGTTCTCTAGAGAATTTCCATACTGCCTGACCAACATCTCAGTATTCTTTCTGTTTAATTCCTTTACAAGGTTGAAGACCTAAGGCTCAACCCAGTTAACTGCTGTTTATTTTATTCACCAATACAGAAAAAAAAAAAAATATTAGCACCCTGCTTTATGAGCTCTCTTTACTGTTCTTCCCATGTATGTGTTTATAGCAGGTGGCCAAAGAGATGAAAACCTATTTATGATGCCCTGGTACCAGTGAAATCTTGGGAAAATGTCTACTGGCTATGACAGAGATTGAATTTTCACCCCCTAGATATTGGATGTGAGAAAGGCACCGTCCTTGCTTCAGGAAGATTCAGCTGCAGAATGAAGCTCCTCCATCACCATATGAGACCAGACTGGTGGTCCCCAGGGTGCGGTGTCCTTTCTCAGGAGGTGGCTGGCATCGTGACAGCAGCTGCTCTAGGGGCTTGTGAACATTTTTGCAGTAGTCAGTTGTATGCCTAAAGAAAATGGGTAACGCAGAGGAAGAGAAGAGTGAAAGCTTCACTGTCTGAAGCCTTGCTCATGGCTGTGGGATGTTGGTGTCGCACGAGCACCAGCAGCCAGCTTTCTCTCTGCTCAGTGACTTCCATCAGTGCTTAGAGATGCCTTCTCATCGAGTGAGCAGAGGGGGTCAGGGTCCTGCTGCCGCTCTCCCCAGGGCAGGCAGGAGAGGGAGAGATTGCAAACGCTCTGCTTTGGTGCCTGGAGCCTCTCAGCTGCCAAGGGGCCTGCACAGGGGGTTTATTGTACCTGCAGGAGTAATAAAGACTTGGTACCAAATACAGGCTGTGTAAACTACTCCAAAGCATCAAAAAGGCAGTGCCCCAAAGGGTAGAGGCTTTGTAGTTGTCTGGAAAGGGCTTATTTCCTGAGTCACTGGATGTAAAACTTGAGAATTTGGGGTTGTCTTCCTGTAGTTTTCATTTAGTTTGATGTTCGTTTCCCCTCTCCTTTTCTCTCTCCTGCCTCAGCTCATATGATGTTTTTCTCCTCCTGCTGAACACTGTATCCCTTTCCTGCACCCTTTTTTCTGCCATTTTTGATTCTTGGTCGGTCCCATTGCTCCCTGTGCTGGATGGCAGGCTGCCTCAGCACTTCGTGTGTTGCAGTGCTCTGGAGATTTGAAATCTGTCATGCCTGCTGCAAAGGGGGCCAGTGCCTGTGGCACGTAGAAAAATGAAATGCTAACGTAGGAAGTTTGGGTCTCTGGTATTTAAAGGTGGTAGTTGAATCATTATTACCTTTACCTGCAGGGTTTTTTTTTCCCCCAATAAAATGCTTTGACATAGTGGTTTTGTGGGTGTTGAATTTTGAAACCTCTGAAGAAACTTTTAGTTACGTGACAGCAAGCTGTTGAACTGAATTTTGCTTTTGTTTATACAAGATCCAGAGGAGTGAGACAAGGACTTCTCTAAGGGACGCTGTATCTAATATCAAAACCGTAAACTAACCTCGATGATTTACATAAATGCTACAATATGCGATATAAATGAAAGTTAGCATTTTGTATTTTAAGTGCAACCTCTTGGCTGCGTCATGTGGAGATTTGAAGCCAGTCTTGCAAAAAAATCTTCTACTCAGCAAGCTCACTCTTAAGCTAACAGCTAATACAGTGCAGAGATCAAAAGGGTTGGTTGAGTTTTTTTTGGAACCTGCACATTGAGATAAGATCTACATGAGACCAAGCTGAATATTTTTCATGTTACATCTGTGGTTTACCAGAAGTGACAGTATCACATAATTAGTGATGTAACGTTTGAAACATTTGGTAAAGTCGCATGTGGATCTAATCTTTATGCCTAGTGGAGCTGTTATATATTTGTATAGGCTGTAACGTCTTTTCTGTAATGTCTTTATGGCTCATAATTGATTGGAATGATGTCTATTATAATAATTTTAAGCCTAGGGACAAAACTTAATGGACATAAATGAGCTAATATCTCTTCAATTCTGGTTGATTTTGCAGCAATAAAAAAAAGTTAAGATCTGTCACCTGCTAAATCACAAAACTTATTCAAGTAGTCCATTTCTTAATCTCTTAAAATAGCACTGTATGCTCCTTTATGGGTCCTGATAGCTATAAGATATAATTATCATCATCTAATATTGTATGATAACTAGAAAAATATGAAGGCTTATGAATAGTGAGATGGAAAATGAATTCATAACACTCTTAATTATTTTTCCTTATTTTAGCCTCATTCTGTAGATAGCCCGTAGCACAGTCTGAAGTGCCTGACTTCATATTAAGAACAGAATTGATGTGCATGGCTTTCTGGGCAATTTCAGGTGTTTGCCATATGGCAAAGAGTAACAAAAGCAACTTCTCTTCTCAGATATTCTTCCATGAAATACTTCCTTCCTAAGTGGGAAAGACCATTTCTTTACTAAACTGTCTCTCAAGCCACATGAGGCGTGGTAAAAGTGCCTTTCTTCCTTGTACTGCAGAATGCAGATGCATTGATTCTTAATTCAGTATGTGCAACAAACCAGAGATTTGGGGTTGGTTTGTTCTGATTTTGTTGTTTTTATTTATCCACATCTGTACTTTCAGTGGTTGCCTGCCTTCTATATTCTCTCTTTGGCAATATCCAGTGATCATTAAAAGGATGCAGGAAGTATTTCTTGTTGGTTCTACTTAGGATAATGTTTTGTTGGTTGTGATACTAGTTTTGCACATTGCTACTAAGTAATAGCAATGGCAAATTTCAATGCTTTGTTTGAGTGAGTGGAAGCAATGCATTTTTATTTATTTATTTATTTATTTATTGAAAGTGCTCTTCATGTACTGATTGAAAGCTCTATCTTAGAAGTAATACCAGTGTTTGTTGTTAGTTATCATCAGTCTGCCTAGCAGCAACCACTTACATGCATCTATTAGTGTACTTCCTTCCCCTGACAGCATCAGGAACCTAGGCTTCTTATTTTGATTCCCTTTCAAAACAGCATTGTGATTGTTTCTATCTGTTTGCTTAATACATGAATCTGTTTGTGTAAAATCAAAGAATGGAGCACACTGAATTCTCCCTCAGTTGCTCATTACAATAAATATTTAAAATGTTGGAAATGTAACATCAATAGGGTTGGCTGTCAGAAGTTGGCTGTGGCATGAAATGCATGGGAAAATTCCTAAAGTAGTATTTCTGCTGTTTCCTGAGAGCAGACCATGTTGTGTCTTAGTTCTGTAAACTGTAGTTATGGAAAAACTACATGCTTATTTTATATATGTATGTACATATATATGTGTGTTATAATATATATATATAATAAGCTGTTGTTATTATTTTTAAGGTGTTTGGTAAAAGTACTGGCACCTTCCATGCCCTCATCTTGTCATTTTGTTGTATTTCCCCCCCACTTAGCAATGGGGTATGCCATTTACTCTCAATTCTCAGTCATTCTGGGAATAACTCAACAAATTTCTAGAGTTCTTTCCTAGACCTGCCACATATATGCAATAAAAAAAATGACTGAAGACCCAGTTATGCAAATACCATGCTTTCTCTAATGCCTCCGTGTTGCAAATCGCTGTTGTCAAAGGGCTGTAACATTCACTACTTTAGCACTTTCTTTTTTAACTAGTGTTATGAATCGTGATATTCAGTGGGACTGCTTGTGATAATAAACACCATGACTGTGTATAATAGATGTTTGCATGCTCCAGTCCTTACAGTTTCTTGCATCAGTTAGTGAGGATATTTTATATGTGCAAGTGTCAGAGGAATTTAAACATACTCTGTGACTAATACTTTATAGCAAGTCTAGATATAATCAGTAAAATATCAGCGGAGTTGCGTGCAAGCAAGTTTAAGTTAAATACGCCTTTTATTTTTAATTTATTGTATTTACATGGATACGGTCCAGTGCATACAAACTCCAAGTTTTGATCCACTGAGATGAATGTAATAAAAATTGAAGGGTTTTGTGTTTTTTTTTTTCCAGGTGTTCAGAAAGCCTTTTCCATAAGGGTACTTAACCTATGGAATGATGTCCCAAGAGCAGTAGTTGAAATCACTGTGTATTTAAAATAGAGCACTATAATAAAAAAAATAATAATAATAATAAAAAAAAAAAAATCTATGTAGAACAGTGGCTGAGAGGTAGACAAAAGAGTTCAATTAATTTCATTATTCCCCAAATCATTTTTTCAGCAAGTTGATGCCAATTTCTGTCCATGCCTTTCTGAAGGTGCCTAGACCATCTCTGTAGGCTGAAAACTTCAGTCCTTGAGAAACTTGCAAAATGCGTAAATGCAGGTTGCTTTGAACTCCTCTGATGTTTCCTGGAGAAAGTTTAGTTAAAGGTCTCGGTCCCTTATTTTCAAAGTGGCCCAGGCTGAACGTACTTGTGAGAACACTTATGAGATTTCCAGGATGGGAATCCCAGTGGACAGTGCACTCCTGCAGCCAAGCAGGACGCCCCACAAAGAGGCATGAGTTTCAGAGGGTGGGGAGATGAAACGTTCCTGGGGCTTTCAAATGCCTCTGGATTGTGAGAGGAGCCCTCCCAAGAACAAAGAACTATTCCAAGCCTTACAGATTTTATATTTTGACCTCCATGAAATACATAGGGCTTAAAAAATAAGGTGCCATATACTCTGAACCTCTTCTGGCACTTTTCTTACCTTGCCCAGGGCATGTGAGTACCAGCAAGAAAGCCTGAAGTCACATTGCTCAATGGACTACTGCAAGACAGATGCTTGTATGGCGTGACAGTAAACCCCATATAAGAAACTGTATTTAAAAAAAAATAATAATAATGCAGTGGGTGAAATGTCTGCAAATCTTCTCTTTGTGGGCTAAGATTTCAAGTTCTAGAGTATTTTAAAAAGAAAATAAATAAGAAAAGGCATAATTAGATACCTTGAAGCCACAACCTGTGATTGTGGGCTAACAAGCTCAGAGAAGACAGTCTTAGGCTGACACGGCAGTGAGGAAGCATAAGTGTGTTAGCAGAGGGAGATTTGTTTGTACTGGGACATACATGTACAGCAAGTCACATTCCCATCCTTTCTAATTAAGCATGGTAACAGCCAGTAGACTGTGGTTTCTAGCTCTGGTTTGAGTTGTCTTGTGCTTTATGATCTTTCCTCTCTATAAGTAACAATCAAATATTGTATTTTGAATGGCAGCATAGAGCTGGAGGCTCAGTTTCAGTGGGCTTTTGCACCTCTGGGACAAGGCAGCAGTTTGAGCACGCAGGACGTTGGCAGTTACATTTTTCATTCTCTTGAAAGTGCCAGAGACGGAGTGTTACTAGGCTTGTCACATTTTCTAGCATGCTGAGTTACATGCGAAGAGCAGATATTTCTAAAGTACTGCATTCATGGTTCATTTGGATGAGCAGGCATTTCTAATTTGGCACCAGTCTAATGAAAAGATGCATTCCATTCCAGATTCCAGCAGCTGCAGACTTCATTGACTCCAAAGATAATGCCTTTAGTTTTGGCTGTGGAACTCGAGTGATACATCAGCTAACTGCTTCTAAATCCAGCAGTTGTTACTCTTAGAGGAAAAATAGCAAAAATAAAATAGCTATACTTTAAATTCACCCTTATGTTAGTTTTTGTTTGATTTACTGGTAAATTATAGATATACTTTAGTAGATTAAGAATTTATGGCAAGTTTTATACACACACACACACACACACACACACACACAAAAGAAAGCATTTCTGACAGAAGAGGTAATGCAGAGAACTGAGTTAATATATAAAAATGCTAAGCAGTTTTCCTAGTTGTAGGGGGGAGTCTTGTGCTTTCATTTCTGCCTTTGGATTATGAAGGTGAGAATGAAGGCTAGCAGCTGAGGTGGGAATTTAGTTTTATTAGAGATGGGGGGGTAAAAATAATTTATGTTGTCTACTTCCAGACTGACAGAAGAAGCCTATTCCTGAGATAAACGTCCTTTTCCTAGTTTAAATATAGAGCAGAGGAGTTCCCACTTGAGACGGTTTGACATTTACCTTCTGTTTTTTTCTTTTCTTTGCTTGGTCTCTTCATTTTTAACCAGCTTGTGACCTTAAAACTGAGTGCTAGGCTTGAGCAAATCAAGTTGAGGGAAAAATCCATCAGACTTTCACAGATGGGTGAAATTTAATCAATTGACATCTAATTTTCAGAGACGTGAACATGGCAATAGGACAGAATATCAGGGCCTTATCATAAATTTCAGTGTGTTACAGCAGCAAGACTTTGTAATACTCACAAGAAATGGATACCTGTTTTTTAGGAAAGAAGTTGCAAGGACAGAGACTTCAAAAAACAAACAAAAAAAGAGTGTGATATTAATGTGCCACTAACTTTTAACAGTTATTGCAGGTCTGATTTTCTTGCATATTCAGCTTGAACTTTAACACCCCTGTATTTTAACCATATTGTGTTAATTTCTATTTCTCCCCCCTCCCCCCCTTTTTTTTTTTTTGACAATCAAAGTTTTCAAGCTTTTAAACAGCATTTCCTGACAACAGTACGAAAAATCTTATCAATTATAAAATTGCAATACGATGGCAATGGGTCATGTTGGGTAGAGCCCTTTCTTCCCTGATAGCTACAGACTATGCACTGGTGGTGTTGGAAGGAGGAGGAGAAGGGACGTATGTGTGGCTGGGGTGGTGTACTGAGAACAGGCTGGCCTTTACGCAGAGAAGTGAGAATGGGATCTTTCTTGGCTCTCACAGGCTAACAGGTGGTATAGTAAAACTAACAGAGAAGAATCATCAAAGATCAGAATGAACAATATAAGAAACATCTGGGTTTGAACTGGTGTAGTCAGTTTTTGCAGCAGAGTGACCAGTTTGGGTGTTCATAGTGTAGAATTTGGAAATACTGCCTAGAGCTACTCAGGAAATGCACAGGATAGGCAGTGATTTCCAACCTGGAGGAGTCAGTGAGATAATTTAATTTATTTGTAGATACTGAACCCCCCCAAAAAAAATCTAACTATTTTGTTTTACCCTGGCACTTTTAGATTCATGTATAATTGCCTCTTAAATCAGATTACTTGGTCTTTTTCAATACAAATCTGAGAATATGGGGATTTGCCTCTAAACCACCCAGGCTTGAGATCCATGGCTGAAAAAATATGATTTTTATATTCTTTTTAGAATGATAGATGTTATCCCTTTAGATATTCCAGGCTTCTGGAATAAATGAGTTTTCAGTAGTAGAGTGGGCGGAATGAATATAGAAAATTCTTTGTCTTTTTTTTTTCAGGTTTTGGTTTTCATCTTGGTTGTTGTTTGTTTGTTTTGTTTTGTTTTCAGGTCCTTTGGCTTGGTCACTGCTAAGCCACAGTGGCCTAAGGAAGTTTTGAAGTCAAAATTGCCTAACACTGACTTTTTCTCTGAATACTGCCATAAGAAAATCTTGGCAGTTTATTTAGATATTATCTCTTGGAAATTATTCAAGGCCTAAGTTGAGGAGGTAGTTCTGATTTATAATTACGAGGCAGATAATCTAAATTCATCTCTGTTTTTATAGGCATCCATTCAGAGTAAGTGCTCTGGACTGGAAAAAAGTCAAATCATAAACATAAAATCCAGACCCAGATTTCAGGAGTGGCAAGCTATAAATGTACTTTCCTAAAACGCAGAAGGGGCAGTTCTCCTAAGAACACGTTAAGCATCTTTGGTAGTGAACAGATTTCATTAAACTGCAAAAGGTGGTGTTTGGGTTTTGTTTAAAAATGCTACGTAAACCATTAGGCTGTGTCCTTTTTGAGCACAGCAACGATGACTGAAAAATCTGGTAGATAGCTTTTTTTTTTTTTTTTTTTTTTTTATACTAAGTATGGATCTGATAGCATTTTGAAATTAGCAGCACGTTAGTGGCATTTTGCTCTGCAGAAGTCTATTTTAATTGAATACCTAGATTGAATAAGTAAATACAGGCTTGCACTTTGTGGAAATCCCCCCAGTTAGTCTTTTCTGTTCTGTTTGCTCAGCACTGCATTCCTAACTGCTTTTTGAAAGTATGTAAGTCATAACGCTTTCTAGAAAAAAACAGTTCTTTTTTTTTACACTTTCTTTATGCAATTCCCTCTGAAATAGTGCTAGTAGTGCTATCACATTTTCCTCAATATTTTCTTATGTAAGCTCTGTTAACCCTTTGGAAGCACCAACACTGTTTTCACGTTTAGTAACGAAATATTACATGTGGCTTTTATAACAATTTCATGCTCATTTTTTAGTGTTAGGTTAGCACTAAGGCAAAAACTTAAGTACTGATATTCTGGTTCCTCAGGGGAGCATTCACCATTCTTTATCTCATCTCTGTCACTGAATTCTTTTGTGATCTGAAGTCTTTTAAATATCAAATACTCCCTTTTTCTGGAGGTGGAATGTGAGATCCAAAGATCTGAATTTAAGAAAGGTTGATGTGAATAGTTGCAGCTGATGTCAATGGAGGCTTGATTCTATCTGCTGTCACATGATGCTAACTGCAGTTGACTGTTCATTTTGGGGAACAAAAATGCAGATACACTGTAAGGTGATACTGGAAAATACACTGCAAAGACATGCAAGTGGCTCAGCACAGAGGTTTGGTGGATTCTGGTGCTGACTCCAGTAAAATCATCTTGCGTATCTGCACTTGCCCTGGGGTAGATCAGATCATGGAAATTGAGAGGTATCTTCGTTTTGAAAAATCCAGCTTTACACATTTAAAGGTAGGTGATGGTTTTGGCTGTAAGCATGCTGCCCTTCCACTCTTCATCTGCAAAGGGAGGGCATTGACATACCAGTTGGCTCTTAGAAGTGTTTGGGAGCTAAGTGTATTGATATTTCTATTCACTCATGGAAAGGACCTTGAAGTAATTAATCATTCTGTATTCATCATAGGACTTGGAGAGCGTGACGCAAAATAGAAGGGGTCACACAATTCATGAGCAGGAGAAAAAGTGCTTGTGGAATGAGTGATCCACTCCAAACTCAGCTTTCCACAGCTGTTACAGAAAAGCTGTGAGTGAACATTTAGTTAAAGTCTGGATGATAATGTTAAAGGACAGAAGACTACTGCATTTTAGCTTCTGAGTGCTTATCTCAGCAGTAAGAGTTCATATAGAATAAAACACCATGCATATATTTCTCCAGCACTTTATTTCATCGTCTACCTGTACTAAGCCCTCTCAGTTACAAAAAATATTATTAATAATAATAATTTCTATTTCAGATAAAATTATTTTAATAGTGGCACTGTTAGGGCTTTTTCTTCCACTAATATTTATTACCTACTGAAATTCCTACTCTTATTAAAGCTTAATTTAGGCAAATCATGGACATGTTCACAGCTTTAACCACATGAGTTGACACAATTATTATAAAATTACAAGTATTTTCAGGAACACATATCCGCTATAGCAAACAGAAAATGGTGATCCAGTTAGACTAAACACTAGCACTATCATGCTGGTTTAATTGCATAGGGCAGTAGAGGTGACTACAAAAGGTGTCATCTGAAAATAATTGCATGGTTTGCGTCTTCAGGTGGTCATGGAAAATGTCAATAAAAGCAATGCATGGAGTCAGGCACTGCTGGCTTGAGCTTCAGTGATGCACTGAAGTGCATCTGCTTTGCCTCTGATATTCCAGCAAGGGGGCTTTTTCTCAGCATAGGCTTCCAATAACACACAGCTGGGTTGTGGTTTGGGGTTTTGGTCTACTGGGTGCTGTAGGACTATCAAAATCCCTTTTCATATGTGGTCTGCTTTGAATTTGAACTTTCATCTCAAGAAGTAAAATCCTAAAGGTCACTAACCCCATGTACCAGCCAGGCCTCACATCTTAATATTAAGTCCAAAAGTTGCAGGTATTTGTGAAAATCTTTCAGTAATAATTATACTCTTTGACAGATTTGTGCCTTGCTGAAAATGGGATTTTTAGTATGTGCTGTGATTGATTACGCGGTAGTGAGTCTCTCTAACAAGGTGAACAAATTCTTTATTTTATTACCTGAAGCAAAACAGAATGCCTACGCAAATGTTACTTCAGCACTTGGCTGTATTAATTGCATCTCAGAAAAAAACAAATTCCAATTTCTTTTGGTTGTCTCTAGGACCTCATTAAAAGCTGGCTCTTTTATGCACAGTCAGCTTCCAACAATAAATGCCGCCATCAAAGATTTGTTGATTCAGAAAACAAAATATGCCAAAGTGTTTACCTAGTCTATAAAAGATTTGCATCAAGTGATGATGTAACACTTACTACATATATACATATATGACATTGAACAAAGAACGTTAAATTTTAAAAACTTGTAATAGCTTTTTTATTTTTTTGAAGCGAAAAAATGAAAGCAGCAATTTAAGAACCGGTACATACACCAGAAAGTAACTTGTATTAATTGTGTTAGGAGAGAGAACAGGTTGGGGATAATGGAGCTGATCTTCAGTTTTTGCTAGCACTTGTTTGCACGTGGAATTATTTAGGAACAACTATTCTTGAATAACTCCATGTGCCGACACTCTTGTTTCTGTTTAGCTTAGCAGACTTTGATGGGCTAAATTAAACAGAAAAAAGGCAACGTTATTCTGGAATAAGAGTGTCTACACGTGGAGTTACTCAGGAATAGCTGTTCTTGAGCAGTCATTACTAAATAATTCCATGTGTAGACAGTCCTTTAATCTAGCAAGTTCTTAAGTCATTTCTGAAAACATGAGTTAGTTTCCTGTGGTGTTAAGGGACAATCTAAATATTGTATCAAAAATATTGTTTTAAAGAACATCTAAGTACCAGTTGGTCTTGGAAATTGTAGGTTAGATAATACTTTTTTCATGTTTTGTGTGCAAAACAAGAAAAATGTCCAGCAAAATGGCAGTTTTTCAATGTAAGAACTCAAACAAAGAGACTGTTCTCAACAGTTCTGGAGTATCTTTACTAAGAAAGCGGCTTGAGAGAAATGATTATAGCCTTAATGTTTCTTGCCTACCGGTTCTGCATCAGGTTGTACATTAAAAAAAAAAAAAAAAAAAAAAGGGTGGGGGGAGCACACACAAATTCTGAGTTTCATCAGCGACAGAATAATGTTGTAAATTATGCTGTTTCCCTTACAGTGAAGACTTCTTCAATAATGAGAGGATTTTTTCATGTATTTCCTATATTTTTTCCTGTATTAAGTAGGTACATGGAAATTCATTACAGTCAGTTTCTGTCCAGTGAAACTCAGCACTTACATTCTACCTAACTGCAGACTGTGTTTATCCAATTCAGTTGTGTAAGCTACCAGTGCAAATCTTCATAGCTCATAGGACACTGTGTTCGGCTTCTGTATTTGAAGAGTTATGTTATTGCCTTGAAATCTATTACATAAGAAGGTTCAGAATTTAAAACACATTTTGAGAAACCCGCATATTATCTGTTTGTATTCTAGAAAAATGAGCTTCAATAGCCAAATTTTCAGAATTTCTCTGTGAAGAGATTTTCTGTAAAGAATGAGAGGTACGCTGCAGTAATTGGCAACAAGTTAAGATTGCATAAAAAAAAAAAAAAAAAAGAATCTGGGTCAGTTGTTTTTTTAATCACAAATTTAATTATATAGTGTTGTATACTATTATTGATTAAGAGCAATGAAATAAATATGCTTGATCCAGATGACAGGCGTTTATAAGCACCAAATGCATATGGCATATGAATACTCAGGATGAAACCAGTAACATATTAGTAGTGCTGGTGATGTTGGGCAAGCTGCTATTTCCTGTAGAGGTTTTCCTGACAGTGTAAGTAAACAAAAGAGGTATGGTCTAATTTTTGATTTTTCTCTGGCACACAAATATTCTGTTCTACACCAAAATGTAAATTTTGCTGCATTGTTTTCTCCCACTCGCATGAGTCACATTCTTAACTAAAGGCAGCCAAAGTAGCCTTCAATGTAAGTCTTTCTCCTAAACACCAACGTTAAAAAATTATCCTGCTATGAGATCATAGCTGACTTAATTAAAACAAGACTAATGTAGAGCAGAATTGTACCTGCTGTGCCTATCAGTATCCTTGTCTTCTCTGTCTTTATCATAACAGAGCTGGACAAGAAGAGTTTGATTGTAGTTTTCCTCCCATAAACTGTGAACTCTGGCAAGATCAAGATATACAGTATTATTGCAAAGTCATAAATGGTATTTCTCTAGATTCTTCAAATACTTTTCTGCAGGCTACCAATAGGCCCTGTACTGGGCTGAGGTACAGCGTAGGAGAGCTGATGCATAAACAGTAATGCTGTTGTTTTGCTAATGTCTAAGCACAATTCTTTCATATGTTACTACATAACCACGAGCTGTTGAATCAACATTGGGAAGAGACTTCCAGAAACCACATGCTCCTTTTTCTGGGCCCCTGAGCATGTTAAACACTGGGGCGTGGTACCCCAGGTACCCATCTCTTGTTCAACAGCCTTCAGATTCTTTACAATCATGGAATGTTCATTTCCCCACATTAAGGAGCCTGCACATCTCAAAATTGGAATTTTGGTTAACCAAGAGGCTTGTGTTAGGAGTCCCTCATTTCTAACTTCTATGAAGCATGCATCGATCACAACAGCCCTACTGTGGACTTCTCTATTTGGGGAACTGCTTTATATCCCTTATTTTTGTCACGGAGCTTTCTGAGAGGCAGACATCTGAGCTTTCACCTGCTCTCAAATCAGAAGTGTTAAGAAGTGCAATTTAAAGTCTATTTAAGTTTGGGCTGCCTCCCTTTATGTTTGTGCACAGTGCTCTTATAAAATGGCCAAGCAGCTCTTCCAGACCCAGAAGAGGAAGGCACCCACCAAGTTCCTTTACAATAAACAGGATTACATGTAGTTTAATATAGCCCATGAGGGAAAAATCTCTGTTAAGCCTCATGTCAGGATTGTGTTGGAGGTAATCTCAGGCTTTCATATACTCATGTTAGATCAGAGATGTTGAAAGCATTGTTTTGCACTAGCCCTGATACCAGTACTGGTTCAGAGGCATTTGACTTGGAAATTGCTGCAGCAAATTGCAGGTCAGTGTTGGCCATGCGGTTGCGCTGTTCTTTGAATTTAATGGTCTGCTCCAGGGCTCCTTTGGATGAGGTTGTGTTTTCGTCTATCTTTAGCTATCGGTTCTTGGAGTAACATGTTTTGTTTTGTTTTCAAAAACAGTACAGAAGGAAGGGTCTTCATCAGTGAAGAGTTTCTTGTGGTTTCATAGTTTCTGCTTATTTCTCTGTCTGTATTTTAGAAGGACAGAAAGAGCTGCTGCGGAGTTGTATATCAAACATGATGAGCTGGAAGCATCACTCTTAGAGAAAACCATATACACCATCACAAAAAAGCGCTACATCTGCTAAATTTTGTTATATGAAGAGGAAAAAAATCACACACCTTCCAGATTTTTTTTTTTAGTGTGAAAGCATGTTAAAAGCATTGTGACTTAAGAAAGTGAAGTATACATGTACATTTTGTTAGCATGTCAGACTGACCCAACCTTTCTGTGTAAACAGGGTTAATGAACCTTGCAAGGCACAGGATTAACAAAAACTAAAAGGAGCATAGGAGTAGTGAAAATAGCCTCTACATTAACTGGGGAAATGGCTTGCTCTCCAAGTATGTCCATTTGGCAGTGCTTATGGGCAAGCAATATGATGTTTCCTCTCTTTTTTCTTCATTACTTTCCTTGTCCCATTCTTTTCAGTTAGCCAGCTATTCAAGAAACTGACTTTATTCATGTGCACAAAAAGCACAGTTTACAGATGCCTCCTGATCCTTTTAGATTATTCATTCCAAAGCAAAACTGCAATGTATGTAGTGAGTTTATCATCTTAGGGGCTGGCTGTGAGTGTATGGGATGCGTACCGCTAGAAAGAGTGAAAGCAGGCCAAGGCTGCTACTGAATGATTTTTCTTCCATAAGTCTCATGGGTAGCCTATGTGACAAGTTGCACTGTGAACATATAAAAAGCCAAAATGAAGCCATTACCGCAATCTTTAATAGTTATTAATGGAAGTTGATCTTTATGAATTGTGGTGCTGTGGGTTTACGTGCTATGTAAAAATTAAAACACATTATGATTTTTAAAAGAACCCTACTACCCTATACATACCTTTTTCTCCCCCTACCCCCTATGTTTTACATTTTCTTTCCTCTAAAAGAAACCCTTTCTGATTAAGGATCATGTTGAAAACTCAGCAGTTTTTAATCCAGCTCTCTGCAGGCTGCAGTTCATGCTTCATTTAACTGATCGGTTCCACTGCTACATTACTAGACAAAATCACCAGTTTGAAGAGAGAAGCAATTATAGTAAGTCATAAAAATGGAAGACCCCACATTTTAAGAAACAAAATCCCATTTAAAAACTCTCCACTTCTCCTGCAGATGATTTGGAGGGTGTTCTTGTACATGACCAAATGAATGGCACAGGAATGTATAAACAATCCTGATCAAAACATAGAAGTTCGTGCTTAGCTGTTCAGCACGGACTGTTAAAATAAAGTTTGTTCTGTGTCCTTTGAAATAGCAGTATGGATGCCTGTGAAAAGTTTCAGTGAAGTAGCACATAAATGTGTAGATGCTAGTATGAAGTATGGGTGTCAGAGCTGAGCAGTAATTTTTAATGTGAATCTTGAAGTTAGAATAAAGGGGCTTCAAATCTGCAAAAGAGATGCATGCTTTTGTGGAGCTCCTATAACTGCATGAACAGATTTGTTGTCTGGAACAACAAATCAGATACCGAGAGGCAATGCTGTTGGAGAACAGATTTCATGTCCTGGTAGTAGAAACAAAAGGTGTAGGGGCAGCTGTGGAATCCTAAACTCTGCCATGGACTGTTACATAGGACTTGGTTAGCCTGTTCATCTTATCATGCCACGATCATGCAAGAGTCTTTGCTAGTGTGTGTTCTTGACCTAAAACCTCGCCAGTTCAGCACAGCTGCAACACATGCTTTGAAGGCTCAGGAAGTCACATCTCTGTCTTTAAGAAAATGTTGCACAAGTGACATACCTGTTAGACTGCTCATCATCTCTTTGTATGGATGTATATGATGGTGCACATGAATTTTTATTAAAAAAAAAAAAAAAAAACATAAATCAAGCGTACTTGATTTACTGAACATCTCATAGTTCTTTTTCTGCTTTTCATGCTATTTCTCATGTGAATAATTGTGATGAAAAGTGTGCATTAGCTAGCTCTTCCTTTAGCAGAATGCTGTGTAAATGTGAAATGATTGCCAGTGCAAGTTGTCTTCTCTCTCCCATTCTCCCCTCGTTCACATTGTTCTGTGCTGCTTCAGTTTCTGTTCTTCACCATTCCTTCTTCTAAGGCAACTGACAGGACTCTCTGACTAGACAAACTCAGAGCTGAAAATGTAGTGATTCGAGATGTCTTTTGCAACAGACACCTTAAAATACCGGATGAAAGTTATTAAAATACAAATCCACTGTGGCTCAGACATTTCCTCAGTAACTAATACCACAGCACTTACATTTACGTTCCTCTTTTGAATACGGAAGATATTATTGTCTTGCTAGAACATATCTTGATACCTCAGACATTTAGGGCATTGTGCAGTGATTTAGTTGCATGAAGCCAATAGTTACTAATGACATGGAAAAATCCACACCAACCATTTTCAGTTATAGTTTACAGATGCTGTGCTGCTGGGCATGCTGTAGAAACTGGAGCTTGATAAAAGTTGCAAGAATTTTTCAGATAGCCCTGTCTCAGAAGGATTTTCATTGTCAGATAATTTTTTTTTTAACGTGTCAGTCCAATGAGAATTATAGTGCTAACACAAAAAGCTAGTCTTTTTGAGATGTTTAGGTGGTGCCCTACAGGTGAAGAATGTGCTACACTGTTAGAGACATTTCTGGAAAGCATTCCTTACACAGTGTGGCACTTCATAGGTGCATGGGCATTGCAGCCTGTGTGACCAGCAACGTAAGCTCATCAAATTTATTTTGTGACAGCAATTTCAAGTTCTTCATGTCATTACATTGCAGCTGAGTCCACTGGCAGTTGTGCAGACTTTAATTTGTTTTTTTCTTCTGACATGCAGCCTTCCTTCCCACAGCAGTAAATGTGTTTTTTCATATGGTGAGGGTGAAATTCTGCTTTTAGCTCTACCTGTGTACATGTACCAAATTCCCTCCTAGGCTGCCCTACTTTATGCGAGATATTTGGTTCCTATAGGAGCAAAGATGTGTATACTTGTTACTTCTGCTCTGAATTTTTGCTCAAGTTAGCATATTGCCTTCCTTCCCCCCGCCCCCCCCCCCCCCCCCCCCCCCCCCCCCCAAAGAATCCTACAGTAACAAGATAATATAAAAAGACAGGCTATACAACTTAGCTGTATGTTAGTCATTACAGCAGACCTAAGGATGAGATCTTCAGGAAGTCAGAATTTGGGCACACCTAATGAAAATTCTCTTCAGTAAGCAGCACCAGAAGCTGGAGTAAGGTTGAGTAATTTGTTCAGGTTCTTGAATTGTCTGAAAAAATAATAGCGCTCTCTTCTTAGTGAAAGTGCACTTATTTAAGCTGATGGACAGAATGGTTCCTTTACAGACCAATTCAGGCTTGATGACTTAGAGATCTCTGAATCTCTGCAGGCACAAGGGGTTTGGGGCTATTTGTAGGTTTTTACGCTGTAGGTAGATGACAGCATGACATAGTTGACTGGACAGGTTCTGTGTTAGCATGTAGCATTTCCTTTAATAGTCACACTACAGTCAGAGATTACTGCTAAATCCAGGAAATATCATTTGGTCATCTAACTAATCCACGTATTTTAGGAAGGAGGGAGAGAAAATGCTATGTCTTATTTATTTATTTATTTTTATAAAAAAAGATACCTTAGGTTAATCCATTTTGAATGTCAAGAGGATAAATCTGACAGGAGTCAGAACAGCTCCAGTGGAACTAGCACTACAAGTTACAAAACAGCTAACATCATCCAAGACTAATTTCTTTCCCCTGTTTGTCCTACTGTGGAGGGAGAGTTAAAAGGCAATTCTTGGGGAGTTGAAAGGCTCCATAATAGGGCTCCTCTCTCTAAGGGAGTAAAACTGCTTTGTGGCCTTTGTCTTCAGGCTGCTAATAAACCATCCCATGCTGTGAAGCTTTGAGTTCACTCTTAATTCAACTTCAGCTCACCGTCCATCAGCTTTGGTTTCCCTGTCTTTGTGAGTTGTTTTTTTCTTAAATACATGGTGTATCTAACTTGCATTTGAGCTTTTTCATTCATTGCCTGAATTTATAAATGTACCAGCTTCATAGCACACTGCTTGGCAGTTCTTGTCAAAGCATATGAAATCAGAAGCATTGCAGCAGCTGTGAGTTTTGATGGTTACTGTTTTCTTTCTGTCTGGGTGTACATCTCTTTCTCTCTCTTAAAGCATAGAATCATTGAAGTTGGAAAAGACCTCCAAGATCACATGTATCCATATGGGTATGTGTCAGACCTGGAGTGTTCATGGGGACACACTATTCTGCGCAGTTTGGGGTTCAGCTGATCTGTTTCCCCCACACACACCCTGCAATCCCCAGTTATGGGATCGAGCATTTAATAATGTTTTCCTATTTTTTTCTGCCAGTGCTTTTCTGGACGAGCCTAAAATATACTACCTGGGTTTGTAAATGCCAAGTGATTGGCATTAGGCAAATTACAGATGATCTAGAAAAATATGGGGTTTTTGTTTGTTTTGGGGGGCTGTGGGGTAGTATTCGGTTACTTTTCAACATCTGTGAGGTCTGACGCTGCAGCTGCAATAGGCCAGCTCCAGCTCAGCCAGGCAAGCAAAGCCCTGTTTACTGCCTTTGGACCTTTAGAATTGGAAAGAGTCTACAGAATGAATCCAGAAGCCATGGACATGCACAGTCAGTGCACCTTGACTTTCTGTCCTGACAGGTACTGGTACAATGGCATCTATGGTGTCTAGAGCCAGAGGGATTTATTAAAAGAACATTTGAAAACACAAAGCCAAAGGTTCCACAAAACTCCATTTTTTTTGGTGGTTTTATTCTTAAACCCTGGTCTAATCATTTAAGTGCCCATGAAAGTCACATCCTTTCCAAATGAGCTTAAAATAGTTGCAGTTTCTGTTAGAAGTCGTTTGAAATGAAGTGGTGGGGCAGCATATCTCTCTGAGCACTGGTTGCATCTGTGCAGGCAGGCTTCCAGTTAACAACACAGGAAAGAAGTGGGTGAGGGCAGCATGGGCTGAAGTTATGAAGCACGGCTAATTTAGTAGTGGGCCAAGGCAAAAAACTTGCTATTGAGAAGGGTTGGGCATCCTACACTAAGGGAACAACAAATTGGTAGGTAGGTCTGGAATGTCCAGCTTGTGACCTTTTAAGAAGATTGCAGGAAGGGCAGAAGAGCTGGATAGTCAAGGGACTCCCCTGGATGATCTTACCATCTACTTTTCAAGAATTAAACTATTTCCTGTCTTAATAAAAGTTTGGTTTGTTTGGTCATATGAACCTGTAAGCTCTCTGTGGGTTTGTGTTTTGATAAGACCTAATCACATATGATCTTGCTCAGTGACAAAGTTGTTGAGGTCCCATATGAATATCTGCTAATGTCCTCTCAAAATTATATCTTCAGGAAAGCAAAACAGCATGGAAATGCAGTCAGATGTCCTGTGTGCATTTCTGATTTTGTCAGTGCCTTGCTGCAAGGTGTCAGGCTAGTGACGTCCTTCCCTTATCCCCAACCCCTGTCTAAGGAGGGGAGAAAATACGTAACACTGAGTGAAGGAGCTACTGAGAGCTTAGTATTTGTCAAGTGCTTTCTTAGTTTCTTTGCAAAAGTATGAAAAGCAGTTTATTTCTTGCTATTAATTTTTAGGTAAGTGAATTAATCTTATATTAGGTATTGGAGGACTTTGTCACAGAAATTTCGCTTTGTTTCTGACCTCTAGTGCTGCTTTCCAGTCTATACTAGCATGCACATTTACTGAAAGGATGAAGTCTTTGTTGTGTCATAAATATTTTTATGAATTGTTATTACCAGGTTGTTGTGTGTGAAGTGTTGTCTGAATGGTCTTTACTTCTGGTTCTTGCTTTGCAGCTTAAATCGCACACAAAATTTAGCAAATCAATATGCACTTCAAGAAGTGAGATTCAGCTAAAATTTCTGTATTGCTAATGGGTGGGAAAAAAAGCTAAGTACTCCAAGAACTGGAGACTCAAATGAGAAGAGGTGGCAGAGAATTCAGGGGTTGGGAAAAGGAGGTAAAAACAAAGATCAAGGGGGGGAAATGGAAAGGAAAAAGAGGGCAGACAACACAACAGATGGAAGATTAGATTGAGAGTCCTTTATGCTTAGAAAGAATGGAGATGCAGAAGGGGAGATAACATCAAAAAAGCCACAGGAGGGGTCATTATATGGAAATAACACATAGCCTGAAACTAAATAGTTTTTTTTATGTCAATTTGAGAGATTTTCCTAAATGAGAGCATTAAGAACGTAATTCTGTGTAATACCAGGTATTTTTTAATGGGTTCTTAAAAAACAGAATTTATTATTGAGTGATATTTATAAAAGATTATTTTTTTCCCTGCAAACCCTAATAAATAAAACCTAACTGTAGTTGGCAAGGAAGGAAATATGACATTTTAAATTGTTGCTATCGGCCACATTCCTACCATCACTCTTTGCTTTTGGAACTGAAAATTAAACTGACCTTCACCAGCTCTTCTAATGCAGCTGAGAACACATGTTGAGAGGGCAAAGGCTTGCACACGTAAATGTGATTTTGTACCCTTGGTTCATGCCAAAAGAAAGTACAATTATTCTCTGCTCAAAAGTCTCAGTGGGAACCCTGGCCATTGTCAGATGGGTGCTTTGTGCACATCTGCTGCATTGCCCAATGCTTGACTTGACTGCTCACCCTTTCATTGAGGATAAACAAGGAAATAGAAACTCCTGCTTGTGTAACTAAAAGGATATGAAAGGATATGTCCTCATTGGAAGCATACTAGCAAAGAGTAGCCTTGGAACAAATACAGAGGAACAAAATATATCCATATTGTATCAGGACAGACTGCTACATCACGCATATAGCTGTGGTACCAACGGTAAATAACTCTTCTTAAGACTTTTTACAACTTGTACACTTCAGGGTTTGGATATACAAGTAGATCTCTAACCAAACATGTCAAGTATGATTAGTAATGTGTGCAAAGGAGCTGTCATTCCTGTCCCTATCTGTCTCCTTTAAGTTGCGTTCAGTAAGAGACAGTGAAATATTGGAAAATTTGTTTTCCAAACGTTGGGTTTATTCACACAAAATGGAAAAAATCAACACATTTAAAAGCACATGGAATTTTTTGTTGTTAAAAGAATTTTTTCTTCCCCAAATTGGTATTCCAGTAGGTACAAGTGATGTTACTCCAGGGATGTATCTATCTCTTGTGCGGACGTATTCCTGGTATAATATTTCTGACAAGAATTCTTTTGAAACTGTTTGGGACAACGAATAACTGTAAGAGTGAATTTGTTTAATTGTTCATGCCTCCAAAGCAGTATTCACAGAAAAAGGGTAGAACTAATTCAAGAAAAAAAAAAAAAAAGAAAAAAAAAGAAAAAAGAAAAAAAAAAAAAAAAACATGACCAGAGTGGCAGAAAGTTTAGGTAAGGTTGAAAAATGATGTTTTGACCAGTTTGTGCAATCATTACAGCATGGTTTAAAGTTGTAGGAGTCTGAGACAACCCTGTGAGCTGACACAGCATCTCACCTTTGCAGTTTTAAATGCAAACCTTCCTTTCTGATTGGAGATCTTAAGTAGTCTAGTCACACCTCAACAAAGCCACAGGAACTGAGGGAAATTTGTATGGTACGTGAAATAATCCATCATGCGGGAGGGGAGAGTGGCAGAGCACCTTTAGAAAACCTGCTCGGTTTTTTACTAGACAAAAGAGGAGCAGCACACAAGTTGGAAGTGAAGGCTCATAAAAATGAACCTCAGCTAGGACTTTGCAAGATGAAAGGGAAGTAGATACCCTGCTTGTGTAAGGAAAGGGTAGGTCTGTGTACTATACATGATGTCAGCAGGCTCCCTTTGTATTTTTCTGTGCTGTTAGACACTTTCACTTAACCCCCCTTCGTAACTTCCATTACACTCTGATAGAATCTTTTCCTACCCAGTGTCCATTTGTCCAGTGTTTCAAGAGATCCCACTTCCTTGGCAGCTAATGTCCTGTAGCCATTTCCCAAAGAGGAGAAACTAAGAAGTGTTCAGTCACACTAAAATGTGTGGGTTTTGACCCTTTCATGTGAGTATACTGATGCTAATGTTTGACCTGGCATCTTGAATGAAGCATGTATGCTTGGTGAATAAAGTATGTGTGCTGTTGTCGCTTAAGAATAAACTTTGCTCCATATTTTTCATACACTGCTACTTTAATTCCTCAGAACGACAAAGTCACTCTACTCCCACTGTTGTCAGCTGCCAGTATCCTTTGGTTCTCTCTGGAATCAGGCTCGTTCCCATGTGTTCACGTCTCCAGCTGCTGTCACTTTTTTTTCTCCTACTGCTACTGACTAAGACTACTACATGACACCCTGTTGGCACACAACACTAATGCCTCCCCATTCAGGCAATTGGCAAGCCCATCTGCTTTTATAAGCTCAAGACTTGATACTTTAAAAAGAAAAAAAAAAAAGTCTAACAATGTCTCTGCAGATAATAGCAAGGGGTCAGATGTTGTATCTGCCAATGCCTTGCAGGTATCTTGGATGCTTTAGAGGTGTATAAAATAGCACTACATGACTTTCTTGCATGTAAATTCGTTGCCGTCAAAGTGATGTGTACTATGCTACTCCACACTTCATCACATCATTGGGATGTTTGCCTGGTGCATCTTGATTACTTCACTGGACACACAGCTTCAAACTTCTTTAGCAGCATCATATGTTATTTTCTGTGAACTTTCAGAGCAGAATATTTCTTAACTGTTGGGGAGAAATTAAAACAAACAAAGACGTCATTGCCATCATGAAAGCTGGATGATCTGGTATGTTTTGCATGACGTACTGTTTCTTAAAAAAACATGCTGGATTTAGTGGCTGTCTTGGGCAAGCATTTCCATATAAACATACTGGTTAAAACAAAAACAAAACAGAGATCCTCAGTCAAGACTTTGAGGGAGTGTGACTTTTTTTTTTTTTTTCTTATTCTCAGTTTTATGTGGATAACAAGTAGTAGATGAGGAAAAACCTTGTAAAGTTTGAGTCAGGGCTCAAAAAAGGAGTGTTTGAAGGTGTCCTGTATGTGTGAGGATATGAAGAAGCCAAGTAGAAAGCTTCAGAGGTCCAAGTGCCCCTATCCATGGTCCGAACGACATGAGGCATGTGGTGTTTTTGTTACAAATGCTGGTTTGGGTTAGCTACAGGAAGCAACTGATACTCCTTTTTTGAGGATTGGATTCGTTTTCATTTTTGTTTGACACATTTGGAATGATCAACCCAGATGATAGCACAGACATCAAATTGCACTGGCATACATCCTAAAAATGATCCTGTTGGAAACTTCCCTCTAAGTTTCCATCAGTGGAAAATGTACCCTCAGCAAAATCAGACTTTGTGGGATTGTGATCAGCTTGAGTGTTTCTCTTTTGCTGTCAGGAAACTTAAAATATTGTATATGGGCTGGGTCTCCTGTCCTACCTGTGTGCCTTTTAGATGGGATATTTCGTTACTTCGTGCAGTGTTTTGCTGATCCACAGCACTTACCTCCCTCATCATTCTTCTGAAGGAGGGGCAGAGACTTGTTTCATTACAGGAGATCACTGGATGGTGATGTTAGTATTACAGCCCTTCCCATGAAGAAGGGAGTTCTCCATGGCTTTTCTGTAGGATGCTCAAGGGATCCTGGGCAAATTCTACCTGGGAGGCTGCTGTTCACCTCACCCTGTGTTCTCTGGTACAAAAGAAAGATCAGTAAGAAACTGATGGAGCTGGGGCTGGAGGCCCTCTTGTGAAGTGTGAGTATGGGAAGGCAAGGACTTCCTTCTTTTCTTTTTCTTTTGTTAGAAAGTTTCTAAAGTATAAAGCAACTTTTAAGTAAATAGCTGTGCCCTGTTCAGTAGTTCCTTCTACTAGACAAAATCAAATGCAGAAAATGCCTAATCCGGAAGTGTGACATTGATCCCTAATAGGATCTTTTCTTTTTCAGAATACTTCATTTCCACGCCTTTATTTTTCTCTCTAGCATAGCAACAGCTTATACTTAAGATTTGTCCAACAGAGCTTATCTCCTGTTGGTTATAGGCCATCATTTTCTATTGTTTTCATCAACAAAATCCACTGTCAACACAAACAGTATTACTACTGGTAACTAGAATCATAGAATATCCCAAGCTGTAAGGGACCTACAAGGATTGTTGAGTCCAACTAGCAGCTTCATGTCTTTTGGTGTTTCCATGCAATGACTACTGCAATGGTGCTTATCTCATATTTTTTTTCTAACTAACCCTCTCTTTTCTGTTGTGATCAGTGTGTATAGCAGATCAAAAAACGCTGCTTATTTTTCGTGCCTGCAGTATATCTGGTCAGGCTGATAAAAACAAACAAACAAAAATTACGTCTTCCTTGAGCAAATAACTGAAGCAAGCAAAAAAAACTTCCCAAAACAGCCTTTCTAGTAAGAGCTCCAAAGGGAGTACAGTCCTCATCAGCCTACTACCCTAATGAGTCTGAACCGCTGTGAGATGATGAGTCAGTTGCTAATTTGAACAGTAGCACAAAACCATTTAGTAAGCTTGGCCTTCAGTTCCCTAAAAATGTTTTTTTTTCCTACTTGCATCATCTTAGCCATTAGATCTTTCAAAGAAGTGCCCAGGATGCACTGCAGAAATAAAATGCTATGTCAACTCTTTTCTAATAGGAAGTTTGATCTTCCCTGCTTATAGCTGTAGTCTTCAAGAATATCTTGAATTATTTCATTCCCATGGGAAAGTATGGGGAACTGCAAACAATTTTACATTCCATTGCTACAGGTGGATGGGCTAAGATATTTATTAAAGGGATTTGGCTTCTGTTATCTCAGGAAAGATATTTCTGTAATTCTGAAAGAAGGCTAAGAAATTTTTTGTGTGATTGACCTCTAGGTACACTCTGGCACCAAAAAAAAAGGTTGTGGCTTTTCCTTCACAGTGATAAATAAGAGTTAGATCTTGTGGTCTTCACCTTCTCTGAAATTAGCTGATACCTTTCTCTATTTTATTTTTTTTTTTACACTAGTTCAGAAAAGTTGCTGAAGTTTCTGGCTGTCACTTGTGAACAACACAAAGTTGTGCAGTTTGGCTGAGGAGAGCTCTGAAGGTTGCAGAGGTGCAGCATGTTATTTATTTACCTGGGACCTGTGTTTCTAATATTCAGAGCACCTGTCCTGGTTCAGAGCACCTGTCCTGGGAGGCAGGCTGTCCTTGTTCACCACTAGTGTTTAAATGCAGTCCTTGTACTGTATCCAAAGATTTGTACTTACCCATTTGAAACAAAGGAGGTGGGCTGTCCCTTGAGGGTTACTGATGTAGAGAAGCTCCAAAAACAAAAGCTGGGGAAATCAAGGTACCTAGATTTTACTGCAATAACAGGGAGCTTGCTGCTGTCTTCATTGTCTTGCAGCAATTTGAAAAATGTCCTTGGATTTATGTTTGGGAATCATTACTTGTGTTCTCCACTTTTCGTGCAAGATTGGAGAGTTAAAGCCAGCTAGTCTACCTCTGGAAAACTGGTGTAGTCCTTGCTAGTATAGATTTTTTCTTTCCTATTAAACTTGTCTTGCATTGAAGGTACAAAAGATACTAAGTGGTGCATAATGAAAAGACAGAAGAACAAAATTATTATTTAAAACTTTTTGGATATACTTGGCATTGACCCTCATGTAATGCCATTCAGACCTACAGAAAAAAATGTAGTTGGAAACAGTATTACATCAATGTTCCCTCTAACGGAAAAATCAAAGTCCAACAACATTCGCAACATAATCAAGTGGGAAAAATTAAAGCAAAGAACTTTTGAGTGGAGGTTACAGAAATTGTAACATGCAATGAGTTTGAATATATAATCAAGTTCTGCAATGTGTAGAGGTTCCCTTGCACTTTTTAGGGACACAGGTGACTAGCATCTGAGGAGAGCATTTAGCTAAACCAGAAATACATATCAATAAAAAGAACAGAATAATAGAATTAATTAAAAAAAAAAAAAAAAAAAAAGTATTCATAATCTAAGGAATACCAATTTGCAGGCAACTGTTGAGCCTCAGAGTATACTAGCTCTTGGGAAATGTTCTGTCAAAACTGTCTGGAAATAGGATTTTTTTTTTTCTTTGAAGCATCTGGCCTTGGCTGACCTGCAGGCTGGTTTGGTCCAGAATTACATTCCTCTTTCTAAACCTTAAAACCCATTCACTGCTAACAATAAGAAAAGATTAAAACAGATTTACAAATACGGTAACAGGAAATAACTATATCGATAAAATAATATTGTAAGCTGCTGATACTGTTAATCAAAGCAATTCTACAAATCTTATCTTACAGAAAGGGAATTATGGTTCCATACACCAGACGTTAAGAGCAGAACCAAAGATACTTTGGCTAACGTGGACTTTTGATTGCTACATTATTTTTTTCTTCACACTTTACTGTGAGAAAATCTTTCTAAACCTTTTCAAATAGCTTTGTGTAACGTTTAATCGCTGAAATAAGATTCATTATATAAGGATATAGTTGCCGATGTTTAATTCTAATCTGTTATTACCCCGAACCTTTTCTGAAGTCAAAGTTTGAACTCTCCAGAAGTGTTTGTTTGATCTCAGAGAAGATATCCTTGTGATTAATGGTACCGATAAGGTGTTGATTGGTGCTTGGGAGAACCTATTCATAGAAACAATAGACTATTATACTCTACTTTAACTACCATATAACAATATTTAAGCTTTACTCCTTAGAAACAATAGTCTTATTTATACATCCCTGTCTGCCTCTAAACCAGCATTACAGTTTCTGGCTTCTTATTGTGTTGAAAGTGTACATTAACATTTTCAGTGCTTTAAAAGTTCAGGTCTATACCAAGGTGCAGAAAAAAAAGCAAATGGAATTTTTCAGCCTGAATTTAATTCTGAAGTGAGTGGTGGGGAAAAAAAAAAAAAAAAGTGGAATGGTAAAACTACTAGATATGCTTTGCAAGACATCTGAGAGATGTATTAAGATTTGAGACATCACAGGGTGCAACCTTCTTGAGCTAGACTGCGCAAGCTGCCTTTCATTGTTTCATGCTATTGCCAGGGGTAAGAGCACCAGGTGCAATAGATTTCTTACTGATATCAAAATAATCCAAGATCAAATTTACTTTACTTCAAAAAAGCACTAGAGCATCTACTCTCCTCAAAAGTTACTATTTAGAGTCAAAAGCTTGTAACATATAGCATAACAATAATAATAAAAAAGTACTATTTTAGCTAGTGACATAGTCCGTGATCTGAAGAGTTTGCAGATTAAGAGAATACTTGGACGCTGAATGCCTAAATGGAGCAGAGCATAGTTTTATCATGCTGTGTTTACGCTGCCTCAATTTAAGAATAAAGAAGCAAGCCTAAAACCCCTCCTTCCCCAGCCAGGATGTTGATGATTGTAGTATAGCAAAGCTGATGTTCAGTAATCCATGAACTCAAGGAGAAAGATGAAATTGCCACAATGCAGATGGATGCAGAACCAACAACTAAAACCCTGTTACCTCAGATCTTGTAATTTAGTTATGGAAACAGATCTTTTCTATTCAAATTAAGTGGTGTTCATTTGCTTACACATAATAAATTATCATTAATGTTTTAAAGCCAAATCCAGAACAACTATATTTTGCTTTGTCAACAACCCTGTGTGAACTGATGCATGAACAAAAGAAGTATTATTGGTGATGGTGTCATTTTCATTAGTAAAAAAAATTGTGTGCGCTAAAATTAGACATGAGTACACAATTACATCTTATATAGCTCATGCACTTAATTCTGTGTTGATCTTGTCTTTAGGCAGAAGTACACCATTGGAGGGAAGAAAGATGATTCTTGGTGCCATGTCAGAATACATACTAAAAAGTAAATGCTCTGAGTTATTCAGACTAGAGCAATAATTTGCAGTATGTAACCTCAGTGTACTTTCATCTGATACTTGTCACTTCAAAATTCCATTAATGTGGTTCAGCTACCACAATACTCTTTTTCTTTACATTCAACACACATGCCAAGCTCCTGAGGGTTCAGCAGGGTCTAGTTTCTGTACTATGGAAGCTGAGCTATGTTTGTCTTGTTTTTAAAGTAAGCCTGGATCTAAATAGCCTTTCTCTGTTCATTAGTAGAGCTCATCTTTTAAAGCAGGGTCTGCAGAGAGGAGGGAAATTATCCTTATGGACTGGATGCCTTCAGTTTGGAGAAGGATTTGTGAGACATTGTGGTAGCTACCAAGGCTTATGCCAGGCAGTGAGCTCAAGGAATGAGAAAATCAGGGTCTAGCTTAAATACTGATCTGTTTGAAGGATGAGGGTAGGCTGTCAGCATAGCATGGAAGACAAACTCAGATATCACAAACTGAAGCCAACTGCAGGGGCTGTGGACACAGAAGAAGACCATATAGCCACAGACCTACTGAAGGTGGATGGGGAAACAAAGGCTAAGAATCGTGATGCCTGTGTAAAGGAAAAGCTGCAAATCCAGGCAATTTGTGTGCATTTTCTTCTTTGAAGCAATTGTTTATGGTTTTGAGAGAGGGGAAAACATAGTATGAACAAGAGTGGGGGAAAAAGCAAAGACAACAGACTTGTGTTTTCTCTAGCATAGACTGATTTTTTGAGCAGCTTTGTATCATGATTTTGTGGGTGTAGGGGGAGAGGGAAGGCTACCAAAAAGGGCATTGTTAAAGTGGAATCTAACTCCAAAGAGGAGGATTGTTTCCTATATGCCAAAAAATGGCAGCTGGACAAAAAAGAAAAGAAAATGTAAATAAGGGTGGACGTTTCTATATGTATATATTTAAATTTATTAGCTGCCAACATTGTCAAACAGAAATGGAATTAGATACTTTATATTCCTAGTTATAAGTATTCCACTCCTACTGGAATTCCTCTGGAAGATGGTTTGAGCGTTGGCCTGCTTTAATGTTTGTTTGTCTTCAGAAAACAGAAAAGCAGATGAGGTATTTCTTCTAGCATAGAGAGCAAGCATCCTAACAGTATCCCTAACCAATGTTACATGAGTGATTGCTAAAACCTCATGGTGATGTTTCAGTCTGTCAGTACCTCTGCAAACTATAATATTATTTCAGAGTACTTTGGGGAAGTAACATAGATTTTTACATTTAGAATTTATATATATATATATATATATATATATATATATTTAAAAATCTAGTTTTACTATTGCAGCTTTATAAAAAGCAGTAGCTGCATCTGTTTCTTTCCATGTGCAGCTGGCTCACCTTGGATGTGTTCAATAAGAATCCTGTTAAATTCAGATTTCTTCCATCTCTTGTAGTCAGACTCCAGCTTTATATAGTCATAATATGAAGGCTCCCCTTCATGCTTTTATTTTGTGCATCCTTCTCCTTCCTCTGTGAAACCACAGTTTTGGAGTTGCGGAGATGAGGATGTCCTTCTACCAGATCTCCATTCTTGCAAAAATCGGTCATGTCATCCTTACACAGAGGAGCTTTCATAACCAGGAGGACACTGCCGAACTCATCAAGTTCCACCTCACCCTGCTTTAAGTATTCTCTGAGTCAGTCATTTTATTTTTTCTTCATCCTGGAGTACATTTTACTGTATCCTTACCCCTTCACTTCTTTCTGGCTTCCATACTTTCCTGTATTTAAAAAGTGATTACTTAGTTTCCAGCTTCAGTTGCAAGTGCATCTAAAGATGCTCTTCTCAAAGCATTTTGACCAAAGAACTGTACTGCAGTCGAGATGATTATGTACACATTGAAGTGTATTGAAACAGTATGGAGCTCTGTCCTTATATCCACACAGATGAACTATATTCAGGTTTCACTGAATGCAAGTTGTTCCTTACATATCTGACCTATTATCACTTGGGCACCTGAGAGAGGTTGCATCTGTTGCTCCCCTTCATTTCATGTTACTTGTTTGCCTGCATTGGGATAGATCTGTGAGACTTGGAGGTTGGATTTTGGGGGGCAGTGTATGCAAATCTTTTTTTGACTTTTTACACATGCTTCCTGTTGGTCATTTTTGCTGTGTATGATCCATCACCATCTTTTAGAACATATTTCAAAAGTGTTGGAGTGATGTGTTCACTTCCTGTCTTTTTAAGCTCAGGCACATTCTTTTTTATCTCGGGAACTTCATTTAAGTAACCAGGGTCTCTTAAGAGCAGACAATGAAAAGCTCCACCACATTTTCTTGCTAAAGAGGTGGTGTGAGGATGACATCATTCATCTGTGCTAGACACTGACTCATAGGCATCTGACCCCAGGGTGGAACCCAGTTACAGGGGTTAACATGAAGTCATCTGCGGTTGCACAATGCATTTCACAGTTGCTCTTTCTCTCTCCTCTTTTTTTTTTTTTTTTTTTTTTTGAACCATCTGAATAATTGCAGAGTGCACAACATAACGAAGTACAGCAATGAGGGTAAACATTGCTTTTGGTGCTTTTCCAGGGCGCTTTGCAGACCACAACCAAAAAGAACAGGAAAATTTTTATGATAGAGTATTGGATTTTACATTTGGATGCAGAAATAGCTTTGTCCAGTAGCCAGAAAATGGAAAACAAATTTGTCTTAAAACTGTAGAGCATACAACTGTTCTGCATTGTTGCATTAGTGTTGTTTGCATTTTTGTTGCATAAATTTCCACTGGGAAATACTAGACCTGTTTTTACATTTGTAGGGTGGTATCCTATGCAAACTTCTGAGGCATCATTGACGTGTTAGTATCCAAGGCATGTTTTGATTTGTGCTGTGTTTTTTCCTGACATTTTTTGGCTGTATTTTCAGCCTGTCCACAGTTGCTTTTTTAGAATTCTTTGCTTCATATTCTGGCACAGGGTCTGGAGTTGTTCTTGTGAAATACAGTCTGCTTGTGCATTTAGGGGCTGAAAGTCATTAGTGATGTAACTTGCAAGAATATCTGAAATATTAAAGAGTTTTAGAAAGAGAATTACCTGTTGGGCTCTCTGGTTTCTTACCCTGTTTGAAACTTGGCTGAATTTGTAGGTAATACCATCACGATGATGATTGCTCAGGACTGTTTCCAGGATCTTCTTTTCAGTTAGAACTGTCTTAATGTAGGCACTTTTCCCCTTTTATAGCATTAGAAATGAGCTTTTTCCTGCTTGAAAAAGCTGCGGAGACTGTTAAAGGCAGCTTGGTTTTGCCCACTGCTGAGTGCTGTGTAAGTGTTATAATCAAAAGTGAAACAGTTGGAACAAAACACCAATTAGATTCTGGAAATCTGAGTCTTGTAAGCAACTTTACATTCCAGTATAACTTAATATAAAACTGAGCATATAATTTACCTAGCAATTCCTACTTAGTCTCTGAAACTTAGCTTATAAATAGGCAAGACAAGTGGGAATTTGTATTTGGAAATTTGGAGATTCTGTTATGGAAGACTTTGTAAGAATGAATGAATTATTAAAATCAGGATTGTTGAGGCAGCAGTAACATTTCTAATGTTGAAAAAAAAAAAATCTGGAAATGATTTAATGGTTCAGAATATGCAAGGCTTCTTCCCTCCCCAAAATTTTAAGAGACCTGTAAGCCACTGCAGTGTCCTCTTCCAGCATGGAAATGTGTTACATATTTCACTTCATACAGGTAGTTTTTAGTAATATAGCATTTAAGGACAGAGAGAAAACAAACAATATAGGGCTTATTTTTAAGAAAACTTCCCCTGTGTAAGTTCAGGGTAGCCTGCTTCTCTCCACTTAGCTGATTCAGCAAAATATTTAATTGTTGAGGTCTGATGCAAATTGCATGCAAATTGCTGACCCTGGAAGCACTGTGGGGGCAATCCTTACGTAGGCAGGAACAATTTCTCCAATGTACTACGGCATAAATAGTCTTGGTTTTGACATCAGATGTTTTTTTCAAATTACATGTTTCTGGTGCAAAGGCATTTAATGGAGTGACTTTAATAAGTCATTGCACAAAAATCTGCTTTGCGAGGAGATTGTCTACAATTATTCCAAGCTAGTCAGTGATTCTTTTAATTAACTGTGCACTGGAAGGTGCAACTTTTTATGTGATATGGTTAAGGTGTCTTGAGCTGTATCTTTGAAAGTAACAGACGTGCATGTTCAGTTATAACACATATGAGAAATACCAATAACTACAGAAATGCAGGCAGCTTCTAAACATTCTTTGTCTTTTACCACCTGATATTATATATTTACACATTGCTTATGTTCATTAAAATGTAAATGTAGAAATGATTACAATTAATCACATATGCACACATGCAACCAAAGCTATGATTCAGTATTCAGATAAGTGTTCAGAGACATCTTTTTGTAGATGAAATTGCTTATCTCTACAGAACTAGTGAAAAGTGGAAATGTTTTCTTTTGGAATAACAGGGAATTATAAACACAGCTCCGCACAATGTGTTCTTTTAAGGAAACACAGCAACAAGCAGACTTCTGTTTATGATAGATGGTAAATATATCTGTACCTATCTATATATATTTTCATGCCCAGGAACTGTAAATTTTTTAATCTTCAAAGAACTTTGTTTTGCTGTCCAACAAGAAAAGTACCACAGAATAAGGACAGATATTTTGTTTGCATTTTTATTTCTTTGCTGCTGTATGAAGAAAACATGAGATATATCCTCCAATTTTTTTCTTTTTCAAGATTTCATTTTGGAATTCTTTATTACTGAAATATAAGTTTATAAAGGAGAGCCTGTCAGAGTTTTAACTGCAGTGGTTCTCCTAGTGCTACTGCAATTTTATATGTGCTTCATTATATGTTGTACATAATTTCAGTATATGATGTACACATTCCTAAACATTAAGTATATCCTATGAAATAACGGCACCTCATAAAAAGGGATCATTTTCATACTAATGATATACTTAAGCTGTTCAGAAACTAACTGAGCTAGCAACTTATTTCCTGAGGCAGGATTTGGGGATATATTTAATTTAAATGGGGCAGCCATAGTGAGTTATGAATTGTGAAATGACCACTATGTTTACCGCTTAAGAGGTGCAAAATTGTTAATGGATAGCTGAAGTATCCTTTACCAAGTGAATTCTTGCATGTTGTGTGCCTGTGTTCTCAACAGTTAGATCCCAAAAGTCATCTGCACATATTCAGGAGCATATTTTAATTGAAACATCACCCACAGAAAACTTCGTTCAGCCTTTTAAGAACAAAGCATTTTCCCCCCTATTTTAGAAAGAGCTGGGGGGAAAAAAGTGAGCGGAGCAGGGTAGTGTGTACAAAAACAACAACAGGAGTTGCTACGTACAGCTGTAAATACAGACATATATTTAAATGGCTGAAATGCATTCTTCATTAAAAACTAATGCCTTATTTGGCTTAAGGTAAGATGTGACTGTGAAATCACTTCTGAATGTTCCTCTAATCTCTTTTTAAATTTCACTTTTTTGCCTCCTTGTCTTTCCTTGGCATATTAGAAGATATTCCTACCAAAAGTTAAAGACCATTAAAGGATAGAGATTCATCCTGTGTATTTGTCCACAGTCCTGTGTCATTATTGCTTCAGATTCTTTTTTCACCCTGAGTTTGTACTGTTAAGGTCTTTACACATAGAAAGCTTCAATTTGGGAAACAGTAGTTTCATGCACAGATAATACTGAAGCGTTGCATTGTCATTGAGTGGTTCTGATAGTATATATTCGTGTTCCATTTGGTACAGAAAATTAGGTTTCAACTTATGAATCAGGGCTTCCAGTTCCTATGATTTTATTGAGAAATTTCACTATATATGTATTTATATATATGTTTTATTAAAGACATAATCCTGAAACCAGGGGCTACAATGAGTGTTCTAGTTTTTATTTCATAAAATACTTTTCACTTCACATAGTTGGAAGAAGGTCAGACGATGAGTGCCAGTTGCCCAGCTTTCCATGGCCATCAAAATTTGGGCTTAAAAAAACCCTATGCATGTCTTTAGACCTAAGGCAGGAATAAAAGATAGGGTTTCTTCTTCATCCAAGTGTTTTTTCTCAACTTTGACTGAATTTGCAGTGTCTGGAGGTAAGAGGGCTTGGGCTGAGAGCAAGTTATTTGTTTGACCTTTTCCATGCATTTGATACAGTTTCTTCATAATGTCCGTGTAATTTATGGGGTGGTGGAAGAGTTAGTTATGAGATAATCTGTTTCTCTGAGATACTGTATGTTGAAGAACTTCTCCTTTTTATGTGAAAGAATAATGGTCCAGAAAATGACTTATATTGTTGCACCCATGAGATAATATAATGAAATATAAAATAAATGGTAAGAAAATGGTGTTAAATCAAGGAAATTCTCAGTGACAGTTAAACCTAACCCATTAATCAGGTGTGCTCTAGTGATTATTTTAAATATCAGATTTACATTCACCAGAACCTGAATTTCCTGCTTTTTTTTTTTTTTTTTTTTAAGTCAACACTCTTTAAGAAGATGCATTTCTTGTGCTTCATTTTCTTGTGACTAATGTGCATGTGTAGTCGATACAGACTGCATATTTTAAAGATGGCAACTACTTTTCGTTTCATTATTTTATTAAACATTTGTTTCTCAATGTCTCTTCTGTGCCGTCATCCATTTGTTTAAGTGCTCCAAGACACAATGACAATTCCTAGCTGGCTTAAAAGACAGTTTTAAATTAGTACTTCTGCTTTCATTTTCCTGTGTTCATTTCCGTCATCCATTTCAGCGATGAAACTTGTCTTGCCATGTATTGCCGTCCAATAATGACTTGCCTGGCCTTGTGCCATAAACAATCAAAGTGTCTTGACTTGATTGTAATGCATAAATTGCCATATCTCATTGCAGTGATAAGGAAATTTCAGAGGGTCAGGGAGGAGGAGGAACATACAATGGAAGAGATGATGTACACTTCAAGGGAAGGGGCTCTGTTGTTTTTGAAATCAGGCATATGTTCCATATGTTTGACAAAAATAGCCCCTGATAATTACTGAAAGTTTAATGATATCTTTTTTATATATATTTATTGATTTGAATTGAGATAATAAGGGGACCTTTTGTTTTCAGAAGTTCTGTGTGCCCCTCACAGCCCGAGCCTTTAAATAGAGTGTGTACGTGGAGGCTGGTCCAGCCCCGAGGAAAGGATTCCCTGATGGACTGGTTGCTGCTGTTTAGCCTGAACATTCAAGTCAGACATCCAATGGAAAACTAAACCATCACACACACACTCCAAAGCTAACTGTATGTGCTAAATAGCAGAGAAATCTTACCAAAGTAAATATCTATTAAATTAATGCCTGTTAAATTGATTGCACTTGATGATCTTAGAGGTCCTTCCCAACCTAAGTGATTCTATGGTTCTATGAAGGGGGGCTGGACTGACAACTCTAAATAAAAAAGTCTTCATATATGCACAGGAGGGATTCAGTGCTTTCTGGTTTTCAATTTGACCTGGCCTCCATTTGAATCTGGAGGAACCTTCTCTAAGAATTAGGAAATGGTGTGATGTCTTTTGCCCACTCAACCCCTTGCTCTTTTTCCTGAGGACTGGAGCAGGTTGCACCTTGTATGAGATGTGTGCTGGTCCAGTAGGAGCAAGCAGCTTTCAATAACTGAATAATCTGACTTGCTTAAGTGGTTTTGTAAATCCCACCAGCTGTTGAAGTCTGCATCTTTAAGCATGTAAATACTTTTATTTCTAGTCTGGCTGTCAGACTAACAGTTTATTTCATAAACAATCACATAACATGTCTGTTTGACACTTTGAGACAAAATATATGTTAAGTAGATAAATGTAACTCTTGCAAACACTGTTTTTGTCTTTTGCCTCAGTAAAGACGTTTCTCACAGCAGTATAAGAGAATACAGGGCCAGGAGCATAGAATGAGATTTCTCAGAAACTCCCATTAACTAAAATCATGCACATTGAGTTAATGGAATCTTGTCATCACCTGTGAAATTTCTGTCAGCAAACATCTGGGTTAGATTGAACTTCCCAATAAACTGTGTTAGAATTGACAAGGCACAAAAGCGTTTGTATGCGAAGCACTAAGACGAGCTCTACGAATCGTGGCGTTCTTTAGGCTGTCATCTCAAATAATTAAAATATCCTCCAGAGGGAGATGGTCTCTTTCTGTGGAACTGTACTTTACTTGGGCAATTCTGCATGTTTAAAAATAAATAAATCACAGCAAAAATGTCAAAGCCTTGTCTTTGGCGCAAGACAAAGGAAAGAAACTGTCTTCAGCAGGCTGAAGATGTGAGCATTTAGCAGGCTGAATCCTTGCAAAGAGAGCTGTGTTATCATGAATATATGTCCCAATTAAAAAGCAGTTAATCTGCTTAGTCTTTTTTTTATGATATAATCTTGTTGCTAATATATAAGTTGTGAGTGAATTGTTGGTTCTGGGTTCTCACTTTGTACAGCATGACGGTAGTGTAGTTCAGTGATGTCGGGGCACAGCCCTCCAGACAAATTATGAGGAGTTAGTTTTCATGAGGAGCAGACATCTTTCTACTGTATTTTGTTGTATTTTTATGGCTGTAGATAACTGTCAAGGAAAAAAAAAAAAAAAAAAAAAAAAAAGAAATCTTCTGGAGTTCTATCAGAAAATTATGTTGGCAGAGGATAATTAAGGATCTGGTGCTGAAAAGTATCCCTTCTGGGATGTTTGTTTTCAGCTAATTCAATACAATACCCATTTGGCAGCTTAGGGCTTCCATTCAGAAAGTGTTAACTGGTTCTCGAAGAAGTCTGCTTGCAAGGCTGTGATCTCCTTGGGATCACCAGGAGGTGGTGGGGTAGGTTGCAGGGCTGGAGGGCTGCAGTGTCTCTGCAGGCTCTTCAGGAGGGCTAAGGCAGGACAGCGAGGTTTGTGTTTGACCAAGGTGAGCAGTGTGTTTGTGGGTGTCTGCGCAGACTGCCTGCCAGCAAGGAGCAGATGAAGCCTTCTTCAGACAGCTGGAAAACGCCTCACTTTTCCAGGTCCTGGCCCTTGGAGGGGCTTTAATTTACCCCCACATCTGCAGAATGGGCAATACAACAGGGCCAAGCAGTCCTAGGGGGTTGTGAAGTGCATTGCTGGTATCTTCCCATCAACTCAGCATGGGTGAGACATGTCTGGAGTGCTGGGCCCAGTTCTGGGCTCCCTAGGGCAAGAGAGACATGGACGTACCAGAGGGATCCAGTGAAAAGTGACAAACATGATGAAGGGGCAGCAGCATCTGTTGTATGAGGAGGGACTGAGGGAGCTGGGCCTGGCCAGGCTGGAGAAGAGAGGGCTCAGAGGTATTGCATTGCCATGTCTGTGGAGGAGGAGCTGGAAAGATGGAGCCAGACTCAGAAAAAAGAACACTTCAGAGTTCATTTCTGAAACATTTTCTTTTAGCATCCCTATACACTGTAAAGTTAGTTGAGGATCTTCACTGTTATACTTCGGTTGTGTCTGTACTGCTGTTTTGGGGATACAGTCTTTCTAGCGATTAAGAAATAGTTGTGTGTCTACCTCTCATCGTTACTGTCAAGGGAACAGAGGACTGGCTTACCAGGAGGGGGAACAGAGCTAGGATTTAGCAGGAGGACCATGTTCTGGAAAGCACAGTGTCTTGAAAGGACTTGGGTGTGACATTGGAACAGCACTGAAACCTCAAGAGGATGTAGTTGTTAATCCAGTGCAATGGGCAAAATGACTTGTAAAATGAAAATGTTCAAATTCATTGAAGTAAAATTCAGTGTTCAAACATCAGTGATGTTTTGTTCCAGGATGTCTTCATTATCACCAAGGAAGGGACTTAGATAGTGAAACGTGTTTTTTTGACAGAAATAGATACATTTGATAATCTTTAAAATGAGCTTCTGATTGTCTTGTTGCATTTCGCCTACTTCACATGGAGACAGTCTATACTACCTTTCGAAACGTAAAATGTCAACATGAGACGTGATATTTGTTGATAGCAGAAGGAGGCAAGAAGGTTTCAGTGTTCCGGGGATGCCTAGTCCTGATATGGTACAAAGCTGATTTATGCAGTTATTTCACTGAAATGAATGAGGCGGTTCTTTTGGCAGGAAGGCAGTTTTTGTCTAAAGGCACAAATCCTTTATTTCCTCTAATTTAACTGTTCTGACAGTTGTATTATAAAAGCTAGATGCTGTACACTGTAACTCAAACCAGTGCTTTGTGTGCGTTCTATTAATTTTCAAAATCACCAAAATGACTGATTTCCTCCTTTTAAGCACATTTTGTTGTCTAGTTTCACCTTGCCATGTTTCAGTTTTACCTAATTTTCCTGCCATAGTGCTTCTGAACATCTGTCTGAGTTCTTTCAGTTTCTCCTCTGCTGGGTCACTCGGCTCCTGCAGCTGTGGTCTCTGTCTCTTAGCCAGCAGCTCTCGAGAGGTGACAATTAACCCCGCACTGTTTGCCACGTTCATCTGGAAGTCTTTGTCCTCCCCACCTGACCTTCCTTGAAAGACCATGTCTTTCCAGCTTTTTTCCCCCCCAGTTTTGATAGTAGCGGATTGGATTTCTCTAAGTCATCTTGTCTCATTAATCCTCTATTAAAAACCATTGCATTTCACTTGGGGCTCAGGGCTGCTGCCTACTGCTCTCTGTCTGGGTAGGGCAGGTAATACAGTGTGGAGAATATCTGCCCATTAGTCTGTTACTTGTTAATGAAGGCAGAAATATTTTCTTTTTTCCACCCAGTATCTCCTAGGTAATTATCCATACTTACGTCATTTTTAGTCCACTGCTAGACAAACTGAGGTCTTAACAATGAGTTTGAAAAAAACACCACACATTTCTAACACTTCTCTGGCTATTACCTAAGCAAAACAAAACAAAGCAGATGGCTAGCAATTGTGAATATCAATGTTGCTTTCTTTAAAATGCTCTCAATGAAATGGGAAGTAAGCAGCTTCTGTGTAAGCATTCCCTGCAAAGTAGAAATAGTCTTTTTCCTGCTTTATTGTCTCTGAGGCAGGTGTCCTGAATGGTGGCAATGTCCTCGGAGAGCAGTTGTGATGGCTATTGAGACAGAATCTTCAGTTTATTATGCCCGTTCTACAAAAAAAAAAAAAAAAAGGGGGGGGGGGCGGGGAGGGCAACCAAAAGCCCAGGTAGTTTGCTAGCTGTAAAAGGACATAGGAAAAAAACAGAATACAGTCACTGAGAGAAGTGAAAAACACTGGAAAATCTTCAACGGCAGCTCCTGTGTGAACCATCAGGCTCAGGCTTTATCTGTCTTTATATTACAGTGACTGGGGGCTGGGGGCTGTTCTCAGAGATCATGGCAAGGGCAAGGCTGTTCGCTGCTTGTTTCAGTGCTCCTGGGTAGTTCTCTAGATATCTGTTTTTACCACTCCTGTATTTAAAACTCAGTGTGGTTGTATTTTATTTTGCAAATACCAGCTTAGACCTAGAAGGATCAGCAATTAAAGCAACAGCAGCTGTCTGGTATAAGCCTGGGAGATATAAACATGCCTGCATACAGAGCCCTTCAAGTAGCTTTTGCCCTCTTCCCTGGCCCCCCATCCTATTTTTCAGATCGCTGGATGTCATTTGTGCCTGTGCATAGAACAGGTGTCTCTTGTGAACTCCTTAAATAAACTGAATTTTAGAGCAAGATCCTGATGTCAGTTTACACAGGTGCAGACATCATTCAGGAGAATGCTATTTGCACACAAACACACTACTGTTTACTGTCTGTGCTGCAATCAGAGCAGTGCCAGAAGGGCACTGAAGCAAGATGGAGCACGGTTTGCTTTGCTGCTGCTGCTGTCGATTGATGTGAACTTTCATAAAGTTCCTTCTCGCTGGGCAGGGAGTCTTTTTTGCTCCATGAAGCATTGAAAAAAGCTCTTTTAAACAGTGGGTCAAAGAAAAGCAGGAGCCATTTTTAATCATGATGTGTGAAATGACATAGAAAACGTGTGTGACTCTTTTCTTGGCTTTGCCTGATTACTTAGCAGAAACTTTGTTTTTGTTTGATTTTTTCCCCTCCTTGTATTAAAGCTTACACAGGAGCCTATGATAAGACCAAATCAGGTAACTTGCAGCAAACCTCAGTGTGTGACTGTGCCCAAGTATTATCACGGCACAGCCCTACCAATGCTGAAAAAGATGGCTAATTCCAGATACTCCAGCCGCAAAGGAGCACTGAAGTGTCTTCTTGAGCTGCTCAGAGACTTCTCCAGTCCCCAGTGCGGCAACAAGAACAGCTCCGGCATTAAAACAAGATGAGCAAGTAGGTGCAAAGCTGGCCGTACATAAATCACAGCCTGTTCTGTCACAGCACAGGGTAGCGTTATTAATACACCTTCAGGGACTTTAATTTTCATCAGATTCCCCAGTGTTGCTTATGGTCCATGTAGCTGCCCAAAGTGCATGGTGCTGGAGCTGCAGGATCCCTACCTGCCCTTGGATCTTTGCAGCACCAGAGCTGTCTGCCACATGCTGGCTGTGGTATGTATGCAAGTGAAAAGAGATGAACATCTCTGAGATATCTTGTGCTTCATGTACTTACATAAGAGAAACAGTAGGATTCCCAGCATGAACTTTTTCATTTGTGTGTGTATATATCACTTCTTAGTGAAGGACAGCCACAGAAATGACAGACACTTCTCTGGCAAGAAAGCCCACAAGCTCATAATATCAGCCAATGCCCATTAATTAGGCTTTCTGACAAAAGGCATGCTTGCCACACCCTTTTACATGCATTGGCCTGTGTAATTTTTTCACTAAGTAGAGCTTTTAGGAATATTTCTTCCATTGAAAATACTGCATTTAAAAAAAAAAAAAAAAAAAAAAACTTTTACAAAAGCAAATTAAGAACAGATGTAGCTGAGCAATACTTTTTAACCCAGGAGTAATAAATGTTTGGAATGGACTGCTGTGAAGGTTATTAAGACTAAAACACTGGGGTCATTCAAAAAAGAGTTGAGAGCATCCAAGGGGATGGAATTGGAGTAGAAAAGAAGTGGATAACTGAACATTATCCACTGCGTTCTTGATGATGCATAACACCCTATGCACTTGTTTTATGTTGTAAGACTTGAAAATCTATCTGTGCTAGTTAAACATATACTAAGGATTATGCCTTGGTAAAAGCTATGGAAAGTTGATTATAATAACAAATGCCAGCAAGCTAGTCTCTGGACTGTATCACTTGGGAGAAGTTGCAGAAGGAGAAGAGCTATTTGACTTTATTCCTCCTCCAGTCTCATGAAAGACATAGATGTAACAGCTTGAAACATTTGAAAAGATTGCAATTTCATCATGATTGTGGTTACTGTGGAGAGATTTAATGCAAAGTCAAATAGTAAGGAAAAAGTGATATTCTAACCGTAGTTCAAGTTCATATTGAACAGTTTGTTATAAAGATAGGAAATGGAAGCTTGATGCTCACAGTTGAGGTGAATGAATGAATAGCAAAAGTACCATGCTCTGTGCTTAGGTATCTGTTATTCATGGCATATTATCAGATGTTTGTCCAATCAAACATCTGGGAAAGTCACTCTGTATGAATGCTGCAGGCATTGCTGCAGCTGTACCTTTCTCAACTTTGCCTGTAGGAAAGCCTATAATTTCACTGTAATATTTTATAATATAAAAAGGTCAGAACAAACCATTTTTGCTGCTTTTGTTTGTCCACAAATAACTACAAGAATAACTCTTAACTGTCCAAGCACTGTGAGAGCCTAAAGATTTCCTGTGGAAATGAGAAATTGTGTCCACAAAAATTGTCGGCTCCAAAGGGACATCCACAAATGAGAAGCTGCAAACAGAAGTTTGGGCTTCATCACTTCTGGGTACATGGCATGTTGAAGGTGCCTCTTCATCTGGTCGATATGTACTGCAGTCTAGTGTTCAGATTCATGACTGAAGTTATTGCTGATGAGTTTTTAGACCAAGAGCGAAAAACAGAATGAAGAACACTGTGGCTTAAGTTAGTAAATCCTCTGCTAAGATGTTTAGAGGGCTTAATTTTGTACTGTGAAAGACAAGAAAAGGTGGAGACAGAGTTTACCTGTTGTAATGACTACTCAAAAGTAACCACTTCAAGTAATTGCTTATGCAGTTTTCAGTTACCCTGCTTATAAATAGCCTTCTGAACAGTAATTATGCCTCACAGCACCACATCAGATGGCTCCTTTTACCCCCATTTTTAAGATAGCAAATCTTGGGCATTCACTTCAGCTATTTTGCTTCTAGCTGAGGTTGGTTTGAGACCCAGCCACAGTCTACTGTCTGATTGCCCCACCTGGACCTGCCTACAGGAGAAGAAATTAAGCAAATATTTCTTTTTGCTCCCACTTGAGAAAACGGCATCCACTTTCCTAACCTGTGTGCTGTTTATTCTCTCTGGCCCTGTTGAATACCTGCCATGGATCCAAACACCTGCCACGCTCAGGCACACCAAGCAGCCCTCCGTTACAAACCCCATTCATTAGAGCTGCAAGAAGGGCAGCCTGCACAAATGACTGGAATACAATGGGAAGTCTGTAAGCATCCAACACCTCGGTGCAGTTGTTGCTGAAGTTGTTGTAAAACAAAGGGTAACTTTCCCTTTCATTGTCTTGCAAGGATCTTGTTGACTACTGCAGACCTGAACTTTAACCTTGTAGGCTATTGTTCTCCCAAAATTATAAAATATTTATGAGTGGGGAAAAGGCCCAGCCTTTTTTGTTTTCTTACGAGACTCTGACAGCATAGTAAAGCGATCAAATTTTTATCCTAAATTGTGAGGATTTCTGGGGTGAGGCATTCTGTAGCCAATGGTTGCACTTGTAAAAATAACAAAGAAAAAGCAATAAAGTAAAAGATTTGCAAATCACATGAGGCCTCAGCAAGAAGCAAGTATCTTTAGAGGCAACTTTAGTAGAGATAGGGAAGAATGTCTTACCAATTTGCTGCCTTTCTGCTTTTGTTCCCACTGCAGGACGGTCCAGTGCCCATATATTAGCACTGTGTTAGCCCAGGGTGCCTTACACATGTGCCTTGCCATGGTGGAAACAAAGGCTACATGACATGACCTCTTTTCCTGTGCACGTTTTAGCCTGGAGCCATGAGTCCAGCCTGCCTTAGCTGATGACAGTCTACCAGGTGCTTTCTGATCTTAATCTCCTGGCTGAGCCATAGCCCTAATGTGGTAAGCTATAAATCTCAGCAGGTCACAGAGAAGGCTGCTGGTGTCATTTCTAATTGACCTCAGGGAAAAGCGACCGGCTTACTTCATAATTTCCTAGGTTTACAGATTCACAGGCTGGCATTTGCAAAGCAACACTCGTGACTTTTCAGTAATAAATTAAAGTGGAAAGCCTACAGCTACAATAATTTACGATCTTTCTGCTGCTCTTATAACACATGTTAATTGGAGGAAAAAATTATTTATAGAAAGTATTCAGTGCAGGACTGGGAAGAAAAATAGCATTCGAAAGCCAGTGTTTTCGACTGAGTAAACTCTTTAGTGTAAACATATTTGGCATTTTCTCTGCAGTAGTAAGAAACAGGGTGCAGCACTGGAGGAAAAAGCCAACAGCTGCTTAACGGCCCGCTTTGCAGTGTATTCCATGAAGCTTATTTCTGAATTTTATGCTGAGGGTTTGAGCCTTGGGGGCTTGATCTTTGGTTGCACAAATCTGCACAGCTCAAACAGTTCGGGTGAGATGTGGTAAAGCTAAGCTAAGGACTGGGTTTATTTTGTTTCTCTCTAGGTGTAATAACGTGAAAGGATGTTAAAGCTCTTTGAATAAGCTCTCATGACCTCTGCCAGCAAACCAAGCAGTTGCTTAATGGCTAAAAATGATTTTAGTTGTACCATTCCGATTTTTTTTTTTATTATTTTTTTTTTTTTTGTGAAGAGGGAATGCAATTAATCTCAATTAAGGCATATTTAATTAGTACAAAAGCTAAATAATATTAGGAACAATTTGCTATTGAAATCTTATATTGAAGCCTTTCCTTTTTTGCCTTCTCACATTTTCAACACAAGCATTTAAAATGAGTTCAATGCCATTTTAATGTGGAATAACCAAATATTGTACTCCTTTAAATCTGAACAAAAATTTTGTTCTTAGTAGAAATTCCAGGAATTGACTAAAATTTCAAAATGGTTAACTCTGATTCTTACCAAAATAAATTTCCAGCTGTAACTGCATAACGATCTTAATTTTTGCCCATTTTCCAGCTGTCTTCTGTGTTCAGTTACTGCTTCAGAATTAACCACAATTACATTATTTTCTGATCTTTCCCAAATCCTTTGGAACCTTTTCCAGGAGGCTTCTTGGGAAAGATGTGCTGCACAAACCTTTCAAAAATGAAACAAAGTGAATTTTGAAGAATGAAATACTAAGCATATGCATATTACTTTTACCTATCCAGTAAGAATGAAACAATTTGGAAGACTGCCTTTTAACTGCTCTTTTTTCAGTATCAGCTTTAAGTTATCTTTAAAAAGTAATTTAGCACTTTTCAAAAACAGAACACTAATTTCCTGATAGACAAATGAACTTTACTATTAGGTTTGTTTTGGGAAGAATGATTCATTTATTCAGCTCACTGCTTCTGACTGGTTTTAATTTGTTATTGATTCCTTATGGATTGTTCAAGTCACAAGTTATTTCATAAGAGCTGTGCCACTATTTAACTTGGCATTTCTGACCCAAGCTTAGCTCATACACGAAGCCGTGGATCTAAGACACTTAATCAGCATTCGGCCTGCTCTCATACTTGTACATTACATTTATATTCCAACATTACTGGAATTTCCTATATTAATTATTGCAAATAGCTGCTTAATGCTTGAATGTCTACAATATGATTTTACCTGAATACCATGGAAGTTCACCCTATGGTATTTTATTGCCCACGTGAATTCCTTGGTTATGTTCTCTGACACGTGGTTGTTGAATATCAAGTAATGATGCAGAAAATAGGAAGACTGTAGCCAGTCACTTGCAGTGACTTTGCCCTTTAATTTAAATTTAATAAGGAGATTTAGCAAATTAGCGTGAAGAGGAGAAAATGCAGTCCAGTTGCATGTAAAAACACTAGAAGAAGTTGAGAAATAGCGTGTACCTAAACTTGCAAACTCAGCAGTAACTCCAAATATATAACAAGGAAAAGGTTCTAGGAGTAAAATGACTTAATTTGCAGCTCTTTTCCAGGAAAGAAGGCTGTTTGTAATTCCTTAGTGTTTGATGAATCTCATACATGCATATCTACAAATACCAACAGCTCCATCTCTGTCTCTCTCATAACCTGTGCTTCTGCCAAGTATTCTGATTTTAGACCATTTCAAAGGTACTAGGACACCAAAGTAAGTGTATATTTGTTTGGATTACCAGAAATAGTCAATTTATTTGAGTACTTGGTTTAGAAACAGGTCACTCTGAGCAGCTTTGTTCCCTGTTTCATACAAGCTGGAGACGACCTCCTGGAAACCAGAGTCGAGAAGCCCTGGAGCTGTGTCTGGCCCTGCAGCATGGGCAGCTTGTTGTGGTTAAACCCAAATTAGAAAGGCAGAGGTGTGTTTCCCCAAGAAAAACATAGATGAGTGTTGGGTAAACCGCTGACCTGGCAGTACCTAGTGATGCCAAGGAATACTCAAAGAAAGACCAAAGTTTTTGTGTTATTTTGACAAAAAGATCGTTTTCCTGCAGATAAAAAGGGGGAGAGGTTCTGGCCATCTCCTTGTTATGTATTTTCACCCAAACCCACTTGACCTGTGTGGGCTGAATTCAGGCTAAAGTCCTTGAAGCTTGGCATCATCCCTATAAATGTGCTTAGCTGTACGGACAAAACCAGGTATGGTTAGGTCTGACCTCTCTTGCGAGATTTAAGGGCTGTGAAGGAAATTCCCTCTAAGGAGTAAAAGTAATGACATTTTGATCCCTTGAGAAATGCTGTCATAACCCTGCCTAGATTCTCACACTGTTTGGATTTTATTTTTAGCTCTGACATTCTTGAAGATTAATAAGCATAATGTTGCTGAAATGACTCTGCCAGTGTAATGTTACCTGAACAAAGTGCTGCGTAGTTGAGTAATGAAGCTGAAATGATAGCTTAGGGAGAAGCACGCTACAAATTGCAGTGTTTTAGAAAAAGGCCTTTTTCAGTTTTGTTATGTCAGTGGTCTTTTGACTTATTGCTGTTTCAAGGCACTTGCTAGCTAGTGAGCTACAGATAAGCATACAATGAAAATTGCATGGAGTTTATGGCTAGGGGGATGGAAAAGTTGAATACAACAGAGAGGTAAATTGCAAATGCACTTCTGTATTCATTAACGGACCTATCTCTTTAGTATAAGCCCAGCGTATATTGACAAGCAAAAAGGCATTTATTGAAGCTATAAGCCAAAGCTGATGCAAAAGCAGAAACACATTGTTTATCTCAAGTTCAGAAGACTGAATTCTGATTTCTAATGGTTGTTAGTGAGTAAGTATATAAATCTGGACTGATTCCACCTAAGTCAATGCAGTTACTCTGGACTTAAAATATTGGAATACTTCAAAAGTAAACTTTCAGCAATAATATGTACTGCAGGAACTGGCAAACATCCATTCATAGTTTTTTATATCTAAAAAGACTTGTAAAAAAAAAAAAAAAAAGTGAAAAGTGTCTTAGCACATGCATTGTGTAATGTGGTGAAATGATATATTTTCCTACCTACTATTGTTAATATAAAAATTATCTCAATTTTTCCTTTAATCTTAATAAGTCATGTGAGACTTTTTGCTACTGTTTTGCATAGGTACAACCAAAAAAAAAAAAAATCTAGTTGCGTAAAATTGAACCTGCCAATTATTTCTGAGAAAGTTAACACAAGAGACTTGTTTGTAAATGTTATGAATGGTACTCAATGAAAACTTTGTTTGATTTCACTTATGTTTAGTATAATTTGTTCTGCTCTAGGGCATCCTGAGAATAGGAGATTGTACGCAAATGAATACTGAGTGAAGCAAAGATCATTAAGAGAGGAACTGGGGGGGAACCACACATGCTGGACACAATTATGTGTGTGTGTTATATTATGCTATCTTGGACACATCAGCACTGACTGCTTTGTTCCTAAGAATGACCTTTGATCAAGAGAGACTGCATGTGTCTTTGGTCATTCCCACATCCTAGGCTACTGTAGATGAAGGGAATTTCTGTGGTGTCTTAACTATAATCTCACTGGGAGCTGCCTCATTGTGTGCAAACACTCTGGTAGATGTCTGCCTTGTTGGGAGTTTACAATTGGAGGAAAGGATGGTGGCATTACCTCAAGCATACTAGGCATTGTGCCAGTGTAACTGAGCAGATGGTGACCTGTGGGTCATGGGACTATATTTCTGAGATAGATGGGAAAGGAAATTCTACAGTTTGCAGACCAGATGGAGAGTTCTCACAGAGCTGGCTAGAAGGAGGGTATCCACACGTATGTGTGTGTAAGAGAATGTCAAAGCTGAGGAAACTAGCAAGTGGATATTATTAAATGTAGGAAGAAAAGCTTAGCAATGGCTGTTAACGCAAGAGAACGTCAAGTAATAAAGGTGTTTTACGTGGCTGTTAAATACAGCATTCACAAGTTTCCTGCTACTTCGTTCTTGTTTTCATTATATAGCATTTGATTTACTCCTATATAAAATGTCTATAATTAAAAACAAAACAAAAACTATTGCTTTTATTCAGAAAGATAAGTGATTTACTTTCTCTGTAGGATTCACTTTTTCCAGATTTGTCTTTCAAAGTGGGGTATGTTTTCCAATAAATGGCTTTTTTTTTTTTTTTTTTTTTTTTTTATAAAGACAGCACCATGTGCAGGTTTTCTTTGCCTAAAAAGATATTCTCTGTCTGCCAGAATTTACTTCTTTCTCCTATTATTATTTCTTTAACGCTCTTTGAGGCACTTAGTTGTGTTGCTTGAAGGATGCATGCAAAGCTAAACAGATATTCCTCAGGCAGTAAAGAGAGCTCTAGCTGCCAAATGTCAACATTCATGTAGATTTAATTTACAGGTTATTTAGACATTGAAAAAAATGCTGCTATATTTGTCTGAAAATGTAGGCAATATTCGATCTGAGAAAGACTAGCAAGTGCCTGACAGATTTTGTGTGTCATGAAATAATATATGCAACGCTAAAATAAGGAAGAGAGGTTTTTGTCTGAGAAGTTTCCTTTCATTCTGTTTTAATGAATCCATGTGCCAGTACATAATCCATAATCCATTCCAGGAAGGAAAATTCAGTTGTAGGGTCTCTTTCTCAGGATGGCAATTACAAACAAATCAATAAAAAGAACCTCCTCCTGGTTTCTCTGCAGCAATTGTGGCTACAGGAAAGGGCAGTTATTGTGCATTGTTCAGAAGGAAAAAATGAAGCCTTGAGCTCTTTTTGCTTTCCACCTTAAATATAACTTATAAAGAAAACCGTTCAAGATAAGCCCAAGCAAACTTTTAAAGAATGAAGAGCATAAAAGTAACGAATACCCCCAGAAACATAAACTACAGGATCAGACCATAATGCTCTGGTTGCTGTTATATTTCATCTTTAATTGAAACAAGTGGCATAAGTACAGATAGCATTAACTGTGCCATCAAGTAAGTAAAAAGTATATAAAATAAAGGAACAGTAGAACTGGTATTTCCAGGGGGAATTACTGTGGGAACTTCTAAAGATACTATCTAGAGAATTTTGTTTCCTTCAATTTCCTTGAAGGCCAATATTCACTCAGAATTTGATATATTAGCATCTGTTGTTTGAAAACTTAAATTAACAATAGTTTTCCATCACTGTTTTCCTTTTTCTCCTAAATTTTAATGGTATTTAACTGTATCCCTCGAAGATGACTGCACCAGAGGGCAATTGATGCAGACACCCTTTAAACTCAATACAGTGGTTAAAACCTCTGTGGACAGTTGTAGAATGGGAGTCATTTCCATTAAGCTGTGTTTGTACTGAGGAGAGTCAAGAAAAGGTGAAGGGAAATTGGTGTTGCTCCTTCCAAGTGAGTGCTTTAAATACTTGGCAAGTGGTAGAAGGAGCTGATGCTGCCTTTTCAAAGCCAAGCTCTGGGCAAGATTTCACCCAGTAGTCACGTCCTTAAACCTGAACACCTCTGGACTAGTCTACCTGAGTATATGGCCAGCGGGTAGATGCCCACCTCTGGGACTGAATCAGGGCATAGTGGCATAATTTTAGGCTTGTAGGTGACGTTTATGGGTAGAAATTGGTATCTAGGTAGTTAAGTTCCTCTGAGGTAAGAAAACACATCACTGTTTGGGACTGAGATGCTTAAAGAGGTGTTAGGTTCCCGTCGCTTTGTGCCTGTCTCTCTGATCCCAAGGCCCCAAGCAGCGAAGCACATGCCTAACTTTTAAGCACAAGTGGTCTCACTAACAAATGGGACTACTTGTGTACTTATAAGTTAGACATATGTTAAACTGCTTGGTTGAACTGGGGCCCAGATTTCTGCTTTTATGGAAAACTCACATGTGCAAACAGTAATAGCATAATTAATCTCTTTTCATGAAGTGTTGGTTTTATTAATTTTACTTAGGACTTATTGTGCATAGTACTTTTCATCTTCAAGGCCTTTTACAAACATTAGCTTGGGGATTTAAATTGGGTGTATGGTTGTGGGAATTGCACAGTCTTATATCTGACTTTGCAATTCCGTACCTCCACGTTCTTGGCAGGAGGCTCCTGCCATGCAGCTGGGTTGGCTGAACCAGGAACTTTGGCTCTGTCTCCACTTAGCACCTTGGCAAATTATCTCCCAGGTGGAATTCTGAAGGCTGTAAGTGGTTTCAAAGCTTCTTCCAGATCCAGATTTTCAAGCTAATGACTTCATTCACCACTGAGTGAAGCAGAGGTGGTGATATAGGCTGCATTTGGCATGTTTGGCTCTTATCCCTTCCTCCTCTTCACCGCAAGCTACTCAGAAACAGGAAAAAAAACAGAAATGCATATTGGCCAAAATTTCATTTAAGATACAGGCATAATTCTCATTGGCTTCAGAAACAGTTGACATACAGGCTCAGGTCTCAGCTCTGCCTCTATATTAATTCATCACAGCCTTTATCCCAATGTGTAGGATCTCAGCATCTGATGATGGAGGGCCTATTCTGAGCGTGTTTCTGAGGCACAAGAATCACTTGGGGGTACAGTGAATAATGGTGGTTGATTTAGTTGGTAATGCTGCCATGCACACTACTTTACCATATGAAAGGCCTGGATGGCAGAGACTCCTGAGTTTTCTTCAAGAACCAGCAGAAGCACAATTGTCCTACAGTTTGGTTGACTTGCTTGCTTAGAGTGGGGTTTCTTGTTCCATATATATCGCTGGGTGCAAGCCTTGCTATCCATGTGCCCTTGGCTAAATTTTCTCTCTGTGAATTGTGGCAGTAGCAGCTTGAGTAGGAAAGTCTAGTGTTTGGGTGTTGTTTCGTTTTCAGGAAGAAAATTTCCTTAAAAGATATTTGTTCAGTTTTTTCAGCAAAAGAGCTCCTCCTACTGTTGCAATTTCCTTCTCAAAAGCAGATGATCAAGATATTTACTTCTGTCACTTTCATAGTAAAAATTCACATTATCTCATGTTGCAGAAGAGGAATTACTGTCTTATTCTATTTTTCTGTTCATGAATGGGCTGAAGATAAGTTGCATTTTACACATCGTGAGCCTTTTTTCTGTGGGAGGCTCTATAAGAATACCTGGGTAGGTTGCTGACTTTGATACTGGTCTGCTTACTGAGTAGTGTATTTATTGATGGCTCCCTGGGAAGATACGGGCCTCAGATGAAATATGGGGAAAACAGTTTTCTGCCCAGCAGCCTTCATAGCCAGAAGTGCTGACACTGTCCAGCACTGATTTTTCCCTTCACCTTTCCTGGAGATAAATGGGATGTTCAACTAGTGCAGTGATCAAGCCGATAAAATGCGTTAAATGACTCAAAATATCATGAGGTAAGGGAATAATTAGAATGCTGTGTTTGTGAACTGGATGATCCTGTAAAAAGATGAACTCTAGGTTATAGGAGGTCTTGGATTTAATGGTGTGCTAGTGTTCATCACTAGTGTGTGTGCTGCTGTTCTACGCTTAAGCAATATACGTGGGAACTCCTGAAAGATGCTCTTCACATAACTAATAAGCCACTACAAATCCCGTAAAGGATCACAACCTTTAAATAAAAGTATTGCCTCATTAGGAATATCAGAAAATAGACTGCTTGAATAGAGATGAAAATAGAGCTTGTGACTTAACAGTTGAAATGCAAATCTAATTAGTCTGGCATTTTAAAGTATTAACAGGGAGCCATAAAAAGAGATGGATTTGAACGAAGAAATTTGTTGTAAAGAAAATACTGGTTAGTGACAAAAACCCAATTTATTAGCACTCCATGATGTGGAAACAATGAAAAGGGCGTTAATTACTTTACTAGTACCTATTTTGCACCATTGCCCAAAGTAATTGGTTTATTGACCTCTTTGTAAACCTAAATAGTTCTTAAGAAAATGATCTCAGTGCTAAAAATAATTTCTGTGGAGGAATGTAGGTCTGTATGTTCTGTCATACATTACTTTGAATATAAGCGATGCATTCCTTCAGTCATGTCTGACTCTATGTGCAGGGCAGGATTTCTGCACATTCTGTGTCCTAGAGCCGTGTCTGCAGGCATTATTCTTCAATCAATGCTAGTGGCTTTATTGTATTTATGTATTTAAGAACCAATTATAAGCAGATATCTATTTGGTATGCTCTTCTACTCTCATTTGAACTCCAGTTATCTTTACCTGTATACTCTTAATAATTAATCCCTGGAAAGAAGTTCTCCATTTATATTTTTTTCATAAAAACTCCCGTTGGTACTTCCAGACCTCTGCAAGGTAGTACATGCAGCACTTTGAAAATATATGTTGGCGGTAACTTATTTTGTTTGAAAATTGTTCCTTTTTGTAAACAGTGTGACTCTTCTTTCACACTTAGGCTACATATAGGTATAGATTATAAAATGTTTTGTTTTGTTTTGTTTTGTTTTGTTTTTTACTCCATGCTATTTATGAATGAATATTTTGAAAATAGGGACACAAAAAAAAAAATTAAATGTCACCAAGAGACAGATGTATGGAATTGAGTGGAATAACTTCAGATTAAAATTTAGGGTATGCAAAATTGTTGTTTTTTCCTCTTGGGGAAAAAAGCAGGTAAAAAATTTTTAGAATGTTTCTGTGTTGCTTGAGGAAGAGCTGAACAAAAATGTTTCAGCTTATTTACATTGACAAATTATATCAGCCTTGAGCCGCTCAAATGTTTCATGAAAGCCGACATCAGGTACTGCATACCCATATATACATGTATGTTGCTTAGCTCCCAGGAGTTTTCTGAGTCACTGAGTTGTGTGATTGTTGTAGTATCCTATTGTTTTCATACTTCTTATGTTAATTAACAATTTATGGCTGATTAAGACTTTTTTTAAATACTAAATTCACTGTAAGAATCTTGTTTATTTCTCACAGTTGCAGTAATGGACAAGCACGTGAACTTAAATTGCTATTTCTTTTGGGTACGAGTCAATATGGGCCCAAAAGACAGATGATAAATAGTAAACAAGTAATTTTGGCTTCTGTTTTGTTTGGAATACATTAAGGACAGAAAAGTTCTTCATTAACAGCTGGAAGTGGGTGCAACCTCTGTGAAAGTCCATGTAATTGCAGTAGGCAAGTGGTGGAGGAATGCCTGGTTGGTGTGTCCAAAGGGGAAGACAGCTGATACAATGCAGTCTGTAGCATTGCTGTAGGCAGGGGGATAGTTAAATCTACAGAGTTAGTGAAATTTGGCTTACTGAAACTTTCAGCTACAGCTGGAAAGTTACAGCTGTAGTTCTCAGAATATTATTTTTTCTGGAATATCTTGCTCTCAGAATTGGACTTTTTATTCATGGTGTTTTAAACATATTTCAGCAAAGATCATAATTAAGTCTCTATCAGGTCAGTCTATTCATGTGCTTAGATATCTTCCAGAATCATTTTCCCTTCATTCAAGAAGCTCTCAATTATCTTTCTCTCCCTGTTTACCTGCCGTTTGTTTTCTGTGACTGGACATTGGACTCCCACTTCATGTGTGGACGGGACAATATCATTTCACAGAATGTCTCAAGCTGGAAGGGTCCTACAAGGATCTCCAGCTTCCTTCCCTCTCTTCTTCTATGTCATTCGATAGCCAATCTTCTCTGAGCAGAAAGACTCGGCTTCAGGCATCTGCCTGCATTTTCTGCCTCACAGTACCTCTATAGATCAATGCTGTAACTTTATCATGAGAAATATGAGTGATCCTCACTTCAGTCAAAGCTTAAAATGTTTAGCTTGTTAGTTGCCTTATTATAACACATAACCTGTAAATGTGACAAAAGTCCAGTTAAAAGGTGAAGTTGATAAGGCTGAAGGATCTCAAGTTGCTAGATTTGGAGGATGTTTTCACGTCTTATTTTATCTAATTCATCAGAAGGTACTTGGTGCTTCAGGTCTCTTGTGTGTATCTGCTGAATAGCATCCCATTGTGTTACTTAGATATAGTAAATAAATAGTTTGATGTAAATCTGTAGTACATGAGGTGTGTCATGGGAGAGAATTAAGCCTGCTTATGTACTTGAAAAGTTACAAGGGAAAAATGTTATCTTGTATTATTTGATGAGAGAAGTAGGAGAAACTGCCTGTTTATATTTGCTTGGAGGGAAGGGGAGGTTGTTTAGTTGTTTAAATATTATAAACGTTAGATTGAAACTGTTATCAGTCTTTCTTCACTCCTTTGTGTGTGTGGTGGCATGGAAGTAGCCAACGCTGTTTCAGAACTACAATATCTTTTTTTTGGATGTGTAATCTTCAGTCTTTGTGCTAGTAGGTGTTTATTTCCATAGGCCTTGTCTTCTGGCTTCTGTCATCAGGGCACTTTAGAAAAGAAACAATGCATTTTGTTTTGTATTCAGACCAAACTTTTGGATAAACTATTTATATATGATCTTCATATAACCTTTCTGAAAGGGTAGAGAGAGGACTTCATGCAGGAATGTTGCTTTTAATGCAAGTAAATGGGTATCATGTTTCAGAGGAGCTAAGCACTACATTTTCCTATTGAGTATTCCTCCAGAAACATTCACACACTGCATTTTATTGCCATCGGAAGGTAAGCTATTCTTGCACAGTATTAAAAAATAAAAATTGCTTTCAGGGTTTTGTTTTGGTTTTAAAGTAATAGAGGTAGGTGCAGAATTTCCACCATCTATGCAAAGGATGCAGTGAGTCAAGGTTTTTTAAGTACTTCCAACTCTTCAAATTGGCATCGCAGCATCAGAGCATGACCGGTGTTCCTGCAGTCTGGTCCGTTTCTCCCCTAAATCCTTGGTGAAAGTGGTGCATGTTACTGCATTAAAGTTTGTTTGTTTGTTTGTTTTCTCTATATTTAGTTCAGCTGGTTTTTGGAGGCAGCCTTTTCTGTGCAGAAATTTTTGGAGCATAATAATGCTTTCATTCATAAAAGGGGAGCCTCATTTACTTTTTTTGGCAGAATTCACCAGTTGCCCACCAGAAAATCTAAAGTAAAAGCAGACATGTACAGATGAAGTACCTACCTATACCCAGTGTGTGACTGGGTTCCTGGGGAAATTGCTCATATCATGAATTTAGGTAGTTGGCTTCAGTTTGGACCATGTTGTAAGGAAGTAAAAGTGCCTCCCATGCAATGCTGACAAGTGATGTATGTGATGTTAATCTAGGTTGCGAGGTGACAGGTGCTTATGCACCACTGCTTCCCAAGCCATTTGGTAGAGAAGCCGTGGGCAAAATACACATAGGAACTGGCCTACATTTCCTTTAAAACGTGTTCATGAAAAACAGTTAGAGGACAAAGAATTAATTAAATAAACAACAGAATTCCTGTTCTAATTTTTGCATAAGAAATAAGGCTTGTTTTTTTTGTGCTGTGAATCAACGCCTGTTTCAAACATTTCACTACTGAAGAATGGAAGACTACTCAGTCGACTTCAAAGGAGATACACTTAACTATAAATAAATAGATCCAATTCCTAGCCCTGGGGGTGTTTGAAATCTCCACTTGAACTTTGCAGATCTCAGTATTTACATAAGCTCCAGAATTTTGAAATGTTTGCAATCCAGACAAATATCCTACTGTTAATTTTTGGATATGCACAAGCTTGGGTTTATCAGCATCAATCACAAGGGTAGTCTGGTCATCTTTAATTGTACATGCAGACAAAAAGCAAAGCATATTTGAACAAACAAGTTGAATCTGTTTTTTTTTCATGCCTTTTAAAATACAGTGTGTAGGAAATAGCCACTAAAATAGGCAGATGATCATTTAAAAATGTGAAGAAAAAAAAAAGATATTGCTATGCACATCTCATTGGAAGAGAAATTCCTCTTTGTCACATTCTTCAGTATTTTTCTTTCTTTACTCACTCTAAAAACTACCGTCTACTGATCCTGCTGACTTGTACTGCCTGCCTGGCGTGGTTCCTTGGACTCTTTGGCTGCTGGGGCTCTGAGAAACCTTCATGGTATTTCAGTCCGAGTGTTACATCCATTAAGGAGCACAGCACATCACCGCCTCACACTGAACCGTTGGTTTCATAACCTCTTTTCAAGAGATTTGGGGAGCCAACAAAGAGCAGAATTTTTTCTCCATTAATGAGTTTAGAGGTAGTTAAGCTTGTTATGAAGACTTTTAGATGATTTTGTAAATAGTAAGGCTTTAAAACAAAAAGGTCTACAAAGCTGTTCTAGATTCCATCCAACAAAGAGACTGTATCATTCAAAATGTTAATGTTTTTTGTCTCTTCTCCTTCATTTTGGTCAAGCAGTCCCATATAAGTCATCTAAGTGCAGCCATTATTTATAGCTAATAATCTTCTTTAGCTGCCAAACCGAAACTAGATCTCCTTCACTCTCGCTGAAAGCGCTTTTCTTTCTACAATGTGCTGGAAATGAGCCAATTTACCAGTTCCATTAACTTAATGAGGTCTGACAGCCTGCAGCAAATTTTCTCATAATCTCTCCTGGATTTAAATTTGGTGCTGCACAAACAACTGAGTATGACCAAGTAGTTGCTTTTTAACTCTATGTATTCTAAGCAAAATTCTTTACTCATCTTAACTACAAGGACAATTTGAGTCTTTCTTTTTCACAGGCAGTATTTTCATCATGCCATCATTATTGCATTTACTGATTAATTTACTTTTTAATCTTAAAAATCATCTGAATGCCAGATTTGTGTTGACCTGTTAAATGTCAGTATTAAAGCTTCAAGTGATTTAAGTGCAAGTGATTTCAAGTGTAGTACTGTTGGTGGTGGAAGAGGGATGGTATTTATTTATTTTTATAATACACCTGAATGGTTATATGAGCTGTGAGGTTATGTCATGATTTTCACAGACTAATAAATAATCACTCTTATAAGGTCAACAGTAGTTTTAATGCAAGGTTAATCCTTAGCTTCTGTTTCCTAATACTTCCAATGATTACTGTTCATAAAGGCTGTAGTATGTTACCAAATTCAGAAGAAACACAATTACTTGGCAAATTAAGTAAGACGAAAGCAAAATCTTGCTTTCTCTTGCTTGAATTCCACTTTCCTAGCAGTGACAGTGATATGCTGAAGGCAACTGATGGCAAAGCTGAAAAAGCAGGATTGTTACTCATCGCAAGAATAGCGGGCTCTTATTTGTATTCGCTAGTACATCAGATTGCCGCAATACTGAAGGAAAAAAAAAAAAAAAAAAAAAAAAAAAAAAAAACCTTTAAATTTAACAGTGTGGCATTGTGGTAGAAAATTGCTAGCAACATACTCTACTGTGTTTGAAAAGGAGCTTGGAACAAAGGTTTGACCTGAATATAAAGTTACCAGTGGTGTTTGGCTTCACTGTGTTAAAGCCTCCTTTGTAAAGCTTTTACTTACACCAGCACTTCCTGAGAAGCTGTACATTTTATCTTGAAGTGCTTTGTATACTACGAGACCCCACTACTTTGGGTAGAAGGTATATTAAAGGAATCTTAAGTATGAAAGTGGGTGACAAGGCACCTCAGGCAGAAGTATGCTAGCTATCTCATACTGCCTTTTCACTTGCAGAGACTTCATGCATGGACTTGGTGTATTTTGCATTTTATCACTGTATTTGTAAGTATTAGCATCACAATATAAATAGTCTCAGGCTGAGTATTTGCACAGCAACAATTAATAATAATGAAATAGGTGGGATGATTTCAGATCTACTCAGATTGGGTGAGCTTTAGAGGGTTTGGGCTGTGGAGGAGTGTTTCTGATCCAAGCAGAGTGGTTAGTCCACGGTCCTCCCATTAACAGAAGTTCTGCAAACATTTAATCTGTAATACCCACAATTTTCCCCAGAACAATTTTTCAGTGAGCTGTTTACAAGAGTGAAAAAAAAAAATCGTTAGGTTTCATCCATGCAAAATTTTACAGGATTCTGTAGCTCATATAGGGTATTGCCCACCTCAGTCAGTGGAAGTATTTGTAATGACAAGAGATGAGGAAAAGGCTGAGGTAGTTAATGCCGTCTTTGCTTCAGTCTTTAGTAATTAAACCAGTTGTTCTTTGGGTACACAGCCCCCTGAGCTGGTCGCTAGGGACAGGGAGCAGAATGGAGCCCTTGTTATCCAAGAGGGTAACACCTGAGGGTACTGAGGGAGCTGGCAGAAGTGCTCACCAAGCTTCTTTCTGTGATGCCCATCTATAAGAAGGGCCAGAAGGAGAAGCAGGGAACTACAGGCCTGTCAGTCTGACCTTGGTGCCAGGGAAGCTCGTGGAGCAGATTGTCTAGAGTGCCATCACAAGGCACTTACAGGACAACCACGTGATAAGGCCCAGTTAGCATGGGGTTATGGAAGTCGGGTCCTGCTTTTTGAACCTGATGTCCTTCTGTGACAAGGCAATGTGCTCAGTGGGTGAGGGAAAGGCTATGGACGTCTACCTAAGCTTAGTAAAGCTTTTGACACCATTCCCTACAGTATTCTCCTGGAGAAACTGAATGCTCATGGCTTGGATGGGTGTGCGCTTTGTTGGGTTAAAAACTGCTTGGGTGACTAGGCCCAAAGAGTTGTGGTGAATGGAGTTAAATCCAGCTGCAGGCCAGTCACTAGTGGTGTCCCCCAGGGCCACTGGGGCTATTTAGTCTAGAGAAAAGGAGGTTCGGGGAAAACCTTTTTGCTTTCTACAATTACCTTAAAGGAGGCTGTAGCAGGGTGGGGGCTGGTCTCTTCTCCCAAGCAACCAGTGATAGGACAATAGCAACTTAAGGACAGTGGCCTTAAGTTGCACCAGGGAAGGTGTAGGTTAGATATTAGGAAAAACTTCTTCACTGAAGGGGTTGTGAGGCATTGGAACAGACTGCTTAGGGAAGTAGTGGAGTCACCTTCCCTGGAGGTCTTCAAAAGACATATAAATGTGGTGCTTAGGGACACAGTTTTGTGGTAGGCTTGGCAGTGCTAGGTTAACAGTTGGACTTGATGATCTTAGAGGTCTTTTCCAGCCTAAATGATTCTATGGTTCTCTGTATTCATAGCAAAATAATTACAACTGTATGATTAGGATCTGTTTATTTAAATTAGAATGACTTTCATTTCTGACTTCTGGAGAGACTCTCATTTAAATGCATCAAGCTTTCATGTGTGCAATTCAGAGGGAAATTTGAATGACATATTTAGGTAGCAAAGCAGACCAGAGTAGTAGAAGCTAAAAATTCAACACAACATGTTATGGAATGAGCTGTATTTAAATGGAGAGAGCAGTGAAGTCATCTGTATTCAACCTCTAGCTTTAATCCTGTTTTTTCTCAGCCTGTTTCTTCTCAATTTTTCTCAGCTATGCATTTTTCTCCAAATCTCTATTGCTAAAGGGTGGTTTGGGACCTGTTCTTCTATCTTTAACATAGGTCAACTCCATGCCTATTTATGGCAAATCTTACCATGTCTATTTTGGGTCATTTTACTGGTTTGAGTCCCAGCTCCTAAAGACAACTGATTTGTAGTTTCACATGAAGAAGTAATTGAAAGAAAAGGCTGAGTTGCCGTAATGCTTTAAATAGTGGAAACTTTTCTTTTTTTTTTTTTTAAGGCAGAAATAAATCCCATTGTTCTGAGCTCCCTATGTGTCTGATTCCTGCATGCTGACAGTATGGTAGTTCACAAAAGTTTGCAGTTTCATGTTCTTCAGTCTTCCCAACTTTTTTTTTCTCTCAGTATGCTTATTCTTTAGTTCCTTGAACGTACACGGTTGAGTGTAATGTCAGTTTGTGTATTTTGTTGCTGTTGTTGTTGTGATGCTTTATGCTCCATTAAGCAAAAATGCACGAGACTGTCTCAGGGAAGGGTGATTTAGGTGTGTGGAGGGGTATGCAGGGGTTTTGATTCTTGCTGAACCCTTGAACCAGTCTTATAGCAAGGCTGGGTGTTTCTTGGTATGTTTCTGAAAATATTTTGTCAGGTTATTCATCTGTATTAGCTCTGTTGAATACAGGTTGTTTGAAGTGAATGTAGATGAAGTGAAATATTTAAAAAAAAAAAAAAAAAAGTTTTTCAGGACATACACCCCTGAGGCAGGCAGGTACTGTGAAGTCTGCATGGACATTGACATAGCAAGAGCATGTAGCCGAACAGTTTCACCTATATACCAGTCAACTCTGCTTTGGACTAATGAGCTTAGAGGCTTAGAGTATATAATTCATTTCATTTTCACATCAGTGAGCCTAGTGAGGCTGTGTCCCTACCAATGGCCCCGTTTTTATGAAAACAGAGTCATTTTCAGAAAAAGCTTTTATTTCTTGTATGAAACAGCAAATTTAAAGAGAAATATGAAGAATGACAAAGCTTAGTTAAGAAAACTACATTAAATGCAAAAGGCAAGCAATAGAGTTGTTAGTAGGAGACAAAATCAGCAGCTGTAGAAAAACCTATGTTAACTGTCTTTTTAATACAGATTTTGCATTCGTGTTTTGTCACTGCATTTTAACTGATAACACAAGTGTTGCCATTCATGGGTACAGCAATTATAGGAGAGTTGGAGAATGAGAAAATCCATGTTGTGAGAGCAGGTTCAGTGGTGTGCTTGGCTTGTGCACTTTGGCTCTAAGCATATGTAAGGGCTTGCTTCTCTGCGCACCACCACCACTTAGTCTTTTGGTCTTCACTGAATAAAAGGCTCATGAAATGCCTTTATAAGCAGAGATGCCTGGGTATTTTATGGCTGAATATTGTATATATCTGATCATAAACTGGGAATTGCCTGCTTATGTTTGTGCAAGTATGTATGTACAATGTTTTCTTTGTACTTAACACTAAAACATTTTGTTGGTAGGAAATACAGGACTAGAAAAATATTAGTTCACCAGTGTGCACCTCTCCTTTTTTTTTTTTTTTTCTCCCTGCACATGTTCTTTACTGACGTTTCAAAATAAATAAGTAAATAAAAATAAAAAGGGAAAATGTTCAGATAATTTTGAATTTTGTGGGACTCAACTTTTGGCTTTGCCCCAGGCTTCCTGTGTAACCTCAGATAAATTGCATTATATACTAGGTTTTGACAGGGGTCTGGAAAAATGTTTATGTGAAACAAGAAAGTATTAGATTTCTTATGTTTGCTCAAATGAGAGATTTCAGTAAAAATCTATCACATGAGTCAGGCAGAACTTCTAACGAACACCTAATTTTTGAGGGTTTTATAATGAGATGAGATTACCTTCACCAGCGTCTCTGAGTATCTCTAAGAAATTGCACTTTGACTTTTCAGAGACAGCCTCTGCAGATGTTCAGGCAGCCATCCAGGTATCTAAAGATAATAGAAGAAATTCCAACCCACTGAGGTTGATAGTAGAATTTTTATTGACTTCAGTAGGCCAAGATTTTACCCTGTCACAGATCTGTGCTAACCCTTATAAAAGAACAGCTCTCCTACAAGAGTTAAAGATGAGAAATAATTTAAAAGCATATTCTTTTGTACTGCCTTTCTGCTTTTTATGTTCTCTTCAAGAGCTAGTGTGAATGCATGATTGAACATTTATCTTCAGAATGTGTTAGAAAAGAACGGTAGTCTTGGCTTTTTTTTTTTTTTTTTTTTTTTTTTTTTTTTATGGAAAGGTATTTATTCATTTAATGTTTCCCAAAAATGTATTGAAGTATTGGCATCGCCAGGATGTGTTGTGATTTTTCCTCTGTAAATATAGATACTACCACGCTGGATACCTTTCTTGAGCTACCAAGGAGCGTTCAAGCTTTTTTAATAACAAGCTTTTTTTAATAACAGAAATCATTGCCATTTTAAATAAAGTTGTGAGAAAAGAGAGTGTATGTTCTTGTTAAATTCAGAAGAAAAAAAAAGTATTTTCAGGTTAAAAGTTCTAGTGTTCAATCCTTATTGCTAATTATCTACTTAGGTGGGGCTACATTACAAAACCCAAATAACTATATGTTATTATATAATCTACGTTTTAATTTAAGTTTGTCATAGTTACAGAGCAGCACATATGAGTAACACTTAAGAGTGCAGGTTTTTTGTTCTGGTGGGTTCATGCCATTAATTTTAGGTATCTCACTTAGATTCTCTGAATTACCTGAGCTGGAAAAGCCAGCTGCCCTCTGCTGACTGGAGAGGACATGTGGACTTCTGTCTTCTGGGCCCTTGAGCCTAGATGTCTACCTGCTTTGTTTTCAGGCAGAAAATCACTCCAAAGTTTATACATTGCTCCTGTATATAAAATCATTGCAAAGAACAACTAACTTGAAAGGGCCTGATTTTACTTGCAGTATACAGCCTTTCCGACGTTATGTATTTCGTTTCTTTTTCCCCTCAAAACAACTGCTTTACTATTCTCCTTAGCTGAAGAAAGTGAACTAAACCTGTAGCTCATTAGAAGCACTCCTGCAGTAATCAAGCAAAGAGATATATATATATATATATGTGTATATGTACAAACACCCACTCACATAGGGGAAGAAAATAAAGCTAATTTGCTGTTAAAACTGTGAGGATTGTGCTACCAAAGATCAATTGTGTGGTGCAATTGAAATGAGATTCCATTTTTATCTAGAAATTCATATTTATAAAATTCAAAACAATAACTAAACATTTCTTTTGAAAACTAAGCAGTTTATTTTAGCCTCACGAGTTATATTTATTTCTGTAAGTCAGAAAGGTTAAGGGAATGTCCAAATATAGTTTGGATACAGTTTAATTTGTGCTGCAGCTATAATTATTTAAGAAATGCCCACTATTGTAATTGAAGGTGAACTTTTTCAGTGCTTTTCTTTAATACATTAAAGCACAGGAATGAAAATAAGCTTTGAGACAGCTCTTAGTACTCTGGAAAGCGGTCTCCAGCCCATTCACACTTTAATTTTATCTGAATGTGAACCTTAAGCTGCAAGAATTCTTAATAACCCTTCAGTTGCTGGTCAGATTCAGGAAAATATTCTAAAATTAAAAATCTTTAGGTTTTTGTGGCCTTTATTTTGGGCCTGACTTCAACTAGATAATTGTCCTAATAATTTGTAGCAATGTTTCTTGGGAAGCAGCAGCTAGAGGCATCAGAACAGCCCGCTGTAGAGGATAAACCATCTCAGGGCATCATATAACGCAGAAGAAAAAATGAACTGTATTGAAAAACAAAACAAAACAACAACAACAAAAAAAAAAACACAACAATTTGGTCACCTAACTATACAAATACAAATAAATTTGTTGTTACTCTGTTTCATCAGGATAGTGCATGCACACGGGTAAATACTGCTCAAAGAGAGCAATATTGAAACTAGAAAACGGAGAGAGGAGTGCTCTATAGTTTCTAGGCAGAGGCAGTCTAGTTACAAGACAAAAAAATACAACTTATTTGGTGTGTATTTTGATAAGTCATTCTAGCAAACAATATCATCTTAGTCTTCTCAATAAAATTAATAGTGGATAAACATTCAGAGATTTGAGTAGAGATCGCATCATATAGAGTCTCTCAGATTCTTCCAGATCTCATGAGTCTACAAAGTGGGTTGTGAAAGTGTTGTGAGGGAAGAGCTTGTGCTGATTTATTTTTTTTCCCTGCTTCTAATTCAAGCTAGAGATTCTGTGAAAATGTTCTTTATTGTGGCATTTTATCATCGGCGATTTAGGTCTTGACTCGCAAACAGAAGAAATAGTATGAAGAAAAGATAAGGAAGTCTTTCTAAATATGAAAAGTCTATTTGTTTCTGGTTTGGTCTGATATTATGTGAAACTGATTCTGTTTGGATTAAAGACCAGAATTTTAAATGTATAAAGCAACTCTGAGGCATATGGGTGATCAGTATCATTTTCCTCACTGTTCTGTAGCTATTTGTCTCTCTGCATCTTTAGGAATTTATTATGTTTAAAAAATCCAGTATTACTAAGAAGTGTGCTAGAGGCTGAAAGTCTCAGCTGAGGGTTTGGCTAACTGCTTCTGATCCTACGTCTCCTGCAGGTGAGACACTGGGGGCTGAGTTGTACATGTACCTTATCTTACACCCTAAAAAAGTAAATCATCACAGTCATTTTAATGCCAAATAAGATCTCTCTCTGCTTTCCTAGGTAACGTTTGCCACGTTTTTTGTGGTATGATATTAACCTTGACGTGGGAATCTCATGATTCTCAAGGCAAGTAGAACACAAAGGGTGGCAATGCTGAGACCCCTTAATTCCACTCCTACATGTAGTATATTCCCTTGGGTTTTGTCTATTCTGGACTGTAGTAGCTAGCTTAGTTTTCACCTAAAACTGCCTAATTCCTACTGGCTGCATTGAGCATATTTGAGCCGATGTTCAGCCCTCATTGAGGAAATTTTGCTTTGCAGAAATGTTGTGAATCTATGAAGCGGGCTGATAATTTTAATAAAGCATTTGACTGTAAATCACTTTGTAAACATCATCACATATCTGCACAGGGAGATAGGAATATTAAAAACATTTTTTCTGTGCAGCAGAACTTAAGTTGTAAGGTACACAGACTTGTTAACATCTTGAGTTGAGAGGAATAGTAGCTGGAGAAGAGAAAATAAATAAAATACTGTTATAAATAAAATACAGTTTTCTGTATCTAACTTAGTAGAGAATAATTTCTCTAGGCCAAAAAATACATTGTTGAGCTGCGCATGTGCTTTGGAGCCACAAACAGAAACAGAGCTCACATACCAGAGTAGTTAGTCCCAGCCAGTTTCTGTCTCCAGCATATCAACTCATAAAATTTCCTGTCCTTTGCAATAGTAATAACACAGCATATTCTGTAGCTATTAGGTTGAACAGGAAAACTTACGTGTTTCAGGTCAAATTTTCCACACAAAAAATACAAACCCAGTTAATAAGTACACATCTAGAATTCTGCTCAATATATAAACTACATTTTCTATCTTAAAAGTTTTCTTATGTACATTTTTTTCAGGTTTCTACTGATCCCTCGATATGCAAAGCAAGTGTACAAGTTCATGCCCATGTTCTCCTCTTGACTTTAGTCAGGCTACTCATGCATTAGTGTCATCCACCAGCTTTGGTGAGACAGGGGCTGCAGAGTGACTTTTTACATTTAGGCAGAAACTTTTGTACAGAGTGCCTTTTAAAGAAGGGTTATGTAGCTAGCCATGTTGCACACACAACTTGGTAAATGTGATTATTTTAGCAACTTTCAAGCTGCAAAGTGCTTCTGCTTCATACTCCTGCAATTTGTACGTTGGGCTAAACATAGAATAGGCACTGTCATGACCATAATTTAGGTACTTTATAAGACTTTCAAAACTGTATGTCCCAGCCTACGTAGATGGCCTGATAGATATCTTTGGAAGTCCCTTTGGAGATATCCGTCGCTGCCTGCATACAAATATGATCTTGGATTCACAAGAGACAATGACAAGATCTGGATCTGAGCAGCTGCAGGACTAAAATAGAGCAGAAGAGGTTGTATTTGAAATCAGACTTTGGATTTAGAAAGCTGTTATGATAATAGGATGAAGGTGAGCAGTAGAGAATCTAACCCTAGATTTTTCACAAAGTATGAGTTTGCTAAACTTAAGTCTTTGGTTTGAAATTATTAAAAAGAAAATAGAAGGAGAAAACAAAACAAAACAAAACAAAAAGCAAAAGCAAAAAACTGTGGTGACTTCTGTGGTTACTGAAATTTGCAACCACATGTTTTGATGTAGCGTGTTGGTCATAAGAAAATTTTGTTAATAGCAGCAGTTCTCTCTTAATCTCTCTTCCCCCCCCCCAGAAATGTTTCTTTGCACGTACAATTACATAAAACACTTTTACTAAGCTATTTCAGAAGGACTTAAATTTTTGTGGCACAAAACTTCAGTCACAGCTGAGTTCTTTGAATGCTCCCACAACATGCCTGGTAGTTAAGACTGAATTCATTTTCATGCTGCATTTTTCTAAAATGCTTAGGTAGCTTCTTCATTAAAAAATTACTTAGGTACCCATGTTTGCCACTTTAGAGACATTTTTCCTTTGGATTGCAATCTTTCCACTTCAGTACAGAAACTCTCACCACGCTAGCTTTTCACTAAGAGACATGGGCACAGGGACAACTTCACTGAGCTGCAGCAGTACAGGGACAGAGGTTGGATCACCACGGGCAAATATTACATATGCAGATGAGTGATGCTGCAGTAAGCTTAAAATTATCCTTTCTCTTCTTCCAACCATCCTGTGTTGGTTGGTTTAGGGTTTCCTCTAAGATATTGTATGGGTGTAGAGATTAACATGACGTACCATCATTCTTGATTCCAGCCCTGGCTCGTTTCTGTGTTTAATCATACCATTGTGTCGTATATTTGAGCAAATTTCTGGAAGGGCGGGAACTCTGACCCTGACAAGGTATAGACTAATGGCTCTTGGCAATGCTGATATTCCAGCCCATTCTTTTCAAAAGGGAAAAAAAATGAAAAGTGTGTGTGGGGGGAAGCTGCATTTTAGGATTCCAGTTGGAACAGGCTATGCTTTTTTTTTTTATTATTTTTATTTTTGGCCAGTGAACCAAGAGAGAGGCTAAAATGGTAGGGAAGTGCTTGGGGATATTAAAAGACATCAAATAAGCCCTCTTTATGATATCTTAATGCTCTTACATATTTCTGAAGAAAAACTATTGCTAATGTGTTAGTATTAGTTCTCCTATTGCTTGATTAAGTAGTTTATAACCTTATGGTGAGACGACAGGCTGCTAGGTATTTTTTTCCCAGTGAAATACAGCCTGACATTCAAAACCAGAGGCCTGTGTTTGCCAGGTCTTGCTGTATAAGGGAGATCCTAATCTCAACAAGATAAACTGCTTAAATAAAAGTTGATGAAAGAACAGTCCGAATAGTGGATTACACTCTCGCTGTTTTACAGTGCTTTGCTTTAGGACAATTCTTTGCTTGTATCCTTGGAGAAGTCAGTCAAAGAGCTGCAGTTTTAGGTGTTCTCAGAGTTTTATTAATCATGATTTTTTCCCAGTTAATTTCTGTTCAGTTCTTGCATTTTCATTCTGGGCTTGGAAAGAAACTATGGGGAAAGGGTTAAGAGCATGCTTTGCTCTTCATCTGTTTTAAATCCATAAATGTGAGCCCCTGTGCTGTTTCTAGGTTTCAGATTACTCCCTGTGATTTATAGGAAAAGGCTGTTCTCCGCAAGTTGAAATCCCATGTGTTTCTCCACCATTGTAAAACAACAAATCTTTGAGTATGCTTCCAGTTGCAAAAACTGCAGTTTTGAGCCACTTTTGTAACTGTTTTTATTGTTGTTGTTGTTCCTTTTTCGGTGTGATGGCATTGACATGGGAAGTGAGGTCCCCTTGTCCTAATGCTATCCGTGCAAGGTTTTACAATGCTTTTCACAGCAGCTTGCACAGACTGTAGCAACACCCTTGTGTTTATAGTCTTCTATCACTCTGCTTTTGGAGGATACACCCACTAAAAAGTGCAGCTGGAGGCAGACACGTATCATTGTGTATAAATTACACGCAGAGCACATACAGAGATGGCAGGCTGAGAGCTGTGATGACCTAGCAATCAGTGTGCTCCCATTCACTTCTGATGTCTCGTGGCGTAAATCAGTGCAGAATTTGGCCTCATATATTTTTGGTTGATTTTTGTGGGAGTGATATATATAAAAAAAAAAAAAAATTTTTTTTTGAGTTGTCTCATCATGTAGTCATGATGTGGTGTGAGTTCAGAATGTAATGCTTACAAACAGCTTCACAACAGTGACATCCATCTTCCCTTTTTCATTATTAAATGGCAGGAGAATTTACCAATCACTTTTGTGGTAGAAAGCAACATGCAAAATGTTAAGGATTTCTGAAATAGTCTTATTGCTAATTTTGGTAATGTAAATATTACTAATAAAGTCAACGGTCTTTTCCTTTCAGATATTTTTCCTGTTGTAATTCCTGTCTCTCCAACAGGAGAGCTGCTTTATTTTGTCAGTTGGAACCGTGCAATTATTTTCGTTTGCTTTGAACAGCTGAGATGCTCTCTAGGTTTAGCTACTTGGCCTTGGTAGAATAGCATAAAGCTGCAAAGGTGTATAACTGAATCTAACTTCTTGCCTATGATTTATGAAGAAAAACTTGTCTTTGTCTCTACTCAACGTTATTTTAGAATGCACTATTGCTGAGATGAGGCAAAAAAGTAAAGGAGTTTCTGGCTGAAGTCATTGTGTGAAGTTAAATAAGTAGCAATGCAATGTTGTTTTGACCTTCTATAGATCGCCAGTGAACTGCATCAGTAATTGATCTAATAAAAGCCTATTTCTTTTGTCTCAAAACAAAAGGTTAAATAGGATGTTATTGTAGTATTACCTGATGTGTCTTAATTAAGAAGGGGGATACAGCACGTATTAAATTAGTAAATTCAAGTCTTGTGTAAAGTGGAAATCAATAAGCAAGACTTCTTAATGAGTCCTGAGCATACTTTTAATTTTTTTTTGGCTACTTGTTTTCTGCCTTAGACATTTTTGCATGTCTTTTTTTTTTTTTTTTTTTTTTTTAATTTTGCATATTGCTTGTTCTGAGCAATGCAATTTAAGCTAAATAGAAAAGCCAGTCTCAGACTTGAGTTTGCAGTGGTCTGGCAGCACCCTAGGATGAATACAACAAAGAGCTACCTTGTAGTGTTAACAACTTGTTGAGCATAATGAAGTAGTGTAACAGAAGCCAGTTTAATATCCAAAGGTTATTGTAAGTTTAATAGGCCAACAACAGAGAAACAACCAACCATAGGCAGTATGGTTATTTCACAGAATCACAGAATCACAGAATTTCTAGGTTGGAAGAGACCTCAAGATCATCGAGTCCAACCTCTGACCTAACACTAACAGTCCTCCACTAAACCATATCGCTAAGCTCTACATCTAAACGTCTTTTAAAGACCTTCAGGGATGGTGACTCCACCACTTCCCTGGGCAGCCCGTTATTTCTTTCCAGTATCGCTGATTTTAGCCCTGTGGATCCTTGTATAATTCAGAGCCATGAATGACAAGCTCAGAAAAACAAAACAAAACAAAACTTTTAACCAGATGCTGCAAAATACTAATATTCGTGTCTTTCGTTGTGCAGTGAACTACAGCTCTATTGTCTTCTATCTTCAGCTTCTTTGGAAAAAGAGTTTAACTTGTCAGACAGTGTCTGGAAGACAATGCCGTATATTATTATTTAGTTATCTGTGATCTCATTTGTGTCTAGTTACTTTCAATTGTTTGGCTTTGAAAACATGTAAAAATAGCTGGGTTCTGCCTCAACAAGATGCAGAGAGTGAAGAGCTGACTGAAGGTTCGCTGTGATTTGATAATGGGGAATTCACCAGATTAGGGAAACATAACCAATTCTGAGAAAAAGGGGGCCGTTTTTATATTTGTCTTTCATTTGTAACAGGGGTTATTTCACTCCCTTTCAAAAATCATTTTGTTTTCCTTTGTTTTTTCCATGCCGTTTATGCAACTCTTTATACCCTGTATAAAAAGAAACAAGTAAAAACAGAATTGTGAAAATATATAGTTAAGACGTTTAGGATGTACAAGAAATACCATGCTTTAGTCTGGTTTGAACACAAACCTTTATACTAAGGGTTATGTTCTTAGCTATCATCATTGGCAGAACAGAAATGAACTCTCTGATGTTCATCCCTGCATAGCATTAGCCCAGAAAATGTAGATATCATCTTTATTCTAGTAGCTACAGCTATTTATCTTGCTCATAGAAGTACTGTGTGTTTGAGCATTCCACCCAAGAGAAGTTGAACAAAGTAGAGGCTGGAACTCCAAAATCCCATGCTGTTTAGCTATTCATAATTGTTATCTGTAGCTGGAAATGAGCTTTTGCTTTGTTTGTCAGGATAAGGAACAGAGGAACAGCTGAGGATGGGCTGGAAGGTCAGCATACTAGGAAACTTTGTATTTAATGATGTGCTCATCTTCTTTATCCCATGGCCAGTCTTCCACTACCATATAAACGCTTTGCAGTTCCTGAAAATTCAGCTGTGAAATGGTTCCACCTTGAGTAACAGCAATATAGCCCTTGTGCAGCAGTACGAATATTAGAGAGTTTGTACTTCAGGTAAGTTATGTAGCTAACCTGATGAGACTCATGGTCCCTATCAGAAAAACAGCATCCAAAGCCATCTGCACTTTGTGCCATCTCTTGCTGATCTTGCAGTGGTAACCTGTGTTAATTCTGGGTTAGAAAAGCAAAGCTTCTTCCCCTTTTCAGGCCTACATTTTAGATTGCCTTGATAAGAGCATAGTTTAAAGGGCCAGACTGATTAGCTGTACTTTCCAGACACACTCTGAGTCTCAAATTACCATTAATGCTTTATACAAGTCAAGTCAAGTCATTTCAGCTGGTTCTCTGCTTTCCATATTAACCCCCATCTTCTGCTTCCCCAGCACCATCTCCCAAGCCATCCTTGCAGACCTCTCGTCACCTGCCACCATTACTCTTAGCCTCCCAAAGCAGTAGAAAAGTCACAGTGCTGTGTTAAAGCCAGCCTATGTGCCTTTCACCTACATATTTTATGTTAAAAATAAACAAAAACGAAACAAAAAACAAAACTAACACAACCACAAATACAGTGGGAGAATACAGTATGGGGAGGAGCTTGGTTATGTTAATTCAGCTTAAGCTAATTACCCCAGGGCTATGTTCACATTCAGTAAACAATAACCAAAATGTTTACTGCTTGAAATGTTCACCAGGGGAGTGGATTTGACATTACTTTTACACAGTATTCTTGTAGAGCAATTTATGATTTTACAGTCACTCAGAGTCCTATGGGAACTTTGCCTCCACATTCCCCTAGGTAGGAAACAGCAGTTATATTAGTGAACGTGCAGTTAAGTCAAAGCAGCTCGCATTTTTAAAATTCACCACTTCAAACAGCCTATTCTCTCTAAATTGTTAATGCAAAAATCCTTGTAGAAGTTGTTTGCTGCTGACTTTGAATTATTCAGTGCTCAGATGAAGTCATATCTGTTCAGGAGCAACTGGCAAACATGAGTAAGAGTTAAGTAGGCATCGATCTTTCATAACTAGATAACTTGTTTGCCTGTAATTACTGGAATGCCTTTGCCTGTAAGACCAAAGAAGTTTGAAAAATGTATTGTTCCCGCTATTTGTGATTCTCCTTTTTTTTTTTTCTTCTCCTGAATATAATATCTACTATTTCAGCATCCTTTTTGCATTTAAACCTGTGTAAACCCTGGAGAGTGAGCACTAGGGGGATGGCTGCATTCATTTCATTTGTGTTGTTACTCATTTCTAATTTTACTTTCTCAAATAGATGGGAAAACTAGAGGGCAAAGTCTAGTAAAAAAATGTTTGTCCATTGAAAATAAGCACATTAATACATTTGAAAATGTTCTGGGAGCATTTATATAAACATTAAGCTTGGCTGCAGCCCATTTAATAAAACTTTGCTTTTGTAACTGGTTTGCTCTTCAAGTGTCATCGTACTTTTCTGACACTTTGGGGCAGTTTTTACTAGTTTGTCCTTAAGGTGATTTTTGTGAATTGCTTATGGGGGAGGGTATTTTTTGAGAGCCCCTTGTAAACACATAATGATGGCTGCAAAAGTACATCAGAAGTAAGCAGCAGTTGCCAAGCCCTAGCACCAAAAGCAAGAAATTGAGTAGCTCACATTATTTGAACGAAGCAGTGATTCTGATTTTGTTTCTGGGTACAGTGTGCAAGCACTTCCTATTACAGGACACACAGCCATGCAACCTAATCCATCCTAACTCATCACATGGAAAATGTTGTCCAATAACAGAGGTTCCCATCAAGTGTAATGTGTAGGGAATGACCGAATGTGTGAAAAGACAAGAATAACCTTGAGCCACAGCAAATTCTATACCAAAAGCCCCTAGAGGACTAACGATGAAAGATTTCATTAGACTTAAATGCACTAATGAAATGGCTTAATGTAGTTACTCTGAATCTCTTCCACCAGATTTTGTTACAAGGACAGATTTTCAGTGCCTGAATGGAAAAAATATTTCAGTTCACATGCGCAACATATTATTAGAATCTGATGTGTTAAAGATAAAGTTCAAGTCTAAATAATGATTAGTGCCAAAAACTTCAGGCCAATCAACTGCAGTCTTCGTTCTTAATACTTCAGCTCTGTCTTAAATCCGAAATTTAAGAAGACTGCAGAGAATTTAAATATGTTTGAAAACTGAGCTTGACTTCAAATCAGTGTTAGGTTTACTGAGAAGAGGGTATTTTGTAAAAGATATTGTAATTCCATGACTCTCTCCTACTGAGTTTTCCTTCTGGTTAAACTCATTCTGAAGAGCGTTGTTGACCTTTTCACTCCAATAATATCAGTGTCCTTCTACGTGGGGACGTCTGTGCCAGACGTTAACGGGCCTGAAAATAATATGTTCTACATATGAACAAAATACAAGTGTTACAAATAGGAAATTAACACCACCTTTCCTCTGTCTTGTTGCTTTAATATTTCTGTTAACACTACACGAATATATGGAATACCTTTCTAGGATGAGAAGGGGGACACGCTTATAATGAGATTACTAAGGTTTTGATATCAAATTCAGCAGCATTTTAAGGACAGCAAATATTTCTAATTAGCAGATTTTTTTTTTCTACCTAGTTCTTTACTTGAAAGACTTGTGTATTTTAGAACAGGGATTAATCTTACAAAACTTCATTAAAACAAACAAACCAAAAGTTTTTAGTTATCTTAAAATGTGGAACAACCAAACCATGCAATTGTTTACTTCCTGATGTTTGCAGGAAAAAAAAAAAAAAAAAAAAAAAAAAAAGCATTCTTAGAATCTTAGCCTTGGTCCCAAAAGTATTCTTCTGGGGAAGCCCTGCAGGTCCCTTAGCAGGAATGAGACGGCAATGTACCTGCACTGCAGACAGATGCTGGCCAAAGCCTGGGACCTTTGCTGTGGCTGTCTGTGAATGCAGGACTGTGGAATGAGTCATACCTTTGGGAGGGTACTGAGGTTTTGGCTGTGCTGTGAAAAATAAATAATATTGCAATACTAATGGCTCTATTACAATAGAAGTTTGGGGCATTTATAAATATATAGCTTTCCAACCAAATGTGAATGTCTGTAAAAGTACCTTAAGTTCTTCAGTATGCTTGTTTTCCAAATTATGTGAAATTCCAGTCCAGATTTCTGATGGACTAATGAAGTGATCGGGTTTCCTCCAAATGGCTTGTGGTAGGTTAAGTAACCTAACAACAAAAGAAGGCAGAAAAACTAATGATTTCTAGTCATGTTATTCTGTCAGGCTTCCTTTTGTAGTGTGGGTACTCAACCCATTCCATCTTGCTGCAGGGTCATTTTCATTGTCCTCATTCGTTTTGCTTCAAGGAGTGCCTGCATTAGCAACAGGTTATTTTTCCAGTGTACAAATAAAGCAAACCTCATATCTAAGTGTCAGAATAAGAATAACTTAAGCTTGTATGAAGCTATTGACCCTACTCCTACCAGGATGGTTTTCTGTTATTGATTTGATGTTATCAAATCAATACTCCTTAATCATTCTAGATAATCCCTACAGGTTCTGACAATTTTCCTGATTCACGGGCAGCTTCAGACCCTAATGGTCTGATTTTAAGTCCACTGGAAGCGTTGTGTAGTATGTGCTGTGTTCAAGATCATCTTGGTGTCCTATTTATATTGAGACAGAAGTGTATCGGTAGCCAGTGAAAGCTCCTGGCAGTTAGTGGCTGTGCAGTACGTTCTGTATGAGGAGCTGTTGGTCTTGGTCCGAGACAGGACAGTAGATATTTCCGGCCATATGGCTGAAGCCCAAATGAACGTTTGAACTGTAATGTTCTTCCTGCCCCTCCTATAACTGATCCCAACACTGGCACAGGGGACAATGCAACGTGTGGTGCTCGCATCGCCTTTCTAGGTTACATCCACGAAGTAAAAAAGATATTTCATCTGTTTGGGCTGACTTTCACCAACACACAATTCATGGAAACAAAACTACTAAGTATTACTAGAAAAAAGAAAGTCTTTTTTTAATCTGATTTTTCTTTGGAAAAGCTCATGCTGAGAGGTTGTCTAGCATTGGAAGCTGTAATTTTTAGGTTGATTTTACAGGCATAAAAAACTACTTAAGCTTATTTTTGAAGGTAGTACACTGGGGTTGTTGGAATCACTCAAGTGGTGATTGGCAAGTCACTTCAGATGTTGGTTATTGTGAGATTAATGGGCATGGTGAGAGTCTAAGCCTGATAAATGTTCCTGACAGGAAAACAGCTTCATTAAGCAAAAGGCAAAAGCCTTTCCTGCTGGCCCTGTTACTAATGCACTTACCAAACATGCTTTCTACCAAAGTTAGGCAAAACCGAACTTGCAGGTAGAGATTTCATTTGCAGGAGAGCTTAGCTCCCACAGCTAAATTGAAATAGGCAAGCTTTCGAAAGTATCCCAGTAGTCCCTGTCTGAAAAGGAAAAAGTCCCCTGATTCATGGTGACCCAGCTCTAGCATGGACAAGGAGGTGATGGCACTGCCATGGGAGACATGGGCTGCACAGACATAATTCTCCAAAGGGTGTCTTCTGCTTTCTTTGAGGATCATGCACCATGGGTGTATGTTGCTTCTGTATGTAGAAGCACTCTCAGATGATGTAATTTCCCACCACACTCCTTTAAAATAAAATAAAATGTCTTCGTGAAAATCTCGTTCAGAGGATAACGAAGCATTGTGTGGCTGTTTGGCGTATAACGACACTATATGTCCCCCCAGATTGCAGACAGTCATTCTGTAACTAGAATTGAGAGATGTCACGAGTGGCTGAACAAACAAATATCTCCAGTTAATGTTTAAGCTCTCAATTTACTAAAGCATTTGTTACCAGTTTGCAAAAGAGATCAAACAACTGTGAATCATAACCTTGGCTACTAATTAAATCCTTTATTCCCTTCTCTCATTGCAGAAGCATTTAATCTCAGGGAAGCAAGACAGCCTGTTGGGCAGAATTAGATTTTACAGCATAAGCAGAAACAAGCTTACTGCAAGGTTTCCTATTGCAGTTGGAAATGTAAAGGAACAAAATGAGAATATTAACTTCCACTCCTGGCATCAAAGTTCATGTTAGCGCTTAAAAATGATTGATTTAAAATTACTGCATTGGAAAATCATTTTGGTGGTGTAGTATTGTTATTTCACTGAATGGTGAACCTCATTTTTATTATCCTACTGCCTTGCGTACAGATGAGGTTCTGCACCTAGACAGAAGATGAGGGATTTGGTGTACTTTACTAGTGACCGTATGCCCCAAAGAAAAGTGTTTTAGTTAAAAATAATGGACTGTGAAGAACACCCCAGAGGAAATGAGGCATAAAACAAAATACTACAAGCAGTTTTACTGCAATTGAAATGTATTTCTATTTGTCATAAGTTGTTGTTGTGTGCATTATGCTGTGTATATCTGCATGAAAGTTACCCTATCATACCTTTAATACCTAACACCGGATTCAGCAGCATTTATCTTTTTGGCTCTAACTCTGTGAAGAAGAACTTAAAGAGATAAATGCTTTATTTCCTTCTGGTTTTGTGGAAGTTGTCCTTGTTGTGAGCAGTGATGCAGCGGGGGCTCTCGGAATAGCGACACCAGTAACTAAGATTGGGCTGACTCAGTTCACTGGGAGGCGATCCAAGAAGGCAGCTGGCCCAGTTAGAAGAAGTGAATTTCCATTCTTATAACGTGAGCATGATGTTGCAGTCAAGTGTACATGAGAGAGGACCTGGACAGAGTCCTGTGAGAGCCTTCTGTAAGGTATTAATAGGGAAGGGCCTCCCATACAAACCCAAGCACAGATTCAGGGAACGCTGCGTAGTTATTGAGCTGCAGTTACTCCAAATGAAGGCATATCATGGTTGGTGGACCTGTGTTGAAAAGCTTCATGTCATTAGTTTGAAAAGCAATCCTATTTTATGGAGAAAGTTTTTTGTTTTGTTTTGTTTTTGTTTTTGTTTTTGTTTTTGTTTTTTTTTTTTCTGTTGTTGTTAAATTTAAGTGATGTCTGTAGCAAAAAAAAAAAAAAATCTAACTGATAGAACAGTATCTGCAAATAGAAAATCAGAGCGTTTTGTTTTATTTTTGTTTTGGCTTTTGTAGTTGGAGAAAGCTACTCTCCCATAAAGAGTGAGTTTTCAGAAAGGCTCCGCTTGCTGTATTGCTCACAGGACAGGCACCCAAGATTGGCACACACAGAACTTCTCTTTGCTGGGAGAAATTTGTCACACAGAATCACAGAATCACAGAATTTTCTAGGTTGGAAGAGACCTCAAGGTCATCGAGTTTGTCCTGAGGAGCTACCTGAATACTCACTGATGCTCCAGGCTATATTTAACTAAAGAGGATAGGGTAATAGCATGCTGTAATATACTGAAGACTCAAGCTTGTACATGACTTAAATACAATTTTTCCATCCTATAGTGAATATGAACAAGGTCAGGTTCTACCTGGGGAGAAAATACTGCATAGGGACCTCTTCGTATGCCTAACCATCAGCATTTTTAGTAACAATTTATAATGATAGAACACCTGGAATATCTAAGGCCAGCTCTGCTTTGTCTGTTCCTTCCCCTAACCCATCACTGGAAGTCTACTTGAGAAAAAAAATATAAAATGCCAGAAGTTCACCACTGAGAAACAAAAACATTGCCACATTGTTATCAATATTGTCCTTTAAATGTGCAGAGAATAGTAATAGTAATAGAGTGAGCAAGTAGGATAAGTCTTCAGCATAGCTTTGATATATTTATGGTGTGTTTTTTTTTTTACCATTAAGAAGAAAAAAATGTAATTCTAATAAGCTTTAAAAATAATGAAAAACAACAAATATCTGTTGCTGTTAATGAACAGATTTCTTTCATACGCTTTATGAAAAATAATTTTCTCAGATATTATGAAAATTTATATGAATAGCAAATTCTTGGTTTTGGATTATTTTTTTTTTTAATTTTGTTTTTAGTTCATGTGCATGACAAGGGAGGTATATTTGTTTTAAGACACTGTGGATTTCTTTATGTACACTTCCAATTCAGTTTGGGGATGCATGTGGATATAGAGGTTGCATTCAGCTACCACCGTATCATTTGTATTGTTTAGCAGTCTACTCAAAAATCTTCTAAGTGATTTTTTAATGGTTTTTGAAATCCAAATTCTTTGAGTGAAGGGACATACTGCACAAGACTTAGTGAAAAGAAAAGAAACAAAAGCTGTAATTCTAGAGTGTGTGTAAAAGCTCTGCATGGCTGAATATGCAGAAACTTGACAGCTTTTTTTTCTTTTTTGTTCTTTTTTTTTTTTTTTTTTTGTGGAAAGGGAACTGGGAAAGACAAGTGGAGGTTTGCTTTGACATAGAGGTTGTGTGGACGCCAGTTTTTGCTGTGACATGTGTGCAAACCTAGCATAGAGCAGATAAAATCCTGGATTTTTATAACATTCTTGGGAGGTGGGGAAGGTCAAAATAGTAGTGTGCTGCACACACGGGACGAATCACTACTACTAATGTTACACATCCGCGTGTTGGTGAAGCACTTTCTGAAGGCTGCTAGTTTACAGTTTGGAAAGAGATGCTCCTTCACCCTACTCACCTGCTTCATTTTCCCCACAGGCTGCGAGAACATCACCGTGCTGCGATTAAGGTGATTCGTAGGATGCAGTATTTTGTGGCAAAGAAAAAGTTTCAGGTGAGTTGTGAAGAGAAAGCTGCTTTTCTAAATAAGACCTTTTATTCTCCTATTTCATTGTTTCTTTTAGAAACTTTAAGAGACAGACACAATTCATTTCAGTAATGGTGAGCTACACCCACTATTCTCTCCCTCCTTGAATAGGGTGGTTGTTTAGGAGCAGGTTAGTCAACTGTGGACACACTGGAAATAGGCTAAACTCCTGAAACGAGGTCTGAATTAAAATGTTATTTTCTGCTAATGGACTTGACCTCTAACCCTCTGTTATCTCTCTTTCTTGCAGTGCAAGCATTCTCATATGTCTGCATTAATTCCAAACCGTATGTTACTGTCGTGCTGAGTCAGTAGAATTGGAGATTAAAATACTACCTCAGCCTTGTTTCTGTTTCTTTGCTCTATTACAATGAAGTCCTGATAAGAAACTGGGATGGAAATTTGTTAGTGTATCAGAAGGCTTCTGCTTACTTTTCACTTGTCCCATCTGCATAGGTAGGAGATTTCCTTCACAGTTTGTGAGATAGTCAGTTCTCTTTACTCCTGTCACCCTTACCAGCAAACATTTCCAGTGCATCACTTGCTGGGATATTGCAATACCGTAAGCAGTTCACAGTAGCTAATTAACCTGGTTGCCTGGTCTGAATAAAAATCTGTGACTGCAAACTTTCTAAGAACATGGTTTTTAAATCAATTTAACTAATCCAGCAAAAACACACATGTCAACAGCCTTCAGCTTGATTTAAACCATGTGAATATATCTGTGTATATAAGAAATATATTACTTGACTTAAAATGAATTAATAAGGGACAATCCCTGGAGAACAGGCTTCACAGATGAAAATGCAAAGAAAAGGGGGAGGTTAACTGCCTGCATCCATTTTCAGGTATAACCTTGGCACTATTGTGTATAAGAGACTAAAAAGCTTTCTCATCTTTAATCTACGCCAAAAAAAGGCTGTGATGTGGTGGTGGATGATCCCATTTCTTTCAAATATTTGAAAGGCAAAAAGTTTAGGAGGAAAAAGCTGATGGTAATTAATGATCCAAGACAGCATTGTTTCTGTATAGTAATGCTTACTGCTACTTCAAAGCCTAGATTCTGACTTCATCGCTGAAATTTAGAACCACTGTGTGAATTCTTCAGTAATTTTCTTCCGTGAATCTTTTTATTTTTCCTAAAAATCATTAGCCAAATTATAGGTAAGGTTGCCTTATGTGTTCCCAAATCTCTTTCAGTTGTGGATAATGTGGATAATACTGTAACCATTCAGGCTGAAATTTCCTATGACAGGGATTTTATTGGAGGAAACACGTTCAGAAAGTTTCTGCTAGAAAATTTCACCTGTTATTTTCCTTAGACTGAAGTTAAGAAAGCCACAATGTCCAAACTACTTGAAAATACTTTCTGTAGTCATTTTGTTGAGAAGCTCCTTAATGCCTGATGATCAGTACTTGTAACTTGGAAAGGGATGTGGCCCATTCCACTGATGTGGCTGTTGCTATTTGGTGAAAAACAGCCCAAATGTGGCCAGTTGCATTAAACTTTAATTTATTCTCATTCTGCAATCTGATTGTGATCCTTTGGTCTGTGGTAATTACAGAATCACTGCTCTCATAAAATCAGAATATAAAATATTTGCCACGGTATTAACTAAGCTACTTAGAAACAAGAAATCTACACATCATGGATCTACCTCCCAAGTGGTGTTTGTCAAAAACAGATTTGGAAAATGCCTGAACACTGTGTGCAACATTATCCACCTGGCAAGCAAATGAAACTCCCCTGCGGCAGATGACTTGATAGAAGCTGAAAAAGCATTTGACTGAATAGAATGGCACTATTCAGTTCTTGCTTGAAACTTGTTTGTACTCGGTGTCCCATTTGCTAAGCTGGCTTCTCAGTTGCGCTCTCACTTTCTCACCTGCAAAAGACCTCTTCCTGGCCATCTACAAAAACCCTTAACAAGGGCTGTCTCTTATCCTTCTTTAGTAGTGTTTATGCTTCCTGAGCTATTAATATGAGCTGTTAGTAAGTAGCTAAAAATCTAAGTTAAGCTAAAGTGAAATATCTTAAGTCACTACTGCATTCAAGTGATACACTGCTGTATCTGTCGGAAGCAGAGTCTTCCAGTACGGAGATATCTGATACTTCTCCATAATTTCTGAATACAAGGTTATGACCGAGTTTAAAAACTCTGAGAGCACCAAAAGTACAGTTTTCAAAAGCATCTAAGTAACCTAATGCACAAAGTCACCTTGAAATTCTAGCCACAAGGTGCTTTTGGAAATCTTTCCCGTAATTAGGAGATAACCACTGTCATTATTCTTTCCTCAAATGTATGTTGTAAATCTGCTTTGTTCTATTGTATGCACATAAAATAACCATAAGAAATTAAAATGTTTAAACACATGCCAAGTAATGACTATATAGTTTGTACTAACCAGTCCAACACAATACCTGAAACTAAGGTAAAGAAGAATATGCATTCTAAAAACTTAATCTTTCAGATGTCTACATAGCAGCTGTTTTCTGGTAGATACTCGTCTTTTAAACATTGTGTTTATGTGAAAAGTAGCTTCCTAACAGAAAATTCAGATTTTTCCTTTACCTGTTAAAAAAGAAACAATTTCAGCTGAAGTCCATTGGACTATTCATGTTAAAAATGAGCTGGAAGAAGTAATTGCAAGATCGGCACTTAAAAGCAGAATTTTTTAGACGTGCCTCCAAAGCTTTTGGCAGGGAAACCATAGGAAGAAAGGGAGGAAGAGGAAAATTTTGCAAAATAGGTCTCAGCATGAACCCAGCATGGTTCTTAAACTATACCAGCTGTTTGCAGGATACACCTGTATGTCTAATTTTGTATAGATACTTTTTTTTTCGAAGACTTCAATCAATAACAAGTGGTGATGGCACCACAAGGACAAATGTCAATTAGAAAAGAGACTTCCCGTTTGAAAAAAAAAATAACAAAAACAAAAGCAACAACAACAAAACACAAATAAAGAAAGAAATTGAAACTAAACAAAGAAATTTCAAAGGACATGAGAAGTATTACTGTGTGAAGCATCAAACATGCACATCATTTCCTCTTTAAAAGAAGGGGACAGATTTATACTGTGTTTTAACAACCAGGTCTGAGTACAGTCCATATGATGTCCTTGTAAGAACCCAGCATAACATTATAAACAATTAATACCTTTTTTATGGATGTGTTTATGCTCTTGTAAAGGGGCTATAACACTTGCAAGGTCTGTAGGACTGGTTCAAATTGTGTAGGAAAGATCTACTAGTAATCAACACGAGTCCTGTGTGTCAGCAAAGCTGAATGCTTTACTATTAAGGAAGGATTCTGTAGTTCATAGGGAAAAGAGTACTTAGAAATTAATGGTTTTCTAGGCTTTGTTCACTCTTCATACACAAAAGTGAATTTCACATATTAAGTATAAATCAGATATCTTCATCACAGTCTAACCTTATAACTGAATTTCAAAAAGCAATTCACCATGGTTAGTTATTTCCATTAGGTGAATTCATGGGTAAGTAACATTTGCCTTCCAATTAGGAAACCTTCTAAATGTTTTATGACTTACGCACATGGATACAATTGTGTTGTCCACCATATACCCAGAGACCAGGAATTTGATCTGATTTCCCATTGTCATCTTTAAACATTTTTTCTTTCCAGTTCCTTTTCAAAATATGTTTTTGATTTGTGTTGTGCTCTTCACTATGGCAAATATTCTATACATAGCATAAACTAAAAATACAGTTTGGAGTTCCACTGATGACATGAGTAACTGTTGCCTTGTTTGTTATGATTTCACTGGAAAATCTTTCATTTATGCTCTTATAATTCATCACCTTATGTAATTCGTTTGTCATGGTATGAATCATGAATTGTGTGTGTAATCTTTTCTAATCTCCATACTGGGCTGTAGCAAACAATGTAGTTCAAAGTGTCCTTTCTTCAAAGGATCCCAGACCCAGTTTATTTGACTGTTACTCGGTTACATTTACCAGTAATTCCCATTGCAGGGATTCCCCTTTCCCTGGTCTGCCTTTTGGGAAAGTTCTCTCTCAGTGCAGCCACAAGGGAACAGCAGTATGTATTTGTGCACATTTCATATTTGGATTTGGCTTTTTTGACTTGCATACTTTCATATATGACAGGGGAAAGTCTGTTTCATGTGGGAAGATTTTTGTCATGAGTATTGGTTAATTAACAGAGAGAAGAAAGTGGAGAAGATGAGAAAAGCTGTGGGGCTGGCTTCTACAGTTTTCTTCAACACTCATCCATTACCTACTGCAATTTTGTTTTCCACTTACAAAACTAACTGTTGTCAACATCAGCAGCATTTTCTCTTGAAAGACAAGCTTTCACTACCACATAATTACAGAATAATCAGTACTGACTATTAAATACGCTATTGGACTAGGAAATTCAACTTCATTCATAAATTCTGTTTACTCCAGGTTTTCAGTTTTTGTTTTAAAGAGAAAGAAGCAGCCTGGTAAATGGAAAACAGACAGTAACCTACATAGTGTTTTACTATCAGACTCCTGCTGCAGTGTGCAGGGAAGACAGAATGAGGTCTGAGTACTTCTTTTCTACTAAACTGCTTTTCTGAACCTGCAGTTTTCAAGCTGATCTTACAGACTAGCCTTGTGGTGATGTACTGCACAAAAATAATCCAAGACTTTTTTTTTTTTTTTTTTTTTTTTTTTTTAATTTAAATACCACCATACTGTACTAGTCCACGGACAAGACGTACAGCTTATGCCATCATTGAGTCAGGCTTCTTTCTCTGGGGGTGTCAGCTATGACTGAGGTGTGTGTAAGCACTTGGGTTTCCCAGGAGTTCCTCTGTGTGCTCTGTGGTAAAATGGAAGCAATTCTCGTTCATGCCTAGACTGCCATCACAGAGTATCTCACAGGCACCCAAGGTTTGCAGTTGGCTTCTAGGAATCTGGCAGACTGAAATGTAATTTGCTTAATGAAGTGATATTTTACTGAAAAAGTAAATACATGGAGAGAGAGTTTTAAAGATGAAGTGTTGAACTCTAGTTTTGTAATAGCAGGTGGAATAAGAGCAAAAAAATGACAGGAGACTAACAAAAACTATTATTTTGATGCAGAACACTGATTTTCAGAAGATCCACAGATTCTGAAGCAGCTTAAGGCAATATTAGGAGATAACAGATACCAAAGTAATTTAATTGTAAGATAGCTTAACTGCCACTTCCAGTCTATCTGATCCTTATCCAATATTTCATTTACCGAACAGCAAGGAAGTATGATAGAGCAGAGATATTAAATTACCTGATAAATTGGAAATCATCCCCTCAAAAAAAAAAAAAAGAAAAAATAAAAGGAAAGAAAAAGAAAAGCCAACAATTTTTTTTTTAAGAGGTGGGAGTGTACTGTAATGCATTTATATTATAGGAATTTTTCCTGCATTTAACTGAAGACTGCAGTGATGTTCTCAGTCATGCTTTTGGATGACTTCTTCAGCTGATCGAGATAATGTTGAAGGTGGTAAATTCATCAGTTTTTACCAAACCTTGAAAACTTTCTACATGTATGGACAGCACAGTGAATGAGTCAGAAGTATCAGTTATTGTTACTTTGTTGTGCCATGTGGCAGCTTTGAGTAGGATCTTTAGGAGGAAGCTTCCTTCCATGCCAGGGTGGGAAGGGAGCTGTGAGGTGCCGGCTGAGCGCGGCAGTTGGAAAGGCGGGAAACCCTCAGGAGGCGCGGCGGTGGCGTGGCTGAGGGGAACGCGAGGCTTGGGGGTCCCAGCGGTGCCTGAGGGGCTTCTGCACCCCAACACCCTCAGGCTGTGTGCCCTGTGTGCCTGTGGTCTGCTCTACTCACAGCCTCCTCAAGCAGCTGCAAAGTGTTGAATGATATTCTGTCAGGCGTGTGGTGGTGAGGAGGCACAAACATGGCGGTCGCCAGCCAGAAAGTCATGGCCTCTGCTTCTGTTCCTCCGGCAGCCCTGAGGGACCTTGAGACTGTGGGGTGGGCCTAGGGCTAGTCTCTGAGGTGTAGGATGAGAGCAAGAACAGCTGAGAGTTGTGCCACAGTAAATGAGCTGCTCTGCCTGATGGCCAAGCTTCAGGATGAGGTGAGGAGACTGAGAAGCGTCTGAGAAGGTGATAGATCAACAGAGCTGTGCTCTGCCCCCCCGATACGCACATGCAGACCTAGCATGGCCACTAATAAGGCAGGTCTGGTAACTGATTTGCATCAGGATGAAGGCAGCAAATGAGACAGCAAGTTGTGGAACCGTGTTGCTGCACAGAGCTGTGAGAGGAGCCCCTGTCTGCCCACTCAGCTTCCATCACAGAATAGGTATGTGGCTCTAGGTATGATGGATGTGGGAAGATGGTGGAATAGGTAACAGAACAAGTTCTCTACCAACGTCAGATCAACTAAATCCTCACAGCAAGTGCAGCATCAAAACCAGCACTGTGAAGAAGCAGCAGTTGTAGCTGTAGGTGACTCCCTCCTGAAGGAAATAGAGGCTTCCACCTGCAGACCAGACTCTCTTTACAGAGGAGTTTGCTGCCTCCCTGGTGCTAAGATCAGAGATGTCACCAGTAAATTTAGGAGCTTAGTGCAGCCTTTGGATTATTACCCACAGCCTTCAGATTATTACTCACTCCTGATCTTTCAAGTGGGTGCCAACAATGGCACAACCAGAAGGCTGAGGTCTATCTGATTTCAGGGCCCTCTATAACTTCCTGAGGGGGGGAAGTGGAGAGGGAGGTTCTGGTATCTTCTCCCTGGTCACCACTGACAGAGTGCATGGAAATGGCACAAAGCTGCACCAGGGGAGGTTTGGACTGAATATTATTCTTTACTGTGAGGGTGGTCAAACACTGAAGTAGGCTTCCTGCAGAGCTGGTTGGTGCTCCATGCCTGTCAGTGTTCAAGAGGCATTTGGACAACACCCTCAATAAAATGCTTTAACTTTTGGTTAGCACTGCATGGTCAGGCAGTTGGACATGGTATAGGTCCCTTCCATCTGAAAACCTGAAATTCTATAATTCTATAATTCCAGGTGCTACCATTCAGTCTAACCTGTGACATTTACACTCTACTCTTCTCTTCCCTTCTCTCCTTTTCTCTGTTGATTTAGAGCATCATTGATTCTTCTCACATGTAGTTCTGGTACTGATTGGATTCCAGTTTCTAGATGTAGGATTAATACATTTGTAATTTAATACATTTTGACCGTTTCATTCAGTAGCTTTCCAGTTAGTGTCAGTATTTCTTGGAAAAAAATATGGTCTTTGTTTTTAATACTATACAAAAGTGTTTTTATTGCTAGTAGGTCAGATTATGATTTTCCCATGTATGGAACACAAATTTCAGATGCAGGGCTTTCTCCCTGGTCATTCCTTGCACCAATATTTTCCCGCTGGACTTCAAAGCTGAGCCAGGCTTTCTGTAAAAGGAAATCAGCATTTTACCTTCACCCAGGAGTCTGGTTTAAAGTTCCAGTGGTATAAGCTGAACTGAGAGCTTAGGCTGAGAATAAAGGTTTGCATTTGAAAAAAAAAAAAAAAGTGCTTTACTGGCCAGTGGTTGAAGAGTTTGAAACTTATTTCCAGAAAACACTAAGGTGACCACAAAGTTCTGAGCAAGGCACCAGAGATCCTTTTTTTGGTCTCAAGTTCAGTAGATGGTCTCTTTAAAGGCATGTAGATCTTCAGTAACAATAATGCAGATGAATTTGGAACTGTCATAATTATTCAATGATAAATATATGATCATGGCAACAATCAAACTATCTCAAAATTTATACAGCATTAAATGGGTTTTAAGGATTTTTTTTGTTTGCTTTTGAAAAAAATGTACACTAACAGGGATCATTTGTATATCCTTGTGGCTTACTGGCATATTTCTGATTTTTATTTTACAGCAAGCTAGAAAGCCCTATGATGTCCGAGATGTTATTGAGCAGTATTCCCAGGGTCATCTGAACCTGATGGTGCGAATCAAGGAGTTACAGAGGAGGTATGACAACTGACAGGGTTATAAGTGCTGTATTGGCATGGCTGTGCAAGTGTACAGAATACAAAAATGGCATTCAAGTAACATTCTGTTTTTACAGATGAAGGAAAAGGCAGATTGCTTAAAAATCTGATGTTTGTGACTTACTATTTGCATTATACTTCCATGTATTGCCTCAGTCCCAGTTTGCTCTGACTGTAGGCCATAATCCCTTAATGTTATGGGCTGTGTACGTACAGAGTGAAATACCATCACCTGCTCTCATAGCACGTTTGTTTACTTAAGAGTAAACAAAGAGACAACAGATGGATGCTGTAAGTAAGCTATAGTAAACCAAAGAAAAGTGGAAACAATGATGCAGTTCATGTGGAAAAACAGTGGACACTATAAAACTTCACAGTGGTTAAAAAGCTGAATGCCAATCTAAGTTTAATTATTTTTTGTTGTCGTTTTTTAATTTCAAACTATTCTTAGTCCAAAGTAACTGCTTCAATTACAGTACAAACCACAACTTTTTTTTTTTTTTTTTTTTTTTTTTTTTTTTTTTTTTTACCTTCGTGCTGCTTCTTTGTGAGGAGGTCTCTCCATTCCAGCTAGAAAAGGTGAAGATGCCACTTCAGGATGATAAAAACTAAAAATGATTCTTTTTTTGTTTAAAGGTTGGACCAATCCATAGGAAAGCCATCTCTTTTTATCTCCGTCTCAGGTAAGTTACTATGAAGGAGAGGTGTCTACAGTTAATCTGATGAGGAATTTGTGGAAAACACTTGTAAAAATATTTTTGATTTTGTTGCAAAAATTTCAAAAAGATCCAACCCGATGTCATCTGAAGTTTAGGCGTAAATATACAATAATGTTTAGTTATCAATACTTTTAAATAGGGCTGTTTTGATTTAAATATTTAAAGCAACTATCACTGGAGTTTTCAAAATGTTAACTAATCTGTCTGAGACTCACTCTATTTTCAGTAAAATGGTGTGTTATAGAGCTCCTGTGAAATTAGTAACATTTACACAAAGCTTTGATATTTTTGAAAAGAGAACAGAAAAAGAATGCCAGGTACTGATTTTGTCTGGTGACAAGTCTGGGTAATCAAAACTGTATTAATGTCATTTTCAAACCTACGTTTCTCTACAGAATATAGAAAGGAAAAATAGATAAAACATTATCCAAGTGCATTGTTGAAGCAAGCTATAGATTTATTTTATTTTTTTTTTTGCGTAGTGTCAAATTGTTTCTAAAAGCAATTAAAATATGAAGTAAATTGGGAACAGTTTTGTTTTCCTGTGTTAAAGCATAAAACAAAGGTCGAAAGTGCCTGCCTTTAACTTAAGAACTTAAGGGTTATTAAAACCCACGGCTTGGGCTAGTGCTATAAAAAATAAAAATAATAATAATTAAAAAACCCCTGCCTTTAAGAAATAAGCTTCCAGCCTGGCAAAGGTATTCAGTTACACTGCGTTGGTGGGCTAGTTATACACACCCTGTTGTGGCTTACTGCTATTTTGTTATAACACCATTTATTAATTTGAAAATGTTTCTTGTTCAACAGAAAAAAGCAAAGATCGAGGAAATAACACGATTGGTGCCAGGCTGAACAGAGTGGAGGACAAGGTAGGCCTCAGGCTGGCAGTGAATAAAGTGTTCTGTGATCGAACAGTGCTTTTTTCATAGGATGCAGGAAAAAACTCAACTTAAAATAGAATTGAATGGCTGGCTTTTCGAGGTGATGGAACATAATTTTTGTTGTGGATTGCATTTTTGGTTCTTTCTTGCCCTTTTAACAGAGTAAGAAAAAAAACATACTTTAATTGATTTTGGTCTCTTGGGACTTACTTGGTTTTTTGATTTTTAATTGTATACGTTACACATGTCTCAATGCTCTACTTCCTTCCTCCACAATAGATAAAAGGCTCTGTTCCTTTAATACTTCAGTATATTACAGTCCCAAGATTTCCCTTTGATCGTGACTCTGTTGTTTATATAACTCCACCTACAATTCCTTGGAGAGCACGAGAGCAAACCTCGTTCTGTCCTGGTTTTCATTCTCCATGACAAATGGAGTTTCTCCTTTCAAGTGACATGAAGCCTGAAAAAATCAGACTTGTTCTATAATTGCAAATTAACAGTTAAGTGCCTTGTAACGCCTTATTTCAGTGTTCGCTGTTCTTGAAAAATCAGATGACAAGATGACAGGTAGAGGCTATGTCATTGTTTAAAAATATAAAAAAGAAAAAAAAAAAAGTTTGTCCATGTTGGTGTAAAGGAAAGTGGAAATATTTTTAAGTATCTTGAGGAAAACAGCTTTCTTCCACAACTTGCACTGTGTGATAACTTCATTAAGAATTTGTTCTGAAGAAACATCCAGCAAATATTCTGCAAACCAAAAGAGTTATGAGAAAGATTTGCCAACAGATGCAAACTGAACACCCTAATCTGTACTGAATCACTTGTGATGTGTCCATTCCATATGCATTTCTCCTTAAATGCATAGGATAAACTTGAATGATGTTACTCAGAACTGTACTATCTATCGTAAATAAATGGCATTTTAAGGGGAACAGGTGCCATTTGGTATACAGGGTGACATACAGGAGGAGTGAAGTAGAAAACAGGAGAGTGTACTGCATTTTGCACAAAGATGAATCACTGCGCAGTGCTTGCTCGGATCTATGTCCGGTAAGTGTTCTTACAAATGGAAGCTTTCTCCACCAAGTTTGGATTACATTTATTTATTTTATCTCCTTAATGTCAACTAGAAGTGTGGAACATGACAAAATGTCTTGCGAATAGTGACAAGGAACAATGACTTTTCAGTTTGGGCAAACAATTCTCAGATGACAGCTAAAATAGATTCTCAGTGCTGTTTGTAAAATCTTCAGTGAGCGTGAGAAAGTTTTGGTGTTGTGCTGGCTCAGAGATAATCTACTCGGGGGTTATTAATTACTCTTTTTACATCCTTACAAGTAAGTACGCTGTGAATTTATGGTGACTGTTGTTTTATGTCTTGTAATGGGACTGTAAAACACTCCCTGTTTAATTTTAGTATAGCTGGGTTAAATTTTAGCCTTGTTTTAAGTAACAGACCCTTCTTTCTTTGTAGTTGCATGAGGTCATCTGTGGTTTCAGAGTTGTATGTTATCTGACCTATACAGCTAGTCCTATCTGCAGGAATTTTATCTGAAAGTAGCTGAAAGGCTAAAAATAGAGAATTTCAGTTGGACTACGCAAACAACGGTGTACATGACAGCACACTGGAACTGGTGAAATCACCTTTTTACTGCAGCTGCAGATGGTGGCCAAAGCTAGTTTTTTGGTATTCTTGATCTTCAAAGCTGCCTTTCTCTTTTCTGTAAAGTACACAGTACATGCGATGATTTCAACACACAATTAAATCCTTCCCTTGCTGAGCGCAAGTGCGAGTGAGTAAAGGGTATGTATATCAGCTGGTTTTTAAGGTGACTCTATTTTAAACACTTAGCTGCGTCCTATTTAGTTTTTGAAATAGTTTTGAATCTTGGACATCTGAAGAACAGATTATCAACAGTGCAGGCTACTGTGCAGCTTCTAACCACCTTTGTATGTTTGAAAAATATCCTTTCAAACATTTTAAAATGAGCTGTAGCCTTCTGAAATTATTTAGATGCTCCTCCTGCAGCAAGGAGGAAATTATGTGGTACATGATATCCCACAGGAATAAGTTGAGTTCTTCTAATAGATTTTCATCTGTGATTATTAGTACACTTGCTGCAGCAGAGGGCTGGAAAAAAAAAAAAAAAAGATGTTAGGAAGTCTGTATTACACCTTTCTGCATCTCAGAGTGGTTCATCACTCACGGACAGCTCTCCAAGTGCCACTGGGAGCAGCCTAAACCTCCAGGGCTCCCTCTTCCTCTGAGCCTCATACAAGGTTGCATATGAGCAATTTCCAATTGCCGTGCGCAAACACAACAAGTTTGTGCCAGAAAGCTTCCACGTGATGTTGTGCTGTTTAGCCTTGAAATCCTTTGCATCATCAGAAAATCAAAGAAAAGGCAAGTTTCTGAAACTTTTGGGTGCTTCTGTTGATGGGCATCTCCCAGGCCCAGGATCTGTTACAAGCACATCACAGAGGCAGAATCCAGTTTCATTTTAGGTCCATTCCTGTAGGCTTTTGTGGAGGTGGATTTTGAGTTGAGAAGTTTCTACAAATAAAGTTAATTCTGTCTTCAGGAATATCTAATCATGGCTGGGACATCCTGTCACTCTTTGAAAGCTTTTCTACATGTTGTAGTGAGACAAGCAAACACGCTCTCAAGGCATATGTATGGCTGGCAGTACACAGGAGACAACACTTGAAAAGGAAGTTTTTAAAATAAAATGTTCAAACACAAGTTATTGACAGGAATTATGATGCTTTATGGCACAAATCTGAACTTCCATGTATTGAAATCAGGGGAGAAAAAAAAAAGTTTTGCCTTCTTTTAAGTCTAGAAACGTGTTTATTTGGGGGGGAAGGGGGCTTTAGCAGAAAACCACTTCCATATCCTTTTTTTTTTTTTTTTTTTTTTTAACATGAAGCTGTATCGCTAGTAATACTTTTAAAATCTTTGGGGAAAATGAGAAAACCTGTTAATATACCAGTATGTAGGCTCTATTGATCTTGTGATCCTGTGCGCTGAGTAAAACACTGGTCTTGTAATACAATTAAAGATTGTTTCCTACTATGTAAATGCCAGGGGGATGAATCCAGGTGGCAGGAACCTTCCTGCAGATTCCTTCCTGTAGAACTTTCTTATTTTGGCAAGCAGCTGCAAAGGTGTTTTTGTATATGTAACTGGAGACTGCACAACCTGATACGACTCAATGAGAAAAATCACAATCCAGTATGTAACCACAGCATATTTAGATTTCACTGCCGTTCTCTGTTGCTTAAAAAGCCAAGAAGGCCAAGTGCTATTTTCTTTAAAGGTATATTGCCATGGCTGAGCACAGGCAGTTGCAGGCAGTGGTTGTGCCCATGCCCTGATCTGTCTGGGCAGCAGCCAGCTGTGGTCCAGAAGGTATGCATCCGCCTTAGTGCAGCGCCCAGACTGGCCTCATAAACCCCACTAAGTAGCAGTTGTCCAAGTTCGTGCATGTAGTGCTGATCTGGTCCCTCAGAGAATGTAGCTGAGCAGGATTAGAGCAACAAATCAATTTATTTGCGGTGACCAGCCTTCTCTCTTTTTATCCTGAAACATCTGTAAATGGCTGTTCAACCGACCCTCAAGAAACCTGGCCACTGTTGGCTTGCTACCAAAGTCAAAATCAAAAACAGTTTTCCAGATATGCACAGCTGTGTGTGCACGCCACTGTTAATCCACATGCAGAGACCACTGCATGCCAGTGGTTTAATATAGGGTGTGCCCAGGAGCTTGATCCAGGAACAAGTCCACAGTGCACTTGAGAACTGCTGCATGCTACATCTCCTCTTTTTTCTGCTTTAATGTGATCTTGACTAAAAATGACTATAATGCTAACTTTTTAGAATAATCTGCTCCTTTTCAGACTTTTGCTGATCATTAATTTATATATAAAAGGCCTGGCTTGCACTTTGCAGGTAATCAGGTGGCCTTATTGCTTGGCTGCCCTTGGATAATTCAGTCTTGTACAGGGGCAAATCATTGAAAATACTCAGTGAGGGCAAACACTGATGGTCTCTGGACTTTTGACAGTCTGTTGTGCCTATGTATCAGATTCCCACATATATCAGTAAGTCCTGCCTGTTTACCTTCTGGAGCAGAATAACAGAATTCAGGTTTCCAAATAAGTATGTGTGTGTATTATACATATATGTATTTCTGAGAAGTGAAGGTTAAGCTCTATTCTCCATTAAGTTGTTTTAAAATAGGACTTAACCTTCTTCAATTATTTGGGCACTTTTTAAAATTTGACTTTATGGAACAGTTATAGCAATCCAAAGTGGTTTTCCAGGTGTCTTTTCTACATGCTCAGAGATGTGCTTGTACCTGACAGTAAGCGCAGTTATTAATATCAGCATTAGCAAGGTCACCATTAACATCTTATAATAGTAGTTTTGAATTACAGGGAACATTCACAGTAATACTCTCTACTGCTAAATTTTAAGTTGTAGAGATTTTAATGGAAATTTCTGTTTAAACAGAAGGTATGTAGTAGTGAGAGCAATAATGCAAGTCCAACAGTTCTGCAAGAGAATATTTATTGCAAGCATATGCACATTTTGCATGTTCCTTTTTGAAAACATGAACTCTCCTCTTCTGAGTAGTTAATATCTATAGAGCAGCATATAGAAGTTCAAACATGCAGTGTAGCAGCAAAGAGAGAATCATTTCACTTTTTCATTTTTACTGTATATGCAGATTGCACCACTTTTTAATCAGTTAAAAACAAATCTATTGTGAAAGCATCTACCCTAAAATAGATGCTATTGTGCTTCTTGAGCTGCTTACTGGAAATCTGAACTGCTCTAGAAAACCAAAACTGAATGAAAAACAAAACTGTCTGTTCTCTTGTATGTATAATTTGTCTGAATTCTGGTTGTGCTAGTTGAGTTTGCTGTCTTCCATCTATGATGTCTTTGATTGTTTAGATGTATAGGTCCTGTGTTCAGTAAAACTGTAATTATATGGTATATATTTGATGTGTTTTTGATTGAGTGCTGAACTTTAAAGGAACTTTAATGGAACTTTAAAGGAGAGATAAGTGCAACACATCTGAGGTGGCTTTCAAAAAGTGCTGGAGACCTGTAACTTGCAACGTTTATATATGTCATGTAACATTTTCTTCTGGCTAAATCATTTTCTGTAATTCTTTCACCAAAGCATTGATTCTGTCCATAGTTGTATTAGAAAAGAGCTGGGCTGACACCTTGTTAAACATGATACAGCTGATCAGAATGGTCATTGATGTGTCTAGGTCCAGTTAATATTTTTTACTGGTTTGTCTCTCTCCTGCAATCCCTATCAGATCAACTATTGTTCCCCATTGAAAAAGGTTTCATATCTAATTCTCCTATTGATTTGTTCAAAACTATATGAACCGAAGTTACATATTGCAGATGAATTTCACAGTGAATCTGTGTAATCTCCAAGTATTGGGTTGTGTTGGTCATTTGCAATTATGTGAGATGAGCGTTTCCATACAAATGAGAGTGAAGGCCTTATTCCTTGAATGAATATGAAAACTGAGGGATTAATTGCTCATTACCATTCCAGCACTAAGGGTATGACCCGCTATCTTTATAGAATCTGAGCTCTGGCAACTGTGGTTTGCAGACATAAACTGCAGAGAAGTTAAAATTTAATGCTTACCTCGCTTGCTGTCATGCCCCTTGTTGTGGTGTCGGTATATACTAGCATTAGCTGTGAGATTTTGTCCTAGAAACATTTCCTTTTCAGTGCTTTGCAAGTACTTTGTGGGCTGATGGACTAAAGTGGGCTTTTTTGTTTGTTTGTTTGCGTAGCTTAAGGATATTCTATTTTCCATGTTTTCAATCCTAAGAGCACACATTAGATAATTTTACATTCTACTTAGGAAAATACTAAAATATTATCTCACCTATTTCCTCTGGGTTCAGAAGTACCAGGTTTCATATTGACAGCTTGTTTACCTAAAAGAATTCTTAGTGTGTGGCTAATACATCAATTTTCCAAGAAATATCTGCTTTACTTAACTTATGATTACCCTTGGTGCCTTTTTTTGTCTACATTTTTATGTCATTTTGTAGTCTGTGGTAGCAGTTAGTGTGCTTCCTGGTGTAACATAAGAATTAGTGCACACTTGAAAGGCAAACTTCTATTAAAATACTTATATATGTAGCCTTGACTAATGATAGCATTCATTCATATCAGTATGAAATTGACAGGGAAATTTTGGCTTTATTTTTAATTGAATAATGATGCTGAAAATTGATGGTGAAAGAATGAAAAACAACCATCTTCTGATTTTCTGGTCAGTGCTGGAAGCCCTGTTTAGAGCCTTCAGTGAGCCATAAATTGGAAGGAGACAGTTTTGGAATGGGTCTGGCATGGAAATACTCAGTATTTTACAGGCTGAACATGTGCTGAGAAATTCAAGTTGTGGAATCTGCCAATATTCAAAACAGATATGTGAGGATTGGCCTTTCTGATAGCTACAAACAAAACTAAAACTATGGTTTTGAATGGATATTTTAAAAGAGATGCAAAATAGGTAAAAATTAAAACAACCACTACCGATCAGTTACTAATCTTGTACATAGTTCTTGCAGTAACGCAGAAGTAATAGCCTGGGGGATGCAGAGGAATATTAAGAGGCGTATGGAAGATTAAGTATCCCTATTAATTTAATCCTTAGTCTTTTTCCAGATGCTGAAGTACAAGCATACGGAAGCAATTTCAGTGCTGGACTTTGTTATGGAGGATGCCCGTTTTCTATAAATTGGACTACAACTAAGCCCATCCTTCATCAGTCTAGCTCATTAGGCAGCCTTAAAATTTTAATAGCTTCTCTCTCACCAGTCCGATAATATTTCAGTGGGTAAACAAAGAAAACCCTCTAGATTTCCATCGCCAGTACCTGATGCTATCCATCCCCCCTGCAACAGTGAAATAAAAATCTCAGACATACATGCTAAAAATGAATGCAAAAAATAATTACTTGTTGGATTCACTGCTGCCAGAATTTTTGGTACCCAGAATAGAAACAAACTGAGAGAGAGATTAGGCAAAGTCATGGAGAAGGGCTCACTTGAGTATTATTAAACAGGATGTCTGTATGTAAACTCTAGCAAGTGCTTTGAACAGAAGTCAGTGGTGAGCTGGTAAACAAGGAAAAGCATGCTTTTATATAAATGTGCTTTCTTGCACTCTATTTTTCTTACACCCTATATTTAAGACTCTGCTCCAAACCTGCCACTAGAAACAAGATACCTGGGGGAGAGAATACTTAGGATAGCCCCTTTATGTATTGTTGTTGTACACAGCTGCTTCCTACTGGATTTGGTCACCCATACAGCCCCCTGCAGCTGAATGTTTCTGTACAGGGTCTTAGACCTGGTCTGCTTTATGAAGGCCATGAAAGCAGACCCCTGTGTCTGCATAGAGGAGATTCCTGTGACTTTTGCAGCACTATACATTGATACCTTGAAGATTGTAAGGTCTTTGGAATAGGCTTTACTTGCATTTATTTGTTAGCATTAATTTAATCTGTTTGAAAACCCTACTGCAACACAAATGAAAACAATCTATTTTTGCATTCATTTTGGAAATGTTTAATATACTCAGAGTTGAGTACTATTTATATATATATAACCTTATATTATCTAAGTGCAGCAACTCTGATATAGTTGCAGACCTGGCCTACAGAGCAATCTTACAGGCTGTCATGATGTTGTATTGTCTGTTTCTGAAGAGTCAGCTCTTAAATCACAGTAAATGGCTTATATTAAAACAAAACAAAAACACCAAGTAGCATCTAAATATAAAGGCAGCTATGGATGGTGAGGCAATTGCATCTTAATAAGTGTCAGCTCATCATTTCTTTTGCAGAAATTGGGTGTGTAGACTCTCATCCCTGTAAAATAAGGCAAGACAAATATTAAATTTACTCTAGAGAATAGTGACTGGAGAATAGTGACTGTAGGTGGTTCACAAGCAATGGCTAATTAAGCTCCAGTCATTCAGTCACACAAAGTTATCTGTGATACTCCTTTAAATATTTTAATAAAAGTAAAAAAGTTGAAGTAAAATACTATGAAAGAGTAAATTTCCTCTGTCAGTTGTTGATTTCACCCCAAATTTCAAATGCTTCAGGATGCAGACAGTAGCTGGGGAAGCATGATGCTGAAAGCAGAGGGTAAACTTTTACAAATACCCATGAAGTGTTATATACTTTTTTTTATCTCATGGATTTCTTCTTGGCATGGAGTCTGGCTACTGACTTTTGAATTCATGACACTGGCAATGACTGCATGCTTGTGAACTACTTGCTTATTAAGAGCAGAAATCCTAGAGGAATTGTAGCTAACGTGCAGTGTATCCAACAAAATCTAGTAATTCCAGGAAAAAGATGGAGTAATGAAATAATGCATTACCAGTTGATAATCTTTTAATCAGCCCTCAGAACAGTTGCTGGCTTTGGGATCAGATGTTTGGGCTTATATTTGCGTAGGTATACAAGGGGATGTAAGGCCTGCAAATTGAGATGATTCAGTCTTTTTATTAAACCACATAAGGCCTGTTTTGCCTGGCATTTCAAAGATAAACCCAACAAGATTTGAAACTTAGGCTCCATCATTCTTGTGACTAGACTGTTTACATTTGATGTGGAATAGAAATGCACAAGGGATATGCTGAGAGAGAACGAGGACCAGTTGTAAGGGGTAAGTACTCTGTGGAGCAGATCACAGAAAAGGGATCTGAATGAACCCATGTGAACACAGAAGACTTCTATTTGTCTTTCATACAGGTTTAAGGAAAGCAATTACAGTAAAACCATCTCTATTTTTGTTTTGTGTTTGTGTGTTTTCATGTTGCAGATAAGCAACCAAAAAGGTATCCGAATGTGTAAATGGCTAATTTCAGTTTTAATATGGAAGGGTGAACCCCTGCTGAAGTTAGATATGTCAAAGTTGAAATTCTTCCTTGTCAAAGATCTGTTGTTAGAGTGATCTCAGTGGAATTAAAATATTTTATTTTCATTTGCAGTTGAATATCAGGGAGGAAAAATGCATGAGGTTGAAAGGACTCTATTCAGGCTGTAGTCTTTTCAGGTTGGAGTCTTTTCAGCTCCTGGAAAAACTTCAGAGTGAAGGAAGGTATGCTCCCTTTCCTACAGAGATGCAAAGACCACACCTTCTGTCACCTTACCTGCCCCCCAGTCCTTCAAAATAGAAAATGCTAAATGCAGATATCCTGTGCTGCTTAGATTGTATGAAGAAAAAGTGGAGCCAGCCTTCTCTGACTCCTATTTAGGGCGATGGGAGTCAGCAGGAAGATAAGAAGAAAACCAGTAATCAGTAAAAAAAAAAAAAAAAAAAAAAAAAAAAAAAAAAAAAAACCACCTCGTTCAAAGTATATCCTTCCTAGAGCTCATAAACCTAGATGACAATTATAGTCATTCTTCTCTGCTTTTGCATCTTACCCATGGGCTGGGGCAAAACCACAATTCATCATTGCTAAATCAAGTTTTGCATTATTTCTCTAAAATTCCAGGACAAATATGATCATGCTTTTTACACTTTTTAAAAGTATCCCACTGCTTCAGCAGTTTGAGATGGGCAGTTTGAACCCCTATCACAGGTTCTCTTTCTACCCCGAGTTAACTGATGTTACACACCAGGTCAGCTCCAGCAGGCAGCCAGCGGCCCGGCCTGACAGTGTGATTGCCCTTGTATGCTATGGGTATAAGAGTCTGATGAGCTACCTCCCTTTAGAATGAACCTTTTTTTGTGGTATCTTCATTATATTCATCACAGCATAAGAGCTCCTGCTGTGACAGACTAAACATACAAAATAGAGAAAGGAAGGGAAAAAGAAAATGCTGTTTCCCTCTTTTACAGCTAAGGTACAGGAAGCAACTCGCTCAAGAAATCACAGTGGCATCTGTGGCACAGCCAGGAATTTAATTTAAACTGTGTCTGCGACTTCAACCACAAATCAGCATTCCTTTTTGTTATTGTGTTTAAAAGCCCCTCTAGTTCTGAATAGTTATATTGGCCAGTGTGGTGTTCAACATAATCATAGTCCATTAATATTAAAACCATCCAATACTTGAGAACAGCATATATAAACATATAAACCAGACAACCCAGCCAATATAAATGTACTGGGACTGTTTTAGACAGTAGATTTTAAATCATCCAGAAATTAATGTTCTAACATCATTTCCTAGCCACAGAGCCCAGGGGTGGAGAGAAAAGAACATGCTTGCATGACACAGAAACTGTCCTACATACAGATAATTACGCATGTAATATTTAAAACCAAACAAATTGTATTAAATGCTAAATTTACACAGTCAAGCAGAGAGAAATATTCAAGTGAGTTTAAATATTCCTGTAAGTTTTTATTTTGAAAGTCTTGAATACAACATTGCTCACTCAACACTGACCCTTCTGCAACATCTGTTAATCTTGGGTTTATTTCAATTTCTTTCTTTTGCTCTTTTAAACAGATGACTCCACTTAAATCAACACTTGGTTTCCATTAGACAGGTAGAAGGTGATTCACTTAGCAACATGTGCATCTTTACCTAGTTAAGTCCTAATAGCCTTAATATATCAAGGAAGCTGGTGTGATTAACAGCACTAAAGGCTTTGTCAGACACTACACCTAATAAATACTGCCCTTTGCCCAGCCCTAAAAAAATAGTGAATAACTACTTTGTGTTTCCAAACTGGAAATGTGTACAGCCTTATAAATTAACTAAAACTCTTTCTACAAAAAAAAAAAAAAAAAAAAAAAAAAAAAAAAAAGTTGACAATAGAAGTTAATTTTACATATAGTTATGTGTTCATGCATGTCTATCAATTCAAGTGTGGGTTGGCTCTTTGCCCTGTTTGGGCTGTCTTTTTCCTGTGTTATCATTTCATGGTGGAGCCACCGTTTATGTGTGATTTTCCTCTTCTTCATTTGAGCTTTTTGCAGATTCTTTCAAAGTTCTTGGTCTCTGATTGTCAGAGCTTCTCTGTCCTGGGGTAGTTGGATATGTGAGTCAGTTATGCCACTCTAGTTAACGTTAGCAACAAAGACATCTGACTTGGCTTGGTTATCATGTATGGTCCTGCCAAATGAAGCAGTCAAAACAAAACAAACACCACCCCTACCCCCTAGAGTAAAATATATTCAAAATGTCAGCTGGAACAGAGCTGGGTCCTTGCTTCATCATAGCTGAAGTTTTCTGGAAACTTTCAAGTTGTGCCACCAGTATCTCTGGTTGCATGCTGTGGTCATCAGGGTGCTGAAGGAAGTCTTCATTCTGCAACTCCTAAGTTTCTAGAGAGTTTCAACCAGAGCAGTTTTACAGGAGAACACCTTAGAAAATAAATGGTCAATAACATATACATATATATATATATATATATATATATATATATATATATATGTATGTATGTGTTTGTGTGTATATATTTACTTCTCAAAATGAGTCATAATCACGAATCATCTACCTATACATTTGCCTCATGTTGTAATAGGGAGCTTTGGCCAAGCTTTGAGGTGAAATAATCAGTCCCCCAGAGATGTTTCCAAATGCTCTCAGCAGAAGCAACTGGAGAGGAATACAGTGCCTGTTCACCAAGGCAAAGGAGCAGTGGTTTCTGCTGTAGCCCTAAGCCCATACTCCTCTATCTAATGCACTGCACTGCAAGCATGCTGGCCCAGGGCCCGGAGACCCATCTAGCAGCATTTGGGTAGCACTGCATCCAAGCATGGCTTATTAGCTTGGGTATAATACTTCACAAAGGTCCAAATGTTTCTGGTTTTAGCTTGGGCAGCACTGGTTCAGCTGTCTTTGCAGCATGCTTTTGATTGTTGCCAACCTGACATGATAGTCAGAATGAATAGATATGCATATGCTCCAAGATAGTGGTTGACAAAGCTGGCCTTGAATCTATGTTCCCTGAATCTCTGTACTGAGGATTTTCTGAATCTTATGGCAACTAGAAAAAAGGCCAGTCTAACATATTTTCTCTTTGCACAGAGAAAGAGGAGGAAGCAGATCAGTTAATGGTGCTACACTTGAGAACCAAAAGAGCAGTGATTCCTACAGACAGGGTTACTTCATTTTGTTTTCTGTGTACTTCCTGCACAATTACAGTGAAAAATCAGCTACGGCTGAGACACAGATCATCATATCTAAAACACAATGAGAACTTCTGTTTTTTTTTTTTTGTTTGTTTGGTTTGAAATGGTTTTTTTTTTTTGGTTGTGCATAGTTGTGGTAGAGCCAGAGCATCCTTTCTATACTAGAGAAATATCTAGTAATACTCTAAAAAACAGGAAGACTTCAGAAATTGTTACAGAAAAATGTGGATTCATCTGTTCATGTAGTATGATTGCAGTTAGGAAAAACAGGAAAAGATTACAAAGCTGACTTATTAGAGGTAAAGTGGGGTAAGTCCAGAAAAATACAGTTGGTATGTGTATAGTACTGTTTTAAAAGTCTTTTGTGACATCTTGAGCACTGTGTCTTCTGGAAGAATTTATTGCTATGAAGAAACAAACCTTTGAAAAGGCAGGATAAGTTTGCATTGAGATTCCTTTTGGTAGAAAACTTACAAGTCTATCATTAATTCACAATAAAAGTGAGTAATCCAAGTAATTTTGATGTAATAGATTTTTTTTATTTTTTTTTCAGAGTAAACAAACATGCAGAATGTAGGGTCAGAAACACTTTCTTTTTAGGCCACTGGTGGAAAAGTGTGAGAACAATACCAATGTTGTAATTAGCAAAGCATCCAGGAGTCCCTTAGAATAATATAGTACATGTCAGTTTAAGAAACAGAGGTCGTTTTTGAAATGATCTGAGAAAGCTAGCACAAATTGAAGGTCATATATAGATAAGGGCAGAGACTCGCTTGTTAGCCCAAGTGGTCTTTTCCTGTCCAGGAGTATCTTGTCCATATGCTTTCATGTGGAGTCAGTCTCTTCACAACAGAGCAGTGTGAGACATTCCAGTCTGTTATCAAGAGGATGCTAAATCCTTAGAAAAGACTAAGTGGAGTAATGGAGAAAAAGCACAGAATTTCCACGCTGCTCACTGCCTCACGTTGCTGATAAACTGCTACTGCCAATCCTCAAGATTCTTCTTTTGTCACCAGCAAGGAGTTTTCTTCTCCGCTCACGTTGCTGTTTGATATGAGTGCTTTTGAGTATCAGCCTGGACATGTAGTAAGGAAGATGTCAGGGATGAGGTTTAGTTGGGCTGAAATTTTATCGACTAAGCTCAGCTGGCAATTATTGGGCAATAACTCATGGAGCAGGGGTCGTGTATCCTTCCTTTATCATTTCGGTATCCTTCTCTCATTGCTAGAATAGGTCTCCCTCACATGAGGCGGAGGAAGCTAGGGCCAGAGATTGTCTCTTTGCCATTCTACATAATAATATCTGAATCCATTCTCCAAATGTCTTCAAAAGACATTTTCAGTCCACTTCCAGGGAACCAGGCTTGGTAGAATGCCGACTTGTATTAAATCTGGTGACACCTGCAAACATGCAACAGCTTGAACCTTGCTTCTAACCTGGATCCCAGAGCAGCTGGAGAGAACTGTAAAAACTGACGCCAACAAATAAAATTCCTTTCCAGTTTCAAAAATATTGTCTGGTGAAGTGTCAGAGCACATCCAAAAGCTACCTGGGTGTTGTCCTGATTCTTGGTGATGCAGAAGGCAATGATGGAAGTGTGAGTGGTCTCTGCCTGGCAGGACGATGGATGTCCGTTGCTTGCCTCTAGGAAGCCTTGAGCTCAGAGAGCTGCAAGCTTTTCTGCCCCATGTGTTAAATTTAAACCCAAAAGAAAAGGAAGCCCTTTTAAAATGCCAAGACCTAATTTCTTCTGCTTTACTAAAGTCCCCCTCTCCTTTGAAACCAATAAGTTTGCAGTTCATAGTGAATAACAATGAGGATTATTGTAAATAATACATTTCACTCCGGTTGTTTTCACCCTCATTTTAAGCTTTCTTTCATTTCATCATAGATTTGTTTTGTACCAAAACGAAGCTGTGAGATGCACACATTGAACAGAAATCAAAGTCGGGCTTTCATCACAGTTCTTAAGCTAATTGGTTGGCTTGCTGCTACAGGCATCTGCAGGCACCTTGTAGTATAGTACAGTAGTGTTATGACTTTGGAGGCCCAGCTATTTTAAATCATAATAGTGACACAGTATGCATGCTTTCTTTCAAAAAGCCTGGGCAAGTCACGCTGTGCTGAGTTTCTTGGCACACCATATACCTATAATTTTTGTCTCATATTTTGTAGTGTAAGTATCTGGGCATGGAATCAAAAGGCTCCACTGAATATATATTTTTTTTTAAAAAGAAAAACAAAACAACAAACACACTCCTTGTTTTTAAATTGATAATGTCTCTTTAACAGTTGTAGATGTTTATGAACAAAGGAAGTTTTGGGGGGGGAGGTGGAAGGAAAAGAAACATCATGATTGCGGGGAAGCATTGGGCTTTTAAAATTATTATTATTTTTTTTTTTTAATAAAACTGTCCAGGTGTTTTGTTAGTGATTTTTTCTATCACAATTTTGGTCCTATGCTAGTATGCTTATAGGGGATTGCAGCTACATAGGATGGCTAGAAGTGAGTGATAACTTTTCATGAATAAAATGAATATCTGCATGTGTGCTGTAATTGTGGTCAATTGAACTGATTTATTCTAGCAAAATTGTCTAGCAGGCACAATTTATTCGAACTGTTTGTGGCGCTGACAGAAGTAAAGTCAAGTTTGGAGGATCCAGTTCTTTTGCTCCCTGTTTCACCCCCCAGTATGGTTTACAGAGTGAATCTGCCTAGTGCCAGCAGACATGGTGGGTGCTCAGCACCACTTTAAAAACCAGTCCCTACCTCTCATCTAAAAAGCAATATAATGCCATGGCACTTGTGCAGAGTTGCTTTTCACACTGAGGACACTGGGCATCAGAAGAGCTACAACAATGCTTGCTAGTTTCTATGGAAACAGAAAAAGTTAAGTTCAACAAGGTTCTTAAACAGTCTGTAAGTCGGGACAATGCCAGAAGTAAGCTTGTGATAATAGATTGAAATGGATCAGCACAGATAGCTATATGAGGCTCTATTCAATTACAAACAAGAGATGCAGCTTCAGCTGGAAGGCAACTGAGAGCAACTTCTCTGTTCCTGTTTTCTATTCATTGTGTAGCATTTGCAAATGCTACCTATGCTGTTGGGAAGGAGACTAGGGAAGAATATCTCCTGCTAATATGCTGTGTCTTTCTTGTATAAGCTCAGAAAATTGTCTAGGCCTGAGTTTGAAAAGGAAGGTGTGTGTCGAGGGAGAGGATGTTGGCTAATGAGCTTTTTTATGTACACATTTTTGCTAGTGATCTATTGCTGTAATTGGAAAATTGTAAAGGAGAATTTTTTGTGCATGCATTACTTGGTCAGCACTAGCTATTTCTAATACACCAATAATCAACTGCTCTAAAACACCATGTTGAAAGAGACTGCAAATTACTGTGGTCAAAAGTTTCCATGTTTTCCCAATGTTTCCCATGTTTTTTTCTGCACTCCAAGAATTTTGCTCTGCAATGAGGAACAGTATGTTGCATCATTTTTTCTCACCTTATTTTTGTTCTTAAATTTATTCATTCCCTGTGGCTACTGATGGTGATGCTTTCACTGTGTTCTGATTTGGCTGGTTCTAGCACAGACCTTTTGATATTAACCTTGCTTACCAAAGGCAAGAAGAAAAGAACAGCTTGGTTTTAGTTTATGGTAGTCAGTAGACCTAGAGCCCTTCCAAGTGTGTGCTATTTCATTGTGAGGCAGAGGGACAAGAGGATTTAATTTCAGAAAATTAGTCTCTGTAGCTAGTGGTAGGGAGGCAGATTGGTTCAAGTTTACAACCTCTTTTTGTTTAGCGTCTGGAACAGTGCCATGGAGTCTCAAGTTTCCTGTATAAAGAGAGATCTGTATTCAGTCAGAAGGTAACCAGGCAAGGTACATGAAGTCTGTAGGGTGAATGGCTCTTTCAACAATGAAATCAGTTTGGGGTCTTTAAGATCCCAGCAGTTCCTTGTCTCAAGACAATGTTGAGCAGGCAAAATTCCTATAAACTTCAGGGGGGCAAAATATTCAACTATGGGGTGGAGGAAAAAAATAAAATAAAAAACTATTTCAGAAAACACTAAACAGAAAGAAATTTCCTGCAGATATGATGATTCTTATGAGTTTCCTTGGCTCTCAGTGAAACAGAAGAGGTGAGGGCTAGCCACATCTTCATTTCCCTCTCAGTTGAGTCCTTCGTGTTCTGGTTGTTTGCATGCATACACATGGAGAACTGAATCTTATGCAAAACATCTTGATGTACTATCATTTGGGAAGCAAATGCACCAATGCAACTTGAGTCTGAGTATTAAGGATCTTTAATAGTTATTCCTGAGAACATAGGATTCACCTTGTCTTCCTGAAACTGAAGGTGTCACTCTGCAGTTACTAAATCACATTCACATTATTCCAGGGTACAGAAGCTTTGCCTCTGGGAGAAATAAAAGGCACGAAGAAAATGAACATGCTCTTATAAACATTACTGGCAGCGAAGCTCTGTATTTTTTTAATCTCTTCCTTGATTTCATAAAATCAATGAGGAAGTGCATCTCCTGTTTTCTCTGCTCATTTATCTGTTGAAGCACCATTGCGTTTTCAATAAGCTTCCAGTTGCATGCTCTTTGATTCTTTGTAGTAATTTACAGAACAAATTCCATCACAAAGAAAATGAAATGCTAGGAATCTGATTTGGGCCGTCTTTCTACACTGGTTGGAGAAGTTTGCAAATTATCTGTAGATGCATAAGCTCATCCTTCACTATCAGCAAGTTATAAATGGTTACTGTTCTGTAATGCTATTTTGATGCTTGTGAGTTGAGTGGGAGATGAAGATTCTGGAGCTTTTGGGAGTTGTTCCAGGTCTCCTGACAGCCCTGCCAGGGATGATTTACTGATCTCTGCCCCCTCTCCCCCACCCCAGCATAGTTATCTAAACTTTGCCATTTAGAGTATGGTTCTGTAAAGTATTAGAAAACCTGATATTTCAGTGTTTCTGAGCACCACACAACTCTTTTGCTGCCAGTTACTATTCAGAAAACATTACCAAATTAATCATGGTTTATTCAGAAAACTCTTGAACTCCCCAGTATTTTTGGAATTTTTGTGAATCCTTGGTTTTGGCAAAACCATGGGGCTAAGGCCTGAATCCATTTTGTTTATTTTTTGATACATAGGTTAGGAAAGGTGCTCTACCATCCCCTTCCAGGAAGCTGAGAAAGACTTTATCAAGACAGCTTCTGCAGAGGAGGTGGGGTCAACCCAAGGCTGCTGCAGCATGTGGTGCTGAGATGGTCCTGGCAATCTCTTGCTTTTGCTCATATTACAAGCTGCTCCATCCTGAGCTGTATTTTTGCAGGGTATCTAGAGGTGGCAGGTCTTGTAATGAAACCTTTCCACGAGTAAGCATTTCTTGTGTTCTTTTTCTCTCATTACCTGGTTTTCAATAAGTAAATCTGATGCAAAGATGTTTGAATATTTGTTTATAGACAAGTGGGATGGAGAACTGCTAGCCACCAGGGAGATTTTTGCATCTCTCCTGATCTTGACTGGTATCTGATTTTTATGGATTACTAACAATTTTTGTTCTCAGCTTCAGCTAAGCAAGAAATATGAAATAGGCATAAAGTCTAGTTCACTAAATGTGCAAGGTGATGTCAAGCGGTGTCAAATATTCCTCTTCTGCCAACAATGGGCTATTGTTCAGTATCCCAACACAGGTTAACCGCAGTGTTGTTTCTGAGAATCTTTCTGATTTATGATGACATTGCTGGCAACAGCCAAAGCTCTCTAGCAGTGTTTTCCACAGTGCTGTGTCAGCAGCTTTATATACACGCACTATATATATATATTTATATATATATATATATATATATGTAAAATATACATATTTATAGCAGAGAAGTCTGACCCGATTCTAGCATTCATCCAGTTTTTCTTTGTACTTAAGTGATGTTTATTCAGCAATATGGGAGCTACCTACATTTCTAGTTGCCAGTCTAGGGTATGTCATAGTTACAAAACTGTGCTAGTCAGAACAGCCCCGGGACAAGAATTATATTGATCTTATGTTGCAAGTGTCTTGCTAGGAGAAATTCCTTGGAGGAGAAGAGGCATGTAATTGGGTGTCAGGGATTGTATGACTTGTGTCAATAAAACATATAAAATGTTATGAGAGAAGAAGCTCTGGATTCACATACGTAATAATTATAATACAATTAAGAATACAAATAGTCATCAGAACAGTGTTTCTGCTGTTTGAAAGATACATCTTTCCCAAATTTAAAAAAAAAAAAAAAACTTTTCTACCTATTCATAACCAAATTTTCTTTAAAATGTTTGTATCCTGCAGTGTCATTATTGATATTCCCTTGCTGCCTTTCCCTCAGTTCCCCCAAGAATTGAAATAAATAAATAAGAAAGAAAAAAAAACTGCCCTGCCTTGTCTTGTATATAGTTCCTACTTCATCTGTTTTGTACTCCTATTCTCTTGTTGGGCAAAAATACAGGTTAAAAGCTACATAAATCTGGAACTGGTGAGATATGTAAGTTCAAACTCTAGCTGAACATTTTTGTTGCTGTGGTGTTGTTTTTTTTTGTTTGTTTTGTTTTGTTGTTGTTTTTTTGTTTTTGTTTTGTTTTGTTTTGTTTTCTGACCAGTTTTGGTAGGTCCCCTGGTGTTTGGTTTGTCTAGCTCAAGCAGTAGTTTTGTCTGTGTTCTGAGGCAGTAACATCATCTAATCCTAGCCACTGGGCTACAGATGTGACAATATGGAGCTGCATGCTCTAACAGAACACTTTCTAGATGGCAGCCTGTGGGCCATCCACTCATCTCCAGCTAAGATCTGGACAGTCACATAGTTCAGGCTTTTGCTCCTTTCTTCCAGCCTGTGAATGCCTAAAGAAGAAGAAGTCGAAGCACATAAAGCACGTTTATTATTATGTTGGTATTTTATTGTTTCTTGTAAGCAGCCAGTACAGAGTCAGGAGACTAATGATGAGCAGCAACTAACAGGAGGGATACGATGCACGTCATCACAAGTAGGAAGGAAAGCAGTGGTGAGACATTCCTGCTATGAACAGAGATGCATAGCCATACCCAGACAATACAGCATTCAGGCCCAAATTCTTCCTTTGGGTGCAACTGCCACAGTATACCACACGCAGACTAAAAAGCTGATATTTTCTGCTCTTCTGTCATTTCTGGTGGTGAACTTGTCCCGCATCTCAATGGAGTTTTCAAGCTTAATATTGCCTACTGAAGAAACATTTCCTCCTTAATTTTGCAAAGATGGTTACAGTTAATATCTAGAAGTGCCTGGATTTGAGGTTCATTTTTTTTTTCCTCATAAAGAAACTCTTATGACCTCTGAGTAAATAATACAGTTGTTTTGCTGTATAAGGAAAGCACTTAAATAAATCGATTATCATACTGTGTTTCTGATTGGGCTTAGGTTTTTTTGTTGTTGTTGTTTTTTGACAGTAAGATTTGGGAAAAGATCTACTGAGTTCCTTGATATTGTATTGTTGAAGTATTCTTGATCATATATACATCAAATTCAACTTAATAGCTTTAGGAATGAGACTACAGTAATGTTCTTATATAGGTCTGTGATGTGCCTCCCTTGCAATACAACAGGAGCAGATGTACCTCATAGGGACCATAGTTAACAAGGAAAATTTCTGCGGCAAGGGTTGTGTTAAGAACTGGGCTGTCTCAGAGAATGAATTTACAAGGTGGTATGGCTATGCATATCTTTAAACAGGATAGCCAAAATAAGAGGTGTTCCCAGTTCTTTTCTCCCATATTATGCAAAGATAAAACTGTCCTTTTTGGATAGCATCAACTGCATGTAAAAACAACCAAGGGAAGGACACCTCAACAGATTGACCTCTGTGGAGATCAATGCCATGGCAAGTAATGGGAACCAAGATCCTCCAGGCACCTTTAAAGAGCTAGACATTTTTATTTAAATGGAAGAAGGCACTTAAAAACAGTGCTGCAACAAATGCCTTGTGTATTACATGGTGTGCAATGCTTTCTTGTCAGGGGAGACACCCTGTCCAATCTCAGGATTTCACTAGGCTTCCCTTTTCCTTGCTACTTCTGCAGCAGCCCCATGCAGGAAGCTTGAGTTGTCTTCCACAAAGCACAGACTGCAGCCGTGCTGTCCTCTGCAGAGGAAAAATGCCTCCTACAGAAGACTTGTGCTTCTCATCCTGTCCACAGAGCAGCCCCAGAGTCAGATGCACAGGCCCTTCATTTAAATGTTGCTGTCTGAGACTGGTAGGGCTTGATAGTTGTGGTTTCCATCCAAGGCTATTGACAGGAGTGGAGTTTGATGGACGCAGACTTTTCTTTCCATTTTCTGCCAGGTTTGATGTCTTCTGCTTTGCAGTCCACAATGAATTTTTCCCAGATTTCTTCTCTTTTTTTTTTTTTTTTTTTTTTTTTTTTTTTTTTTTTTTCCTGAAGCCCCAAGGCCTCAAAGTTCATTTCCTTCGCTACAACCTTCATTCATGTTTATCATCTCATTTCCTTATCATTACCAGGCTCACCTCTACCCTAACTTTCTTCCAGGTGCTTCCCACTCCATTCTAATCCATGTTGTATTTTTTCTTCTGTGCATTTGATTCATTTTTTATTTCTGTGTTGTCTTGGCTCAGATAAGATTAATTGACAGTAATTGGGTAAGTTTCCTGCACTCACTTGTGGTGTTCTCAGTCTTGGCATAATCTACACCAGTCCTGAATAGCAGGAAAAGAGAAAGTACTGGGGTTTTTGCTGTTTGGGATCATTGGCTAGCAGACTGATGAGGGATATTTGCTGCTGGAGTATCTGTACTAGGAATGTAAAAACTGCCATTTTCCAGACAAGTAAGAATGTGGCTTTCGCATGATTAGCAAGAAAGCACACCCTTTGTCCAAAATGGTGTCTTATCAGTATTCAGAAGATGGAAAGCCAGAGCTCTCCTAAAAAGCCAGTTAATATTTTTTAACATTAATTCATTTTTCCTTGACACTGCTCTTAGAACAGTTTATTAATTTGTCTGAAATTTCCCAAAGACTATGAGGCAGATATTCAGCATGAAAAAAATCTGGCCAGAGGGTTATACTTTGGCAGAATTACTAAAGAGTTATCATCTAACAGGAAGCATAGGATAGACTATACAACTGCTAATGTAGTAGTTACAACCATTCTTATTACCTGAGTGAATGTCTGACCCATTTTAGTATTCTAAATATACATTTTGATGATGATTATAAAACCTTTTGCAATTGAACTTATGTCAAACACTAACTGAAGGAGGAAATACAATGACCTTTTAAGGATTTGATTTTATGACCATAGAAAGTGAGTTTTCTTGCCAGTCTTTTAAAGCCTATATTTACTTCTGCCAAAAAAAGGAAAAAAGCCATATTGGTGAACCAGTATTATTTAGCACTGAGCAAGTAATTCGCTACTTTGAGTAAATAGGACTATAGTTCCAGAAAAGCTCAAAAATTAGGAAGATAGAGTGAAATGAAAGAATAATTCTGTACCACACGTGTGTGTATGCATGCATACATATACATATGTAACTGTGTGGGGTTTTTTGTTTGTTTGTTTTTTTTTGCTTGTTTGTTTGTTTTGTTTTTTAGAAGATTTTCAACATTAACTGTAGTAAAATAAATAAATAAATAATCCATAGCTGCAAGTGCCTCAAACCTGTCCTGGTCCTCAGACTGTGCCAGGCAGCACGTGTCAGTAGCGTGTTCTGGAGGCTGTAGGCACTGCACCTCGCTGCAGCCAGCCAGATAGTATCTCCTGAGAAGGGGGAGCTAAGGGGAATGTAAAAGCGGAAGGGAAGCAAGGAGATAAAAGAGATAAAGGCAAACTTGCCACTCGCTACTGTTGTGGGCACCTTTACAACAATCCATCAAAGTAAAATTGCCAGGCTCTTTGCTCATATTAATGATGATGTTGCAATACAGTGGCACTTAAAAATCAGTCAGCCATTTCAAACATTGTTTTCACTCTACCTTGGTGTGTGTAAGTCTCATTAATGTCAATAAGGCTACAAGTATGCAACAGAAAAGGGCAGTAAGTTTCCAGAACTGTCTCTGAAAAACACCAGGAACTGAACCAGCAGTAGCTTATTTAACCCTTAATGTAAAGGAGAGATGCTCCTCTTTAAAGACTTTTATGGAAAAATAAAATGCAAGCAAATGGCAGAATTTAACAGAGGTAGAGAGTAGGCATTAGGAGAATACTGAATTGCTCAGTATTTGTTTGCAAGTCTGACTGAACCACAGCTGAACAATTACACACTGGCTTAATTACGCTGCTTTAACCCACTGGACTCTGCTGACCTTTGCTGCAGCGGGTTACATTCTCTGGAAGTGCTGGCTAAAGCTGTAGCGCATTTCTAGGTTATTTGCTCATTGTAAAAGCATTTTGTTTGAAAAAGACTGTTACCAAATTTAATGTTGCACACTTGGCTTTAATTCAGCAAGGTACTTAAGTGCATGCAATGTTTAAGTATAAATGATTACTGTCCACTTCAGTTGGAAGTACTATTAAGATTTATATTCTTCTTAAGTAGCTTGTTGAACAGAGGTCTTCATGCATAGTTAGGTTTTTTGTTGCTGGTTTGTTTTTGTTTGTTTGGTTTACTTTTAAAACAACTGTGACTTTATTTTTAAGAGGCTTCCAACTTTTACAAGGACGGTTGAATCATGACTGCCATGGCTTTGTCTCTGTATGTTTAAGTCCTGCTAAGAGTGTGTGAAAGCAGAGGACTGTAACCACATGCCCTAAAATCCACATATGGCTAGAAATTTTTAACTTCCTTATCTCTAGGGATAAGGACTGGACAATCTGCCAGGACAAAAAAAGTCAGATTCCTAAAGATCAGATCACTGCAGCGAATTCAGAGCTAAACAACTTCAGAAGCTTGCTGTAGGTGCCAGTAAGTTACATATTATAGTGTTGACTGCTGAAAAGCAGCAGTGTCCCATGTGTCCCATTCATTTATGCAAGACTCATGAGATTTCCTTCCAGCCCTTTACTCCTTTTCAGCAGTCAGCACTGTTGTAGAGGAGTTAGGAAGTCCCTGATAAATCTCACATGGCAGTACAGATTAGGGTAAACAGCGTGTGATTAGAGCTGTAAACACATTTCAGAAGTCTGCAAGGTCCTTGTGTAATTTCTCTCATATTCTGCAGTGAAAAAGTCTTAATCATGTGTTATTCAAAGGACTGGAAACCCTCACAGTGAAACTAACTGTGAAGGCTGCTTAGAAATAAATCAATAACCAAAATAAGAAAGTTGCTGCTGCTTTGGTGTGAAAGGAAGATCAGATATGAGTACTGGGCAGTGGGAATGCTCAGAAGACTTGCATGGCAAGAGGAGACTCCTTCCCCCTGCTGTTTTTCACAGCAAATCACTTAAATTCACAGCTGTCATTTGATTACCTGCAGTTAGTGCCATTCTACAGAAATTATGGCAAAAAAATTCATGAGATGAATTTTGGGGTTCAAATGTAAAGTTCACAAAGATTTATTATTTTACAATGAAATCAATCTTTTTCTGAAAATAGGAGGTTCCTTCAGCAGTTTCTTCAAAGAGAAACAACACACAACGGCTGGGAGATCTAAAATAAATAAGAAAAACAATATTACTGATACGAAGATAGAAATTCTGCATTTAATATGATTATATCAATAGCTGTCACTTCTTCCTAAGCCAAACATGACATCTCTTTCCATTGTTTTCCAATGAAAACACTCATCTGTGAGCTTGTACATAACCTGGCATTTCTCCCAGTTGTTCTCTGGTAATGTGTTTTTTTTTTTCTAAATGGAGTAACTACTTGTCCATAAAGAACAAGTTGTTAAATAAGTACTGAGGAGGAGCTATGACATGAAGCATTTTCCACTGAATATTGTTACATATACATTTTCTTAGTGCAACCTAATCTTTTATAAATGTCTTACAATCAAAAGAATGGGAATGAAAGTTTAATTAACTCACCTACATTGGCAAAGTCTCCAGGTACACAGAGAATGGGAGTTGCTTCAGGAAGTGAGAATTTCCATTTTTAAACCAAGGCTTAGAAGGGCAGAGCTTCTACCATCTTCTCCTCTGAAGTATTTTAGCCCTTCCTTCAGTCACTTTGATTTAAAGGAACTTAAGTATATCCATGATCGCTTTGAGCCCCACTTCAGCTCACATCAAAGTGTGTGGAAAAACTGCCAATTAACTTTAAGGTTGTAGGATCATGACCTTGCTTCTAAGATCAGAAGTCAGAGCACAAGTAGCAAGTTAGGCAATGTCACACTTAAGTACAGTAGCACCTCTGTAACCAGTAAACTTCAGTGAGCTGTATTGTGCACCAACTAGAGCTGCATGCTGATTAGAAACATGTATGTAGTTATGTTGGGAGAATTCTATTTACAGTTTTCATTTTTTTATTTTCGACATTTCTTTTCAAAAGCTAGTTCAGAATTTTGTGCAACAAAGTATTAGTGCGGTGCTTCTTATTTAGCAGAAAAAAAATACTTCGTAAAAATACATTTTACAATATATTTGTTACATTTAAAGTACTTTGGCTGAAGCACTTAATTATCACTTCAGTAATCAGTCTAAAATTCTGCTGATTAGACTGTGCTGCCTCTTGCCTCTTGTTTAAAATGTCTCTTGAGGTCAGTTGAGTATACATGGGAGCTACTGCAGTATCTAGCTGCAGTTTGGAGGGCACACACCTTCATTTCACCTCTTTACCAGGGTCCCCACCAGATTAAGAGCCCTATGATGTTCTATACTTATGGATTTCTGTGCTGTAGGAGTGTTTGGCCAGAGAGAGGTTTACAGGCATTGCAGGGAATGTATTTCAGGTAAAGAGCAATGGTGCACCTGGAAAGATGAGGGGTTTGACCATCTGAACTGCTTTTGCCATGAGACACCTCTCTTGCTCCAGGTGGACATTATGCGATGGCTTGCCAATCTCATCAGTAGTTTTCTGACAATGTCTGTTTCAAGTTTTCAAATTTTCTTCTTTGAAAAGAAATCATGAGTTGAAACATTGATACTACAGAGCTTCTCTTGGACTTAGTTTTGCATTTAGAGGGGGGGAAAATGAAATTTTGTGATCTAATTGTTACTCACCAGAAAAGTACAGACTCAGAGGAGTGCAAGATGATGACAGACCAGATCACCCAATGCTGTAGAAGATCAAGATCGAGGAAGAAGGTAGAAGATCAGAGGTAGGCGGTCAGTGAGTGAAATTCTGAGATCTGAATCTGCAAGAGGTCATGTTCTTTGATTTGAATGCTGTGAAGTAGGAGAATTAGGAGCATGTATGCATATTCAACACTTGTAATGAGGTATACATTTACCATAAAATAAATGGTCTCAATAGTCTTTTTCAACTCAATAATATCAATAGTATCAATAGTCTTTTTCCCCAGTCTGAATTTTAGTGTGTGGATTCATGGACATTTCTTTGCAGGCATGAAAACTGCAAGAGTTCATGGCCACATTTTCAAACTCTTACCGGACAGATGCTGCATCTGAAGAGGTGCAATACAGCTTTAAAAGTTTTGGTCTCTTTAGCGATGTGTGATGCTAACATCAAAAAGTCCCGCACTTGGTCTTGATATGCTTTCCATTAAAACTCATGGGAGGTCAAATGGTGCCAAATTGGGTCCCAAAGGCACAGAACAGAAGAACTCACTCAAGTTTACACAATACAGAAATGCTTTCTGCATATGGCTTTACACCAAAAGCTTACTTTGAAATATTTTTCCTCACATAAAAATTGCTGTTTTTCTTTTTTTCTCTTTTTCTTTTTTTTTTTTTTTTTTTTAAAGCACAGTCACTTCTAAGGAGCTGGGTGATTTATTGTTTGTCCTGTACTTTTCCTTTGCTTTATAGAATATTTAATTAGCAAAGGTCCTTCTGTTACTGCACCTTGTGAAATGAGTTCAGGATCCCTCTGACAGCTGCCGTTTTTTATACCCCGCTACGATTACCTGCAGCAAATCTCTACTGCTCAAGCTTGCTTTTCTCTGATCAGACTCAGGCACAAAAGGAGGTGCAGTCTTCCAGCCTAGTCCTTGATTTTTTTTTCGAGGAAGCCAGATGGTGTGTGCCACATGTAATTTGTGTCAGAACTAGTTAATACTGAACTGCTGCAGCATTTTTTTCATATATGGTAGATCTCATCTCATAAGAGTCAATGTATTTCACAGCTGTTTTGGTTAAAGGACAGTAAGAAAGAAGCAGGTACTCAGTCATGGAGACTCAATAAGACAGCTCTATTCTATGCTAGCACTGTACAAATAGTGTCTACCTCAGTGTGGTTAACATTAAATTCTTTCTGTAATACCAACACGGACAATTTTCCTGAGAGATGGAAGGAGATGGTGCTCCTCTCCCCCTCTGGCTCCCTGTGGATGTTCAGTAGCTGCATTGTCATCTGGTTAATCACAGCACAGGCATAAAAGTGATTGGTTTCAGTTGAACAAAATCTGTGAAATTAAGCTTTGTTTTCATTAAATATATTATGAATGCAGTATGATGGATGAGAATTAATTCCAGTGCAGCTGAAAAGATCATTTTAAAAGACAGAGAACCACAACAAAGCAGAAGCACAGGTGAAATATGTGGTTTGCTTCATGGCTGAAGTCGCATCGAGGCATGGTATATTCTTATGTGACAGCATCCTTTTCAGAGGAAAAAGCAGGAAGATTAAATAGAGGGAATGTTGTAACGTGTTTAATCTACTAAAGTAGGTTCCTCTCCTCAGTAAGATGCACTTTGATGAGAAGAATTTTAGATCATTTCAGATGATAGAAAGTGAAATGTTCATGGCAGAGACTACAAAGCAGCAATGTTCCTTTTGCAGGTGCTTGAGCATCAGTATTTATTAGTCATATATCACAGAAAAGTCCATTTTGGTAACATAAATAACTGATTATATGTTTGCAAAAGCAGAGCTAAGTTATAAAACTGATTGTAGTATTGCTCTGTGGTACATCTAACATAGCTCAGACTAGCAAGTGCGTACGTCTCTTAGTTTCAAACTTACCTGCACTTTATTAGCTGAAACATTGCAATTTTTGGAGCAAATTTATATCATCTCAATTACTTAAAACCTTAAGAGCCTGTAGAGTTGTATTGGACTGCTGTATAGGTAAAACAATTTTCTACCAGTTTTGGTGTTATAGTGAAATACATTCAACTTTGTTGTCCCCTTTCCCTCACCCAAACAGAAGCAGTTTCCCACTGTGTTAGGCTATATTATAAAAAAGATGACAATATTAAATATCTTCTTTGAAACATTTTACAAACTTGTAACTTTATAAGGGAGTAGAATAAATCGAAAGAGCATGATAATAAATAAGTAACTGTTGATAGAATCAAAAATGAAGATTTTGACCCCTAAATCAGTATTTCACTATACTGTTGAAGTCAATGGGAATTACCTTGGTAGTTGTGAAAAGCTGACCACATACAGTGTGATGAATTGTTTTGTTATTTATAAAGCTAATGTGTAGGTAACCTCAAATTCTTAATCGCCTTTAATTTAAACCCAGCCAACACCTGTAACTTTTATCAGATTGTGAATTCAGTGTTCGGTACACCTTTGTTTCCCGACTACCTTCCAGTCTAGTTTGTGTGCGTAAGGACTTGAGGAACTGCCTATGGGGTTAATGCTGTAGGTGGTTTGTACAGGATGGGGAGGCTGTACACATAGGTGTTTTTCTATCATATTGATAGTTCTGAGGTTTGACTGCAATACCATGAAACATCAGGAGCCACTATATAAATGATTCAAAGTCAGTAAATGAACAAAACACTGTAGCAGATTTTAATTTCACTTTAGAGCTTTGTAAAACACTCCCACAGAGGAAGTCAGTTACACCTGCATCTACCTGGCAGAATGTGGTGGTGGTCCCCTTTGCAGATAAGCTACTTTTATCTACATATATTTTTGTAAAGCAGATACATATAAACTGTACACACATGCATATATATTTATTTCAAGAATTGAATTGAGAACATTTGCGAGAGTTGAAATTAGATCTTGCTTCCAAAAAATCTCTTTTTAAATCTTATGGCTTTGTTATGGTTGCATGTTTTATGTTACATGAATTACGTCCTTTAATGTGAATATCTGGAAGATACATTCGCCATCAGATTTAACTTGCATTTTGGAATGTCCACAGAAAAAGGATCAGCAGAGCAGTAATAAAAACCAGGCATTTACTAAATTTCTTTCTGACACATCTGTGAGCAGTAAAGAGACACAGGGTTTTACCAGCCCCGAACATTCAATCATAAGGGAAACTTTACAAGGGCAGCAACAACAGCACTGTGAAAACATTCCCTGAACTGCCACAAACTCTGTACTTACTACTGAAATCCTTAGATAAATATTGAATGAAATTTCTTATTGCAAGGCATGTCAGAGTAAAACAAACACACTTTCATATCCACTTTTTTCCACCTCAGAGGTACATCAGGTGACACAGAGGCATGTTAATTGAAGCTGATGTTTAAAGGCTTCATTTCCAGGCTCTGAGTTGCTACAGGTGCATCTCTTGTGGTTAATGGTAATGAGGGACTGAGGTCGTCAACACAGCAAAAGAAAACATCATGAATATACAAAATCTGTGTATGTGGCCACATACAGCTTCTGTATTTTTCTCTTTAGCTTAGCATCTCTCAAATGCTGACAAGTTAATTGAAAGATGGGGTCTGTTTTGTGTTTTGACAGTATTAGAAAAGGATGTTTATAAGAGAGGCACTAAAAGATGCAGACGTCCCCTTAGTTTGTAAAGCTTCAGTTCTGCAGGCCTAGGTAAGCAGTGTTTTCACTTCTTGGGATGAGGAATGTTGTATTTATCTTGGGGTAAATTTTATTTCTCGGGTTTGTTTGTTTGGTTTGTTTCATCAAATTCTCTGACAGGATTTTCAGTATCTCAGAATTCCAGTACATTTTTGTCTGATGCAGCATGAAAATAACATTACAAAAAGGAAAAGTGTGTATTGCAATACCAGTACGAAAAGGTTTCCTGTTTTTTAGGCACATTAATTCCAACTGCATGTATTGAATCAAATCTGGAGTGAATCTGCACATGGAAGGCTTTCTCTGTTCTTTTGCCTTTGTCCTTGGGAAAGCCAAAGTATAAGAAAATTACCAGAACGTTGATTCTGTGCCCAGAACATTTAAATACGCTTAATGCCAGGAAAATCAACTATGCACATCAGCAGGATACCAACAGTTGGTCAGATGGCAAAATAGTTAACTGTTTTTACCAGCAAGTCAGGCTGTGGAGAGGTGTGGGGTTTGTTTATTTATTTATTTCATTTTATACAAAGATCTTTGGACAATATCCATACAGTTTCTGAACTCCAGGGCAGAAGGGATTTTAGCAGTGGTATTATTAGACTGGAGGCAAGTCATACAATGGCAGAAAATAAGGTCAGAAATAGAAAAGCAATAAATATTGTTCCTGTGCATGGTGACTTGGATTATTGGAGAACTCCAGTAGTTTTGATTCTCGATGACTGCTGGGAGTGTGCAGGAGGTACAGGGGGCTGAGAACCACCGCGCTGCCTCCCGTTATCACTTATCTCAATTTTGTATAGGATATACCACTGCTAGACTCAAAGCAAAGCATTGGCCTTGTTTGGGTGTGCCCCAGCAAAATGCTCACTGCAGGCTGAAGGTTGTATTTGTCCCTGTGGCGCTGGTGTGGTGCTTCATGTCAGCCTGCTGCTTTCAGTCTGACAGGATGGTGCTTGTAGCAAGGCCCTGAACCTGAAGTGGACAGTTAGTCCACAAGTTTCTACTCCAAACTTGCCTCTAGCTTTCAGACTCGTACTTTCCCTTAGCAAACTGATTTTTCAGGGCTCTGGAATAAATGAGTTCTACAAGGGATAGTTTATTTAGCATCATGCCTGTCTGCAGCCTGCAATCTCTCACCAGTGCCTAAATCAGGTTTTCAGTGTTAGGGCAACTGCCTCCTGGCTTGTCCCTGATCATTGTATGTCAAAAGATACAGCAGTCAACTGAGTAATAGCAGCCTGCCAGGGAAATACAATGATTTGAAAAGGAATTTTGTATTAACTTAAGAAAAAAATAAGACTCTAAAGTGAGGTTACGTTTTGTTTGGTTTGGATGAAGACAACAAATTTAAAACTTTTTTGTTACCGTTTCCATATTGAAGTCTGTCAAAGTATCAAAGGCTAATTTTGAAGATTTGTAAGCAATTATGTGGTGATGATATGATAAACAAAAAACATGACTAAGCTGTGTGGGCAATAAAAGGATGAGGTGAACTCTTCTGTTTGGTTTCCAGGTTGGTCAGAGAGAAGTAATTGCTGTGTTGCCCAAATTAGAAACCAGAACTCTGTTTTTGCTGTGCTTAACCTCAGCTACGCCCATCATGTCCTCACGGTGACCTCGCCATTTGCTTATGAATAATAGCTCATCAAGGAGCGAAGCAACCATTTTATTCCGAATTCTCTAATACAGTGCACATTTACTAACATCAAAGCAACCACTAAAGAAAGCCAGGCAATACTACCAACCACATGGAGAGGTTGTGTTTCTGTTAAGTGTAGCTCCAGGTAACGATGCTGAGTTTTCTCCAGTGAGGATTCTTCTGCTCACGTCTTCTCTGTCCAGAATAATCCTTGGTTCTCAAAGATGAGCAATTTACCTGTGTTATTCTTGCGTGTATCTGAAGAACACAAAAGTCCCAGGCAAGTGTTTGGTTAGCAGGCAGCTGAGTGCCACCTCACTGCCACTGAGGCCTGCATGCAGTTGTGCTCCAGTGCTGGCCGTGCATGGGAGTCTCAAGGCAAACAATCTCTGTTTTTTCTGTGCAACCAAGGTGATGATACTTTCCTTGCTTTTTAAAGCACTTTCTAGTCTGCAAATGAAAAAAGCTACCCCCCCCCAAAAAAAAAAAAAAAAAAAAAATTATATAAAAAGCTAAATACTTACTGCTGCTCATTCTTTTTAAGCTATCTTTAAAACTATATAACACCACATTCATCACAAAGCTTTTGAAGGCCAAGGCCATTTTACATCATGGTAATAGCAAAGAGTGTGTGAATGAGTTTTATTTTTAGATTAAGGGTAGATGGGTGCTGACATCTGTTAGTGTTTACTGAGAACATAAAAATGAAAGCGACTAAACATTTTGTAGCACTGAACCTACCTTTGGCAATAGGAAGGCAAAAAGAAACTTTGCAGCTGGTGTGTAGCTCTCACTGAGTACGGGCTGTTTTTAGACTTCTTGAGGATTTGGCTCCAGGAGATTCAGAGATAGTGAACATGTTCTCCAAAATTTTTTAGGTAAACAGATAAGTGCTCGAAGACAGTGGCAAAAAGCAATTTAGCAACAGTACAGGAAGACAACTTCAGGCTCCTTGGGTTTTGTTATCCCTAAGGAACTGTGCTTTAGAAAATTGGACTTCAATATACATGGCAAAGCCGTGGTCAGGCCCTACTCAATCAGACATCGCTGGCAAAATTCCTGTCTAATTCAGCTACCAAAAATAGGTCACAGAGCTGAACACATAAAAATTCAGGCATATTTTGGAAAAGTACTATAAAAAGTACCTAATATAACATACTATGTCTTTACTGATCTACCACTGCTTCTGTTTCAAATCTCTGCCTTCCTGTTTTTTCCACTCTCAGTGTCCCAAGGACCAAGAAAATCATACTAAAAAAAAAAAAAAAAAGAACAAACAGACAAAAAAAAATGATAAATATGTTAAAGCTGCACCTTCTTCCCCTGGCATTTCTGGATTCTCTTGCCAATGCAGTTTGCTGTTTGATTTGGGTATTTCTCCATGACCTAGATTTTCTGTTTTGGCAAGCACTAAAAAGGAGGGAAAGCCCATCAAAGTAATGATATAGCAGCTTTACCCGCTCTTTTCAGGAATGTTTTTCCAGCCCAGCTGGTAGCTTTGGACAAGAAGAAAGGCTCAAAGGAAAAGGCTCAGACCAAGTGGTCTTCCAGCCTCTGATGTGGCCTTGGGAACTGACATGTTCTATAACAATATTTACTACTTTTTTTTTCTTTTTTCTTTTTTTTTTTTTTAATTTTGAATTGAAAAAGGAATGTTTATAGAAGAGAACTTTCTTACTCCGTACCTACACATCCTTCTGGCTGGGAGAAACAAAAGTCACCTGACTGGGAGAAGAGTCAGAGAAAAAGGGAGAGGTGGTGGATTTACAAAGTAATTGCAGCTGTACATAAAGGTAGCCTAGCATTTCATTTCCCCTTTTATAAATATTGTGAGGTTTCTTTTTTAAAAGCATTGAAATGCTGCAATATTTATTTTTTAAAAAAACTTGTGTTTGCTTGGGTTCAGCCCATCCTTTGCTGTGCACTCAACTTGCATAGAAAAGCGCCCCCACCTTGGGAGGGTTGGGGGGGGTGGGATGGCAGGCCAGCCCCTGCCCCACTGCCTCCTAGCTGTCATTCCACCCAGGGGCTGTAATCGCAGGAAATAAAATCAACAGGAATGTTACACTAGTGTGTGTACATACCAGTCATCCAAGTGACTTATTTATAGTCTGAGCCCTAATGTCTGTTCATTAAACTCTCACAGACCCTCCCCCCCCCCCCCCTTCAAGCTATAAAAGCCTATTTAATACACTGTATTTCTCCAAAATCAGCAGCTCTCCAGACCCTGTTATGACAAAAACTCCAGCTCACGCTCCTGCAGTCCGAGCTTTGGCGTTATTAGTTTCCCCAGCATCGCTGTTGGGGATCAGTGCACAGCTCGAGGGCATTGTTTGTTTTTCATGTAAGAAAATACAGTAGCATTTCATAAAATGGATTGAGCTGAGGCGGCACAGTGACGGGTTGTTGGAAGCACTGCAGCAGTGCGGGCTGGAACATCATTAACCAAGGCACATAATACATCACTGTCCTATTTCACAGCCAGTGAAATGAGAGGAGCAAAATGAAAGGATCTTAAAACGCCATGCTTGATTTTTGGTAGTTCTTGTCTAAAGAAACTAAAGCTTCTGGCTTTTGGAAGGCTGGGGACAGACTAGATGGGGAGGGGGTACAGAAAGGAGAGCCTGAGAGGACAAAGAATCAAAAATGACTCTTGGTTCAGACTTTAAATCGGTAAATTGAGTAGCTCTTGTTGTTTTCAGACAGGTACAGAGGGGTATTTAGGTACCTAACTGCTGTTGAAATCAGGTGGAGACAGACACTTGAATATGTTTCAGAGGTTAGTGTTAGACTTCTAGAGAAGGATTTTGGAGACACTTAACTTCACTTCTTGATACAGCAAGTATGTTGGAGGCTTTTGTCTCGAGGTCAGATTTAGAGATATGCCTCTTCTCTTGTTCAGGCATTCAGCTCCGTTTCTTTACCTGTCACCTGCCGAAGCATAGTCAGCTGCTCTGCACTGCTCACTGGGCTGGTGCTCCCTGTTGGGAGCCCACACCTGGACATACACTAAGGAGTTTACAGCCAGGATATGCAGCGCCATGAAACACCATCACCTAGTACTTTGTCTTTTCTTGAAATATATGCAATTTTATTTATTTATTTATTTATTCAGTGAAAAGGGGTTAAAATGTTATTACCTGCACAAAGAAAACTCAGTTTATGTTTAGGGAGAGTGTTTTCCTTGACTCTGTTTATTGACAAAATCTTTGCTGCCCTTTGTTCTGCAACAGTGACAGGTAAAACACATTTCAAGTGCAACAAAAATATCTATTTTATGTTAGTAGCAATCCATACTAGAGTGTTCCTCTAAGATTTTCTGAAGCTCCTAAATGCCTAAAAGAGCTGCTATTAGTTTAGCACAGGGCTGTGCCAGCCATCTGTCGTGGCTGATATCATTACATATCAGTGGGGACTGCATATTACAGAACAGGGAGCAAAGCTCTGGCATAACACAGTCTCCCAGTAGAAACGATGGAAAGCCAGAGGCTGCATCTTTTTGGACCTTTAAAACAGCTTAGACTGAAGTGTTGAAGCTCATACTGCAGGGCCTTATTGCAAACCTACCTGCAAAACCACAGAGGTGTAAAAGTTTCCTTATTCTTTGGGGGCAGAAATCAGGATAAAGTCAGTAGGCCTTTGAGAGTAAGCTACCTCTTTGTGACTTCAGAGCACAATATTTTCCCATAATAAATTTGCATTGCAAATGAAACAACTTGAAATATGTGTCTCCAGGAGAAGTAGAAGGAATATACCTTATATGTATTTGCATTTCAATAGCAGCTAAAATATGTGGTGCAGGTCTTCTGGTTGCATCTGGCTCTCTTGGATAATCAGAAGCCCAATACCCAGAGGAATTGCTTTTGAAGGGAACGGTTCACAGCTGGGTCAGGAGATTAGCAGTTTCACAGGGACTGACTGCTGGAAGAATTGCAGTCGGTTTGGGCTCACGGAGTAAAACGTTGTGCTGCGTGATTATGTTTCTGAATGGTCAGTTTTTGTCTGTTTTACCCAGGTGAATAACATCCTGATGCTGTTCAGTTAAACAGCATTAGTGTCTGTCTTTGAAAATACCATTTTATTTCCTTCACTACTTTGTGTGCATGCTTTACTGGCATCTGTTCTGTCTTCCCAACCTCTTCAGCTGAAACAGGAATAGCAGCAGGTAAAGGACAATTAACAGCAAAGTACACCACAGAACACATTGGCAATTTGCAGTTACCCTGCAGTGATATCCACCAGCCAGACTTTTGCATTTGTCTGGGACTATGTCCTGCAGGAACAACAGAGGAAGGGATGATGAAGGTGATAGGCTATGAAATTATACGTCTACAATTCACTGGAATTCCTAAAGATGTGTTGAGGCACGGAGGCATAGATTGCCAGCAGGCATGTTCATACACAAAGATACAGAGAATTTTGTTCAGGCATGCCTAAACTCCTTGTGATAATAAAATATTTAAATCCAGTGAGTGTGCTCTGTGCCTGAATCATGCCAATATTTCATATTCAGAAATGTTTTAGCTTGCTTATTGTTCCTAATTTTTATTATTTATTTATTTATTTATTAAATAAAAAGGTACCAGAAACAAGGAGGCATACAGACCTTCAGCCCAAATCCTTCCTGTCTCATCACAAATCATGCCATGGCTTGTTCTTTTCTGTGAAAAAAAGTCCATCTGAAAGTAATAGCTAAAGTGTAATTTTTGTTTACCAACTTCTTGCCAAAATATGTGTTATTCCTTTAAAAATACAAAGCATGTCAAAAACAAACAACATAAATTAGAATTCTATTTGAATTGTAGCTACTGACATTTAATTATGAGATGTACAGTGTGCTCAGAAATGCTGTGAAGTAGTTATTTCTAAGATTTTCTTCAGTATAGCATGACAACTGTTAGTGTACAGATAAACTCACAATGCTGTGCTTCATCACTGGATGTAATCCATTGCTACTTATTATCTATCTTTATTTTGTTCCTGTACTTGGTTGCTACACAGATTCTTTTACTTTGTCCTCGTTAGTACCCACAAACACATCCTTCATGAACATTGCCAGTGTTCTTTGTTATCAAACACAGATGTGAAGAAACCACCGAGATTTTCTTGATTCTTTTTCAGTCATTGGAAATTTCTTTGTTGTTCTTTTTGGTTCCAGTCCAACTCTGTAGGAGTCAGTGATTGTCTTTCCACCAACTTCATTGGGATTTGGATCTTGTCTTTAATAGTTCCACTAAATTCATTTTATTTTCAGCCTTCAAGTATGTCTTAAAGTTATTTTATTTTAAAATGCATTACTATTTGCCATTTGACCTTCATGTATTTTATGTTTTTGAATGCTTTCTTTATATTCCATAAGTTGCTTCTTGTAAAATTCAGACACTGCTGCAGTCCTTTGCCCAGCCGCTCAACCTCTCGCACTCTCACTCTCTTTTTCAGAACTCTGCTTTCACTCAGCTGACAATAATCTACTTATCATTGGTCCTTATGGGTTTTAGTTTTAGGTTTCACTGTGCATACATGTCCCCCAAGCCAACTCTGCCACCTTTTTCAAGTTCAGCAAATTTTGTCTACTGGACCTCTTTGCAAGTAAATGGTGTAAATTTTTTTCATCAAAAAACAAAAAAAAAATCAGGCCATGTATTCACAATCATTTCAGACAGTGAAATTTAGAGCCTTATTAAATATTAGTCGTGTTTTCCAAGTGACAGGCTAGCAGTTCAAAATAATTTTTTTACCAGGCCACCTTCCTTTTCCAGGTTAACATGTATGTGGCTCCTCATGTTGCTTTTTGTCATTGTTTTTATTTTTTTTCCAATCAGAAGTGTTTTTCTTTTCCAGTATTACAAAACAGAATTTAACCTTTCGAATCTTAAATCTATCACTGCTGTCACTTAACAAGTCTCAGTGCTAGCATGTATTTTTTTCTGATGTGCCATCAAATGTGCATTCAATCTTCTGAAGTAGACTCCTGGCATTATGAAAGTCACCTTTCTTCACGTACATTAGTGGTATTAGGAGGACTCAGTCATACTGGTGTCCTTGGAAATGTCACCCCTAAATCCTTCTGCCAACCATTATCCTCCAGTTTTCATATCCATATTATTTTTTTTTTTTTCTGTCTTAGTGATTTTCTTGGACTCAATAATAGTTAGTGGTTATTAAAGCAGTGCCTAATCAACACAGTTAACCTCTGTAAAAACTTTTCTTTCTAGGTCCTTCTTTCAGCAGCTTTAACAAGCCTTGTTGTGTTTTCCTTTTGTCCCTAAGTAGCTGAAAAGGAATTTAATAGTTCTAAACCTCATTAAAGGGAAGTCCCCCCCAGGTCACCAAATACTTCTGCATTGTTCAAAAGCCAGATCTCCTCGGCAGTGCCCAGGAGCAGATGCAGAGCAAGAAGCTGAGGGATGGATGCACCCTCTGATGTAAGAGCAGGAAAAGGCTATTCTCCTACTTCACTCATGGAAAATGATGTCACCTGTACCAGCTCATCTGTGCTGGGAGGGATATGCAAATGTGTTAACTTGCAGTGTATGGGGATCTGTGAAGGATCTGGAAAGGAGCTGTGATACTACACAGGAGCAGAAAGTACAGGCAGTACCATGGCAGGGTGAAAAAAAAAAAAAAAAAGAAAAAGGGAGGAGGGGAGGGAGAAGAAATGAGATCAGCCTTGTTCCCAGTCCTGGTGGACACAGTGCAAAAACCTCAGTGACAATTCGGTTATTTGTTCTCCTAACAGTGTCCTTACTATTGGGAAGAGCTGTACACAGTCACTCTTCCATCACGTGGTCAAGACAAGCCCATGAAGCCTTAAGGGGGAATTTGGCTGCTGTTACCCAGGCTTTCTCTACCCTGGGTACAAACAGGGCAAGTGATTTCATTCTCCAGTGCTTTTGGTCCTGTATCTTCCTTGAGCAGGAAATTAATACAAAAATGGAAAGTAGTTTGCCATTAACATGGCAGTGATTATCCAAGGGCCAGACTCGGCATCCATTGAAGTCAAAAGGAAAAAAAAAAATTCCATCGACTTCCAAGGGCTTTGGCTCAAGGCCTAGGAGAACCTCTTCACATTTCTGAAGATTGCTAGGCTACTGAAAAAATAATGTACGTACAGTGCTTCAGTGTACATATGTTGCTTTGATTATTTCATGAACATCACGTGCTTTGATGTTGGAGGCTACATAAAGACCGCCAAAAAAGATCTGTTAACTAATGACTGTGTTTATGCTGTAGTAGGCAAATGCTGAAACTGAATTTGGCCTTTTTCCCCTGGGACCGAATCCAAATAAATGTCATGAAGTAACTGCACAAACAGCACTCACTGGAAAAAAAAGGTCTTTGTTTCACTAATAAGCTCTTTTAAGGAACAATGGATACAGTTTCTCAGTTTTCTTTATATCTGACAAAATAAAGCAGACAAGAATTCTATTTTAAGGCTGTTTGAATGAAAGCAATGAAAATTGGTTTGCTTAACAAAGGTAACTTGACTAACTATTTGTTGTGGTTAGGGAGATGTGAGAACTCTATGAATGTTTCTGGAATCCTTAAAAGAATGCATGCAGTGTGGAGGTTTGCTTGTTTGTTTGGCTGGTGAGGGCAGTTGGGCTCCAGCACAAGATTTATGCAGGGCAGATTATACAGGCTAAAATACATTCCAGAGTTGCGAAGTTGGCAGAGGATGCTGATGTTAAGTAATCTACGAGAGTGTGTCTTTCAGTGGGATGTTACACCATAATTTAGTTTGCTTCCAATTGTTGCTGTTTTCTGTTATTTGTTTGTAGCTTTTCAGTGTCTATACTATGGTTGGGGGATCGACTGCACTTCTAATTAAATGTGCTGGAGCTAGGTGCCTCCTAAAGTCAAATTGCTCACACTGCATACTGGAGGAATTGCTAGGTTTTTACCCATGGACAGACTTCTCCAAATACAGCCATGTCCCCAAAGAAGTTTGCTCTTCCCCTGCTAAAGGCTGCCATCCTCCCTCCCGTCTGCTCTCACAACAACATATGTAGGAGCTCCCTCATCTGTTTTAAGCAAAATCAACTACATTTGGTTTGCTAGTCATTGGTCTGCACCAAGATGACTGGCTCAGCCTGAAGCCAGTGGTGTAGGAAATGTTCATGCAAACTGTTCAATGAGCACATCAGTAGGGGTGATGCCTAATGAGGAGAGCAGGGAATGGTGCTGAGCAGCTGAGAGTAGCAAGCTCTTCCAACTCACAGCGGGGGCCCGAAGAGGACATCTGTTCATGGCTTCTGTCTACAGCTCGTTTGTAGGTCTGACCAGAATGCTTCTGGCAAAAAGCAATTCCTCTGGGGGGGAGAGGGGGAAAAAGTGGTCTAAACATTTTCTACAGGGAAATGTTAATTTGAGAGAAATTCCAACTAGAAGTGAAATCGTACCTCTGGTGAAGGAAATGGGAGTTTTCCATTGAGATCAGTGGAGGTGTGATTTAACATGAAAATACCCATTTCAGGATTTCTCACAGAAAACTGCTTTCTAAATTGCAGATTACAAAGGGGTATTTATTGACCTTTTTTCGTGAAATAACCTGGTTTCTCCACCAATTCTAACAGCCACCATTATAGTGCTAGAAAAAGCAAAGTACATTTTGCTGCCATTCACCCCTTTCACCCCTATGAAGACTTCAACACAAAATTCTCACAGTAGAATTTGACCCTAAATATTTAAATGGTAAACTATATTGAAGTGGATGAGTACAGCAGTAGCCACCAGTCCCAGTGCGCAACCAGTAGTGGCAGGTAAGCTCATTTCCACATGGCTCACCTGCTGCAAAGCCTGGGGAGCAAGATGCTTGCTGCCTGTTTTCTGCAGCACAGGAGATTTACACTTGCTATCAACTCCAAGGCACTCAGTTTGCTGCCCACTCTTATCACTCCTCCTAGCACATGGTGCTTCTGAGCACAAAGCCCTGGTGTGAATGCACAGGTGTGTTAGTATCTTAAGTATCCTTTATTTCTTTAAATGACTACTACACTGTGGTGGGGAGGAGTACATATTTTCCTGTCTGTGCTCACTGTCATTTCTGATTTCTTTGTCCTGCAAATGTAATTTTTTAAAAAAGCTCATAGCACACTCATTACAACATTAAACTTCAATAAATATCTCTCAGCAGATATTTAATGATAAGTAATTTGACAATCTGTTGTTGCTGCAAGACTATCGAGGGAGTTTCAAACAGTATGCAGTAGATCCCCTCCTGGAACTGTGGAATTTCTTTCTCTACAATTACTCCTCTGTGTTGCTTAAAAACATTTTTGGAGAAAATTGCATATTCCATATTTAGAGTATGCCATCTCTTGTTTCTTCAGACAGGTGAAAAACATAGACATTCATGAAGGCATAAATCCTGGGTGTTTAATCTTTCCAAAAAAATACAGTAGTTCTTGTACAAGGAGGAAATCATGAAAAAAATCACTAACTACTGAAAAAGCACATAATATCTCAATATCCCTATTTATATAAAGAGTCAGAAGCTGTTTGCTTTATAGTAAAGAATACAAGGAACTGATTTTTTTATCTCCTCCCCTCCAGATTTCAGTAAATAGCAGTCTCAGAGTGAAATTGTCTTTAGCGTTAACTGAGAAGTCATGCTGTGATGCCACAGTCATAAGGATGCTTCCAACTTAAGTATTGCACTGCAGAATAAGCAAGAAATATCTTATAAGTAGAGCTTGTTAAAAGAGGAAAGAACATAATTTAAGGATCAGTATATAAATATGTTGTAACTCTTTTTTTGAATCTATATTGCTTTTCCTAAATGTACTGAAACTGTAAAATAATATCAGTGGAAAATTGTAGCAGAATGATTTGTTTTCATAGTTCATTTATAGTTAATTTCCTGTACGAGTAATACAGGGAAAATGATTTAGCAGTGAGTCTAGTGTGAATTCCTTACAAGAAACCAAAAGATAAATAGCTTACTCCCTACTGCCTAAAGGTTTGAGAGTGTGGATGAACTGAATTAATGAAATCTTTGGACTCTTTGTGTGCTCCAGTATGGAAGGCATGACAAGTATTCCTCCGCTGTGCAGTTTATTTTATGTACGTGTTCTCCAAGAAGGCAGTCTGGAGAGAATACAAGACAAGTGATCTCCAGCTTTGAAAACTGCAGTCTGCTTTTAAGCTGTCTTAGGCCCAGCAGAAGGCTGTGGGCTTCCTACCCTCTGTACTGGGGAAAAAACACACAGCTAAGATGTTTTGCAATCAGCTGAATGTGGAAAGGGCTATTTGCTGGGCCCTTTCCTTTTCTACAGAGAAAGGTAATGGTGTCTTCCATATAGATGAGCTCCGTTGTGTAAATTCATCCTTCTACTTTCTTTTATTGGAGCCAGAAGGTTATTACTGGGGGGGTGGAGGGGGGAGCACTCTTGTATCTTAGTGCTTGACTGCTGTTCTACTCAGATTGTTTTGTGCTTTCTTTGTCCATCTCTCGGCTGTTGCTCAGCTCCAGCATGCTGCCAGCATCCATTTCAGGGAAGGAAGAGAAGCAGGAAGGGTATAGACTTCTCAGCAGATCTTGGCAGTGTTTTTAGTTTGGTGTAATCTGACTCTTGCTTAAAAGAAATGTTAAACTATGTATAGGTGTTGCAGGGTGTATGTATAAATACCCTACTAAAATATATGTAAAGGGAGGTAGAGAATAATCGACACAATATATTCCACTCTTTTCTCATCAGCAGACTAATTAGAATAGCGAATACATATTGATGGTTCATGGCTGTTCCCCACTTTTCCTGCCCTCCAGCTGTCTGGTTTTGGATAATAATTTGCATTTCCTCCCAAACCTTTTAGAATATAAAAGATTTGAACCTCCTTGCTCCTGAGCAACTCTTAGTAGACAGGACGGGACTGAGCCTGCTGACCAGCTGCTGTTAGAGCTCTGAAAATCAAATAAATTCAACTCCCACTCATTTGCTTTCATCAGTTACATATGAGATACAATACAGATGGGATGGTCCCAATTATGAAGATCAGAGGAGCTACACAATTAAGCTTGCTTCTCTATTTCACTGATTTCAAAAAGTCAAATACATGTTATGCCTTCTCATCTAGTTCATAAATCTCTTCAATATTAGAAAATAGAAGTGTGAATTTAAATATTTAAATCAAAACAAGAAGTAAGCAAATGCATTATTGTGATAATCTCCTAAATTTTTGCTGTAGATGTTAACTGTTGTTTTGTATTGTCTATTGAACAAGAGGCTCATATTGGTGACTGATGAAATGTGGTTGAAACTGTTGATAAAATAACCTTGCCATTTGGGTTTGTTCAGTTTTATCCACCCAGAAAACAAGGATCTACTAGGCTGGTATCACAGAGGGGAAGAGTTTAACAGTGTCAACAGTTTATTTAAAAGGATGCCTAATGATAAAGTGCGTTAAGAGATGTTACTTGTCTTCTTGGTGTGGTGGATATTGACTGTTGATTGAAGACAGGAACTCAGTACTCACTATCTGATTACCAAGTCATTACAGAAGGACAAGGCTGAATGTTGAATTAAACTCAGTAAAATTAACTGTGTTTCCTTAGTAATACTTTCAGATGTGGTGATGTGAGTTATTAACATCCAGATTCATTGTTTCACTTATAGAGAGATGTTGGCATGGCTCTAGAAGGTGCCAAGAGGTTTAGCTGAGCAGCTGACAACTTTTGCAGAACCACAGTTGTACCTCTGGAAATCCTCTGTAATATTGCTAGAAAAACTGCTCTGGACTTGAACGGAGTAGGATCAGTTTCAGGTGCTGTTTATGTTCTTAACTGTCCCAGGAGTATGAGAAGGTTAGAGGAACTCTGTGTGAGGCTGGCTGGGGATAGCAGTTAGGTAAGGAACCTGCCTGTGTACCTGCTTTGATGAACAGATGTCAGAATAGTCAGTGTCTTCAGCCATGTATATGGTCTTATTAAATTTATGGAAGTAGTTCGGCTGTGAGTAAGAAGTTCTTAATAGTGGATGTGCAAATAAATGCTGGCTGTTTCTTGATACAGGAACAGATGGCACTGATATTTGTAAATTAATTTAAATATTACAAATTAAGTTACCGATGACTTAGTAGTGAAGGTCAAGGAAACTTTGACAGGGTTGCATTTTCAGGCAGCTGGAGAAGGTTATCTTATTTGCACTGTTTCTACACATAACTGTAAAATGACTACTGCCGAAGTCCATAGCAGCCCTGTTTGTTTTAGAAATGTAAAACTGATATTTATATTATTATATAAAACAATACTTTAATGACTTTACAGCCAGGGAATACTTTAAGAGCACATGCAGGGATGAGAGTGACCTGTCTGAAATGCTGTGTAGGGATTTCCAGAAGGGTTTGACGAGATCCCTGTTGAAGAACGTCTCAGAAGGATCCCTTGGATCACCCACAGCTCTGAGAGATAGGAGGCAATGGGTGTGAATAAATGGCTTGCTTGCACTATGCAAGAGAGGTAGTGGTGGTGTATTCCCACAGGATTCTGGGCCTGGAGCTTGAGCTATTCAACATATTTATAAGTGATCTGCACATTGGTGAACTGACAGTGTTTGCTTTTGATCCAAGACTATTCCAGCTAATGGCAATTAAAAACAATTGTGAGGAGCTGCATGATAATGAGTGGCTAGCAGATGAAATTCAGTGCAAATATACACAAAGCAAAGTATGTGGAGAGAAACATTCTTTCTGTATTCAAGGATTGCTCTGATTTAGCTGGTACTACTCAGGGAAGAGATCAGGAGTATAAGCAAACAACCATCTGCTTCCCAAATGCCCTATGCAGAAAAATTAGGAATGGAACAAAGAATGAAACAACCACTTAGTATGTAATAAATATCTTATTAATGTATTTCAGAACAAAGGTAGATTTCCAAAGCATTGGCATGGTGCAAGAACATAAGCCCAGCTTTATAAAATATTTGGATATCTGTGCAGCGGACATGTCAGGGCTTTGAGACGAGATGCATGGCACAGTGCTCTGAGACCAACAACTCTTGTTGAAGGGCCAATGAGGGGTAGTATCTTGGCACACCATCACAGCAAGACTTGTCAGCAACCTCTATCCAAAAGGGCTTTTAATAAGATTTAGGATTTGCAGTGCTTAATTAAATAGTGGTGCTTGGTTTCCTGAACATATCTTAATGCGATACTTTAGATGATGCGCTTAAATTTCAGGTACTGGTTTTATCCAAACATATACATTAAAGTGTTTGTACACCACATACATTTTCGTTATATATGACATTTAGTGATGGGACTCAGGTCAGGCTGATGGTTGGACTTGGTCTTGATGGTTTTCCAACACAGATGATTCTGTGCAAGAGGTACTGTACTGAACTGTACAAGAGGTGTTCTTTCTGGGATAGCACTGAGCTAGCGGCCAGCACGGTGCTGTCACTGGCATTGAACTGCAGCACAGCAAACTGAGATCTGTGGTGTGTTCAGTGCTACCCTGGTCTATTGCTGGAACACCCATAACTTGGAAAATAATGCTATGATTCAATGAAAGTTTTCCTCAGCAGTGCTTCTCAATAACTTTTCTTTAAATTGAGTTATGTGTTTAGTTGTGACCAAGGGCCCCTGGTGTCCTTACTGTCTTTTTGTGTAATTCCACCATTGCAATCACAACTCTGCTTTCACTTTCTGTCCTCATTTGCGCTTTCCAAAGTATGTCCTAGCACGCTGGCAACAGCACATTTCAGTGGTAGTTGAAATGGTCCTTGTGTGTGTATGCACAGGAGTACCTGCAGGTACGGGGGGAATGAGATGCAGAACAGAAGCAGCATCTGGGCACTCCTGGGGATTTGTTCAAGCAAGCAGGGTACAAACAGGTCCATAACTAGTAGCTACAGGAGTTTATAATATCACTGGTGTGTTTATAGTGTAGCATGGAAGGTGCTATATAAATATCAATTGCTCTATTAGTATTAGTAATTACTTTTTATACCCTATGTTCACTTTATGCTCTTCATAAGAAAATAGAACCAATGTAGACTACCTTAACCTTCAAGAGTCTACATGCAATTCATTCCAAGGGTTAACTGTGCTTGTAGTTTACTGTATTAGTCCCAGTTGTATTTGACATAAAAATGTTTTTATAGCACAACCAAATACCAGCATATTTGCGGTTGCAGTCAGATGTTTTTAACTATATTGGATATAGCCCACAATGGTTTCAGAAGATATTTCCATTGTTTTAGCCAGATTTAGAGAGGCTGGATTAAGCTATGGCACACCAAGCCCAGTGGTGTTTACATATGTCAGTATCAGTCTTAAAGGGCAAAGAATATGATGTTCCATAAACCTTTATACAGAAATAAATACCTCGCAGCAAAAATGTTTGTCTAAGATCAGTTACTATTTCAACTGTAATGACCTGCTTGGAGAAGGTCAGGGGCCAAATTCTTCTCTCATTTACCCTGGCGTAAATCCACCGTAACGTAAGTGTAGAATTTGGGCTCAGGAGAGTGATACTTTGGAGTTAATCTTCCCCTGACCCACAACATTTTAATGCAGTCCGTTCTGTTTGAGTTGTTAATTTAGCAAACCATTCCATGGATAAGATCCTGATAAACTACGTAAGACAAGAAATGAAGTCAATCAGAGCTTCGGGGCATAATGTAGTCCTCGGTAGAGCTTATTTTAATTGTCTGTTTTCAGAAAGATAACTGTGCCAGTGTTGATCTGCCAGAAGGGTTCTTTGGGTTGGAGATGTTACTGTTTAAACTGAATGTATATATTGGTAACTTACTGAAATTCTGGTCCAACTTTACAAGTGTACCAGTCCCCAGAAGTCCTCAGCTCATAACTGCCAATGCAAACAGCCCCCAGCCTTTGTCTGTCTTCTGAATTGTCGAACAAAAGCTATGGTTTATGTATGTTGCTAATTTTTGCAGTTAAGTTCCAGTTTTAAACTTTATGGACTTTTCCCATGTCATCTTTAACTTTCAGTTGCAATTGGTACTTCTGATCTTTACTGATAGCAGGGAACAACTTGTTAACAAATGATGATTTAATACCGATTTAAACATCAAAAACTGTTGTAGTGGGCATTAGTACTCTAAGGCACATTTGTAACTCTTGCTTAGCCTGGCAACCTCCTAACATTTCACCTGGAGGTGCCAAGACTTCCATCATGAATGTGAAGACAACCAATAATTTGAAGCACAAATTCATGTTAAGACATGGTCCTGCCTAGAAGATTTTCACATTATATATTTATTTGAACCCATTTTGTTATCCTGGACAATGGGAGACATGATAGTCAGAAGGGCCAGTTTTGCCAGCCTTTGACATTGAGTAATACGGATCTGCTTGAATTTCTCCACTCAACCAGTACGTTAGTAGATGGTTTCTGTATTAAAACCTGATGTTTTTTGGATATGCATTGGATTAGCTTCTCTCAAATAACTGTTCCTGTCTAATTTGAACATTACACAAATACAGTAACAAGTGAGAGGACTTTTATTGTAGTTTTAATTCAACACAGAGCACAATATATATAACCATTGAAAACAGAACCACAGCTTGACAGACTCAGATCTGGCTCTTCCCTAATCCTGTGGGCTCTGTGCAAAGCTCTAATGGAAAAATACCCAGGAAAGGATGGGATGAGATGAAATCAAACTGTCTACAGTTCTCCGGAGATACTGCTCCACGTGGGGAGACCTGGGGGGGAGGGAATATCTACTGATGCTGAAGAAGTCAAAAGCTTATATCTGAGACTTTGGGTGCAGTATCAAAACTTTTGTTACCATCCAAAGTTCCATGTTGAAAGCTGCTTTTCAGCTCCCCTCCTCTCATCCTGGGAACAGGACTTACTTCAGAGCCCTGCTGCCATTTAATGTTTAAGCAACTTTGCAAAAGAAGGGGGATTCTGGAAGTTTATGGCGGTGTTTGCCACCATATAAGCACCAGATGGCTTTCTATCCAGATGTCCTAACAGCTGCTGAAAAGGCACACTGCAGAAAATGATTACTTCCCAGTTACATGCAGTTCCTACACTCAGAAAAGATGTGGGAAGGAATTGGTAGAGCTAGGAGTAAAGGATGTGTTTCATTTGTTTAATTTCTCATCTACAGAGCAAAAATTGGGACTTTTATTGTTGTTCTTTGGGGCCACTAAAGATTACAGAGTTCCTTATTTCTTGTTTTCCAATCCCCTATTCCTAACAGCCAGGTTGAGCTCAGATGTGGCAGGGAGCACTCCCATGGAACCAGCTTCTGTACTTCAGTCAGACTGATTTCCACATGCTGCTTTGCAAAATGTGCCGGTCACAGTCCTCTGAAAATCACACTGCTTCCATGCCTTTGATTTCTATTCCTCCCATGATGTGCAGAACTGCAAAATATAAACCAAGAGATAACGGCTGTGTACATCCGAACCTAAGTCAATTAAGTCAATGAAAAAATTCTGTTAACTTCAGTTAGACCAGGATTGTACCCTAATGTTTTTCTAAAGAGAAATGATGGCAAGATTCTGCACCCAAGACCCAATGTTATGTGACACTTAGCAGGCAGTGATATATTCCCAAAGAGCTGCAAAGAGTCTTCTGGTTCCCACCCAAGTGAGCCCACGTATCTTCCTTTCACTGTGGTGCTCCATGGGAGAGGTTCTGGTTTTATGCATTTGTGCATCCAAGGAGATAATATAATATTAGTTATCTCAAAAAGATACAGCTAGCTGTCCCATTTCAAAGTTGGCTGTCTAAAAGTGTGTCCTTGTGTGCATCCCAAGGTGCTGAGTAGTGCTAGCAGCTTTCCTCTGCAGTCAGGGAGCTTGCTCATGGAGTAAGGTGCTTGAGGTTGAATAAAAGTTCTGGGAAAGGCAACCTTGCCATGGTACGGTCTAGCTGGCACTGAAGGTGTCATCTTTCTGAATGTAATGGAATGGAAAATCTTCAAGGAATGTGTGCTTAGCAGCTAGCTCTATGTGAAATGGGCATGAGAATGGGGCATAGTTCCGTTCTGCAGCATGGGTGTGGTTTTGAGACAGGTCCTTGTAATCAAATAGATTCAGTTATATGGTATTTCTTATTTTTATTTATTTATTTATTTATTTTTGGCAGGGGTAGATATCTCTTGCAGCAGGATCCAGTCAGGATCAGGTCCTCTATTTATTAGGAGTTAATTAAATACAGGAAAATTAGTTAATCTGGCTGAAGAAGTATAAAGCCCATAGCACAGGGAAAATTGTTGTGTATGTAAGAGAAGAATGTCCACCTTTAGCACTATAGGTTGTAGTGGGTTTTTTTTGTTGTTTTTTTTTTTGTTTTTTTTTTTCAGAGCAAGCACTTGGGTTTTTGGAAGTTGCCTGAGCAAATAACCGCTGACTTTTTTTTTTTTTTTAGCGAAATATTCGGCTACAATCATACTAGGTTACAAACTGTGCAGGTTTTTTTGTTGTTGTTGTTTGTTTTGTTTGTTTGTTTGTTCCTTCAAAATAAATAAGAATTAGTGCTTGCACAGAAAATGTACTCTGTTCCACATGTACAGTGGTTGCTGTTGTTACCCATCATATCAGGTAAAAATAAACAAAACAACAACCAAAAAACACCATTCCAGTGAAAATTCACCCTCTTTAAAAGATTATTTATTTCTCTCTTGCCCTGTTAGGATGTCGATCCAGCTTCAGTTTCTGAATGTCCTAGTAGTGTAAGTACACACGTCTTCTGTCAAGTTCAATTAAGACTAGCTCAGATAGTAGCTGAGTGTTTTTCCATAGTAAATCGTAACTTCTTCAAAACAAATTCTAAAAATGTTCTATGAGTATCACTCTGCATTTGGTCTTTGTTCCCTCATTAGTGTACAATAGTGTGGCTGTACCTTTTTAAAAGAAGTTTTGTTTAATTTTCTCTGCTGTTACTTCAGTTTCCTTTTCGAGTATACTCCCACATCTCCCGTTTTGCAGTGCACAGCTGGCTGTAGGCAAGAGTTTGCAGTCTCGAGTTTAGAACCAACATTGCTGAGGGAGGCAGCATGAGAGTGACAAAAAGGAAGGGATGCAGTAGCAGAAGGCTTTATAACATGAAGATCACTGATTTATTTTGTCTAGACAACTGTATCTTGATAGTTTGATCAGGGTAATAAGGGAACGGTATTGCTACATGGAGGTAAGGTGTAATTATGCTGTTTCCAGTGGGTAATTACAACTTACTTATGAACTGCCAAGCCTAACCAATTTGCTTACTGAGATTCCTTTGGCAGAAGAAGTCATGTGTGTATTTTTATGGGTCAGGTATATTAACTTCTGCTGTACAATGTAATTATTCTGGGCTGTATATTATACTTTCCGCTTATAGGCGTTAATAACTCTTGGAATTCAAAAGCAAAACTTCACTGTAGCTGAGATGAACTCTGCTCTGTGCAGGAGGCAGTTAACACAAATCACAATGTCTCCTGGACTCTTCCACAATAGAAATCCCACTGCATTGTGTTTGGCACAGTGTGCTTCCTCACATGCACTGCTGCTACCCTACAGTATGCCCTCCTCTTCTTTTGGGGAAGGGATGTCCCAGCTCTGCCAGGCTAGGGGGTCCCCAGGCACTGTCTCCCAGGGGCTCCCATTGTCCTCCAGCTACTGAGCTTGATCCATGCAGCCAGTACATGCAAGCAGACAAAGCCTTTTACAGCAAGACTAATGATAAAAGCATCGCTTTTGGGGAGCAACCAAAATGGCCTGTGGGGTCCGATCTTCAAATTGGTGGAAATCTGTGGAGAGTCCTTAGTTTTGGGCACAGAAAAGACCTATATGATGTGTCATTCTCTTAGATATTCCAAACAAAACAAAAAAGACAGACCCCAAAACTCTGTCTGCGAGTTCTGGCAACAGCCCAGTTTACAAGGCATTTGACCATTTAGCCCCAGTTAAGACCTCTTTGAAATCCCTGTCTAACTTCCCATTGCCTGGGTTTTCTCTGAGTCCCCAGCCTCAGCTGTTGATGGAAGATATGGTAAATAACACTGGACACTTGAAAAGCCCAGATTAATTGTATGTAAGCATCATACAGGTCAAAGGAGATTGTGTTTCATGTTATTTACTGATACAGGGCAGCATTACCAGTAGAATTTGTACATCCTATACTCTTAACACACTCGTTCATTTGGCACTCCTTAATGGAAAACATGGAGCAATTACATGCAGACAATGCTGTAATGGAAAATAATTGAAGACAGCCATGGTTTGGGTTTTTGTTTTGTTTTGTTTTTAAAACAATGCATGCCAGGTCCTGCATGCAAGCATCCTCCTCCTCCCCCAACATAAATGCAGCCAACACTTGAACCGCATATGAAACCACAGTTCTGGGGCTCTAACTTCACAGCCAGCTAGCAATGACCAAAACAACATCTGCTGCAGTTAGAATTGGAGAGTACCTTTTCATTCCGCTGAGTTCCTTTCTCTGCTCAAATCACCCTCAGTAGAGTTAATGTTTTGTAACTGCTTTATCTGAGTAAATGGAAAACTTGATGGCTTTCTGAATTTCAGCAAAGGATTTGTGTGAAAATTCATCACACAAAAATGGCTAAAGTGTGTGTGAGCATAAATCTGTGTGTATATAACATAAAACATTTCTTGTTATGTCTTACACAGTGCTGTAACAGTTCAAGCGAGCTCTTTTAAGTTAGCATATGCTTGACATTCCCTTGCTTTTTATGGTTTTGAACATCAGTGTTTACCTCTGCATAAGGGAAGCTGTCAACACCGTACTTCTAATATTAACGTGACATATATGCCTATTCTTGTTGCTCTTGTTGTTATTAATAACAACAATAATATTTGAATTATGGTAGTACCTCAAGGCATACACAAATTCTTACTAGGTTTTGACAAAAAAGAGCTGCAGTCATCCCCTCCCTGACAAAACCTCAGAAGCCAGGCACAGAGCGGAGGGGCAGTGTGCTGCAGCAGATCAGTAGAAGAGCAGAATTGACTGTGCACATGCCACGTACAATACCCAGTCAGAGAGATCGGAAATAACCGAGTTGGATTGCTTTGGAGAGTCAAATTCATCTGGATGCTCTTGCAGCTGTTGTAGCAGTGTCGCTGAACGTCCAGCACTGGTGTTGACCTCAGCTGAGTACCTCAGGCTTTTCAACCACAGCCAAGAAATAACACAACAGGTCAACAGCTTTTGGGAATCTTGTATATCCTCTGCTTGACTGGCAGTGAGAGCAGAGAGGTGGTTTTAGCAATGAGAGTGTTTGAAGGGAGGAGGAGCTTGAAACAGAAGGATGAGCCTTAACCCCATATATGTTGAGCTAATGAGGAGCTATGCTGATTGCTGCTGAGGATCCGATCACATAATCTTTACTGCAGTAACTGGTACTGAATTGTTCAGTAGGCTTCTGAATAGCATAGAGGACAAGCATGCTCTGCCAAACCAAGGCCTGCTGCGGTGCTGCTGCTGAGCTCCCTGCCACAGCCCGTGGTCCCTGCAGTGCCCAGCAAGCTGCCCTCGTGCCCAACTTGCCTCTGCTCCCTTCGGTAGTACTCTGCTTCCAGGGCTTATTCAAAGAAGCCCGTGCAGGTCTGGTTTGGGTTTACCATCCTGAAAAAAAACAGGACTGGCTGCCCGAGGCTTGGAGCATGTGGTGTCAGATTCAAATCAGATGTAAGTGGGGCTATACTGTATGCAAATAGATCAGTGTGAGTGTAAGTTAGTGTGATTTGTACACCAGAAGCAGACAACAAGGAAATGCAACCAGCACAAATGCTTAATACTAAGCAGTCCCACCTGACTTTATATATATATGTATTATATATATTTCTTTATATACAGTGTCTTAGCCAATGTGACTATAAAGCACATTCGTGGAGACCCCTTTCCTTTGGTCCCTTTGCAGCACTATTGACATTGTCTTCTCTGTAAATTTGGTCCACAGAAGCCCTGAAACCATGGGGCTGACATAAAAAGTTAACAAAATGTGGCTTCTCATGTGTTTTACCAATTCAATTTACTAATCACAGAAGTATATTTGTGGCAGTGCACCAGAACTGAATTCATGGATAAGCAGTGACACATGGTGCTTGATGGTGCTCTTCAGCATCGGGGAAGCTAAGCATTGAGTAGAGAGATGTTCTATATGAGGATCTTTTTTTCAAGAGTTGGTTGATACTGTTACAAAGGCTTCATCTTCTAAAGAGTCAGTGTATACAAACATGTAGAATCTTTTAATGCAAAACCTGAGAATTTTCTTTATATTTATTTCAAGTGTGGCAAATTTTGAATATTAGAAGCAGTCTATACTGGAATTTGTAGTATTTATTGTTTTAACTCTGCTTTACACAACTCCCTTTGGCATTCTGAAAACTGCTCTCTTAGTGGCAGCCTTGTTCATGGAAGAGAAGTGAATGTTTATATTCATGTACGTCAGCCTCTCCTTCCATATCGTAGCCATCCACAAAAGCACTTCATCATCTTGCAGGGTCCTATGTGATGACTTTCATGCTCACGTTGTTACGAGAAGCTTATGAACACATTCTTCTTCCAGGTGCTGAAAATACAGATTTGTATCAGAACGAGAACAGTCAAAGACCTCTTCTGGCATAAATAAAGGCCATAGGTGAGGTAGCTGTTGCTGTATTTTTTCCACCTGTCTTCGATAAGTAAAAGCTGTGCATTCCCATTAACTCCTTTAGGAAAGAGCCACAGTCTGGTAAAGTGTTGTATGAAGGGTAGTGTCCATCGAGTGAGGGCTGTGGAAATGAAGTGACAAAGTGAAAAGCAAAGTACAGAGGACTGAGAGCTGAGATGTACTGTTTTTGCTTTCTTCTTCTAAGTCATTCATTGTCATGGTGGAAAATTTTGTGTCTTTTTCCTTATTGGTAAAACATGAGTAATTCCATACTGAGCTCAGAACTTGTGGGAAAGGTACAATATGAGGCTTTGTTGCAAAGTGCTGTGTGATTGCTATGCCTTACTCTTATTGATCCTATTGATTCTTTAAGCAGATAAAGAATACTTATGTAGCTATGTGTTAATTAGTTCTCTGTCCAAATCTACTTAAATTATTCGTCCCCTACTTGTAGAAAAAGTATTTTGCAACAAGTCTATTGCTCTTCTTTGTCACAAGACTGTAGGAATTGTGAGCAAGTAGGCATTAAAAAAGCTTCGAGTCCTCTACTTGCATTGCTGTGTATTGGTGGAAATGAGAGCAGGAAATCCAGTCTCCTACAGTGACAGATTAATGAATAATGGTGTAATTTTGAGCTGGTGGATTTATGGATTGTTTTTTTTCTCTTCAAAAGCTGAGTTGCACCCAACTATTGGAGGGAAAAATGCGGCTTTGTCATGCATGTCTAACTGGCACAGATCCAAAGTGCTAATGATGCAGTTTTAAATTCTGCATAAGCTGAAGATACACACAAGCAATGATGAATTATGTCAGAAGGTTTTGGAAACAGTCTAATGTGGAAATTGATCACAGTTTGCAGCTGACTTAGGAAGGGATACGTCCATCTGTCCTCCTCGGCGGAGCAATAAAGGGAGCGATTAGTGAATTGCCAACATGGCAAGGAACAGCCTCCCTGGTGGCGTTGATTTTATGCAGCAGTGAGAGGCTCCATGTTTCATGCCCAGAGACTCCGCGTTGAGGATCAGAGGTTATGGGGATGGGAGGGCAGAAGCAGTATGATGTCTTCATTACCCTAAGGAAAAAAGCCAAATGTGCTGAACACCAGCGCTGCTCCCCCAACTGCTGTTGGCATCAGTTCCTGAGACACGGGGTATCCAACTGTCTTGGCTGATATTGGCTGTTCTGGCAACCAGAGCCATGAAGAAAGGGAGAAAAAAAAAATTAAATGAATTATAGGAGTGAGAAAGCAAGACAACTTGAGGGTCTGGTTCTGCAGCTAACATCACCTCACTGTGAAAAGCAATGACTTCAACAGGATTATTGATGCATTACAAGAGATCTTAGGAGTACATTGCTATTGGTTGCTATTAAATGTGTATATATCTACTTACATATATACTTGTATTGTATATTGCCAAATTAAAATGAGCAAGTGTATGGGATTGCCCAAATACATAGAACAAGAAATCTCTGTGCAGTTATCATGAAATTATAATTGTAAACAACAATGTTCCCCAGGTGTCTAAAGATACTTCTGTGCTTGTTAGAGTAAAGACAGGATCTTTCTTCAGTTTTCTCTGCTGGTCCTTCCCACAGGACAAAGCAGTGGCTCTGACTTTGCAGCTGTCTGAAGTGCTTTTCTCTCTGTCCCTCCCTCAACTCATTATTTAGCCCTTCTCAAGGTGTTTGAGGATGTAGAGGTGATCGTTGAAACTTGCAGGAACCAGTCATTTTCAGAGCCTGACCTAGCGCTGTGATATCCCTTCCTCCAAGAAGCAGAGTAATCCCAAATCTGCCCAGATTTCAATGAAATTTCTTCCCAGAACAACCACCCCAAAAAGACCGAGTTCTCACTCCCTAAAAATAAGATGTTAACACTTCTGAAGTTCTCTTCAGCAGAGCCATAAGCTTGGAACATTTTTGGCCTGGAAATTATGTACATCATTTCTATGGGAAGCCAAATATATCAGTAAGCACATTGGAACTACCTAGAGAGACAACAGGTTATAGGAAAACTGAGGATGCCGAGCTTCAGAATATTTTGAACTTAGTGTGTAATGAATGTGATGCTCTATTATGCAGTTTAGTCTAAGGCATACATTTGTATGTGATCATTTACTACAGAGTGGTGAAAATAACCAGTTAAATAATTTTCTTTTACAAGGTAGTGGTTTATATTCTTCTCATAACCATGTCACCAGGGCATATTATATGTTGCTGATATAAATAATTAAAATGTAAAATATAATTTAAAATGAGAAAAAAAAAATGAAGCAGTTACTTCATATCTTAGTGCTGAAAGTATCTTTCTGAATATTCTGTACCATTTGAGTTTAAAAGAAAAGTACTTGTTCTTTTTCCTGTAATTAAAAACCAAAAAAGATGAGATTGTTTCTCACCTTCCCTCCCTCCCTCTCTCTCTCCTCCTTTTCTCTTTCCTTAGCTTAACTTCTGATGTAAGGGAAAATGGAGTGGAGAATAAACAGTTCTCGCTTTTTAGCCTCCCTCCCCCTAAAAGCCAGCCTTATCTGGTTGCACTTTCTTTCGCTTCATGTTGAAAAGTGAGCGTGTGTTCTTTCAGCACCTGACACGTACCAGTGAAAGTGCTGTTTTCTCTGGAAGTGTTTTCTTTCTGACTTGCCTATGGTGGGATCCAGCCACAGGATGTGGTCTCCCTTGGGAACAGAGTGCATCTCCTGCATGTCCTCAGGATTTGTGGTGGGCAGAGCTCGGCCCCAGCCCATCCTGACTCAGTGCTGAGCTGTGGCCAAGAAAGGGTTCAAGCCTGCTGTCTCCTCGGCTCTATCTCTAATCACCGAAGGATGTTTTCTGTCTCCTCTGCCAGTGGGGTGATATTGCGTCTTTAGAGCTCTGAAGTGCCCTGCGTCGTAACAAGAGCTGAAGTGTCCAGACAAACTGGAGGTGGTTTTGTTGGCCACTACTGGGTTTGAATTAGATAACTGGTGAAGGGCTTTTGGATGAGATGTGCATGTCAAAGCACAATAAAGAAAACAACTGGTCTTAAAAGCTAATCACCGTGCACCGTTGTGATTGGGACTGAAAAATGTTAGCTAATATTTTAAATGTGAGTGAAGGGTCAACAGATGAACCGTATTGTAAACATACATGTCAGCAGGAGGGCAGGGTTGAAGATAAAATTAGAACCATGTGCTTCTCCATTTCTCATAAGGCACCAAGGTCATGACCCCAACGGCTTAAAAGTCCCTCGACAGGGAAAAATATAATAATGTCATATGTCACGCAGGGAGATGCTGTGCTTATTAATTTTGTAAGGTACATACAATTGCTAAGAATAATGTTTTGTACTGTGAAGGAGAGAGTCTCTTTTAAGAACATCTGGTTTTTATCAAATAAAACTACTCTTGAATCAGGTCTTAACACAATACATGGAAATACAGTTAGAACTTACAATGAACTGTAACTAATCCCACAAACTGAAGAATCAGCACAAATCACTGAATAAGATATTTAGAGCAAATGAATACAGTCATCTGATAAACTTTGGAACTGCCTTGTTACTGCTATTTATTCAGTCATTGGAGAGCTGTACCCAAGTTAGCATCTACCCTGTTTCCACTCTAATGCATGTGGAAGCTATGTTTTGTTTTGTTTGTTTGTTTCCTTTTTCTTTTTCCATTAATAAATTGTAAGCGTTTATTTCTGTGGTGCAATTATGTAGCCATGGTTGGGTTTTAAGTCAGAAAAGGGAACACGGCCAAAGGCCCTGGTGCTGCACTGACCTCTGTGCCCAACCAAATCCCCTTCAACCACAGCCTGGGATGGCGAGGCAGTGTTTTGAAGTAGAAGGCAGCTTTGTGTATATGGCGGCTCCATGGATGGCTTAGTGAAGGCAAATGCAGCATGCTGTTACTGAGAGGTAAACCCTCATGTCAAACACACAGAGCTTTAGCAGGTGCTCACGCCCAAGAAATATAGACAAGTGCTGCAGAAATTTTTCAGAAGTGACATTTTTGTTGAATACCAGACATTCATGGGTCTTGTCTCTTAAAAGAAAAAAAGAAAAGAAAAGGTGTTTTTTAGCATTTACTGTGCATCTGCTCTTATACAACAGTGTCCTCTAGAGGAGTAAATATGGGACGGAGTGAAAAAGGTCCTGAGTTCTAATATCTCTGTGTTGGGTGATTTTTCATGTGTTGGTCAGAAAATCTCTCCATTGCTTTCTCCTAACACTAAAATAAAACATACGTGTTTCAAAGCATAGCTCTGATTCTAAATGAGCTGCAGCTTCTCTGGTTCTTTGAAGACACCAAAGGTGTATTTGTAGTAGAGACACATCACATGGTGTCAGGGTCTTGCTGGCCTTCCCATTCCTCAGGGTACTGCCATTCCAACCTCATTGTCTTTTCTTCCCAATCCAGACTTCTCTTCCCTTTTTCTACTCCCTATCACTGTTCCACTTGTTGTATTTCTTGTCTGCCAGGTATCTGTCTGTGTTATCTCCCTTTGTGTGCATTTCAAAGCTGAGGTCTTGAAACATTTGAGATGAAAATTGCCCTCAGAGGAGCCAAAGTGAGGAAGGAACTGGATGTACTTGCTTAATTCACGTGAATCCACGCTAAACCTGTTTTCAGCTGTTTTCTCAAATGCAATTATTGAATACCACCCAAGCCTAAAAGACTTGTCCATTTTTTTTTCCAGTCTCTGCATTCAAGGCTGTGCAAGTCTTTTGTAATAGTTTGTACTGGTATTCAGGAACACAGGGCTGGAAAGAACCACCTTCTTCTGCCTTTGAAGCTAATCTCCAACAGTTTCAGCCATGAGAGAGAGCTGGGCTCATGAGAGGGCGGACCTTCCATTCCTGTGACCATAGCACACAAAATACTTCTTACCATCCTCATGAAATGTAGGTTTATAGTGGAAGGTCAAAAGCTATGCTATAATGTGCTGTAGTAACAGAACAGGAAGGCATTGTCAGATCATAAGTGTGTGCTAAATAAGACTCCTAGGTGACAAAAAAAAAAAAAAAAGCTGACTAATAACTTTTTCTTCTGAATAGAGTACCCAGTAGGGTACCTGCCAGTATGACCTGAAAGAAAAATCTGTGCTCAGGTTAGTGAGTGCCAGTGGGATGTGCCAACTGGACACTGAAGAGAATGTAATGGGATAGGACCATCAGTGACTGCATCTGCATCTCTTTCTGCCAACCTCTAGCCGTTCAGCAGGAATAATTCTTCCTGGCGATCACAAGGTATGAAAATTTGAAGCTTGAAATTAATCAGGCATAAACGCACTACAAATACATTCCCCTTTCAAACTTCCTTGTGTGTACCAATATACTGGATACCTATAGACATGCATCAGAAACATATTCTAGGAATTCTTCTCTATAAATTATACAGTCCCTTCCATAATCCCCTCAAAATCCATCTTAAGCCATTTAGACATCGTGTCACCACAGGTCTCACGTGGAAGTAGCTTACAGGACTTCAATCTCCAGAGAACCAGAAACCTTTTTCTCACTAGCTACTTTTATTCATGACAAGGATCTTACATTCTCTGTATAAAGGGCCACAATATCCTTTCTCAGTCTTTGCTTTACAAGGTTGAACAAACCAATTTCTCCTCATTTCCAATCACGGGATGCTTCCTCTCACTTTTAATAATTCCGATGATCCTTATTTATAACAGTGATAGCCCTTAAGATATTTAGAAAAAGGAGATCTGGAAAACTTGAGACTGTGAACATTCAGTAAGTTGCGTTTGCGCATGTTAAAACACAAATGGTGTACTGAAACATGTATCTATGCATGGATTTAAAAGGAGAGAAAAATGCATCAAGGTTTGGGGCTTTGCATAGCTCTTAGCCAAGTACTTGGCGCTGGACAGACCTCTTGGAGTCCACATATTATAAATGTAAATAGCAAGATGGAAGATGCAGCACAAAGGCAATCAGAGCAGATCTAAGTACAATAAACAACAACCACCTCCTTTTCTGTTCTAAGAATTGTGTAACCTGACCTAGTTACGTTTTTAGAAAGTTGGTATGTGCCCCTACATGCATAGCTTCCAGCATAAAGAAACCTTAGAACCAGGCATGTTGTTATCATGTCACTTTTCATATTCAAGTCATCTTAAAGGATTTTATAAATCATAAGGATCTTATTAATATTTTAAACATTGTCAAAAACTGAACTCTATTACCCCACTCTTATTTTTAATTTTGCTTATTTAAGCCTTCTATAAATGCATAGGGCTTAAATGCTCATATAGCTGTCAGTGCTTTCCCCTGATTTCATGACCTGTAAATTCTTGGTAGAAAACTATGCTCCAAACCAGTATGTTGTGGAGGACGTAAAATGGTATTTGGGGTGACTTCTCCTGGGTGCACTTGTTAAGGCAGTCATCACTTGCTTAAACTACCAGTCCTGTATTTTAGCACATGACCTTATTTTGTCCCATATGTACTTACCAGCTACCCGGATTCTGGTCCTGTTTCTGCAGTCACGTCTGCACAAACATAGATGGTACACATAAACAGACCATCATTAACTCTAGCAGTGCTTTGAGCAACCGACAGTTCTATAATCTTCATCAAATTTAATAGCCAAAAGAAGAGGCTAACCACGAACCGGCGGTGGTGAAATGCAAACCTTGCCCACCCCACAGAAATAAGAGGGCTCTGTATTCTTGTACCCTACCCCAATCATACTTAGATCTGTTTGAAAGCCAAACCAAATTGTAAATGAATCCAAAACCAAACCACAAATTGGTTTCTGGCACCTTAGATGCTTTTATTTAGGTGCCACCCAGTTATAGAGGCTCCACAAAACCAAGCTGGTATTATTATCATCATTTATTCTAAGACTGCTTCTGGCACCATCTAGGGCAATTTGAAGCATAATTAACTGAGTGAAAGGCAATGAAATTGTGTTTGAAAATGGTCTATTATTGTGATCCCATAACTTCTCTTTCCTGAATAGTGTGTCAACTTTCTCCTTTTTTTTCCGTCTTCTGATTCTCTTCCATTTGTTTCTTCAGACACCGATCTACAAAAATTTCTGATGTTCAGCCCCATCCATTCAATAGTGAAGTTTGGGGAGAATTAGAAATTGACACTGGTCTGAATGGTGAGGATGTGCACTGAAACTCGGGACGGTTGTGACAAGTCTTCTGGGACGAAGAAGCCAACACAACAGCAGTGGGCGTGTTTCATGCAAGACCTTGAGGGCAAATTTTTTGCCAGCTGGGTCTCATGGCAGTGTTTTTATAGCCCTAGTCCACACCACAGCCTCTCTTTGTGTGGCTGCATGCTCTGTGCATTGCTGCCCACTGAGCGCATCATCTGTCTGCTCTTGCTTGGCAGATGGGGGAGAGATCCCTCTGCTGCGACAGAGATACCTGAGGCACAAGGTATTTGCTGACTGTCACATGTATGACATTAAAAAATAATAAAAAAGTAAAAAAAAAAAAAAAAGTAAAAAAAAAAAAAAAGTAAAAAGCCTGGGGAAACTTTCAAATGGCAAATCACAGGGGTGGCAAAGGATGCAATCTGGGAGCAGTGATGTTTTAACTTAGGCAGTGATTCCCTGTTCTTGCCTCTTGTTGGGCTCCAGGTCTGCAGGACCCACTGCCTTATAGGCAAGTTATTGCCAGCAGCTTTTCCCTGTTCCTACTAGGTTTCGAACAGCAAGCTTAGCTCCTAAACTGGAAAAGGCCATGCCCACAGCATCTAATGGTTGTTTACTCTTGGCCTGGTGACTGTGATACGGCCTAGCACAGCAGTGTAGGTGAAACAGAGACGGAGCAACAATAAGCGAGCTTCTTGGTTTCATCAGAGTCAGAACCTCATTCACTGCAGTGGGGAAGGGTTTTGACCCAGGAGAAGGGATTCATGTTAACATTTGGAATGTTTTGCTGTAAGTGATGATATCTGATCTATAAGTCTGGACTCCGTAGTGGGGGGAAGGTACATCTAGAGCATAATGCATACCATCCTAAAACAGATATCTAAAATAAATTTCATTGACTAGAAACCAGTTGTCCATTTCTGTCCACTGACTATAAGAAGCATCAGTATGACTAACTCCAAAACGCACTTCTACATTGATATCTAGAGAAAGATAATTTGCTGTAGAGGTCTGTAAACACATGAAAAAAGTCTCACCATGGTAGTCAGGTAGCAAGCCACCCTATCAGTGTTGTTCCATTACAGACAACAGCACAGTATATATGGTGATATTTGGCAGCGTTTCTCTCTGTGATATTCAAGGGTGACTCAGGGATTAGGATTGTTTGCGGTTCCTAACCCCTTCGTGTGCATGCTCTCCTGTGTCTGAGCGGGAGGAGATGGGAAGGAGGAAGGCATGCTGAATTGTTCTTTATCCTTGTTCTTTTGTTTCGAGTTGTTTGTTTTCATTTAACACTTATCTTAATTCTGTGCTTCCCCCATTCAAATGCTTGTAATTGAACATTACAGCTTCCACTAGTGAGTGCCATTCCCTCTCTCCATTCAAAATAAATAAATGAAAAATGTTAATATACTACATGTAACGTGGAGGAAGGCTGTAAATTTGTACTGGAATATCTGTTTGGACGTTCATTTTCAACAGTTTTTAGTCAATAGGTTTTAGGTGCCAGGGTTTTATAGTGATCAGCATTTGTACACTAGCACATAACTTGTGGAAATAGTGTTTTTTACATTTCTATTTTTGTTTTCCTCAATTTTTTTAGAAACTTTGTTGTTTTTTTTTTTCTGTGACAGAAAAAGCTAAAACTGGTTTGCCATCCCAAAGGCTCTAGAAGAGATCAGGATATTTCAGTGAGGCAATGTTTGTGGATTCAGAGAGGCACTTTGTTGTTATCAAACTAACTGCAGTTTGCATCTTAAATTTCATCTGGCTCATGAGAAGTGCTTGTCACGGCACTATCTGGTTCCTGATAGGTCTTCAAGTGAGGCAACTCCAGGGGAAGGAAAAAAAAAAACAACAAAAGAAAACTTCTAGTTCTGAGGCATAAGGAAGGAAGATGCCCCTTGTTCTGTCCATTCTTCACAGCATCATTAGGGGGCATATTGCCAGAATCTGCATCCTTAGCTTCAGTTTCTGCTCTTTGTTGACTTTGCAGTTCTTTAATTGTATATCTTCATTTTAGGTAGGAAACAAATTAAATTGAGGCTTGTAGAGTCTTCTTGTTGCAAAAATTTGAGTTTAGTCTTTTGCACTGCCTTGTTGTCCTAAGTCCTGTGCAAAGGAGTTGTGCTGCTAAAATTTGTTCTGTATTTAAAGGAAGAAAATGTACAAAAGTAGTCTGACATAAAAGAATTTTGTAATGTAGAAGAAGTCATTTAATTTTTATTGTGTGTGTGACTAAGACTAACTGTAGTCTGCAACTGATTTTTTGCTGGCTGTTGCATGTCCTGTTTTGTGCAGTTTCAAAAGCTCCAGGCTGCCGTGTGTCTTGTGCACTGCACCCAGGCTTCGTTGCTGGTAAGCACAGAGGTTGTTGTCTGGGTTTCACTTTCAAACCTCAATGAAACTGAAAAAGTAACCAGGGCTAGATATGAGAGCAAGTTTTGAAGACCACCAAGTCCTTGCAGCAGATAGAGCTCGGCATGGCATACCTGATGGTTCACATCTCTTGATAACTACTCAGTACTACTACTACAAAACAAACACTGTGATTAATCATAAGAGAAGTCCGCAGGTCAAAAACCTTGAATGAGCAACTGTAAGAGGCTTCTGAGAACTGCTTCAGTCTGTTGATGTATCTCGCCATAAAATCTTTCCATATTCATATTTGTTTTTTGGCTGAAGAAGTTAAACAGTGGTCTGGCTGCTAGTACAAAGTGTTCTGTCTCCGTTCCCCTCCTGACTTCCTGTATTTCCATGGCTCCAAAGTGAGGGAGGAGTACGGAGACTGAGCAGAATCAAATGCAGGTGGGGATAATGTGCTAACCAGCCAAGACAAACAGCGCTCATTCTGTCTTCTATCTTTTTTTTTTTTCTTTCCCTCCCCACACTGTCCTACATTTGAAGCTATCAGTCTGTGTTTGTAGCTGCTGGGGTGTTGTGGTGGTACAGCTCACTGCAGGCTCGCATCTCCCAGCTGCTGGGAAACACTGCTGTTGCTTTTACATTTTCTCCCCCAGAAAACTTTTTTCTTTTTCCTCCTGAAGGTTTGCTTTAAAAAGACAAGGAGAAAAAAAAAAAAATTTTCTTTAAAAAGGAAAAATTAATGCAGTGAATAATAGATCTGTGCAAAAAAGCTTGGTAACAAAGCCAGGAGAAACTTGGCTTGTGTTCAGCTTTGTTACAAACTCAAAGCCCAGTCCAGGTGTGTGGAAAATTTTGCGACTGTTCTCCAGGCTGCTGAGCAAAGCGGGCCCTCTTTCACTCCAACTGGAGCTGATTTCTGGTGTCGCATGGCAACATGATGAAAATCCAGCTCCCTTGTGATTTGTGGGTCAAAACCTCAAACTGCAACTGAAAGACACCTAACCTTCAGCCCACAAACGCAACCAAAGCAAAAGATTTACACAACGACTGTGTCCCACAGTGGAGAAGTTGACAGATCGCTAATCATTTTCCCTTTAAGCCCCAATCTTTAATTATAAAAATCTGATTATTCAACTTTTTGTCAGAAAAATATACTGAAATGTCGCACCTGAGATAGTTATCTCTCTTACCTCATCTAAACACATCAGGTGAAAAAGTTACACTGTAGAAGGAGAAGCTAAAACTAACCTCATCTTTTGTGAGCTAGTTTGTTCCTCTGGGCAGCACTTTGCCACCTGATCTTTCTCTTGGGTCCAGCTCTGCCCTTTCAGGGTCTGTCTTTCTGGTCACTGACCACACACTGCAGAAAGTGGTTTCCCAGAGTCACAACAGCAGAGGACGCAGAAACACAGCTCCTGGAGTGGTGTGTGTGCAGGTAACGAATGGAGCTGTACAGTTGCTGTCTGTAGTCATGAGCTAGTCTCTTTATTATTCTTTAAGGCAGCACAAGGTAACTGCTATTGCACAGGTTTATCAGGCTTTATCACAAATGCTGGTTGTTCTTTATTTCTTTATTGCCTCCTTAAATATAAATTGCAAGCCATCAGTTCTGAAAATATAGTGTATAATGGCAGCTCTCTTGTTTCAGTGACACAGGATGGAAGCCGAGTCACTCGGGCACAGTGTGTGACTGGCAGTTTCCATCTGACATCCTGCCCACCCATCCTCTCCCTGCTCAGGAGCTCTGCAGATCGTAGCTCCTTGTTCCCCCATCAAACAAGATTACAGGAGGCTGAGGATCACTTTAGAGAAGCAGAAGGCATTAGCAAATTGTGTTTTTTAATTCTTGTCCTTGATAGCTCAGAAAAGGCCCACAAGCTTCCTTCTCATGTGCTACGGGGAAAAAAAAAAAAAAAAAAAAAAAAAAAAAAGCCTTCTGCCACAGTTATATACTCATTGAGAAGTGACAGAGGATTTAACTTCTGCGTGTGCAGAGGAAGGCTTTTGCCAGCACTGAAGCAACACCCAGCTCCTGTGCCAGCACCAAGCCACTCCCCAAAGCCAGCACCCGCAGTCTGCTCCTTTCTTGATGGGACTCAGATCCCAGCTGCCTCTGAGGCTGCAGGCAATTATGGAATATTGTAGTTCCTCCCCTTTTTCTCCTATAATCTTATAGATCAAAATCTGTATCTAATGTCTCAGTCCATGAAATACTGCTCAGTGCACAACCAGACATTTTCTGTATCACTAGAGGTGTCCAGGGGCTTTAAAAGTGCTCCACAAGTCAAACTCTGGGCAGACACGCAGCCTGAAATGGCAGCAGTTGTACTATGTGTGTGGCAGTGTCCTCACACAAAGAGAAGTGTCTTGCTGCCTTCTAGCCAAGTGCCAAAAAAAGCCCTTTCTCATCCTGCTGCTTCAAAAATGTCTAGTGATAGCCTGGTGTGCTGTAAGTATGGCAATGCTAACCAGCAAAGAGTAGAAGAAAAAAAATACTGTTAATGGAGAGCCAAAGATTCTTCTGTAAACTCTTGCTGTTCCTATGCCACGCACAGTGTAACATGAGAATGGGCAATCAGTATATGGGGAGACATAAACTTCTCAAGGAGAGCTGCTACCAGTAAACATCACTGTGTCCATTTTTTGCAAGCTTCTTCCAATATTCCAATAATTTCGAAGAATGGTTACCAAGTTTTTGTTTTGTTTTTGTTCTTAATTGCCTTTTTTTTTTTTTTTTTTTTTTTTTAAATGCTATCCTGGCTTAATACAGTTGTTTCTAAATCTCATTTAACTTTGTTTTGTTTGCTCAATTTGGGAGAGTTTAACTTGTCAGACCTTATTATAATGAGGATCCTCTTTCCTGCTTCACAGTTTAGTGCAGTGGAGTTGTAAAAGCTCTAGAGGAAAAGTCAATTAAATAAGCAATGAAAACACTCCTAAGGATATAAGAGTTTGGATTTTGTTTGCTTTCTGTTTTTAACAAAACCTAATGTCAATACGAATGCTAAGTGACTGGATATTGTTTGGTTTTAAACAATCAGTGGTAATACTGCAGTGTGGGTCTCACTGGTTGCCTTGGTGCTTTAGCTCAGTCCAGGAGCACACTTCTGAAGCAATCATCTGACAATCCCCATTTATTATGGTCTTGTTTTTGTTGCAGTGCAGTCTTGGAACATGAGAGACTTATGAATGAAAGCAAGCTGTAAATATGCTGCAGCAGCACACTTAGCAAACTCCCACCCCTAACAGGCATTCCCTCCATGAGACCAGACTAGAGCAGGTCTGAAGTAAACCCACTCCCAAACATGTATCATGATGATTACAGCTCCATTCTGCTCAGCTTATCTACCTCCATTGCATTGGATTACTTGCTGATGTAGCTACAGCCACTGTTCCCCAAACTTAACCTCAAAAAAGGTCTTCTCTTATCTTTAATTCATCAAATGGGAATGCAAAGTTTAAAGGATAAGAGGGAGAGGGTGCGCATCTGTGACATGTTTCATGATTATGCCTGATTTAGTTGTTACTCGTATCTAACAAAGACAGCTCTCAGTATAGAACCACTTGGACTCACCTGGCTTATATTCAGTTTCTAACCTTACATATTTTTCTACTTTGTTTTAGGGAAAGCTATGTAGTTTTATAGCCTGGACTCGTTCTATGTGAGTTTGTTTATCTGCCTGTCACCTAAAGCCCCTAGAAACAGGGACCTCTGGAGTGTTTCCCAGAGGCAACATCAGGAATCTAAACCAATCCTGCTTCTGACATAAAGCACTTCTGGGTAGAACGAGTCCAGGCCAGGCCAGCTCCCTATTTATGATGAGACATGAGAGTGAATGTACTGGTCAGAAGGCAAATCGATCTAGCTGGCTGTCAAGCCTACTTGAAACTTTTGAACTACACTTGAGACTCTTAGAAAATACAAAAATTTTTAATAAGGTTCTGGAAAAACAGTTGCTAATTGGCCTCTACAAGAATGCCTTTGGGGAGGGAGGGGGGAATATTTTTGTCAACCTGCGTAGAATAAATATATTGTAGAATATAATGGACATCCTTGCAGTTTCAGTAGTTGTGGCCTCTCATCAGGCTACATCTCAGCTAGTTCCACACAGAAAAGAATGCTGTCACTGTAAGACAGTTCCTTTAACCTCTAACAGGCTGAAACTCTGCACACATGCTCCTGCATCTGCTGAGTATTTTTTAAAGTGCACAATATGGAAGGGGTTAAAGTGGATTTGGCCCTTCTTCAGTGCACCAGGCTTAACAGCAAAATATCAGAGCACAAAGGGTGTCTCAGCCTCTAGTCAGCTGAATTTACATGATACGCAGGGTCTACTGGAGGAAGGTGCTTTCCCTAGTCCTAGGATTCAGTGTATCTGCATAAAGTCACCCGGGTGTTCTGGGTGAATTTCCTTTTGCACAGCATTTTGCTGCTGCACACCTCATGGTCTGAGACCGTTGTGTCCTTGGGGATGACAGTGTCGAGCATTCCTATCTCCACAGTGCTGGTGAACTTCTCCTGGTATCTCTGTGGAAGACGTACACAGGATAGCTGCAGAGTGGTGAGCTGTGTTAAAGCTCTTGGAAGCTCAGCAAGTGATTTACTGGTTACAGCTGTTTGTCTGCAGAGGGGGTTTGTACAAGTGGAAATGTACTGACCTGCGATCTGAGGCCTATTCCTAGATCTGCAAGCTCTTCCTATGCAACCTTGGGCAAAGCACTTCTCTGCTTTTCCTCCCTCCTTTATCTGTCTTGTCTATGTAGTCTCTCAGGAAGCTCTTAAGAACAGACAGTATCTTACTCCATGTTTGTACAGTGCCTAACAGAACAGGGCCCCCGGCTTCCTGAAGTCCCAAAGATGCTGTTGTAATACAAGTAATAAATGTTAAGGAGGTGTAAGAATCTGGCCCAGCTCACCACCATCACCATCTGTTTTTCTATGACAAATTAGTAATATGAAGGCATGCAGCTGAGTGATTAGAGCTGTGACCATTCGCTAGATTCCCTAGATCCTGCTCCTGGGTTTGGAACTGCCGTGCTTTGTAACAAGAGCTGCTTAAGAATTTTCCAGCAATGTGCTGTTGGTTTTATTCCCTTAGAGAGTGTCAAATTAGTAAAAAACAAAAATTGAAAAAAAAATCCAGAATGTGCCAGTTTCAACAAAGCTTTAATAGGAAGATGATTCTCAGGCACAGGTTGGAAGTCCTGGAAAACCAGAAAGAAAATGACCTGCTCCTCCTGCCTCTTTAAGGTACCCAGAAGCATTCACATGCCTTGTAGGAGGCAGTGGTTGAAATCTATTGCTCTGACAGATGTTGTTGCTCCAGTGTTCACAAAGAGGATGTTCTGGCACTCGGTAATGTCATTGTCACTGGGGCCATCACCTGGGATGCAACAGTCTGGTTCTAGGTTTGGATCACACTGCAGACAGATCTGAACCTGAGTTTCCCCTGTTCCCAGTATTTTCCTTGCCACTAGACTCTGCTGTCCCAAGGAGGAAGGAGTTGAGATTGCCTCTGTGGATTTATGCACGTGGATTTACAAGGTTTTGAGGTTGTCACTGGTGGAAAGGAGGAAAATAAACAAGACGTTTTACAGTTTGTACAGATAGGGAAACCATTTCCTATCTAGGTCTTCGTGAAAGAGACTTGCATTCTTATTGTATTCATGTATCCTCTAATGTGCTTTTAAATAACTTTTGTCATGAACTTTGTGATGTTTCACCAGCATTTTCCATTCTTTGGAGCCAGTACTCCATCTGATCTCACTAAAAACATGGAAAGGTATCTTTAAAGTGATCTGTGCCATCTGTGTGCTGGAGCATGGGGTTTATATAGAGCAGTCTTCAGGTAGTTGTAATCTAACCTTACCTACACCATCAGCTAAGGAGCTTTTTGCTCCACAAATAATAATTAGCTTTTGGTCATGCTTCCTCTGCACAGCACTTCCCTTTCATGGGCGAGTGGTGTGATTTAATCAGCTGTGCCAGCTTTCCCTGCCACCGAGGACTTTCCTGGAAAAAGGGAGTACTCCAGCTTAAACATTCTTAAATCTTAAGAATTTGATTAAATACTTGCATTGGAATCTTTAAAATATATTCTGCTTCAGATTGTTCTTGTCTTCTTTTTAGTAATTCCCTGTTATTTGTTGGAAATTAAGTCACTCAATGGACTTAAATAGATTATGAGGAGTCTACATTTAGCCATAAAACTACCACATTTCTGAGTATGAACTTGTCTGAGATACTGGATGAGGCAACGACTGGTGATCATGCTTGTTGGGTTAATCAAGCCATTGAATTACTAAATTATTTATATTTTCTTATTCTACTTTTCTTGGAAAAGGCTCCCTTGACAAGCAGGTGTTTCTTTCCAAGATCATAATCAGTGCAGAAACATGGGGTAGCTTGGAACTGTCACATTTCCACCAAAAGTATTTCATTACCATTCTGTTTATGTCTACAGCCACTTAATGAGATTTCTATAGATCATGAGACCCACTTAGTATGTCCTTAACCCCATAATGATAGGAAGTGGTACTCTAGACTGCCAGACTGATTTCCCTCGTGAGGGTTATAATGTTAAAATTTGCTTTCCAAAACTAAGAGCCATCTGTTGCCACATGGAACTGCCATTGGTTGCTTGAATGAGTCAGTGCCCTGAATTTTATGACAACTGGAATGACTACTGTGGTTGAAATGAAACTTTCAACTTCAGGTGTTGCAATAGCAAAGAAGGCTAGTGTCTGAAGTGAAGTGGAACATGCCGTGCAAAAGTGAGGTCATTTCCTACCTCTGATCTGTCATTTCTTCAGAAGCAGAGGAAGAGGATTTTGCATCTGTTCCTTCACGCCTGGAGGATGGCATTTTTACTACCATTTGACAAAAGACTTAGAAACCTTGAGCGCCAGCAATGCCCAAGTCACTTTAGCCATTGCATTTTGCAAGGTACAATTTAATAAAAACTGCCACTACTGCACAGATTTACAGGGAGAGGAAAGAAAAATCTTTATTCGTGGGTGAGATATATGTGCCTTCTTTTGAATGATTAGCAAACTGAGGTATTTCAGGATGAGGCAAAGAAGACAGGATTTATTTCTTTGTTTGCCTCTCTAGAATCAGGCAATTTTGTGAACCTGTCACTGTAACTCCAGAAAGAAACAGGTGGAAAGCAAAGTAACTGGTCAAGTAATGTAATGTTAACACAGCATTGTTTCTACAGCCCCAAAGCAAGATTTGTAAGAGACAGCTCATCAGGAACAAAATTCTCCAAAACAAGTTACATTGCCTGTCTGTTGTATAATTAAGTGTTGGTATATATTCGTATGAGGTGTAGGAAAGCATTTGGTATCTTTGCCAATAGAATAATTTAAAGATGTAGGTCCCCATTTTCCAGTAATGCCTTGGAACTATTTCCATGCTGGTATGTTTATAAGGTTAAACTGAAACTCCAAGCAAGAGAGGTCTGGCATCAAACATGACAAAACGAAACTCAGTTTTATCCAAGGGTTTGCTTAGGCTTTTGGTTTGTGACACGGAACATGACTGTTTTGCTAGTGGTTTTGTTTTATAAAGGTGATTCAGTACTGACATGGGCTATTTGACATCAGAAACTCAGTCCACTTGTATTGCTTGATTGCCAAGTCCAGATTTCTGCAGATTCCAAAAATAAAACCAGACATGAAAGGGAACCCTTTTTTTTTTTTTTTTTTTTTTTAATCCTGCTAAATGCATAAACTTAAGACTTTTCTATGATAAGTAGACACTAACTTTCATAGCTCATTCTTCAAAAATGTATCTATTCTTGTGTTTCAGACCAATAGAAGTTTTTGTACACTTTTCCATCCCTCAGTCTCTCTTGTAGTCTAACATTCAAGGTGTTTACAATACCAGGAACGGGTATATTGTTGGTCTGTGCATGTCGTAGCTCTGAGGGACATGACCTCAACAAGTTTTTCTCTTCCAACATAAGAGGATGGAAGAGGTAAGAACTTGTATCTTCTCTGAAGTGAGCTTTGTGGAGCCATTCCAGTCTTCTGTTAAACAGAGGTGCTGTATTGCAAAAATGTATTCCTGCAGGTCATTTTGTGATTAGCAAGAAGGCTGCAGATTGATGGTTTATGGGTTTGGCTCAAAATTTATTGAAGTCAAAGGAAAGATCTTCATTGATTTTACTAAATGTTATTTTAAAAGTATGAATTGGTGATAAGCCAATGCTTTGGTTTGAACTTCCCCAGAATTTGAGAAACAGTTGAACAGTTGAATGTAGCAAAGAGCTAAGAGTAAAGTTTGACCCTAAAGCCCCAACTTCAAGAAATTTCTTTGCTGCTCAGCTCCAGGGTTCCAGTTTGCTTTAGCATCTCTGGTGTAAAAACTGTGTGAGATTTTACAGTGCTAAGTTCTAACTTTACAGTGGGAATTTGAAGAATGTATCACCGCGAATTTCCTTCAGGTGAAAAAGGGATAGAAGCACAAAGTGTCTGTAGGTTGTATTTCTCAGTTAACATGGTATATAATTATGTGAATTTTCCATATGAATAGCCAGCTATTGTTACGTAAGTCACGTAAAATGAAAATAGCCTCTTCAAGCTATGGTGCTTTTCCCACCGGTGTTCTTACTGTGTAACTAGTCATGCAGGGTTTCAAAGCCTTGTCTACTGTTCTAGCGCTTGTTTTCCTTGTGAGCAATAGTAGCTGACATGGCTGGAAATGTGATCTTGTAAAAGGAATAGAGGTTACTTCAAGGTAATCTCCATATTAAAACAAGTTCCACCCAGCAATTGCATAGCTTTTCTTATAAGTGATAATATTGCCTTTTTTAGATTAATTTGGGTTTATTGATTGATGACAGAGCCTTACACTCTTGAAGGTTGAATAATTGAAAAATAGCTAATTCTCCAGTTTCTCTTGGCAAATAATTCACATTTCTTTATATACCTTTGCCAGTAATTTACTCTAGACCATTCACCCAGTGTTGCTCCAGAGGTGCTGAATTGTGTCACATCCAGAACAAATTCATACTGTACCAAGTAGAAGTCACCAGTTTTTTATTTGATGGGTAAGTCTTTCAGTGTCCTCAGCAGTGTGAAGACAATATAATTTCCCCAAAGCATAAAATCTGCAAAATTTGGAAGTGTAGACTTGTTAATATGTCTAACATATGTAATATTTATTAATATGTATTAAATGAAGATACACAGGATCTCTGTTAAAAGTTTTTGTTCAGGTTTTGAGCATGTTGAACAAGTCTTTCCTAAAAATGAAGAGGAAGGCTTTATGGGATCTTTGAGACTCATAACTTACGTGCTAGTTTGTAAAATTTGGGTGGGTGGAGTTTCTTGTACATTTTAGAAGCATCATCTTTGTTTATGTAAAAGGTATTTCATCTCTGCAGCTGTCTGAAGTCATTGGTTTCAAATATTGGGGTTTTCTAACTATGAAAATAGAAAATGATATGTTTTGTCATTTCTGAATGTGAAACAGGTATTTCTTAGTACATATGCATGTATGCTGACATAAACATATGTTCAAACATGCCGTTAAAGGCTAATACTGACCCACTATCATGCATTAACTCCGGTCTTTCTTATGGAATATACTACACTGAGACACAAATACAGATGATTGCCAAGTCTGTGCTGAGGCTGACACAAAGCACAAACCAGAAGGTGAAATTTTCTTCAGAGCCTCAAATCGTTTTTCACTGAGCTCCCAAGCTGCCAGAGAGTACCTCTGCTGTTCCCTACTAAAATCCAATTAACTATGAGGAATCTGTGGGTGATTCTCTCACGCTTTCAACTGTCTTTGTAATAGCCATCACAAACTGGGTAAACTAAACATGATGAAAATGTTGGTTTTCTTCCTGCTTCTTCTTGTCAATGCTAGCATAAATCAGCTTCACTGTAAGAAACAAACAAACAAACAAAACCAGAAGTAAATACAGTGGTAATTGTGAACATTTGTAACATGAGTTATGGACGTGGGATGCCAGAATCTTTAAAGAGTATGTTTTTACAGTACAGAATTTTAAACAGCAGGACTGAGTAACGGTAGAAAAATCGTATGACTTTCCTTGAATGATGTTAAAAGCATTACTCAACCTATCCCTTTCCAAGCAAGTCAGAGTGACTTCTGCAGAAATTCAATATGTTTTTTTTAAGCATTTTGTTATTGTTGAATTGTAAGGACCTAAAAATTTTGTTGGTATAAGCTGTTTTAACACCATTTATTCAGTGGTAGTGGTAATTTATCTCAGATTAAAATCTAGCCTAAAATCTTTAGTGTTTTGTTTTCAGTTAGGTTGCACCATATTAATTATTGCTGTCAAATAATATTAAGACGTGTTTAGGCTGTTGCCATCTAAATTTCAGCTATTACAACTGCATTTTTCTTATGTTAAAAGAAACAATTTCATCCTGTATCAATTCATGAGAGTATCTGTTGCTGAAGTTTCCAAGTCAACAGCTTTGATGTTTCATCCTTATAGCCTTTTTGCCATCGTACTGAGCATATGGCACTTGTATTCATTTTCAAGACCATTGTGGTCTATCTCCTTCCTGCTCGTCCCGTTGCCTTTGGTTCATCATTTACACAAGCTTGTATCACCTACTCCTTAGATTATTACAAAGACCCAATCATACCTTGTCTCATATATATATACATATATATAAAACTGCTCAGAGCTGGTCTCAATAGGTATTTAATAAAAGTATTATGCTTATATGCACTTTTCAGATCCCTCTGTAAAACTCAAGATAAAACTTTAGGCACTGCCTGACCCTGTTACATGCATGTTGTCCCACCACTGTTTGCCTATTGTCATGTGTATTACACCTGGATGAGAATCATGGAATCACCCAGGTTGGAAAAGACCTTCCAGATCAAGTCCAGCCCCCAACCCATGTCCCTCAGTGCCGCATCCTCACACCTCTTAAATACCTCCAGGGCTGGGGACTCCACCACCTCCCTGTGCAGCCCATTCTAAAGCCTGACCACCCCTTCCATGACATTCTTCCTGATATCCTCTGGTGCATATTCACACAGCATTTCCATGCAATATTTTTTTTTTTGGCTTCTTAAACTTCTCAAGGTTTCGTGTTGCTGAGAGCAGACCTGCTGTTTCCCAAGAAAGATTACAAGTTATTGCATTTGTAGGGAACTCAGTTCAAAAGAGGGCTAGGGTAGACATTGACACATAGACTTCATACTTGTGATATTAACTTTTAAGAAAGGATTTGAAATGGAAAATGTGTGTCTCTGCAAGCATCTTGTAATTATTCACTTATGATTGAGAAGGGGTTTTCCTCTAGGTCTTTTAACTAAGATGAAAGTAAATCTACCTTTGGTTTGAGCTATCACTTAGAACCAGAATGATTTCTGAACTTGTCTCTGTGTCCTTTAGAAATTATATACAATCATGTATGCGCCTGTTACCTTGCTTAATATAGGTACTCAGTGCAACGTTTTCTGCCTATGTAGTGGTTTCAGAAAGTTTTCATTTTCTTCTGTAAGTGTTTTAAGATGACAACTCAATTGCCATTGACTTCATGGGAAGCTGGATCAAGCCCTGCAAAATGGTCAGACTTCTTTGATAAAAGGAAAAATAAATATACGGTCGGGAAAGTTGAAGATGTAAGTGTAAGGGGAAGCTGGCTCAGGCTTGTACAAGGTTATTGCCTTCTGTATGGTTTCAGGAAAAGATTAGCTGGAGGCTATTACTTATCTGAATAACTCCCTTCATAAAGTCTAGCCGTTAGCTATGCGAGCAGGGAGCTTACAATGTTATTTCCCAGTGTTGTATTTAGTTAATGCAAAATGTACGCTGTCCAAGCACTAGTTTACAAAGTGGCTTGTTCATGACATGCAAGTATGTAGAAGATAGTATTTGGTGTGAAATACATGAGCGCTGTTTGGAGTAGTGTACATTATCTAAGCCTCAGCACTCTGCCATTGTATCAGTCACTTCTCTACTCCTGGAGTAACAGCAGATTCTGACTCCCTAGTCCTGTGCCATGATTGAATAAGAATCTGTTTACTGAAGAATTTGTACAGCTGTAAAATTAAGCAGAACACATGTCCAGAGAAGTGAACGGCACATCATAAATAAAGAACAGTTTATTCAAAATCTCTCTGGCAGCTGATGAACCTATCAGGCACAGGAGGGCTTTCAGAACAGGAAATTTCTGTGAAGGACAGAAGCTAGTTTGGGATCCCTGATTTATCATTGCATGTCGTGTAAAAACAGCAGTGTGCTGACACATCTGCAGAGCTCGGTGTTTGAAGCTTGTATAATTTGTAGTAGAAAACTTAAAAAAAAAAGTTAAAAATTGCTCTATTTGAGCTCTGCTGGCCTCTGAATCACATCTAGGTAACGGAGAAGTCTACTGACCCACGAGGTGTTGCAGGAGGGAGGTCTGGTCTGAAGCCAGGACCCTGGGCCATGTGTGGAAACAAAAGCAATCTTCCCTGCCCTTAACAAATGTTTGTCAGCTGCAAACTGTCCAACCTGTGCGTTGGGTCAACAAGAAGAGACCAGGACATAATTCCTCTCCCATGTCCGTTAGGGAGGTTGTGAGGAGGAAGCTGGCATCAGCAGTAGCACACACTGAAGCATTCCACTGGCTCCTACAGTGCCAAAGGTTTGTGTTATCATCGCCATCTGTGTTTGTGGCAAAAGGACTGTGTACATCAGATGTCCAAAAATCCCCTCAAGTTGTTTGTTGCTATTGCTTAAAGCCATGAAAATGCTTCTGGTTTTTTGGGGGGTGTTTTTTTTTCTTCATTGAAAAAAATATGCAAGTTAAAATTGCCTGTTATTTTGAAGAAAATGAAAGCAAAACTTTTTCAGAAGGAAAGTACAAGTTTTCAGATGTCCTCAGAATAGAGACTTTGCAAAGGAGGAATGTATCAAGTTTCTTAATGATGTGGTAGATGCTTTCATCTGCATGGGCCCCTATCTCAGCCTGCCTGATTTTCCTTAAGTTGCTGATCTGTAGAAGTAATTGATTAATTTGACCAGGTGAGAGAAGTATCCTTAAAGCAGATTCCCCTATTAAAATGCTCCCTACATTACAAGGAAAGCTGGAGACTACTGATACCCCTTTTTAACCAAGTAGGAAGGCAAAACTGGGTCCTTAAAGTAGAGGGGAGGGAAACCCTTACAGTTTCCCTTTCCTTTTTGAAGTTAGTATAGGCAGGCTTGACCTGGAAATACTCAACCAGTCAATTCAAGCTTCTCCCTTGTATTTTTGCACAACTTTTCAATTTAGAGCTTCATGTCCAGGGGTCAGCTGAACATCAGCTTTTCTGTTGACGCCTGAGCCAGGGAATACTGCTCTAAGACTCTAAACTCCCTTATAGTTGAAGGCCTGTCAAGAAAGAACATTTTGGTGAAGGCTGCCTAGCGCTGGGTTCAGACAAGCACTCTGATGGTGAAAAGGCCTCCACTGCCATTAGGAAACCAGCTGTGCTATCCAGACAAGAAGAGAATACAGACTGGCTTAAGTGTTGAGATTAGCAGCATGAGTGTTTTGGAGTTTAGATACATTTTTTTCCTCTGAAAGATGGCTAAAGTAGCGTATGAACAGATTCTGTGCTTGTTATGAAAGGATTAGGTCCAGCTCTTTTATAGAGCAAACTCAAACAAGACCAATCTATTTTGTTCATCTTTCATAAAAAGATTAAGGAGGCTGATTTATTATGTATTACAGTAGTCACACACTAGAAAATTCTTTCCAAAGCAAAGTTGTTTTTTTTGTTAATTAAAAAAAAAAAAAAATCTGTAAGCAGGAATGGACAGGAACTGCTACGTTCCTAGGCTGATCCAGTGTGAACACGTTAGGCTTCAGTTTAAAGGTGGCTGGCAACCTTTTGGCAGGAATATTATTTATTTAATTAATTTGTGTAGAAAGAACAGTTGGGCTTGTTTTCCCTCTCTCTTTGCACTGAAGAGCTTTTGCCTCTTGGACACTCCATCACTTCTTACATACTGTCTTTGCAACCAACTCTCTTTTTGCCTATATATTTCTTCAATTTGGTGAACCAAGATGAATTAGCAGCAAGCTGCGTCTCTCTGACTCTTAAGATTCTCCAGCAGATCCCATGGTTTTATTGCTGGGCCATGAAGAGATTTTTTGATTCAAACTTCTCTGTGCTGGTTTCCAGCCAGCAGCAGTTTCCCTAGCTCCGTAAGTTTTGGACGCAACAGCGTGGTCAGCAGTGATTGCCAGAGAGGCTGAGACACCCCGAAAATTCAGTGTGGAGACAGAAGCCCTTTGGGGAAGTGCAGGAGGCAGGGATGGGGGAAATTATAGGGTAAAGAATTTTGTCAAACCTTATAAAACCTGAAAGTCCATGTGTACTGAATGTATTGATCACCGCTGAGGTATGGGAGGTGATTTTTTTCAAGAGTTATCTCACTCCTAATGGACACCAGGAGAAGAAGGAAAAGATCAGAGGGTAAGCATGGTGAGCAGAAGGAAATCATTATGCTGTTTTTTTTCTTATCAGTTCTGCAACTTAAAACTACCCTGAAAAGACATGTTTCGACAGAGCTCTTCACACTTTCAAACAAAAGAGCTTTTCTCTCTCCCTCTCTCCCTTCCTTTCCCCTCACCCTCCCCGCAATCTCAATGTATGGCTGGAGAAAAATGATTGCAGTCATTGTTTGGCAACAACAATCACAGATTCTTTTCTGGAAACAAGTTGGGTCAGGTTCACGAGTGTGCACAGAAAGAAAGAAAAAAAAAAAGCTCCCTGGCCAGATAAATAACTCACTTTTGGAAGATGCTTCACCAGTGTTCCTGCTGTTATATAACAACCTCAGCCAAGATCCAACTATTTCATATTTGCTTAAGCAACAGAGTCGTACAGTGAAAACATTACTGTGCTGTGTTAGTTGTTTAGTCATTGGTAGTCGGAGAGGTGATACACTAACAGAAGTATGCAGCAACAAGCATCTAAAATGTGATGCTTTATTGGCTTTGCAGTAAATAAGGTGAAGGTACTAACAAATTTCTGCTCCTAATTTAATACACGTTGCAAACATGAAAATGAGGACAGAAGTAATTTCTCATTGCCTGGATACTCTCGCTGACCCTATGCATGTTTACATATAGACAAAAGAAACCAAATTTCTGCCATAGATTGATGGGGGGAAAGAAAACAACCATCGTTTTCTCCCGGTATCATGACAAAGGCTTCTGAGGTAACTTAACGTGAGTATAAAATCTGGTGCTGGTAAGAGCAATAAAGTAATTAGATGTTAAAAGGAGCAAATATAGTGTAATGGTTAAAAGCCTAGGAGTGGGAATCAGGCCAGCTGGGGTTCTGCTTCCATTCAAGCATGCTGCGCAACTTGGAGTAAGTCAATAAACCTTGCAGAGCTTCAATTCGACCATCTGTAGAATGGGAATAATAAAAATATTATTCCCTGTCTCCCCAGACTGCAGTGAGCCATTGAGATGAGTATTGAGTCAGAGTGCTGTGAGTTGAGAAAAGACAGATTTAAACTTTCCCAAAGTTCAGAAGTTTGCTTCCAGTTCACTTCTATTTGGGAGTCTTAACTCCACGTTTGCAATTGTAAATCTGTTTTCCTCCCACCTATGTAGCTGGTAGGCTTCTCTTGGCCTGGTGTGACCACTCAGCCGACAAAATGCATTTATGTCCACGACAGTGTCATTATGAGCCAAGGAAGTATGTTGCACTTTGGAAACTGGGGCAACAGGGAAAAGTGTGTGCAGCTGAGGATGAAAAGCCGAAGTGAAACCAAGGGACTAGTAGTTAAATTCTTTACATATTTCAGAGACCTCTCTCTCAAACAATTCACTCAAGATCCTGCTAAACCAAATCTCAAGAGCCCAAGCTGTATACTGCTAATTATTACAGCATCTTTCTTCTTAAAGTTGTTTTGCAACTCTCGGATGGAATGCGTCTTAGAGCCCAGACATCACCAAGACTTATCTTTGTGCTTAACTCTGCGCACCCTGAGAAATACCGACAAGGTGGTATATGTGGTTACTCTCCTGCATCTTGGTTAGGGTTTAAATGTACACAGCAAGGCGACAGCTGGGACGCAAGAAACCCTTAGCCTTACTAAATTATCTTTGAACTGTTTTTAACTATAAATTGCTTCTCCTTTTAACTTAATCTCTGATTGTGGGTCATAGTTAGAAGCAGAAGTGCTGAAATACAAGTCCAGGCTTTCTGGTATATTTAGCTCAACATCAGTCTCCAGACTCCCAGATAAGTTCCAGAGATGATTCCAACTGTTTGTTTGCTTATTGAAAGTAGTTTCCAGATCTCTGAGTAGTTCAGAAGGTGAAACAATCAATTAAATATGCCCATGTGAATGCACACATGCACAGAATATCCCCAATGTGGTAAAGGGGGCAGAATGTTTAAAAGGCAACAGGAGCCCAATTCAGTAAAGCTGCAAAGACCACAACAGTTTTGACATCCAGCCTCTTCATATACTAAAATTGAAATTTCTCACATCTTTTTTATATTATATGCAAGCCAGAAAGCCAATGAAAGAGTAGCAAAATTCTTTTGTCAGAGTAAAATGTACACGTTCTCAGAATATGAATTCTTTAGTTTTGCACTCAAAATTGTTTGTAAAAAGAGATATACAAATATAATATGTTTTACTTTTTCCTGGCCTTGGGGGCTAGCAGTGAGATTTTTTTTTTCACTCAGCCCTCACTAAAGTCTGCTGTGTGGGCAGTGCATACAGTGTGTTGTAAACAGCAGGTTCAAATCAAGGCTAAACCAGTCTTCTTGGTCCAGCCAAAGCCACAGGGTGCTCGAAACTCCAATCTATAGCAACATTGGAAACAAACTACTGCACAGTAGATTTTAAAGACTATTTTTTTCATATTGCTCTTTGATACAAATTCATTTTCTTTTAGCTATACAATAGGGTGAAAAACAGGAGACAAAATAAAAGGAGGAGGAAAAAATCCTTTCAGCTGCAGAACGACCTTTTCATGGTCTGAAGTTCATGATGCTGCAAAATAGTGAATTTAAATAAGGTTTAAATTACTAAGTTGGGAAAGATTGTTTCTTTATATGCCCTGAAATTCTTTACTTCTTAACAGAGCTTTAAGAGTTGACAAATATTTTATTTTACACTTGGCAACATGGCAGCCTCAGCCCTAAAAATTATTGTTTTAGCTACCTCAAGGCAATTTTAAAGTTCTGAAATTACTTAAAAGATTTTTTTTTCTTGATCAAATATGAAAAGGTTTAATCCTTAGTTTGTGCGTGCGTATTCTGTAACACTCAGTAAAATCTTTGGGAATTCTCCATGTAGTAAGTTTCCCATGAAATTCTGAAAGCAGTTTTGCTTTTCTTATCTTATTGTCAAATTATTATTTTTTTTTTTCCTTTAAAGCAGTAGGAGTTTAATGCCCAGTCATCTGTGTGCCACAGGAGTCAGGAAATATTAAGGCTCTCTGCTTACTAAAAGACATTATCTTTTCTTCTTTAGATTGACAAGACTTAACGATCGTCTGATTGACTGTTTGTTTTTCAGTATACATCTTGGTCACTGCCATTGCTCCATACATCCTCTGTATTTCTGTGGCAGGGCTCCAAGGCAGGATTTGGCTATCAGTTTATTCACTAAATTTTTCATTCAAAATCCCTCTTGAGCTTTTCAGTATGGCTCAAATAAATTATTAGTTGGCTTAGAGTGCTGGCTGTAAATGTTTGGGCCTTTATTTGAGCATTAAAAAAGGCCTGGGAACTATTTCAGGGAAAGTATTATTAACAAATTCTATGTGATAAAAATCTACTATTTGTTTTGGTTTTCAACCAGGCTTTTTTATTTGGGGGGAAAGGCAGGGAGGAGGTTGGTGGCAATGAGAACCATTCACATCAGAAACAATGTCATAATTGCACAAAGTGGAGAGCCCGTCTGGAAACCAGGATTTCAAACATGATGTATAAACCCCTTTAGCCAAGGAGGGACATTCCCAGGGATGGCGGAGGAGCACCTAGAGCAGCCAGGCAGGCGGCCTGGGGAGAGGTTCATGTAGGAAGCAAAGGTACAAGTTTTGTTAAAGCATCTCAGAGTCAGCAGGCATGCCCTCCTTTCCAGGAAATAATTGTTATCCATACTGACTGCTTAAAGGCAAATTTGAAAGCATTGCCTTTCTGGCAAGTGGGCAGAGCATCCTGAGCAAGACTCACTCAAAGGACAATGCTCCTGGGGTTTTCTAGAATTGCCCTGCGTTTCCCTTACAGCAATCACCAGCACCTTCCTGGTCTGTGTTAAATTACCTCTACACGGTGTTTCTGCTGATGTGTTAATCTAGTCAGGTGTGGTTGTGAGTCAGCATCAGCAAGGCCGGTTGTGTTGTGGAGCTGAGTGTTATTCCACACAGGTTACAGACCTTGCTGCATTTCCTCTTGAGCTGGGATATTCTCGGTAAACTCTTGATAAGCCAGAGTTTGATATAGTCCCCAAGAGACACTCAGGGCTAAGATTTTTGACCCACATCTCATAAAACCACATGACCAGCTTGTACTGTTTTCTTTCCCCTCTGTATTTTCCCTGGTAATCAGATCAATATGTACAGGACTGGCTTAACAAATTGGACTATAGGATCAAGATGGTTTCTTACATCACTAAAACTGAACAACCCAGGAGTTTAATGGAAAATTTTCACCTCTGACAATTGGATGGATTTCTGTTTCCCATCCATTTCCACAAACAGAAGACCTGGAGAGGCTTTATTTTTTTTATTTTTTTTATCAAAGACTGAAAAAGTAGACTAGTATTGACACTAATTGACTGTTCAGACTGAAGCACCTCCAGGGCCTTAATGCTCCTGGGGCTAATCCTAAGGTAAATATGTTGTTGATAGAAAAAGTAATTAGTATTATTATTTGCAACCATGCTTCTGCTCCATTTAAAGTCTATTGCAAAGGTCTCACTGGTTTAGAGGACACCCATCCTGCCATATCTTCACACAGTGATCCCAAAAGAGAGCCTGCTGTGGAGAGCTGACGGGCAGGGCTTGCTCCCTGCTCACCTCAGGTAAAGCCAAAGGTAGCAAGATGTGCTGCAGTCACCTGAGGACCACGCTTGGGTTCTTGGTAGTCCCCTAGTTTTGCAGCACTAGCAGTTGCAGTTCTGTACAGAGAAAAACAATTTGCCTCTCCAGGGATTTCTGCTGGAAAGAGCTGGTTAGAGCCACTTACAGAAACAGGAAATTCTTCAGTTTTGTAAATGATTTTAAAACTGATAGCTGTAATGACAGGCATTTCTTTGGGGGCCGGCTCTGAAGTGCCTCCCAAGTGAGCAGGCACTTGTGTCAACATCTCGGGAGCAGTGTGCGAACGGCAAGTAGAGGCTGCACAGTGTCGAGTTTTGTTGGGGGGATTTTTATTCAGAAAGCAAGAAGGCCTAAACACCCCATCTCATAGTTTAGATAGAACTGGCAAAAATAGCATTTTGGACAAAAATGGAAGTCCTGTGAGAAACTTCTGTTTTGTCACATGTGAGCAACACTGTTCTGACAACATCTTCATTAAATCCTTTTTTGCGATCATTGATTTAGACTTTTCCATTGTGTTAAGCATTTTAATCCCAGGACATTGAAATGCTGCATTTAGACTGTTTTGTAGTCTTTTATTCCTTTTAGGCACATTGGGACTGTGGCATGGTTTTTCCTTCCTTTTTTAAAATGAAATATTTCAGTATTACCAACATTCATTATGAAGCTAAAACCATTTACGTGTTTCCAAATTTAAGTAGTTTGGAATTTCCACTTGAAATATGTCAAAAAGAAATTGTGATACGCCATATTTCCCATACAGCAGAGCCTCTGTTTATTGGCAGAGGCAAGTAATGACAGTCCTCTTTTCTGGTAACCAAAAATGTGGTATTGAAGCCAAGTAATGAAGCATGTTTTGTCTCCCATGTAAATATCTTTTGGGATTTATTATGTGTACTCACCTGCTTGTTCTTGGGCATTGGGAGTGCTTCAGATCCTTACTAAATCTTAATGAGACATTTCCCATTATGAGACTTTGTTTTAGTTGTGTGCAGTTTTAACTATCTGACCTGGTGTTTTCCATTTTGGATATCTCAGACTGAAGGTTTAGGGAAGTTTCAGCTGAAAAGCTTTAGCCATTCCAAGAAGAAAGTTAGGAGGTGACACTATTTGCACACGTTATTGTGATTATTTTTCAATCTTGTCAGTGCTTCCTTAAGGTGCCTATCTACATCCACATTTTGGAGTGAAGACTTGCAATTTGTCTGCAAGTTGTCAAAATTTCAGGTTCATTTATTCTTCTTTAAAAAAAATAACCTTTTGGTTAAAGAAAGAGCCTCTAAATCACACATTCTCAGTGAATAATAATGTAAAAATAAAACAAAATAAGTTGGTGTTATAATATTTGTCTTCTGAAGGGAAAGTAATATAATAGTATGTTGTTCTTTCCTTCTTTAATAAAACAAATACTATAAATGCTCTTTTTTCCTTTTTTTTTTTTTTTGAAAAAACAAAAACTTGTGAACTGCAGGTCAGATGTTTATTACTTTTTTTTTTTTTTTTTTTTTAATGCGACAGTTTGTTGTTTCTGTGACTGTTTGCACAGGGAACTCTGCAGAGAAATAACAGAATCTAGACTTCCTTCCCAAAACAGGAAATCAAAATACAGGAGGTTTTTTCCTATGTTTGATTTTTCTAAAGCTTCAGGCAGCAAAGCCACCGGTCAGTATTGCTGTGGAACGTATATGCTTGCTATACAAGATGTTCTCCCTCTGCGTGCCCAAAGGCAGAACATGGCTCTAATGTTTGAGCTTGCAAATTCAGATTTGAGTACAGCCTTGTAGTTAGTAAGCACAGGGTTAATGAAGGAAGATGATGTTGATTTGAACTTGAAAACTTTGGTTCAATTCCTAGCTTTTGCCCCAGATATTTTTTGTGTGAGCACAGGCAAGACATTTAATCCTTCTGTATCTCGGTTCCATATGTATAAAACAGGAATGAAAATACAAGCTTTGTCCCACCCCTGTTCTATCTCATCTATTTCACTCACACATTTTTCAAGGCAAGGGCAGTGCCTCTTTGCGTGCATGCAGCCTGTGGCCCATCAGGGCTCTGACCTCAGGCAGGACCCTGAGGCAGTGGCAGGGCACACCAATATCACAGCAGATGGGGCTAGGGCACAGCTCTGAGCAGATGCTGCTGCCTGAACACTGGTGGAGCCCACGGCAGCTATTTTCACCTGAGACAAAACTCAGCAGTTTGGCACCATGACTGGGTTTGCCATTAGGTATGCTGGGCTTTACAGCTTGGGGCCACACTTGTATTTAGGGCTATTTTTTGTCTGTCTTTGGAGAGTTTACTCTGCGACTGGTACTATTTTAGAGCTGGTTCATTGTGGTATCTACACTGCTGCAAGCAACGTTTAGAAAACTCAAAAGAAGGTTTCTTTAATTAACTGAAAACCAGAGCCTATAGTTTACTTGATGTGAAAAATAGACCAAGTTGTAGTGGTATTCGTAGCCTGCTGGAATGGTCGGTTGTTTCGGAAAAAAAAAAAATGTTTTTAGAGGAGACTTGCCAAGAAACTGTTCTCTCAGGAAATGATAAATGGCAGTTTTGAGACTTAAGTGGCCTGTACTGTATGTATGTGTCTTGGTAACTGCTGACTCAATCATGTGTGCTCCTGATGGCTCCCACATTCACAGCATAGGGAATTTACAGTCCTAATTCACAAACTCATTATTGTCCTGCAGCTCAAGACTTTTACACATGGTCTCAGGATTGTTTTATCTAAAACCAGTGCAAACATACAAACAAACATATTTTTAATTACACTTCAGATAACTGTTTGGTTATTATTAATTTTACAGTGTATGCTAAAAACCTTGCAGTTGGTGTTCCAAAAGTAGTTTCTCAGAATACATTCTGCCAGGTTGGGCTTTTTTTTTTTTCTTTCTTTTTTTTTTTTTTTTCTTTCTTTTTTTTTTTCTTTTCCCTGCAGTATGTTTTCTATGAAGCTGTTCAGCTTTAGGAAATTTAAATAACAGAGAAATGAAAAAATGGCTATACTTTGCATGGCAGGGATATGTGTTAAAAGAGTGAAAGAAAATGCTGTCACTATGTTGCTGGGAAGGAGGGTCTGCTTGAAGCAACACACCATTCAGTAATGCGAGTTGGTTGCCGCTACAATGGGGATACGTTGTGTGCAAATGCATAAGCCTTTGGAGTGTCCTCTTCTAAATGCTAACAGTGATCCTCATTTTCAGGCCATTTATACTACCTTAATCCCGTTGACATCAATAAATTTACTCCTCATTTACTCTGGGGTGAAAGAGAAGCAAATTGGAACTATTGTCTGTGTAGGAGACATTGTTGCAAAACATGTCTCATTCCCCAGTCACAATGGAGGGAGAGTTTCATGGGATACACAGAGCTCAGGGGATTTTTCCTCTAATGTTGCCTAATGAATCTGTCTGAAAAGGGCCATGCAAATGGCAGAAAAATTTTGCATATACGTGTCCGTGAAAATCTATACTGTGCTTGTCAATTTGCATGATGAAGTAGGGATTTAAGAATTTGGAGATTATTTGATATAAACTGAATCAAATGATCTTGTTAGAATTCCTAGGCACCTCATAAAGAATAGGTGTATTTGGTTATTTGCATCCTTGAAAACCTTTTTAGCATTCACGCGGGAGGCAGTTGTGAAAATGCGGAAAGCTTCAAACAGCCTTTGCTCCTGTTCTTTGTTGTTCCTGAACAAATTCGTCTCCTGCTCCCTGTTTAATTACCCAGCTGTATGGTGCTGTCGATGCGGAGAGGCTGAAACAGCTCCGTGGAGAACCCTGCCCACACCATCTGCCATTCACCGAGTGCTCCTCTCCTGGGGCGGAAGCGATGTTACTTTTATATGGAGGAAAGTGTGAAACTTTAGAGTGCATTAAATTGAAGCAAGCACCTATCCAAAGTAACTTTCTGCTCAGCAATTTTCCAGTGAGAAATGTGAATTTTAATTGCTGCCTGTCCAATTAGAAGAGGCATGTGAAATGCAGGTATCACTGCCCCCTCTGACTGGTTACATGCTGGTTTTCGGATCATATAAAATTGATTCTTCACGTTTTGTATAACGTTATTCCTGAGATCTTTTGTTCTGGAGAGCAGAAAGTCAACAAATAGCAGTAAGAGCAGCCTAGAAGCAGGCTTATCTGTCAAGTTGGTGACAGCATTCTTGTATGTATTCGTAGCTTGAAAAGCCTAACAGTATACAGCACATGTGTACTCATTTGTACACGTTGCATGAAGGTTTCCGAATAGAAATGACAGGCAGAAGAGTAATGAAGGATGTCAGGTGTGGCCCAGTAAGCAGTGATGAACCGGTGTTAAGTGCAGCCCCTGAGCCAAAGGCAGGCAAGAATTAAAACCGCCTTTCTGAGCTCGGGGAAGCACCAGCACTGATGAGCATCACTGAAAAGCAACCAGGAGCTGTCTGGGCAGAACTACAGTGGCTGTCGATGACTTCAAATAGGAACTACATCAGTGAAAAAAGTACGAATGCCAACCTGGTGTTTGAGTTCCAGCATAATTTTATGTTCATAAATAGCATCTATGGATCACGACATGAATAAAATGATATTATTTGTCATTTCTCACATTTGCACGTTTTGCTATATCAGGCACTACTCTATACAATGAGAGATGAAAAAATGTAGTTTACATACAAGTCAGAATATAGCTTAAATCTAAAAATAATGTTAAACTTCACATTTCAATAATTGTAGCTGATTATTTCCTCTATTCATCCAGACTTTCTATACTATCTTATTGTGCTGAGCAGTGGGGTATTGCAGTCTTTCACCTTTACAGAGTTCAGAGATGGAGTATATTTCCAGGTTTGCCCAGCCCTGCAGCACCAGAACGACAGCTCCAGCAATGTAATGATGTCCGTCTCCTGGGGTGGCTGATTTAAAACCTTTGCCATGAGCAATGACCCCCGAGTGAGTGAAGTGCATAATTAGTACAGGTGTTCACTGTACAAACAATAGCAGTTTTAGGCTCTGGAACTGTCTGCAAAGATTGAGTTTGTGTCATTTTCTACACATGGAAAGTTTCTTTGTCCAGCATGGATACGCAAGCTCTAAATTAACCGTAGAATTATAAATAGACCATGGTTACAATACATAAGCAGAGAAACCTCGTTTTGACCTCTTGTATTGTGTTGTCGCTGTTATGGACAGAAAGCTACAGACTCAGCCATGACTGGCAGCTCATTTACTGCCTCTGCAGAAGATCAACAGCAGAACAGAGAACGGGCAGGAGTTGTAAAGAGTTGTACCTAGCCTACTCTGCAAAATAAACCTGTGTTACATGGGGTCACAGCACACAGAATTATTGAACCCAAGTGATGAGACAGTTAAAGGCTCAAAAATTGGGTTCATATATACTTCCTCACATATACATGGGGCTTCACAGAAAGGCTCGCTTGGGAGCAGAGGGCACTTGGGTAAAGGAGATGTCGAGCAGCTCGCAGCACTGCTTTGCAAATGAGTTTGAGAAAGTTTGAGCTATGTGAAATACTCATGTTGAAATGTTTCCCTGGAAAATGACACTTAACTCCTAGGCCTTGTGACCATTCTGTATAGAGGAATGGCCTTGAACCACTGTGACTGAAACTGGCTTCATTAGCCAGAGGCTTATTTTGCTATTGTACTTGTGGCTCTGTTGTGCTGCAGTGAGGGGGGAGGATCAAGATAAAGTGATATTTGTGATGATGTGTCTGTATGTCTGCACATCATCTGCAGGCCGTGGATTTATTAGTTTTTCAGTCAGTAGAACCGTTATATAAATAATGCATATGAGAGAGCTGGTCACACATGGTCTTCTCACTTGCACATGTATGCTGCAAGTCCTGGCTGAGCCAGAGAGGAATAAGTGCAACCAGACCCCCTCTGCCTTCTCTGTAAATCAGCTTCTAAAAGGCAGCATCAGACACTGGCATCGTTGTGAGAGTCTTGTCCCACGTAGAAAGATATCCTGGTGTGGTTACTGTGGGGTTTTCAGGTGCTGTGGATGCTGTTCCTGGTTCTCATTTGTCATCTTCTGCAGGACATCATGCAAGTCATTTCACCTTCTGTTGTTTCCATTTCCTCGGTTGTGAGTAGTGTGTATCGTAAAGCCTTCTGAGGCTTTATGGAAATAGAAGCACTTGGTATGTTTATCATTTTTATTATTCCCATTGTCTCTCAGCATCTATTGTAAAACTTAGATATAATTTGAGAAGATTATCTCTTGATTTGAAAAGACTGTTGCTTTTAAAGACTATAAATCAACAGTGCAGGAACTATAAAGTAAGAAGGAGCAACTTACACCTGAAAGGAACTGTGATGCTTGAGGCTGAATTAAACTCCTTTCACTTTTCAGAGCAAATGTGTCAGAGCTAAAATTGTTAGCTGAATCATACAAAGTCATCCATGAAAATGGATGAAAATGTCTTAGTTGAATCAGAATAATGTTAGCATTTTAATCTGTGAAGTCCTTAGTAGGTACTAACCTTTTTTCAGTGGTTAGGGGTGAATTAAATTCTCCAGTGACTAGCTGATTACTCTCTGTTGGATGGGAAAAAAAAAGTACTACTTAGAGACTAGCAGAAGAAAGAAAACAAATAACTCTGTAGTAACTTCTTTCACTCTTTAAGAGAAAATATGCAGAGGGAAAACAAGAAATGCCTGCAGCTAAACCAATTTGTGCGGCAATACTCAGATCTTCCAAGTGCAGCAGGGTCTGGCTTCTGGTAACATAAACGATCGATCTCCGGGAGGAGCAGGCTGCAGCTTGCTTCAGAAAGCAGGGCGTTGATTCTCTGATGTTCCCTTCCCAGTGTGCCACATCCAGTTGAGAGCCTTCTTGACTGATGCCTGAGCCCAAGTTGGTGCCTCTGTGGCAATGAAGATGAAATAATTTAGATGAGAATTAGTGATGTTTCTCATCTCTGGTAGTCATTGAAGGCTGTTTTATGTTGTCATTATACTGCTATTCTTTCTTTCCTATCTGTGAATGCTGTGGGGTGTTACTGGGTGCTGTGAAACAGATGCTGCCTTCCATCTCAGAGAAGGTACATTTTGTTATTGATCTAACAGGGGCTAGTACAGCCCTTAATAGCAGGGCTTGAGGGCAGCTACGTATTCATGCTCTTCCTTTGTGCAACTGATAACAGTTCTGGTGGGGGGTAGTAGAGAAGAGAAACATCACAAAACTTTATGTGCAAGACTGTCACCACCTCTGCCTGAAGGATTTTCCAGTATTTCATCATGTCTAGACTATATGTACAGTGTTATCTTCTGCAGAAGTCTCCTCTATCATAGGATAAAATTACAAAGCCCAAATCCTTTTTGTTTTGAACAGTAATGATCATCATTATCTTAAGAATGAATAATCCAGGCTACTGCCTATGAACCAGAAGAATAGCAAGAGATGGATGCACATCTAACATCTGGAGCTGGGCAGATCATTTAATCTGCAAGGCTGTCATGATGATTAATCAGCTAGGAAAGACTGTGAGCCTTTTGCTTCCACCACTGAGCTATTGCTTATACTGCCAATAGATCCACTTTTTGAGTCATGGTTTACCAGTCCAAATAAATGCCCAGTCTGGCTATATTCCTAGAAGAAGCTATTGACAAAGAAAAGCACTAAGGATTTTTTCGTTATCTTTGTCATCCATTACATTTTTCAAACATGTTATTTTATCAGAAACGTTTGTTTACTTTTGAAGTCATTATAGCTTCAAATGTTATGGAGAAGAGCCTTGATATTTTAACTGACTCAGAACCAGAGGGAAACCTGCAGTGGAACTAATTTGGAAAGTTAACCCGTGCAGCACTTGTCACTGGCAGTAGCCAAGTGATGTGTCTCTCCATTTTCAAAATGAGTTGAGCTCCTGAAGTATTAGATTAGCTTAAAGACATAGGGTTCTATTGTATTTAAGAGGAAAAAAAAAAAAACAAAAACTGTTTTCTGAGACCTTGATGTACATTTAAGACCTGTTTTCAAGGTTTTCCCTGCAATAAGTCTGATTTAAAGCTAGCACTGTAAATTGAAGCTGATACTCTTGCATAACTGGTTAGCTCCAGAACTTGGGATTGGAAGAAAAATGCCCAATGCTACAAAACGCAGAACAAAATAATCACTTAATTTCCCCCAAATTCAATTGGCAGAGCTGTTGAACTCCTGCAGGCATGGGTAATGACTCCGTATGACCCATGAAATTTGAGTGAAAACCCTTCTTCATTAGCAGTTAGTTGCCTTTGTTGGAGTTTTGCTTCTGGTATCCATAAGATCTACTAGTGTGCCTTTATGAATAATGCCATGACAGCCAACAGGCAGTTCCTCTTCCTTTTAAACGCAGGTTTCCACTGGTAAATATATTAGGTTCTAGTTCACTGGTTGGTTATTTGCTGGCTTGTGATTGATTGCCTCTGCCTCAGCTTCTTGAAGTGGTCAGGAAACAAATGAAATGCAGCTTTTGGGTGTCCGAGGCAACTAGATTTTGAAGGATGCAGAGCACCTGCATCTTCTCTGGATTTCAGTGGTGTTGCTGAATGCTTTTCCACAAAACGAAAACTTTATTATTTTTCAAGCATTCTGAAGGAGATTTTTCCAAGGGTATGATTTCAGCAGAAGTGAATGGAAGTTAGAAGGGGAGAGGAGTGGAGTGAGCTCACAGATATTTTTATCACTGATAAACTTCACCTCTGATCTTTGTGCAGGCCCCTGGGAAAGAAAAGTGCCTTTGGATTGTTTGTGGTTTTCTTTCATTGTGCTGGATTTTCTCACTGAAATGTTCTGTCTGCGTGTTTGTAACGCTTAATGCAACAGTGAAAATAAGAGACAGCCTCCTTTCTGAGGAACTAACTCAGGCATACGGCCCCAGTCTTGTGTGTGCAGAATGGGTGCAAACTTGCCACCCTATTTATCACTAGGATTTCTAACCTGCAAATGCCATGGCCCATAAATGACTTCTCCATAATAATATTTATCAAAGTATTTCTGGTCTAATTATTCATGCTGAGCTTGTTCTCTAAAAATTTCTCTTAAAAGAATCTTTTTAAAGATTTTTCTTTTGAAAACAAATTCATGACCACATCAAACAGAGATTCATGTTGCCGTTGGTTTAATTACCAGCAGCAGCCCTCAGGGAATCTCAATACTCGCTGTTATTATAATTGCTTCTCTCTCTTTCACTCCCCCACTCCTTTTTCCCGACCGTTTTTGATTGCTGCAGAAGTCATCGTATGGTTATTAATTTTGTAAGCTCATTTTAGGTACAAAGGAGTTTTATGTCTTTTCTGCCCATATAATAACTATCAAATCACAAATAATGAGTAGATTACAGATGCTAAAAAAAAGAACTGGCTAAAAAACTTTTTTGAAAAAATGATTGAAGTGATCTTGTTCTTTAAGATTTCAAGTAAAAAGCAGATAGTTGTGCCCTTCCCTACTCATGCTGTCCCATCCACTTGTGATAGTTGCTATCCAATAGAATATCCCACACAGAACTCATATGGCATGCTGCAAACTATTAAAGATGCTTAATTTCATGCAACTCCATTTCCCCCACGCTTTGCACAGGTTCCAAAAGGGAGACCTCAGGCAGGTGCCATCATCATCTGTGCCTGTAGCACCTACAGTCCTTCCCTCCCACTCCCTGCTGCATAACATCCATTGTCCTTTCTGCCTGTTCATTGCCCTGCTCTGGTGGTATTCACCCCTACCTTTAGGAGACAAATTCAGTCAGGCAAAAAGCATGTGAACCACTGCAGGTTCAGGTACCCCAGCAACTGTGGCAGTAAAGCCAGCCAACAGTTTTAAAGATGACCCTTGATTTTCAGGTGCTTGGCATGAGTTGTATCAAGGGACCTAATGCCAGCAGGAGCAGGTTCCTCATTCTGGCCAGACTCGGACACACCACACCTTACTACCCATGCCATTTCCTTGAAGCAAGAAAGGAGCGAAAAGAATTTTCAAAGTGGTAGTGGTGACATGCAGCAGCACAGCACTGTGCTGCAGTAATTCGTGCTAACTCCCATTTTCAAGCTTTGCATAGACTGAGATTCATTGTTCTCATTTCTTTAGCTTACTGACAGTGAACAAACTTGCGGTGAATTAACTGAATTTGTTCTTGCCTGCCTGCTTTGGGCAAGGAAGTAGGGCTGATGTGGCTGTGCCATAGCTGAGGTATACATTTAGTTTCCACTGTAAGACAGAATTTGTGTCTGCTCTAAGATCCATAACCTGTGGATGAGTATCACTTTCTATTCCAACTGGAAAACGCTGTGCACCTCGTCTGGCTTTATTACCTTTGAAAAGGAGTGTGGATGCCTCATTTGAATGAAGCAAGAAACATTAACATAAGCAATGCTGACCTAACTCAATGTGATGCATGGCATATTTGCTTTAAAAAGAGCTACAGCCTCAAATGTGTTTTGAATTAGGAAAAGTGTTTTAGAGAGAGAAAGCAAAAAAGGAACCATTTCTTAGCAAGCATCTGAAAAATAACAGTTCAGAGGAAGGAGGAAAAATGTGTTTCTAACACTGGGGGATTATGAGCGTATATCTTATTCTTTGTTTTTTAAAAATAAAATCTTGGCAACTTCAATGCATACTACGATGATCCAGAACTAGAACAGCTACTCAATGGTGAAATTATCAGCAGTACTCCAGCAAGAGGTTATTAGTCATAGTCCCAGTATCATACAAGAGCAAGAGCCAAGGATTCAAGAAACAAAACATTCCCCTTTGGAGAGAGGTCAAGATTAGTCAGTTTTGTTTTGTTTAACTGGTGATGGTGGTAGGGGGGTTGGGTTGGGTTGGGGGTTATTTTTCTGTGGAAAAGAGTTTTGGACATATTTTTATGTTAGTTTGGTCTTTTACTTTTTTTGAACTCTGAAGTGTTGTTAATATGCCACTGTTCCACATTTGAAACAGGAATCTACAGCTAGGAGAAAGCTGTTGTCTGATAGCCAAATTCCTGACAACAAAAATATGGAGTGATATTCAGAGGCTGTACTGCCGTGATTAAACCCAGCAAAGAGAGTCCTCCAGAGGCAAGTACCACAGGGAGTTTTCTTCACATCTGTGGAACTGAAGCATCTGAAAAATAAGTGCCTGTTAGCTACACAGCATCTTTCCTTCCCCTGAAGATAGGTATTGGGGTGCTCAGCCAGAAGGGCACAGGGTAGGAACATCTTGGTGAACACAAAGGTGATTGGGAGTCAGAAAGCAATCAGTTCTACAAACTTCTTTCTCATTAGAAAACTGAAAAATGCTTTGAGATATGAAGATCTGCCTAGGACAGGAAAGATGATATTTAAGGTTTTATTAGAGCTCTTTCTTCCAAGTTAAAGATGTTTAGTAAATCTGCAGCCTGGCCGTTAACTTCACTGTCTCAGTTTTCCCCACTTTGTGATAATAATAACAGTAACTATCTACTGCAGCATGGTGCTGTATAGATAGGCTAAGGTTCTCAGGGCTTTGGATATAAGATGTGCTAATTACTGCCATTTATTCTATAGCTGTATCCAAACTATAGTGTAAAGATAAGTTGTTGGGGTTTTTCAGTTTTTGTTTGTTTGTTTTTTCCATTTTGTTTTGACCAATACTTTCCTTAATTTTCTTGTTATCTTGAGCCTACTCTACATCCTCCATAAAACTGGATTTCCATTTAAGCATACTTTGGGAAACTGTTTAGGATGATAGTGCTAGATGGATGCCCAGTCATTTTTGTGCGTACATAAACTCTCATACTTCTGGTATCTTTGGTTGTCTTTTTTTTTAAGAAAATAATCCCTCTCTTTTTGCCAACTTGCATCTTATTTTTAAACGAAAATGGAAGAAAATTGTGACTGGCGAAAGAGATGTCATCTCCTGAAGGTGGGGCAATAGTAAATGAGAATAAAGAAATTCTTGAAAAATCCGAAGTATTCTATTAATAGGATAGGGGGATTTTATCTTCTTCATTAGCTTCTGATAAAAGTTATGTTTAGAGACAAGACCCTTCAGTTTCCTGGGGTCATACAAGCAAAGAAAAACATTTCAAAGTCCCTTGTTTATCTACAGCTCATGTTCTGATGCTCTATTAGAGTAAAGGGTTAAAAAATAATCTCTGACCTTTGTAATATTTTAGTTTAAAAAAAAGGCTGTATCCTGAGGCTGTGCTGGGCCAAAGACTGTAGATTTTGGACACTGTCCTAACTTGAAAATTTCCATGTGTTTTAAGTCTTGTCTCATTTATCTACAACAAGAGTTGACCACAAATGTTAATTGCTTGGCTATAGCCCTCTGGATGCCAGATAGATCTGTGAGCGTTGCACACATCTGGGCACGCGTTCAGTGCTGTGAAGCCAGCGGGGCTGGCTGGGGAGTTTGGGGAGCGATTAGCAATCAGAGGGACTTCTTAGCCCAAATCTACACCTAGAGCTAAAGAAAGATTCTCAGGAAGAGCTGATTTCCAATAGTTTGGGTGTTTTAAATAAGCCACATATTTTTGCAAGAAGTTGTTAATAGCAACCACAAAAGCGCTGAACCACAGCCACCATTCCCAGCTCTTTTTTCTCAAGCAGCAGCAGTTCACAGTCTCCACTTCTTGCCATCTTCACAGCCACTTCCATCTTGTTCCTTGCTTCTGTCTCGACTAGCAGCATTTTAGGTCATCCAGCCTTGCCTTGACTTTCTTTTTTTTTTTTTTTTTTTTTTTTTTTTTTTTTTTTTTTACCCTTGGGCTTTGAATCCTCTCTGCTTTTAAAATAACCACTGCCCCAGAATCTTTGCACCATTTGAGGTCTTGTAGTCTGTAGCCATCCGTGGCCAAGTATACTTTGCTCTTCCATGACTAATTCTTCCTTTTGGCAGTGTCCTACCCACCTCCTTAGCAGAAGTAGTTTATATTCATTTTACCTTGCTTCCCTTAGTCAAGCAGCAAGTTATATCCAGGTAATTTTATGAAGGTGACACGAAACAGCATCAGTCTTTTTATTGTTGCCCCTTGTTTCTTTGTAGGTCCTTAACAGTTTCATACCTGACATTTTACCAACTGCAAATCCAGAAGCATTTATTTACATCAAGATTACATACATGAGTTGTGTGTAACTGATTAGAAAGAGACAAAGATATCTGTGAAGGCTGCTGTTTTATTGCATAATATCTTCTTCAACTACTGCTGTCACTGAAGGCTGTATCTTAATTTTCATCTGAGGGAAAAATGGCAGTGTCATAAAAGAGACAGTTACAAAAAATGCAGCCAATATTCTGTGCTGGGTAGTACGTAAGCCATATTTTATACAAATCACAGATTCCTGTTACACAATACTTAAGTGGCTTGTTCATATCACTGAGTTTTTGACCTGTCAGGACATGTCTCTTAATATTGGCAGTTTCAAATAGAATTCAAGGGAGACTTCTAATATGAAAAATAGCAGTATAGTTGTAATTATACTCCTCTAAAAATCATGAAAATCCACATGAAATAAATTGAACTGAGCAAATAGCTAGCCAGAGATGTCAAATTTCCAGACACTTTGAGGATGTTTTTAGAAAAATATATTTTTCTTTAGGGAAAAGGACATGTGGAAAGGAAAAAGACTTCTCTTCAGTACAAGGACCTAACTATCAAAATTGCTTTCCCAATTCTAATTAAAAAAAAAAAAGAATGCATAGATTAACCCTCTGATTTTTCCTATTTCCTATTGCTTGAGGATCTGTTACCCTAAAGCTTGTACTGTACATTCAAGACAAAATTCTTCAAAAGAACAAAAATTACTCTAAAATGCCACAGTTATAGTCACTAATCAAATGTCCACATGTTGGTATTAGCAGTGCTACCAATTCGTTTTACTTTCCAACATAATTCAGAAAAATGTGACAGCTGAATTTCTACACAGTGCCTCAAGAATGTACTGTGAGAAGTCAAGCCCCTTGTTAATAGCAATTCACTCTGGTTTCAAGGTAACTCCTGGAGAATCGGAGGCAATGCCTGGTTTGTACATCCCAGTTGTTTCTAAGCTCTGGCCCAGACTCAGTGGCTCAGAAGTTTCTTCCCAGCCCCAGCTCACCACTCTGTTGAAAGCACAGAGCAGCACACATTGGTTAACAGAGAATTATCAGCAGCTACTTAAGAGGTTGCAACTACTAAAAAGTAAGCTTTTTCTTATGCTTTTAAGAAATGTGGGAGAAAAAAAAAATACTATAAAAACACAGAGTGAGGAGACCAGCAACAGTTTCAGTTTACTGAAAAAAAAATAAAGAAGAAAGAAAGAAAGAAAAAAAAAAAAAAAAAAAAAAAGCTGTTAGTATCTCAAAGTGAAGAAACTGGCACTGACAGCTTTATACAAGACAGCTGATTTTAGGATACAGTGTGTAACAAGTGCCTTTCTTTCCAAAGATGCTTTTTTCTCAAAGTTGTCAGTTTTACTTGTCAGTTAAGACAGTGGTTGCAGTGTTAATATAATATTTTCATTGACTAGTCATGTGCAGCCCACAAAACCTGCTAATTTGGTTCCTCAGAAGCTCAGCCTTTATATTTTTCTAGCCAGGAGTAATGTTATATTAGAAGAGAGTGTTTTCTCACCGGCTCCACTTCCTCTATCCTTCCCCCAGACACCACACACATACTCCCTTCTTTGGACAACTCTCAAGAGAAAGTACAGACAGTCTGGAGAACAAATCTTCCTTCATGCAGATTACATTCTCCTATAAACACCTCAGCAACTGGTATATAACCTCCAGCAAGAATGCTGCCTAATCTCTGGCAACAAAATAAACACATCTAAGCCAGAAGCTCTGATAAGGGGATTCTCAAGCATTTGCAGTCTTGGGTGCTGTAAATGGAAGAATGACAGTTTCCAATATTTTTGAAAAAATCGTGTACCTGAAGAAAGAAATTTTCTTTAATAATACTGAAATTGTTGGTCTCTCCTTCCTCTATTATGGAGAAAAGTTTAAAATAAATCTATATGAAGATTCCTATACCTATCCCTGAACTTTTCTGAAAAGCCACTCCTAATACTGTTCCTGTCCACAGGACTGTGAAACCTCTAAAGCATTAACTTTTAGAAATATTTTGATACCAAAACGTGTAGGGACTCAGCAACAAGGGGAGCCAGGGAAGCTGCTCTCTGAAGCTTCCTCAAATATTCTCAAGCACATTACCTGAATAGGATAGATGCCACTAAAGAAAACCATGATTTATAACCACACCTTACGAAGAGGTGTTAGGTTGAAGAGCTCACTCTCCATTTGCTAAAGTACTGGTTAATAGCAATACATTCCTTCATGTCATTGCCATTAACATGTATCATAAGGTCTGGAATATTTTTTGCCTCTTACCTTTTCTCTGACTGAGTCATTAGTATGCCTGAAGATGGCTTGTTAACAGAAGGGATTTTTGGTGTGTTTTTTATGAAAGTTAAAGCTAGCTCATTAGCAAGTACAGTACTGAATAGCAAACATGGAAAAGATTATTTTCAAAACCACCTATGAGGATACACAGATGAAGAGAGCATGACTTTCTTTTCATTAAAGTTTCTCATGTTGCAGAGCAATAGGCTCCTCGTCATTAAGAGGCCATCAGTGGTGATAAATATTTGTCATTTTCAGTTATTTTGAAAAAATACCTTCAAGAGTTGCTGCCCTTTGAGCTAAAAAGCTGCATTCTCAGGAATTAACACCACTCAAGTTAATTCAGGGTAGCAGAATCGTGAGTCTTACGTTTGAAAAGTAGCTGAAAATTTCGTTTATCACATTTTCATTCAGGCAAGCATAGCCTGCATTCTGTTTTTCTTCTTGTCCTTTAGCAGATTCACACTCATCTTTCCCTATTAAGAGCAAGCACGGTCCCCCTGAATCCACTGAGTGAGCACGGTGCATAAACTGTGCTGATTAAAAATTTCTTGATTTAGTTCAAATTATTTGTTTAATCAGTCAACTGCATTAAGAATATAAGTAGTTATGAACAACCTTACAGTTGAAAGGGACTATGATTTTTACCCTTAATAATATATTCTTTTAATGTCCAAGTTTTACTTCTGAAATTTCCAAGTCAGGGAATTAGAAACCCAGAATGAAGGGCAGATGAGACAGCTTTAATCAACAGCTTTAACCGCTCCAGATCATGGAGCAGTGCTTGGTTTAACTTCTTGGTAATTTGTAATTAACTGTGGTCATTGTGGCCAAAATTGTCAATCACCAAAAATTTATCCTTGGCCTGCTCCCCTATCTTGAATATTGATGGCTGAAAATACTGTCCCTCTTAGCTCCATGATTCCAGCTCCCCTTGCCCCTTCCCAGTAAACCCCTATGACAAGTTTTGGGAGCAGGTCTCCACTCTTTAGTTCTCCTTCACAGTGCTGCATTAAGGAGATTCTCTTCCAGCTGCCCCTGGAGCCATCCAGACTTCCTCTTTTTTTGGGGAGAAAAAAAAACGTAAGAAAACAAGTTCATTGTGACCTTTGCTATCCTGAATCATACCACAGATTTGCTATGAATGCTTAAAATGTAGCAAGAACGGTCTCTGCCTTGTTCCTTAACACCTTCTGGAATGTCTTTTATACCTTTGTAAAAGTTGGCATGTCATTTTATACTGAGTTGTAGCTGTTTCCTGAAAACACCACCTCAGAGGGTCCCGTGGCTCGCGCGGGAGCTGTGTCATTGCCTCTAGTCTATTGGTACGGGATGTCAGTGTAGTCATACACCTCTGTGACTTCTTTAGGGATAGAAAAAATTGCTGTGTAAGATAGCTACATTTGTTCATGATGTGCCATTTAAAACCTGTGCTGTAGACCTTCTGTCTTTATGAAGAGCTATTTGTTAGGTTTCTTTTTTTTTTCAGCGCACTGCATGGATGGGATTTTTTTTTTTTTTAATTTCTAAGAGCTCACTTCAAAGCTTGTTTTAATCTGCTTCTTTCCACCTGTGCTTAGTCTATAGCCCCTGGATCCTTTTAGAAAATTGATTTTGGAGGATGGAAAACTAGTTGTCATACAATATTTCAGTAAGACTTTGGAATAACTGTGGTGTGTAATTTCTGAAGAGTTTCAAGCACTGCTTGCTCTCCCCAACAACTACAAAATACAAAGGAAATGATTTGCATATAAAGAATTTGATCATACAAGCATCATACTTCTAATGAAGCATAAATCAGCTAGAAAGAGGTTACTTAGTTTTTCATAAAAGAAGCAGTCCCAGTTATTTTCCTATGTAATTAACACTGTTTGCTGTTTTAAGTGGAGGGATCAGAGTTGTCCAAAGCAGTTAAGATTATAGCCACATCAGCACTTTTTCTGTTTGCTTTACTTTTATTCATTCTGGCATCATGGCTAATTTCTAATCAGGTAAATGTGTTTGAAATTATGATTCAGGGAAGATGATACACTTATCCAAGCAGCATGTTAAGTGCATAAACCTAGTTTAATGAAAAAGGTATTGCACACTGCGACATTTTTCTAGTGGTTATAATTATCTCTGCAGAAAACAAGTGAAGAGTATATTTCAGGATGTGTATTTGGATAACAACAGGCAGATCGGGACTGCTAACAAGCAAGGCTGTTACCAGCAAGCAACTTACTCTTGCACATCCGAGGCCTGCGGTAACAGTAGTACTAAGTTGCCTTCTGGTAGCATCTAACTCTCTTTAAAATGTCTCCTGCTTTAAGCAGAGGACCCACTTTGGCAGAATTGACATCGTCCCATTGCTCTCTCATTTGCAAACATAATATTTTCTGATACAACCCCAAGAGGCATAAGCAAAGCAATGTACAAATCCAGAGCACACTGAAGTCACTGGAAGTCTGTGATTGCCAGAAACTAACACAGACTTCAGAGCATCTTGGAGCAAGCCCATAATGGGCACAGAACTTCCTGGCAAATAGCTTTGCTTATTGGATAGCAAAACTGATCAAACAACAACTAAACACAACCAGCTACCTGTACGTCTCTGCACAAATGGCTTTAGAGACCTATACCAATAAGCAGGAACGTGGAAGATGAAGGTTGTTCCTTTTTATCTCAGATGGCTCAGCTCAATAGTAATTAGCTTCTGCCTCTGCTTCTGTGGGCCTCCTGCACTCCACAGCTGCTGCAGCCAAACTTTATTCCATAGAAAAAAATTAGACAATTATCTCAGGGAATTTATTTCCCAGCAAGAGTATTCACATCTCACTTCTCTCCAGTACTTCATCACCAAGACACACAGCTGTTGAAGGGCTATCCAGATCTCAGTCCAATCTACTGTCATGTTCAATAGCTCATCACTGCAAGAGTTTCATAAATGCACATTTTCCAGATATATCCTCAGTCTGTGTTTCCTCTGGTAATCCCTGCCTGGAATCACAAATTTAAAAATGCATCTATAATAATCCCCTAGTTATTTAGAATAATTAGCCAAAAGACGTTTCTTCTTAGAGGGAAAGTTGTCCTTCGGACTCTAAAGATAGCTGTTTGTCTGCCGTCTTCCACTACAGCCTTCCAGTGCAGCTGTCTCACAAAGCAAGCAATGCCTGGGCAGTGGGTGGTGGAGGAATGAAATGCTTTGGCAAGCTTCGCTGCCCCTGATTCATACTGTCATGCTTGGAACATCATGAATTTGCCATCCAGGATAGGCACCATTAGCGCAAAGCATGCCTTTTTTGAGGGAGTGAACAGTGATGAAATGAAAACCTGATGATCTGCTCCATTCTCCATCTGTATGTCCTTCTAGAAATCTTGAACTTATGTGTTCTTCAGCTTCCTCATTTGAAGAATCTCATCTTTCAACAGCCATTTCCATCCAGAATTACTAGTGTTTCATGTACCATCTAGGGTGCTTTGCCTAATGTTTTCAAAACCAGCTGCAAAGTATAAATCTCTGGCACCTCATATTTTTAAATTACTGTATCTGCTTCCCTACCAGTTGTACAAAGTGTTTGAAAAAAACAGCATTTTCTCTACGGTAGAAAAACATTTTAGTCTCTGCTGAAATCCTCCAGGTTTGTTGATGTTCTGCTCAGCCTTACTGTCTTTTACTATCCTGTGTGATACTTGGATGATCGCCAGGCACATATAAATTGCTCCCACTCATACTCTTTCTGGCGGTTTTATGTGCCTTTCACTACTTTCTAGCAGATATTTGAGGCGGCAATTTATTCCCATCACGTTTTTTCTGCTTACTTTCTTTTCCCTTTTTAAAACCTATTACCTCTTCTTGCCTAAAGGTTTACTTAGTGTTTTAGGATCCCTGTGGATGGGTCTGAGACTCCAATGACAAAATCGTGGCTTTTTCTTTATGCTTATAGCAGGGAGTGGAAGGCCAAATGGCAGACTCTCACTGCCCAGTTTCAGAGCCTCTTGCCATCCAGGAAGGACAGGCATCTTTCCTTGAGGAATGTTTGCCTGCTTGCCGTGCTGATGGCTTGAATTTGAATTCCCCAAATCATAGCTGTAAGCGCCTGTCTTCCCCCCCCCACCCAGGACATCTGGCTCAGTACGTTGGAGTCAGAGCAGAGAGGAGGCTTCCCATGCCAGATAAAATGGATGGTACACATTACTTCTTGACTGCAAAATGCAAGAAACCGAAGACTGAAATCATGTTGCTCCTAGAAACATTTGGTTCTTGATTTTCCTCTGAGTAACACAAATGTACTCCAAGCTTGGTCTAGGTTTTGGACATCTCCATAATCCAGTCTCTCTTAGGTATGCTGATTTTTCATTATATTTTTTCCTACAGAGTAGAAGAGCAGAGAATGCAAAAAAGAGGAATTAAATAATGTAAAGAGTATCTGTCTAAAGGCAGAAGAAAATGAGCATTATGGATCCAGTCTGAACCTTCCTCTGCAGGTCTCCAGCTTTAAAATAAGCTTTAATCCATCTTAGAAGAGTTTCTGACTTGTTGTAAATCATGTAATTCAAATGGCAATCCTAGTGAACGCTGTGTCATTGGAGCAGAGACAGAATGAAACTAAATCATGTCCTACTCCCTCCCCTTGCCACAGAATGCAGCTGTTATGCACTTGCATCAGCAAAAATATCCGTGGGGCATTTTGTGGCCTGAGTTAGTAATTGGACCCAAATGTAACAAAGAGAGCATCAGTCAGTCCTAGTTTACTCTGGATTAGATCACTGCAAGTAGGGTGGATGTTTACTATAGCATATTGGTATTATTAAGGCATATAAACATGTTAGTAGTTTATAATGTTTTAAAAATATATGGAGACAATAATGACAACAACAACAAAAACACAGAAGCTCAGTTCTGGGACTGAGTTCCCTATCCCAGCTTTTCTCTTTAAAAGCCCACCTGTCGTGCATTCATCCAGGTATAAAACAACTGTCAAAGCACATCCCAGAGATGAGAATTAACAGGCCTCTCCTCATCCAACACTGACCAGTTGCGTTAAATTTCTAATGCTGTGGAACTGTGGATCTCTGGTGTCTTCCTGGAGGTCATTGTCATGCTAATTTAAAAAAGTGTCATTTTAACATCGCATTTGTATCACGTGGGTTGTTGCAATTTTCTCACACACTGACACTAAACAAACCTTCCCTATGTCTTTGTAGGTTACACAGATGGACCAGAAACTGAACCTCATTACAGATATGCTGCATCATCTGGTTTCCAGTCAGCAGGGGGATCAAGGGAACAACAGATCATCTCAGAGAGGCAACAACGTTAATTCAGATCTCTTTCTCCCTAATAACACCCTACCAACCTATGAGCAACTGACAGTACCAAGAAGAAATGAAGATGATATATCCTGATATGGTATAAGTCTGGGTTGGGCTCTTACCACCTTTCTCCTTTAAATGGGACTGAATGCTGAGAGCCTGGAAGGAATTAAGTTTATCCGCCATCCAACAAAGCACGTGACTGCTGTGTGTATACACCACTAGTCTCAAACACACTCTTCTAAAAGCCGCTTGTAGTAGCCTAAGGATTGCCGGGCTGTGTTCTACCAGGCAAAACTTACAGAAACCTCCACATCGATTTTGTTTGTCAACAAAAATGATCACAACTCATTATTGCTCCTAAAGACCAAAACAATGTAAAGGGAGGCAGAATTGCAAGGATTTAGGGATCCTTTAATAATAATAATAGTAATAATAATATTCTAATAATACTTGAACTTAGATGGAAAATGTGCATTTTGTTTATGAATCTGCAGATAGAAATATATTTCTACTACTAATGTTTTTAAAACAAAGTAGGATAACTTATGTTGTTTTTATTGTATAAACATACCACTAACATTCTAGAGAATGACAAACCACATGCTGAATGATTTTCTTTTGCTGTTTTATTTTAACATTGCTATATAAACATTATCAGATAATGACCAGATTTTTTTAATCTGTTTTTCTTCAGGGAGGAACTAATCCTTAATCTGGAACAATACTATTTATAGTGGAAAGTACTATAGATTTTTTAAGATACCAGTTTTTAATGGGGAGACGATAAAGTATTACATAGAAAAAATGATTCTGCTTTCTAGGAAATTTTTGCCAAAGAATTTATATATAAATAGAAAACAGAGTGGTCTGAATGTACTTGTCCTGAAATAGCTTTTTAAAAAGAAGGCCCACCTCTTCTTAAATCTACTCTTTTTTTTTAAGCTTACACTATCCAAAAATAGTACAGCAGTCTGAAGTGACTGGACTTGCAGGTCAAGTGCTTGAGCTGGCCACTTACTGAGCATCCATAATTCTTGCAGGACTTGAGGCCCCAGTTCAGGAAAGCATCTCTCAACCAGACAGCATACATGACAATTTGAATAGTTTCCTGAATAATAGCTTGAGAAATTTGATTCCCTTCCAGAGTCATTTGGTATTTAAAAGTGCTAGCTCTAATGCAGAGGACATAGGGCCTCACCTACAAACCACGTTCCCCCGTGTTATAGTTGCAGTTAGAACAGCAGAGTTTGGCTTGGTGTGATTTTTCACATGCACAACCTGAGCAGGATTGGAGAGTTGATTACTAAGGCTGAAATTCAACCCTCGCAGATAGCCAGCATCTGTACCATACCCACCCTTCTTTGAAAGCAGAACATCTTTAAAGTTGACAGTGTCAGAAAACTGAGGATGACAGCACAGCTAATTAGTCCAGCATGGTGATGGTAGCCCATACTGCTGGCAAAGGAAGGGGGAGACATGGACAGGTTAATCAGGTCTTGCACTCTGAGCATCGTACACATCCAGGACACCTCACTGCAGAGACTGTACCCGCAGTAGTCCCCTCCCAACTGGGGACACCGGGTGCCAGCAACAGCTCTCTAAGCCTCACCATGCAGGTGGGAAGGAAAGGAGCTGCAATGAAAGCCTGCAGCAAGGAAGCAGGGCTCCATGCTGAAATCTCTGCAACAAGGCACAGCTCATCACAGCTTTGTGCTGTCCCAGCCCACCTCACGGGCAGGTGCAGCCAGATTTCCCGCCCCACACCAGGGACATCTCAGCTGCTGTGTGACTTTAGCAAACTGAGAAGTCTGTAACTTGTGTTTCACTCTAGCACTGTATGTAAAAATGTAAGATTTCAGTGTTTGTTTGAAAGCAAGCAGACTTAAAAAACAAAAACAAACTATTGGAAAACTATGTCCTAAAGCATCATACTTCTACACAGCAGTTCCCGTTATAAACCTTTGTTATATATAAGCAGTCCAAATAGAGATTTCAGGGAACCATCTCATAGTACTGCTTATATGCTGGACTTTGTTTTAAACATTTCATCTCTTTCACTTGGACTGCAGAGAAAAGTATACTGTATTTAATTAACTTCATGTTATAATTACCTGGTCTTGCTGCTGTACAATAGAAAAATGTTAAGGGTGTAGACATTTACAGACATAAACAGGAATTGTATCTGGGCATTATGTTTTATAGAAAATCAAAATTGCTGTGATTACTTTGAATATTTTTTCAATGAAATTCACTGTGTAATTTCAGGTTATCAATCAGCCTATTAATTTCCTAATAAAATACAGGACAAGAGTACCCTGTCTTCTGTTTTTTCTAAAATCCAGAAATTTGATACATGTAGGAAAGTTGCTGACTTTTCTTTTTTTCTCTTAGTACAGTGTATGGATGTCTTAGTTGCAGCACAGGACTGGAAATTTCTGCTGATTTTTTACTAGAGAAATAAAAAAAATAAAATTAAAATTAAAAAAAAAAAGCACGACTTAATCAGCTGGGGTAGCCCTGGGGAAAAAGATGTATCTTTTAGCACTTGCTAAAAGCATTGAGGTCTATGCCTTTCTAGAGGCATTGTGATAACCAGCAAATACATCCATTCCAATCTGGTTGTTCTCAAGATCTTACCTACGTTTTCTGTTTGGCAGTTGATCTGAGTGATAACAGTATTTCACAGTAAACATCTCATGCAAAAGATAATTCCCTTGTGTTGGCATGTCAGTTAGTCTCTATCCTTTTGAACATCTCCAGTATCCTGTATCCTAAAGTTCTCCTGATGGCAGGTTGCTATGAAGCCTGATTCCACATCTGGGTCCAGCTGATCCTTCCAGAAAGAGCACCAGCTCTGAAACCTGTGACCTCAAATCCCATAATCCACCTTGCCCTTAGAGAAGACCCATTCTCCAGGCTGTCTTAAACTGAGCCATCAGAATTCATCACACAGCTGCCAGGAGGTAGCCATCCCCAGCTGCTCACCAGAGACAGGTCTTACCTCTCTGGTCTGAGGAACAGACTAGATTTGTTTCATCTGCTGGGGCTTCATACCTGGAAGACTTCTCCTGAAAGTAAGTACCTCAGCTTTTTTCTTCCACTGCTATCTATCCTTTGTTGTGGAATAAGGGTAGCAGGAAGATGAGCTGAGCAGCTCGATGCCCTCACTGCCTGAAGTAGCTGTCATGCAGTGTGTTGCTGTTGAAACCTCATTTGCTGCTGTCTGCCATTCACGTAAATTGTTCAGAGCATTTTTTTTAAGTGAATAGGAAATGCTTGCAAATTGTGTGAAGAAGGCCAAAAGAAACTGTAAGGTAGGCAAAGCCTTGACTTTATGGTTCTCTACCCTGTTTTTGTTATCTATGTTAAAACAAAGAAGTGCCTGAGAATGCAGAAAGAGTCTCTCTCTGAGCACCTCGATAGCAGTTTGGATTATAAGATTTGTGTAACCCCTATCCCTACCTAAAATATAAATCTCAGCCCCCAGAAAGTCTGCCTAAAGCCTATCAGCTGGCTTCGCTTCCCCAGCCTGCCAGGCTGCGATGGGTCAGGCCACTACAGCAGAGCAGAGGGTAGGAAGCCAGGGAAGAAGAGAGAAGAAGGTGGGGCTGCCCAGCTGAAGCTGATGGTGGAAACACACCAGCCGTCCCCAGCAGACGCCGGTGACTATGCAAGTTTGCAAAAAAGAAGATTAATGGGAGGAAAGATGGGGGGGTGTGTGCAAGGAGGAGGTTTAGAGAGAAACAAAAGCGTGGGCTCCTGGTCTGAGCTGCACTGGGCTTGAAGAGAGATCAGTGCTGTGCCTGGCATTAGTATTAATCTATGGTGTGACCTCTGGGCGAGTCCCTTCACCTGTTGGGCCACATTTGTTGCCCCATCTCCTCCGCTTAGCCCACTTGTCTGTTCAGACCACAAATTCCTCGGGACAGGGACTGCCTCTTTCTGTATGCCTGCTCCATGTCTAGCACAAAGGGACTTTAGTGACCACAGTTATATAAATGTAATACATATGAAAAGCCGGTATTATTCTGAGCCTATGCAGTTTCAGAGCTGGAAGCACTTGCTGCCACACTGACAACTATCGGGTATTGCTTCTCAGATTCCTTTTCACAAAGTATCTTACAAAAGAAGAGAAGTCTGAACATTTCACTCTTCTATTTTAAAGTAGGCTTGTTTCAAATAATGTAATGGGCCAGCATTATGCTCCAGTGCTAGAGAAATAATTTGATGTCAGCACACAAAATGGCCATTCTACTGCAGCAAGTTAACAGCAGCTGTGGCTAGCAGACACCTCTGTGCTGATTTATCATCAGTTCTGAGGAAGGTGGAAATATTCCAGGGCTTCCCCTACCCACTGAGCTAGAAAGGTTTGGGCAAGAAACAAATTGCTCCTTGAATTATAAAAAAAAATAAAAATAAATACAAAAAGATTTTCTTCTCTGAGTTTAAAAGAGAAAAGGTAAAAACAGTTTTAAGCTAATCCTCACATTCCCTGCTGAGATGGGTATTATCGTTCTCGTTTCACCAATGTGGTGGTGGTTTGGGAAGAGGAGGGGCAGAGAAGAAGAAAAGGAAAAAGATTAAAGGTCTGATGCAACTCCCATTTATGTCCCACTCCTGTGCAAATCTACTTGTGTGCTTCATTTACACATAGGAGTTGGGCTGTTGCGTTCAGTGGGACTACTCAGTCCATGCAGATCAATGTGAGCCTTTGCAAGTTCAAAGTCTGTTAAAGAAGGCTTCCCGTAGGTTTAGTGGAAGCTGGAATCGGTCGTATCTGCAGTATTGCTTTTCTTGTGGTCACAAAGACATCTGAATTGACAAGTTTGTTTCATGTTTCTGTTTTAAAAGCATTGGCTTATACTACTCTCATGTTTCTCTCATGTTTTCAAGCCATGACAATACTAGAGGTATTTCTTTCTACTTTGCTGATAAGAAATTTCCTTACCTTGTTCACACTTGTGAACACCCATAATAAAATCATTTTACACAAAAGGAAATATGTTTTTAAATTCCATTTTAAATAACTTGTATAACAGTTTGGCTCTTGGGCTCCCTAGTCAGTGGCAGCTATGATGAGGAAACATGAAGGGAAGCAAGACAGAAACTAATAGAAAGAAATAGTTGGTACCCAAGTGTGTGTGGGACCCATCGCTACAGGATTGCCCTGGTGCTCAGCAATACTTAACCAAGTTCCAGCAAGGATTGGGTCCTGTGAACAAGCAGTTGCTGAGTACAAATAGAAACTAACAAGTATTTCTGTGAACACTGGCTTTTTTGTGTCTTGTCTGTGGGATGACTTTGATGTCTAAGAAGTGCAAATTTCAGCTGAAACTTTCTTTTGCGGTTGCGATGTTTAGCGGGTCTGTTTCCTGTGTCATTCCCCTGGTGCCTGACAAGATGTGAATTCACGCTCAGCCTTTCCATGGCCAGGACATTTAGACCAGGCAGTGGCGTGGCCCCCTCCCTTCTGCCTCAATGTCTATTTTCACAAAACTTATAAGAACTTAATTATTTTGTAGACCTCTACCCTTCTGTCAAGTTTAGTTGAACTAGGCCGACAGGTTCAAAAGTTATTCGGGGGAGGCAAAACAAACACAGTGTGAGTGCATTAACCTTGTTTCCACGGGAACTGGGCTAAAAGTTCCCCCCTCCCTAAAGCAGAGATTCCAAACAGATACAACCTCCAGCCCTGGGGCACGAGAGCATCTCTGGCTCCTGGGGTTAGGAGGAGACCTGCAGAAGATTCGTTCCCAGGAGCCACCACCTCTGCAAGGCTTTGTGTACCTTGCCTTCAGGGCAGCTACAGAAAGATGCTGGAAAACTGTGATATTTTTACAAGGCAGCACGGCAAGCCTCACATTGCTCCGAAAGACAGCGACCTAAAAGCTAATATGACAAAATGGTTGGCACCACAACAAAGAAAATGCAGGTGCCGAATAGGCGTATTATTAAACGTGTCCATGCACATTATTGTAATGCAGCATGTTGTCCGGTGAAAAGATGCCTACATGGCTGGCGAGGGAGCACTGCCAGGGAAGGGCTGGCCCCAGAGAAACAGCATTGTCCGAATCAGGCAGAAAGTTCACATAACTCCCACATTGGCTGGCAACTGCTGCCTACGGGGAACAGCTTACCAGCCCAACGCGAGGCATTATGCTCTCTACCCGTGGATTTGCACCTAAGAAGAACCGATGCATAAAGCTGATCTCAAAATCATCTTGGAGCTCCGTTTTCTTCAGAACTAGCATTGCTCTGGCGAACTGCCCAGGGATTTAGACTCAGCTAATCCAGGCTTGGCTCTCCATGGCAGACACCCGTGGAACAAAGAAAAGAAAGCTTCCACGACCCTGTCAAGTTTCTGGTAAATCACTTGGCCAGGTGCAGAAAGTGGGATAGGCGGTCGCCAGTGAGATTTCTTGGATCAGAGAAAGGCGAATCCCCAGAGGGGGGGAACAGAAGAAGCTTTGGAGATTTTCTTGCCATAATTTACCAAGTATATTTGTAGCGCTCCGAGCATGCAGTGCCTGTGCATTTCACACAACCCTTAAAGCACACTGAAATGCTGAAATGCATTGCTGCTGCTCTCCATGCTCCATAGTTCACCCTGCTAATATGTGTTCCCTGCCAGAGCCAGCAAGGGCTTCTGCTGTGTGCTGATTTTTTGGTTTGTCACTGGACAGTTTTTGATCATTTTTGTTAATTACAATGAAGAAAATATTATTGTTGATGTTATTCTTTTTAAGAATTCATTCTTTTTATTCCAATCCATTGAAGTAGGGGATTACTTGGAGACATATCAGCTCCTTCGTGTGATTTTATTTTTTTTTTAGAAATTTACACACTGGCAGTCTTGTAGGAAAAAAAAAAAAAAAAAAAAAAAAAAAAGCCAAAGAGCAAAAGAAATCCAATTTTCAGTCATGCTGTGTTATATAGCCTTAAGAGTATATTGATCATTAATTCATAAAGATGAATGCATTAGATAGAGTGGTTACAAGCACTACCAGTGCTGTAAGAACTAGAAACATGTATGAAATATTAGGATTACATGCAGCTTGTGAGATGCTATCATCTATAACTGCCATTTAAATATTGCCTAATAATTTGTTAGATCTAATGATTGCCTAATCAGGTTATTACCTGAGCTATCTGTAACCTAAATATAAAATGTGATTCATGTTTTACTTCTTTTCCATCTTTGGCCCTTATTCTGCATGTAATTTTTCTGCTTTGATTCCATGCTTTCTACTTGATTTCCCTAGAGATTTCCCTCTAAATTAATCCAAGCATTTCCTCTCCTTCATGTTCATCTCATGTGGGTCTGATGGGCAGAGAGAGATGTGCACAGGTAAGAGCTGCTGGCCTGAGGACTGATTCCACAGCACGAGGGTTTTTTTGCAAGCTATAATACCATTTTGAATCATAGGTCATCTTTTAAAATCCAAATGACAGAACACGCACTTAACCTGACCTTCTCTGCAAGTGCTGCATACTGGAAATTAAATGCCAAAGGCTGGCTACCTGCTGCAGGACCCCGTGGCTGCTCCCTGCACCGAGACCCCTGGGCACCGCTGCAGCCATAGGGCAGCTTGGTGGCTTCATATGGAAATTGGAGGCTGCCATGGGGCAGAAGGCCAAAGCAGAAGAGCAGAAAGGTGAGCCCCCAGGCAGGGGCTGGCCCAGAGTGCAGGTCTGTCACGGAGCAAAAGTACTGCCCCAGGCATACACGGTTCATTCACGCTTCTTGCAACCTTTTTTACTACTTTTTTACTAACCAACTTTTACTACCCTCTCTTCATCTTGCACCGAAGCCCGAAGCCTTAATACACCCTTAAAGTACTCTGACATGTCCTGAACCTTTATTTCCATCTGATTCTCCCAGATCCCAACCTGTCTGGAAGTCAGCGAGCCTTTCTGCTGACTTCGGTGGCACTTGCAGCAGGCTCACGCGATGTTTTCTTATGCCTACACCTACTTCTGCCTCACCTAACAGACGTCTTAGTCACTGCTCCTTGGCGTCGCGCAAGCTGTGATTAATATTTCCTTCCTACGCCAGTCATGCAGGCTGCGATTTTCATTTTGGCTTTTAGTTTTCCTCCTTCCCCCCTTCCCACTCCCGACAGAGGCGGAGAACAATTCCTGGAAAGGAAGACTTCTTTCCCCCGCATTGCACAAACATTCGTGCGCAACTTCGGGGAGGAGAGAGGGGACTTTTGAGAGCATATGGTTAGAAGCATTTGGGGGTTTTCAGATGGTGAATGACCGATGAGGTCTCAAAGGGGTTTTATTTATAAATGATAGACTCCTGAGAGAGAAATAATTGCTGCTCTCCCAGGCGTAAAAAAGCAATTCACCTGACATAAAACCCAGGGATAAAATTAGCTAAATGAAAGTGAGATATGGCAACTGTATTAAGCTTTTTTTTTTCTTTTTTCCTGAATGGTGAATCATTTTAATTTTGTTTTCCCGTCCTTTCTTGGAAAGAGAAAGAAAAAAAAAAGAGAGAGAGAAAAAAAAAAAAAAGAAAAGAAAAAGCAAAGTGCCTTGGGTCTGAAAGAACAGATGGTGCCCTGCTCGGCCCTCCGACGAGCTCTACAGCGTGCATTCCTTTACTCTGTCCTCTCAGATAACTGAGTTATACAGCACACGACCATCTGGTGTATGACACATCTTGTGTCCCCCAAACAATGCCCCGGCAAACCTCTTCAGGGGAGAGGTTAGTTTCTAGGGTAACAGCAGCATGTGCAGCTCTGCGCCTTATTGAGATTCAGGCCTCCTCACTTGTCCCTATTCTTCTCCTTCCTATTGTTGTCACTTGAGCTTTTGCTGCTTGGTTACTCAGAGACTGACAATATCCATGAGTATTTTGTCCCCAGCCCAGAAACTATTGTCTCCAAATTTTGTTTCATTATTTATGTTTTCAATATCCAATGGTTGGCTGAAGCATCTGCTGTAGAGTGATAAGGCAAGTGCCTATTTAGGAGGACTGGGCTGCTGCCTGACAACAATGCTTTGAATTATTTAGGTTGTGGTTGGACAAGCCTTTGCAAAAGCCAGGATATCCATGAAGCGCTGAGGTGACTTTATTTATTTGTCTACTTCATTTTTTTTAGGTACTTGCATCTTTTAAGCCAGCTGAAAAAGCTTAAAGCCTTCATAGATAAAATAATTTCTTGAAGAAGTAGTTCTGCTCATTGACTGCAGGTCTCTGGATTTTTTCTTGCTAGGAACTATTAAAAAAAAAAAAGGAAAAAAAAAAAAAAAGAAAAAAGAAAACCACTGGCTTTGCTTTGCTTTCCTTTCAGACTTCTAGGGGGGTTCTTCTGAAGTAACTTTGTTTTTTGAGTGCTAATATTCTCTGCTTATGTAAGGAGCCAAAACCATGATCAAGCGTAAGAATTATGCACAGTACCCTGAAATTCAGTTCTAGCACTGTAATTTAGAAAGTTTCATCAGCAAACCAAAGTAGCAAATAGATGTTTTCTCTACCAGTGAAAGATGCATGTCACTCAGAACCCTTTACTCTGTCACAGAACACTCAGACTAGCAGTGCTAGGTAGTTGTAATTGCCACAAATTGCCAAAATCCCACAAAATTCTTCATGTATCTGCATGGAGTAGACTGCTCATTCAAAGAAACCGAAAATACTTGTTTAAAAACCTGTAAGATGAAGCATGGGGTTTTAAAAAGTATTAAACACGCAATTAAGGCAATGTCAGTGACCTCTAAGCACAGATATGCTGAACATCAAGCCCAAGTGCTTTCCTCAGCCAAGGTATGAGTAACTTCTAAAAGATATTGCATCCTATCTCTCAGGTGAAGGTTGAATATTAGAAAGCCATCAATAACAGTTAAGAGGGCTTTTATGTATATGTATCAAATATTAACAGCATCAATATCCATCAAAACATCATGGTATGCTTGTTATAATGTCAAATCTGATTCAAAATTTTCACTCATTCATAGCAGACTGGAGATTATACTTTTGAAGTGACACTTGTAAAATGAATATATGACCTAAGAACAATTTTTGGAAATATTTGCCTAACACATTTCAGATCTACCACTGGGATGAGCAGAAACAGGGTGTGTGGCTTTCTCAACAGAAATCCACTCCTGACACCTTGTTTGGTAGACCTCAATGCTGGTGGCAGAAAATCACAATGAGATGTAACCCTGAGCAGCACTGCCAAAGGAGGGGATTTTGGTGAGAGCATAAGAGAAGGGAAAAAAAATCTGCTTAGTTTGGAAGTCTGCACCTTCTCTGGTGAATATAAAGGCAATATCTAAAGGGAATTTCACTTCTCTTTAAGGAAAAGCAATAGCTCCAGCGAAGAGGAGGTCTCACAGGGAAAGGTACTGCTTCGCAAGGTCTGGGTAGTCCTGGGGCGTATAACGCTGGGTGAAACCTAGAAGGTTGTGTATGTCACACGAGGTGCTTTTCCTATATTAATTTCTAGGACCTTTTTACAGGGAAGGTGAAGTAAAGTGATGTTTCCTATGAAAAACTGACTAATTCTTCCTCCCTCCCCACTCTCCACTCAAAAGGGGCTGGGTAGTAAACCCCACCATATGTATTTTTTGCCACAAGCTGTCTTCCTGTTCTGAGGACCACAGATCTGACTTGAAAGCTGCAGCCCTGAGTTCTCCCTGCATCTCTTCAGTATGTGAAAACAACTGAAAGCTGAACCTGAGCTGGCAGTCCTTCCTGAAAAAGGTGTTCCTGGTCTGAGAAGAGCAGAGGTATTCCTTTAGGAATTGTGGAAGCAGGGTGCAGTACCAAGACTTCATAGTGGTCTGGTTTCCTGAGCTGGAGCAATCTGTTTCTGAAAGCAGAATGGAGCCAAAGGAAGGTAACCAGAGCAGTCAGGTGACTTGAGAGCCTGTATTAGGAGTTTGTCTAGCCTAAAGCAAAAGGTTAAGGTTGCTCTCAGTAAGTACATACAGCAAGAAGTGGTATTTCACCTGCAGGACAATGCTACCACAAGACAAATATGTACATCACCCATGAATACATTCACAAAGGGTTTCTAACCATCAGAGAAGCAGCATTCTGCAACATCACCCTAGTGTAAATGCTGGGGGCCAAAATGCCCTGCCAGCTGTAAGAGGTCACTTCATTAATCTATGATTGCCTGCAAAGGCAGGGAATTTCTTTGCTTGACTCAAGACATCCTGCAGCTCCTGGTTGCATGGGTTTTAAGGGCCGAAGAGACTGGCTGGCTTGAACTTCTGTGTGATGCAGGCCGTAGGTCTCACCCAGTAACTCTCTCCTGAGCCAAGCAATTTGTCTGACTTAGGCATTATCTTACAAAAAGTCATTCAGTCATGGCATGAAGACGCCAGGATCCACTCCTTTCCCTGAAGTTTGTTATAGCTTTAATTCCTCCCAAATTGTTCACCAGTATCTTTGATTCTAATTTGGTTTTCCATGGACAAATAACATAGCCTTCTAGAGCAGGAAATGATCTTGACCTAACCAAGACTGCAATAAGCCTGGTTGTGAGAGGAGACAAGGGTAATACATGAACTGATCCAGCAAAGTTGAAGTTTTCAGTCATTCCTTCTAAGCTGTTCCTTCCATTTTTAGTCATCCTTCTGATGCTGTACCTTTATATTTTAGAACCTTGTTTGAAAATGATAAAATTACCTCGGTGCTGTGTTGCAGCAGAATCAGATTTGTGATTTCATGCAGTTTAGTGGTGAGGCTTTGTGACCCTCAGAAATTCTTCTTGTACATTGTGGAAGCAGAGGAAAGGGATAGACAGAGAGGGAGAAACCGCACCACCTTGAGAGAAGCCAGCTGCCCAGGGTATCTGCAGGCAATGAACTGAGGAGCTCAGCTACCACAGCCAGTCCTCACATACAGCAGCACCGAGTGTATTCAAAACTATTTTTTAAATGGTTAGGAGAGGAAAATAAAGGAAATGCAGGACAGTAAGGCACACAGTTTGGCTCCTGAATGAGAATGGCTGTCTCTGCATCTCTGAAGAAAAATAAAATGGGAACTCTGCTTTCTTTTTTTGACTGGCTTTGCTTTTGTAAAGTTTTGCTTTTTTGAGTTCCTGCCCTGTTTTAGTGGCTGAGGCTGGCATAAGCCTCATCATCCGAAAAACAAGGAATGTGGGGGATGGAAGGAAGGAAGGAAGGAAGGAAGGAAGGAAGGAAGTGCCTATAGCATCCAGAAGGACGATTAACTCTTTCTTTCTCTCTATATATGGTCTTGTTTGTCATTGTTTAAAGTAATGTGAAGACAAACAGGCAGAAGCAGAAGTGGCACCTGCAGTATGGAAAGAAATCACAGAACTCACTTTGTTTCTGGAAGAAACATTCTGGACCATGCTATTCTCCCTTTATCCAGACCTCTGAGACCCAGATGAAGCCAACCAGTTGTTCACAGCATCTGCTTCTGTTGGAGAGCACTGCAAATAGCTTCCCAGCAAAGAGATTTCTCTTTGGAAAGGATCACTGAACAGACAGAAAGACAAATTAAATTAGGAAGCATAAAGCAGAACGCCATGAGCAGAAGGCAAAAGGATACACTGACATTGGCGTGTGAATCAGATCGTTTGCAAAGAAGACAAGTGTACTTGTTTTTTTCAGGAATGTCTGAGTATTTTAATACTTTCAGGAAAAAATGATGGCACAGTCTGTTTAGAGGCAATGGGAAGGAAAAAGCAAAACAAAACAAGTGGGGCCATGAAACATGGTGCGATTTGCATCTAAATACGTTTTAGCGATAAGAACATGTTCAGAGGAAAGCACAGTATTGCCAGTTCACGAGACTTACTTTCTGATATCTTTGTGGGAACCAAATGAATTGCAAAACATCTGCAAGGTCCAAAGTGTCAATTATGCCTTTATGTACATGGAGGAAATGTCACATGATTGAGGCAGTCATTGGACATGGTCAATTGTAAGTTTTTATCCTCTGCTTAGCCTTAAAGCCTCACTCAACAGTCCCCTTAGACAAAGGCACTGTCAGAGAGGGAGATGGATCAGTTTGGCCACTCATAGGAGTCGCTTATCAGCACAGAAAGTGTCCCCGGCCTTGGACAGCTCTGACATTTTGTTTGCATATCCTGCTTCACTGGTGCTTCTAAACATCTGCTTCAAGATCTGTGCATCAAGAAGTAGCCTGGTGAAAACCGAACACAAAGCCCAGACACCAGCTAGGATTTGGAAAAGTAACCACGTAAGCAAGTGGGTTTCACAAGTTTCTCTCAGACCAGACCTACATTTTGTAGTCAGCTTTCTTCTCCAGCTCACAAGCAACAAGCTTTTAAAAAAATGCCAACTTCGCAGAAGCATCTTACAAGAACGTATAAAACTAAGTCATGCATCATTCAAGGATCGCAGGAGCTGCCAAACCAGAAGAATGGTTTTGAAAGGCCCATATGTATAACTGTGAATGCCAAATATCTTCATTTTAATGGCTTGCGTGTTACAGTTTATATTGAGCACTTTGACAAGTCCCAACAATATTCTTTCCGGATTTGCAAACTTGCATTACTTCGCAAGGAAACTTTTAAATCCAGCAACATTTGTACTATACAATTTGTGCGTGTTTTACTGCAGTCAACATCTGCAGCCAAACAGCATCCCTAGTCTGTAAAACTGCACAGAAATGCCACTGGCACCATTTCCAGCTGCACTCTGGGCTGGGGTCCCATCTCCAGTTTCCACTATCTTTCATCACTCTCCAGCCAGTGCTAGCCGTGTGCCAGACTTCATGCTTGGGTCCTTCGAAGCCCATACGGATGCTATCAGGACCTGTGTGCAGCACTCTTCTACAAGAAGGGGGCCCTGGGTGGAATTTTTGTGGCAGTTAATTAAGGATGTTTCCAGAGAGAGCCATCAGAGGACGTTCCAAAATTTAGCAATTTCTCCAAAGCCCCCTCTCTAGGTTTGTGGAACAGAACTCCAGCAGTCTGAACAGTGTGAGCCTCTGCACCTCCACAGCTGCAACCGGCGTCCTCTCGTTCCTGCATTACACAACCCCTCACGCCAACTGCTGGCACTGATGAGGGCTGTTGGGCTCGATACAGCTCCCTTCACATTAAGAAAGATTTGAGCTGGGCTTGTGATTGTTATTAGATATAATTATGACAGTATTGCATCACCATGGATGCTCATGTAAAGTCTGACATCTGCATACGTGTCTGGATTCACTTGAAGAGAGTGTCCCATCAGATGTGATGCCATTGGCAAGATGCAAGCTGGGTAAGAAAATGAGCAGTAAATGGGAGAAAGGGAGAGGGACAGGATGGAAAGTGTTTAATAACTAAAATTTTATGGCTATGTATGCTTCTGCTGCTGGACTGTGGTGTTATTGTCGGTGCTGACGCTGTATGATGCAGCCAGAGGAAAATAACAGAAGTTAAACGATGTCATTTGCACGCAGTCTGCTCCGTCCTTCAGTTGTTTTTTTTCTTCACTGAGTGGTCTCCGTACCAGCCCTAGCATTCATACGCAGCTCATACTTGAGCTCACAGAAATCCTGATGCACAGCTTGGCTGCTGCCAAGCCAAAACAAAAAACAAAACAAAAAAGTCCAGGAAGCCTGCTGCAGAGCTCAAGACCAACTTGTTGCAGCGTAAACGGGGCCTTGATTACAGCACATCCGGAAACAGCAGCTTGCTCGTGTGGAAACAGAGCCAAGCCAGGGCACTCACGTCAAAATAACCCTTTATAACAGCCGAAGTGGAAATATGGGTCACAACCCTTTAGGTGAACGATCCAAGCAGAGAGAGAAATGAGCAGAAAGCAAGACGTGCCGGAGGAGTGTCTGTCATTGTTTTGGAAAGCGTGCAGCCAAAACTGTAAATTGCATTGTATGCCAAAGATAAAATCTCTTCTGAATTGTGGAAGCCTTTGCATCTCTTTAACTCTGATTTCTATTTCTATACGTATATAGCTGTTGTCCTCCCCCCGCTGCCCACTTTGTGCCTCTCCCACTGCTGGGCTGCAGAGGATTTCCTGTCCTGCAGACCAAAGACCTGGAAACTGCTTACACATGCACGTGCCCACGTGAGAACAAGGCAGTTAGGCGCTTGTCCTGCCTAAAATACCAGCAGAGTGCCTGGCTGTGATTAATATGCAGGGAAAAAAAAAAGAAAAAAAAAGTATTAAAATTTCACTCTGGTTGTGGCTGGTTGTCATAACCAACAAGTCACGACAAGGTAACCCATCTGCGTAAATACAAAAACAACTGAAAAAAGGATGGGGTTTGCTCTGTTGTGGGACCAAAAGTTGCCTAGTAACCAAAATGAAGGTATGTATTTAAAGCTGTTGGATAAGCCTACCAATACAGGTATTCCAGGAAAGGATGAAGTATGTTTCACAATTCCAGGAATGGAAGGGAGTTTTATGAAGTGAACAGACGTGCATCACGTGCACAGCGAGATAAACCCACTGGACAGCTCTGCAGCGCAGCATGGATTTGGATGGCTTACGTCAGGCATGAATTTGGCTGCGCATTTTGTAGGGGAGCACAGGGGAAGATCATTCCAATAGTACAGTGCTTGAAGAGATGATTCCTGGAAACTGTTTTCATGCTGAATTTTTGGGCAGCAGTTTCACTGTGCCAGCAAAGCCTTTGTAAATAAGGGCTCTGCAAAGAGAACATTTAATACAGAGCAAAACCCCACAGCTGATGAGAGAGGCTATGGGGAATCAGTACTTATGGTGAACAAATCAGGCTCCAGCCTCCAAGAATCTCACTGTAGAAAAGCAGTAATTGCCAGGAGAGGTCAGGCTGCTGTCCTTCATCCACTGCCTCTGAAGCAGACAATGGCACGTGTTTAGGAAAATAGCCATAGAAAACACAGCTACAGACCTATCTGGAGAATAAGCTGTCTGTAACAATTTCTTATTTCTATGCTGGTTACAGGCAGGCTGTCTGTTATATGTGGATTTGTAAAATATGTTCAGCAAAGGCTTATACAGAAGGCTGGGTCCCACCTACAATAAAACGTGTTGCCTTTTACCAAGCATATGGGAAAACAACAGACACTAGGACTATACGATGATGGTTTCCTGTTCCTCTGGACTTAGTTTGAGGTATTGGTGGCACTTACAGCTTAACTCTGCCTGAAAAGTCAGGATCGAAAGCTACTGAACACGTTGGTCATTCCTGTTAGATGAAAAACAAATGGAAAGGACTGTTTCTCTTCCATCTCCCCTGTGCATCCACTGGAAGAGAAGCACACATTTGCTGGTCACACATAAAATAAACAGGTGCTTTCTGCTATCATTGTAATGAGGATTCATCGAGATCACATGCATGCACAGTTCCTCGCAGCCTGTTTTACCTCCTGTTGAAAGTGATGAAAGTCTTGTAACTGGGTTCAGTGGGAGCTCAGCTGTGCTTAGTGCTCTTCTGATTACAAAAATGGTAGGATGATGGTTGATGTCTCCTTGGAAACTGGCCTGCCACACCAATTCACTGCTAGATATTATGCTACACCCTGAAATTAATGGTATTTAAGCTATGAGCAGCAAAGACACAGATGTTTAAAATGGCAGCAGTGCCATTACTTGTGATCTTATGATTATCTTGTGATTTGTTTCTAAGAGTCACAGCTTCTGAAGCCATTAGAGTAGGTGAAAGTCGCAGCTTTTTGTTACAGAAAGTAGCTTATTAGTTCTGTTTTGGGGAGAAAAGAAGAAAAAACAAAAAGCTGGGAAGTGTGATCAGATTGCAAAGCATTTTGAAGGCCAGCAATAACTCTATCACGTGCACCTGGCATGTAATTGACTTCAGCTTGCAGCCTGTGAGCACTGCTGTGCCATTTGCTAGATTTGGGATGCTCACAGATGCGGTATGGCCAGCAATTTGAGAAGAGCAGCCCCATGAATAAAGCTCCGCACCTGAACCTCTGCCAGCTCTGCTTGCTTCTTCTCTGAGAGGAAGCTTGGAAAAAGACCCTGTCCTATGTAATGGCAATGCAGAGACTCTCCCAAGGAAACTGAGGATGGAGGGACATCTGGCTAGGGTGTGGTGATGTCATTGTTGTAAATTTTCTGTGTTTACCTATAGGGAGTCTGCAAACCACCTCATCAGCTTCTCTTTCTGATTAAGCAGGTAAGAGCTTAAGATGGTATTTTCCTTGCCGTATATTTTGGAGTTGTTAGTTAAGTAGGTTTGTTCCTAGCCGAGAAACAGTCCTTGTACCAGGCAAAAATCACAAATGAAAAGCATCATGCTCTGAGCCCTCAAAGAAGCCCTGCCATCCCTGATGTTACCAACAGGCACGCAGCTAGGTTTTAACCCAGTGCTCTGTGCAGGGGAACTGTGCTCTGTGCCTGCCAGCAGGCACACCAATGTTACAAGCTACTACTGATAGTGGAATGCTGCGTGTACTGGAACAGTCTCAGCAGCTGCAGGGCTAAGGGTGGCCATCCCTCAGAAAAGGAGACAAGCTGGGATCCGGCCAGTTCCCTGGCACATCCTTCTTCAAATCAGTCACTTGCTCCCCAGTCTCTCTGTTCACAACCTCTGTGTTTCTCCTCCTGCTTGGGACTCCCCTTTGCTTTGAGACTGCTGCCTCTTCCACAGCTTCGTTCACTGCTATTTCATTTGCTTTCCTTTTTTCTCCGTTTCCATATTCAGCAGCACAAAAACAACTTAAGTCAAGTTTTCCATACCTAATCAGCAATGTTAGGTCCCTCTGTTTCAATGAACCCAGCCTGGACCCTCTTGAAGATAGATTTTTGGCAACAACAAAGCACCAGCCAGCTGAAAACCAGGACTAGTTGAAAGAAACCCCATGAGGCACCCAAATTTTCTAAATGCTGCCACAATACTGCCCTTTATTTCTTAAATACCTTTATTAAATCTTCCTTCTTTACATTCCTAGCATTGGCCTCACTAGTTTTCTGATATTTTTTAGATCTTTTATAGGCTTATTCAAGTAGCTTTTACCAGTGTTTCAGTTCTGTCTCCCGTTTAAATACTCCCCCAATCCTTTTTTTTCCCCTGCACTTACCAGTCTGAGATTCTGTATGTTTTTGTTTTACTAAAACTAAATACTCATCATAAAAATAGTACATTTTGATTTTGTATAATGGTAGATCTTGCTCCTGGAACAACTCTGCCACCTCTCTTTGGCCAAATTACATGTACATCAACTCTTATTAATAAAATGTTATCTAACATGACATTCACAGTATTTAAATCTATTCAAAAATCAAAATTGAAATGCTTTAATTTTACTATTACTTCCTGGCTTTTGTGTGTGTGTGCATGTGCTTTTGTTTTGTTTTAAGCATTATACTCATTTTAAAATCACTTCAGGTGTTTTCTTTGTGCAATAAAACTAAAGCAGTACATGCTCAACTAAAAAAATCATCAAGGTTATTCATTATGTTCTCCTTGTTATCACTGGAGATTTAAACATGCCACATAATTGTGGCCAATTAAAACACTCACTGATTTCCATTCTAATTGCAGCAGTCTGGGCTTGGAGGAGTTTGGGATGGGTGGAACAGGTGCGATGACGACATGGGGAAAGATCTCAGTTTATTCTTACATGAAATAAATATATATTTTAGTGAAATAGAAATCAAACTTTAAGAAACTGAAGTTTCTAGCCCAACTGCATGGATAAGCATCTCAGGTATTAAGTGGGTCAGCACCCTTTCATTATTGCTTTCTTCAGCCTGATGATACAGATGGAACTCATGGTTCTAAAAATGTACCTGAGGTCTAGCTGCATGTTGTACAGAATTAATGAAGTGGAAAACTGACTCTGCAGTGCTGCCTTGAAAACACAATACTGGATACCAGCGGTCCCAGTGCTAGACAACTTGGTTGAAAAGTCCCACTACTGTGAGAAGGGGAGCAGCTCAGACATCTGAATTTTCCCACTCTGGTGTCATCTGCTCTCCCCCTTTAGCATCTTATAAGTGTTGCTAGCATTAGCTATGCTGGGCTCAGCGCTGATCTTGGAGGTGGATCTCACCAGGGTTGGACAAGTGCCTCCTCAGCCCCTGGTGGGTAGCTCTGGTCCAGGTGTCTCAGAAATGGACTGATTTGTTGTCATTTTTCAACTGATGATTTTTTCTATGCTGGAGATCAACACTTTTTTTTTATCTTGCTCCGCTCTGCTTTTCCAGGTGGATGCTGTGCAAGGAATGCCTGAATCCCAGACAGCCTGTGTGTGTGTGTGTGTATTGCAGCACAGATTTTACAAGATGTGCCCCCCTCCTGTAAACCCAGGGTGGTGACCCCCATCCTCTTCCACCCTTGGGTGATACTCTTTCCCTCGCAGTGCTGAACTGGTGCCAGTGAGAATTTTGGTCCTTCCTGTGTCTGCTTTCAGTGGTGTGCGCCCCATGCTGTGCAGAGCGTGTCTGGGGCAGCGCTGAGGGGCTCTGGTGCAGTGGAACCAGCAGAGGTGACACACATGACACAGTGGTGTTGTGGCCCTTTTCCCCACCGGCAGTGGTTTGGGTAGATTTGGGCAGTTTGGGGCAAATGAAGGAGTCATATCTCTTCCCATTTCACCACCTGCCAGGTTTAGCCCTTCCTGCTGGCTTTAATCAGCACAAAGACAAGTGTGCATCACTTCACATTGCAACATGATGCGGGCAGTTCCTATTGCAGGGCTGAAGCCTCCCCTTTGCATGAAGAAAAGGCTGGTTTCTGTACCTAGGCATCCAGCACCCAGAAAGGACCAACTGCTTTGCAGACAGAGCCCACCCCAGAGCTGCTGCTCCAGAACCCCAGGCTCGCAGGGCGGTGGGAAACCACTCCACCTGCACTGGGAGCCCCTGGCCTGGGGGAGCCTGCAGGAGGAGGGAGACCTTCAGGCAGCAGCACAGATAAGTGATGTGACATTGGGGTGTCCATTGTCCTTGATTATATTCCTCACCCATCCTCGTGCCTTATCTAATCTGCAGTACAATGGGAGGAAACGGCAATTCCAGATATCCCTAAGCTCCTCTTAAAAGCTTTCCACTGGCTGGTCTCTGCAGAGGACTGTGCTGCCTGTGGGAGAGTGAGTTAGTAGTAGATGTCTACCACCTTGACTCTGCTTTCATGCTTCTACCAGCAAAAGCTCTAGAGCTGTCTAATATACTCTCAAGCAAATAACCAAGACAAGCAGTAACAAAGATGATGGTGAAGGAAAAGAGCAGGTGTTGGAAAGGCCTGGATGTTTTTTGAAGAGGATTAAGATGAATCAAGCTTGGATCTGCAGAGACTTCCCCTTCCCACCCCCACCCCTGACAAGCCCAAAACACTCCCTGCCCTGTGAGCACTTCCTGCTCACTACTTCTGTTTACATAGTGCTTTTTCTGACCTCTCCAAGACTTTGCTTGCAGCTGGCAGCTTTAAGGCTCTTCCCATTCCCGTGCCTTCTCCACCTATATGCTTGTTTTGAATGTGGAGGATGGAGGGAGGAAGCACTTCGAAGACAGTAAAAGGAACAGTGTCTAAATGACAGAAGCCCCAAGGTGTTCATCAAGGTGGCAATAGCTCCTAACACGGGAGCACAGATCTCTTCTGCCACTTTTTCACTTGTGAGCATCATCCCATCAGATGAAGGTTAAGGGAAGTCCCGTGGAAGGGAAAGGAAGGAGCTTGTATTATTTCTTCTCCTCTTGCCTACTCCTAGAAACCTGGGATTCCTTGGAGGCTGACATGAGGCAAACATGAAACAGGCTCATCCCGGAGGAGCCTGCAGTAGCATCCTGGGTTGAATCCCCCTGCTGCAGCTGAAGCACTTTGTGTATCCAGCCAGGAATGGCTGGTGGTCCTGTCTCCACTCCCTGTTGTTGCTGGGGCCACCAGCATAAGGGGACTTGCAGCTGCAATGGAAACCTGTTTCAGCAAGCTGTGTGCATTAACCTCCTGTCCTGATTCACCAGAAAGGCAACAAGATGCATTCTGGAACCTCTAGGCTGTACTACCGCAGTGGATGGGACAACTTTCAAGCTAACTCTAATCCACATTCTCCTCCTTTAGAGTTTGCCAGTAGATAGGATTGGTTCAGGACACGAAGGGGGCAACTATTTACAGCAAGAGACTTTTCAAGACCAGGATACTGGGGCAGGCATGAAGGAAGGGCACCCCATCCCATCAGCAGCCTACGTGGGCATGGGTGCACCCCATCCATGGAGCAGCAAAACTCAGTCTTGCTTGCACTGACCAAGAGCTTCAGCTGGCTCTGCCCATAGCTTGTTGCTTAACCCAGGTGAAGCAATGAACCACACAACCCCAGATATGGCATATGCACGTGCAGAGATACATACATAAATATGTAACACCTTTGTACCAACATAAAATAGATTCTTGTGTATGTGTGTGTTTGAGCGCTTCTGCTTTGGTTAGTATCCATCCAACCAAACATCTTTGCTGGAAAACTTCCCAGGTTTTGTTTCATTTTACTATAAAGGAGACAGCTTTACCTCTGCCTAATTTTCCAAACATCTCCTGTGTCAGCTTTGCCTTACCTCCTCCTGAAGATCCCAGTGTTTAACAGGATGCAGGAATTTGTCATGCTGTTTGTAATGCCTTCAAGACACCCAGCTTGTTGTAGGCTAAAGTACAGACTGGCACCTTACCTAAGAGACGGGTCTGTAACGCCTGAGAGAGCTTTCTTTGTCTTGATGCTGGCATGTTTTGGTTTGGTTTTTAATCCTATTCATATCTGACGTGAGTTCTGCTAATGGCTGCAGCTCTCAGATTCATGTTTGATAACAGGTTTTGAAGTGGTTGTTGCTTGTACATCAAGCGTGGGGGCAGAGGGAGGAGCTGAGCCGTTGCCTTAGTTAGGTGGCCTCCTTGGCCGGGGTGGCTGCTGTATTGTTCAATAACTCTTACCATGTATTTTCCAATTGCTATATACTTTTTTCCCCATTCCTTCAGAGCACTTTTCCACAAACGCAGATCTTTATTTTTAGGAATCCCCTTGTGTGCCCAGGCTGTAGCACCTAGCATTTCCCCTCCCTCTGAAAGATAAACCTCAACCCCACCAGCTAACAAAGCCCCTTGGCGGGACACCACAAAAACAGTCATGGGTGGGAAATGCAAGGTGAGGATGTGAAGGCGGCTGGTGTGCCAGATACCCAACCGGGATGCAGCCAGGTGCAAAGTGCTCTTACCGTATGGAAAGCCACGTCTGCTCTGCTCCTGCTTCATTCCTGTTCCACTTCTGCTCTGCTCCTGCTCCACTCAATGCATAGGCAGGAGCTGTGGGAGCTTGGCCCAGGCCTCGCAGGAGGGGATGGATGACGGCTGCTGCTGCTTGTGGCTTCGAGAGCAGCATAGAAAGGACCTAAGAAAGAAGGCGGAGGGGGGAGAAAAAAAAAAAAAGCAGGAAAGAGCTTATGCTTGGATGTCTAGGGCCATCTGCCACCACAAAAAAAGTACAATACTGGATTCTTGAAATGTAAAAATAGATCTCAAAAGAGACATGTTTTAATGAACTGAGCACAAAGAAACATGGTCGGAATAAACTGCAAACAGAAGCAAGGTTCAAGGATCTGTTTGTTAAATGAACACCCAAAGCCAGAATATGTTTTTAGTGCTGGAGAATGCTGGCTGGCTGGTTTCGGCTGCAGCCTGCGCTCTCGTTGGGATGCATGTGGGAGAAGGAGCCGGTGAATGGTGGCCCTTGTTTGTCCTCTCTTGAGGAATCTAATTATGTATCAATTGATTTCAAAGCCCACAACAGTAACTCTCTAGCAAACACTCACTCCCAGACATTGTTCTCGTTTTCGCCCGGTCATAATTTATTCACCTCCGGTCTCAGGGAGGTGGCAGCCCCCTCCCGACCCCCCCGTGCCCACCGCCCCCTCTCCTTGCGGCTCACCCTGCAAACCCCCCCCGGGGGGGGGGGGGGTGCAAAACACCACACGGCGAAGCGGGGGGGGTGGGGTGCTGCCAGCGGTCACCTGGCGCTGCAGGACGCCCCCTCCCCAAACCCCTGCCGCTCCCCCAGCTGCCGGGGGCACCGTGCGTGTGCCCCGCGTCCCCCCCGGCCCCTCATGGAGGGAAGGGCCCCGCGGGACCAGGCGGGGGACTCCCCGCTCCGTCCCACCGCCGTCCCCTCACCGCCGGCCACGAGCCTCCCGTCAGCGCCCTCCCGTCAGGCAGCGCCCGCCGGCGGGAGCGGCCGCGAGCCCCGGGGGACGGTTGGGGGGGGGCGCGCGCCTCTTCCCGCGCGCGGGCGCGACCCCCGCGCCACTGCCCGCGCGCGGGACCGTGCACACCTGCGCGGAGGTGCGCGGGCAGAAACGCGCGCCGTATTTTTTTTATATTTTTTTTTTGCAGGAGCAAGCGCGCACACACGCATGTATGCATGCAGACGCGTGCACGCGCGCATATATGCATGCCCAAACATGAACGCGCACATGCACGCGCAAACGCATGCATACGCACACACGTGCACGCGTGCCCGTGCGCAAACACGCATGCACAAACATATACACGCGTAAATGCACGCACAAACACACATGCACACACAAACATACACAAAGACACGTGCACGCACAGTCATGCATGCGCAAATGCATGCACGAGCCCGCACGCACATACAAATGCACGCGCACATACACGCGCACATGCACACACATGCACGCAGCCGTGCACAGGCTCCCCCCCACCCCCAGCAGCAGTCCCCTCCGGCTCTGCACAGCCCCGGCGCTGCCCCCCCCTCCCCCCCGGTACCTGCCGGCGGCCGGGGGCTGCAGCTGAGCCCACGCAGCGGGCGGGTTACAATGGGGCTGGCCCCGGGGGGAGCCTCATAAAAGGAACACGTTTCAGCTACAAGCTTCCCCCAGCTGGCCCCCGACTTCACTCCTCGTTCCCTCTATGGAGAAGGGATGGGGGGGGAATTGGCTTTTTTTTTTTTTTTTTTTTCCTTCTCTTTTTCGGGCCCAACCCGTTGCTTTCACTCCGAAATCCTCCAGCTTCCCCAGTTTAAAGGGAAGAGTCCCGGGGGGCGGGGGGGCAGAAATGACAAAAGCTCAATCCCTGACAGTTTCCCATTGCATTTTGGCCCATTGCATCCTTGATTATCCCTTTCCCCAGGGGAGAAAACCGATTAATTTTTGCAATACACCTTCAAACGACCCTATCCCTCATCCCCCGGATTTCACTAAGCAGCATCTGGAAGCGAATCCATCCCCAAATGTGTGTCCCCCCTCCCCCCCCCGGCACAGCAGCGCTGGGGGCCGTGCCCCCCCAGCCGCTATTAAGCGCCTATTACAGCGGGGGGACACGGGCAAGGTGCGGATTTAAATGCAGTCCCCCCCCCCCCCCCGCCAAACGCAGACAATTTTGATGAGTGGGTTTTTGTCCGGATGGTTTGTAATGGTGCCTGTTTTGGGGTGTCCCGGGGGGTCCGGGAAGCTTTAATTCGCTCACAAAGGCTCATTTGCAGGTCAATGCCATGGCACACTCGCCTCTCCCCTTTGCCTAAATCTCCTTTTGTTCCTCATCGCCTGCTCCTCATGCCAGATGGCCGCGGAAAATGCTAATTTTCTCTCCCTCTCTCTCTCTCTTTTTTTTTTTTTTTTTTTTTTTTTTTTTTTTTTTTTTTGCATTTAATTGCGGCCCTTTGCAGATGGGGGCCGCGGAGTGTGTGCTTCATTCAAATGAGGTTTGCTTTTTGGTTTCCAGGCACGTTTCTAAAAGTCCGATCCGAGTCAGGCAGGGATTAGTTTGACAGGGAAGTGATCAGATTAAAATCCCTGCCTGAGCTCGGCCTCCCCGCTCCCTCCCTTCGCAGCCCTGCTCCGTCCTGCCAGCCAAAAATGGGCAAAAATAGAAAAAAAAATGGGGGAAAAAAGGGCAAAGCCTTCTCCTCCTTGAGTGATTTGGAGTGAAATAAGCCCAAATGCAGGCAGGAAAATCCATCTTATTGGGAAGATGGGAAAATGAGCTTTCCTTACCATCAGTAGGTTGGTAAAGATGGATTGGGGCTGAAAATCATAGGATTGGTCACGTTGGATAAGCCCTTGAAGATCTTCGAGTCCAAGAGTCCACCTGGCCTGAGTGCCACCACTAAGCTGTGTCCCTTATCATCCCCTCTTTTGGGATTTTCCTCCCCAAAACCCAGTGTTGGTGTGGGTGGGATGCGGGTGCCACCGGTGGCCTGGTGACTGAGAGGGCACCGGGCAGTGTGGGATGGGGACCGGGACTGGGCACAGCTCCCCCCCTCAAGCCTGCAGGGGAAGAGGGAGGTGTATGTTAAGTCATATTAGGGTTAGAAAAGTCTTAAAAGCTGCTTGACAGTGCAGAGAGACAAACTTATCACACAGGTTATCATTTTGTGCTCCTTTACAGGCCTATGCTTTATTTTTTCCTTATGGTTAGTTTGTTAGAGCAAGATGCTAACTGTTCCCTTGCTGACTTCGGAGCAAATTAGCCAACTGCTTTGCCTTAATTACCCGTGGTTATCTGGCTTAATTAAAGCCAGCCCACAAATGCTGACCCAGGTGTGCTGTGTGCTGGCAAACTGTAGGCACCTGGAGCTGCTCTGGAACAAGGGGCTGCTCTCAGGTATTATAAATATATAGATATGTGTGTATGCACACAATCAGGGTTTTTAAGCTTTTGAGGTTTGGATAATATATATGGTGTTTTGTTTTTGGTTTTGTTTTTTTTTTTTTGGTGCTTAAGAAAAATGCTCATTAAACCAAGAATTACTCTTTGTGATTCACTTGTTCCTTAAGAGAGAAACTTCAGGCATCAGTTCTGGGACTGTGGGGTAAGGAGCTCTGTGATGCCTTTTTTTTTTTTTTTTTTTTTTTTTTGTACCAGGTATAGAGTCTGAGTAATTGTGTGTGTGTGTACACGTGTGTGCAGATCTCTTTTTGCCTCTGTCACTGCTGGGGAATCATAGCTCTGGACTGACCTGAGCTGGTATAAGCGAACAACTGCATTGCACGGGGTGTTGGTGCTTGACAACTCATAGTGAGTAGGTGGAAACAGGCATTCCCCTTGGGATGACTAGCAAAAAATAAAAGTACATTTACTGTGGACAAAGACTTAGCCCTAGTATCCCTTAGATCTTTAGTAATTATTTCTCTTCCCCGTTTTTTTTTTTTTTTCCATTACTTTTAAATTCAAGTCGGGGAGGGGCAAATCCCATATATTCTGGCTTTCTGTTTAAGTTAGATTTGTTTCTCTAAGAATTCAAGAACATTTATTTGCTTAAAGGCTTGCCAGTAAAAAGGCCCCAGGTCTAATCCCCTTTCTGCTACACACCACTGAAACTTAGGAAACTCTTTGCCTATTGACTTCTTCACGTGGAAACTGATCCGCTGAAAGCAAAAAGAAACCATTTCTTGGAGGGGGGGGAGAAAAACCTCTGAAAGTCTGTTTTGAAGAAGTCGTCGTCCTTGGCCTGTGTAGTAGCAGCAGAAGCAAAGGCTTTTTGATCCTCAGATTTGTAAACTTGTAGACATAATAATGCCATTTCTCTAGTGTTAGCAGGTGTCCTGTCTGGAAGTTGCTGCCTCAGCCTCCAGCAGAGCTGGGAATTAGAAAATTGTCTGTCTTTCCTGAACCGTGAAGTGCTGCTCTTAAATAAAGGCCAGGTCAGATGTTAAAGGGACATTCTTGTCTTCTGAAGCCGAAATAATCTACAGTCACGTCGAGAAATGAAGGCATCCTCCTCCCAAAATGGTCAACCTCTTTATCTCCCATTATATTCCGCAGGGTCAAGAAAAACTCTGTCCATGCGGATGTTTTGCAGTATTTCTCCTCAGGCTGTACTCATCCTGCCTCTGTACAGCTGAATTACAGGGAAATACAGTACCTGGGGAAGGCTTTTTTTTTTTTTTTTTTTCTTCCCTGTTGTCCTTCCTGTGTCTCTGACAGAACAGTTCAGTGAATACAGATCAAGCTTCAATATAAATTCTGTTTTCTCTCTGCTCATTAATAGATCTCAGATGAAGCCTTTTTTTTTTATTATATTTGGTAAGATTAACAGTCTAAAGAGAATTTTGTAGCAAGTCCTCAAAAATCTTACAGGCAGGCATAAAACACACACCCCTCAGCACGTCCTCTTTTAATTTGCAGCTAATTCCCTCTGATAAGGGAATTATCAGAGGGAATTATTGCACTTTTTTATGGGTGTTTGGTAAAAGTGGTTTTATGGAAGTTATCCCCAAATATCTCTCCAATTTGCCCCAAAAAGATGGTTGCTGCTGCCTGAAAGTGCGTTAGGCCAGACAGTAAGCACAAACTGCAGCTTTTATTTTATTTACACTGTAAAAAGGCTGCTTCTTGGAGAAGTGCCCCAGCTTGGGAGCGATGCTGATGGGGAGAAGGGCTTCTTGCTTGCTGCTGGGGTTCCCCCTACTATGCACTGGAAGGGGGGTGTGAAATTTGGCAGAGGGGTGGGCTTTGTGTCAGGAACATGCCTCTTGCCACCCCTGTGCAAATTAAATAACAGTGTTTCCCCCCCCAGTGCTGTCAAACCCTGCAATACTCAGTAACCTGCTGCACTCCTTGGGCTTGGGCACCCAGCTGGGGTTAAGATCTGGCTCTGCCACTGATTTTTATGGGTGATTCAGGGAAAAATCACTTCATGGCTTTGTTTCAGATCCCAGACTGTGGAAGAAAACCAGCACTCACTGCTCTCCCTGATGCTTATGGGAGCTTTAAGGTGAGCATTGCTGGGTGCATCCCTAGCTTTTGGTACACAGAGCTTAACCTAGCACTGCCAAAGTCTTCACTGATAACATGCCTCCAGCACTGTGCCTCCTGGATTCATTTTAACTGGTTGAAAGCATTTTAAACTGGCCAGACTGGTGGCACCGCTAAGGTCTGACATCAGGTGTAAAATGCAAAACACAAAATTCTGGCTGAAAGCTACAAAAGGTTTGGTCTTAGCACAAAATATGGGCATCCCTCTTTGGAATAATATGTATCCTGGCTTGTTTGGTTAGTGAAACAAAAATGGGTTTAGCCTAAGGATGGGGGGAGGGGGGGAGGGGCAGGCGAGAGACCCCCAGAAGTTCACAGAAGATTTTGGTGTTACCTTTGTGAGAGAGCAAAACCTGCAAGCTGTCACCCAAAGCTTTGAGGACCCACAGGTGGTGGATGGGATGCTGCACAGCCTAAGTAGAGCTGAAGCTGTGCTAACTAGAGCCACCTTTGAAAACTTCTTGAATGAAAGTCCAAGGGAAAACAGACTTTGCTAAACCAATTACCCTCGAATGTATGAAAACAGCTTAATTCATGCTCATTGTTTTCCAGAGTGAACTGCTGTAGGACTTGTTTCCTTGTGTGTCTCGAGCTGTCTAATGTGACCCAAGCAGGGGCTTCCCTGTGTTGTTTTTTTTTTTTTTTTTTTTAATGTAAAAATGGGACCAGGTGGTGTTGGTGAATTTGTTGTGGGGGCCATTTGGGGGTTCATTTGTTTGTGTTTGAGGTGAAAGGCTTGCATGTATGTTGTCACAAAGTGGCATGCAGGCAGGGCTGCATGCTCCTGTCCCTCTTGTCCAATAACACTCCAAAATATCTGGGATCAAAGCATCTTCCTTCTCAGAAAAACCTCTTTGCCTCACATCATGGCTGGGCACAGAGAAGAGTTCCCAGGGTTACTGTCGTGGAAAGGGTGGTAGGAGCCAGAGTCTGGTGTCGTGGTGCTGCATATGCGTGATTTTGGGAGATCGTCCCAGTCCCCGCCTCAAGAGTCGGTGGGGATGGGGGTGTGGCAGAGTGAAAAGCCTTGTCAAAGCTCATGTAGTGATTTCTGAGTGTTAAAGACTGGGGGGGGGGAGGGGAGAGAGATGTTAAATGTTTTAAGGTTTCTTTTTTAGGTGGCACCTGAGAAATGCTCTGAGGTGCTGCAGAGCAGGGCTGAACTTTAAATGTGGCATTTGCTGCCACATATGACACAAGAGGATGGGTGAGCGATGCTCAGGGCTGCAGGAAGGGAAACCAGGAACGGCAAGGACCAGGGAAGACTTTGGCTCTGCCCCCTTGTGTCTGTGCATGATGATAAAATCTTTTTAATTAAATGATCGCACTGAGTGCACAGGGTGAACGGTGCTCGCTTAATGAGCAGTTGCTCAGTTTGGCTTTTTCTCTCCATTCAATGGACAGTGCTGGGTCTTATTAACTTCGCACTGTTCAAGCCCTGCCCAAAGACATTAATAATTTCCCTGCTGGATTTATTTTGTGCAGCTCGTTGTAGTATTGGAGTGCTTTTCAAACACGAATGGATTAATATATAAGCTGTGAGTGCTGTTATCTCTATTTAATGATGGGGAACCAACATAAAGAGAGATGGAAGTGAATAATTGAGTTCTGGTCTGAGATGCTCCATAGCCAACCATTTCCAAGCTCTCCTCTTCATGTAGCCAAAAACACATGCGGAACCTAAACCAGCCGTAGCCCTGCTTCTGCTCCACCTGCACCCCCTTACCCCAACCCACATGCTGCACAGTGCTGTCCCTGCGTCCCCACAGCTTGGGTCCCCATGACACCACAGATGCAGATGTGAGGCTGTACGACTGCTGGTTTCCAATCTTCCTGGAACAGAGGCTTGGCTGTGCTGACAGGGAATAGGGCTCCAAAACTGTGTTTGTCCTGTGCCTATGAATTAGAGCTATTTTTAATCTTGTAGCCAGGCCTGCTTAAGAGGTTTTATGGCCACTGCAGCTCTTCAAACTGCTTAGCATCTTCCTTTCTCATCTGTTTAGTAAGTGTTAACCAGAATAGCAGATATAATTCTATCCTTTTATCTTACAAAGATTTTGGGATTGTGTTTGGGTCTGGTTTGTTCTGAAAGCATGTACAGAACAGTTCTGAGGGGGTACGGGCTGTTGGCAGGGAGGCATGTATGCATTAGTACCTATATGCATGCACTACTACTTTCTGGTTCTCTGCTTAAATGTGGTCAATTCAATTTCTTCACCCCCTCACGTGTGTCCTTTGCCCGGGTCTACTAAGCAAACACAACCAGTTGTAAGTGAATTAAGCATTTAGTGGATTTATTTTATTTCTATACTCGAATGTAGGAAATTATGCTTTAAAAATTACCATTTTCCCCCATCCTGTTACCTACACCTCATGCTCATTAGAGACAAATATTTGCTCAAGAAGTGGAAAGCAGCTTTTTTGTTTATTCTAAGTGATAATAGAACAAGTTTTGGCCCAGAAAGAAAAGTCGTGGCTAGGCAGGAGAATGATTCCCAGCATCAACCATATGTTGCATTCATCTAACTGAAGTGGCTTAATTACTGGTAGATGTTGCTGTGCTCATAAAGATAGCGCCAAGCTTTCTGCCAAAGTTGTTTGCTGATAATTGCATTTCCTGGGGGTAAAGGGGGTCCAAAAGACTTTCTCCTGATGAGTTTCCCTTTCAGTCTCCTGCTTAGGTAGGCACCACGGGGTTTGCATTGGGAGATGCTTGCCTGAAACAAAGCTCTGGAGGTCTCGCAGCATTAAAGCTCCTGTCTTGGAAGTGCAGCAGCAGTCTCCCAAATGTGCAGCTTTCATCCCCTGGAGAGGGAGCAGTGGTTTGGGGTAGGTTATTCCTCTGAGAACATAGCTGGCTTCAGCCTAGGATGGAAGCAGCTCAGATATAGACCTGTCTTTTTGTAGCTGCAGTGAGCTGCAAGCTTGCTCCTTCTAGACCCTTGATATCTTGCATCCTTTCCAAAAAATACCCCCATCGTGAAATCCAGAGTGGGATTTGGGATTTCTCACTCAAGGGTAAGCGGGCTGGCCGTAACAACGGGCAGCCTCCCTCCGCTTCTGCCTATGCATTCTCATGATAAAGGGCACTTTAAAGCCCCTCTGACAATGAATGAGTCCTAGTTAAATATTTCAAGAACTTCTTTACATGGTTTCCTCTGATGCATGTACTGTTGAGACATCTGTCTTCAGTACTAATAAAGTAGTCTAGATTTAAAATGAACTTCATTGGATTGCTTTGAAACTATAGGCACATATGGTTCATAATTAGCTGGATATCTCTTATAGTTAAATGATTTTTTCCCCCCTCTCTCTCTCTCTCTGTCGCCCATTCGCATCAATAATAGAAGCAAACAAAGTTCCAATTGTTCCCTGTTGCGGGACATTATGTGCCTGAATAAATGGATGTTGGCTGTGTCTACATGGATTTGCCATATGGCTACAAAGGCCAAAAGAATAGGGGCAGTGTGCTTTGTGCCGGGGCGAGGCGGGCTGGGTGGAGCAGGGTGCGGGGCGGCCGCACACCTTCCTGCCCCGCATCCCATGGGGCTGGGCTCAGGCACCAGAGCTCCTCGCCTGGCCCGACAGCCCCCTGCCCATTCTGCTGGGATGCTCTGGGGACACCTCGGCATGGCTCCTGCGGCCGAGGTATTTGGGAGCTCGGAGCGGGGATTTTTTCATTGCAGAAAGTCCTATTATGAGTGGGGGGCTGGGACAATGGAGGTCCCAAAGGCACCTGCTTTCATGAAAGCGAGAGAAAAGCCCATAAATCCTGGAGGATCCAGCTGCCTCACTCCGGGTATTGTTGGCTTTCAGAAGGAAAGGGAAAAGCTATTTTTCTTTTCAAAGAGGGGGGAAAATCGTATTGAGGCAGCGGCCACTGATGCGGGCGCGTAAAATAATCCCGTTCTGATTAAGCGATCATGGAGCTGGAGGTAATCAATGTTACTTTTACAGCCGGGAGCGTTTCGTGGCCGTGACGGGGGGGCAAAGGCAAGCTCTGCGGGGGCCAGGGAGCACTGATGCGGGTTAAACCCTCGCCCTTCTTCTCCTGGCTGCCCCCCTCTCATCCCCCCCAGCTCCGTGAAATGGCATCATCGCGCAGCTCCTAGGGCTTAAAAGGGACAAATCCAGCCAGCCGCTCCCCTCCTTTGCTCTCCGGCACCACCTGCGGCCAGGATCGGGCTCCCTGCGGGTGGTTGCCCCCCCCACCCCCCAGCATGGGGCTCAGGGCGCGTGCCCAGGGGTGACCCCCATGAGCTGCACAGGAGTGCGTAGCTGTGCCAGCACCAGGTGCTGTGCTCATGTGTTTTGCCTGGTGGCTGTTCTGCTCCCCACTTACACATATAGCTGGAATCACAGGATTTTCCTCAAAATTAATGCCGGGCTTAGACCAGAGGAATGGGGAAGCTTTTCCCTACAGTAGCCTGGGGTGGGGACATGCAGGTTGCAAGGGTTGCCCCGTACAGAGCCTGCTGAGGGTCTGTGCCCACCCCTCATTCTTCCCCCCTTAGTGTGGGGCAGTTCCACACCCTGGAGGGGTCTTGGGGCCAGCTTTGGCAAGAGGAAAAGGGAAAAACAAGTGTAGAAAGGCTGAATTTGGGGCTTCTATGGGGTGCATGTTCCCCATCTCACTTTGTTAACTCCAGCAGCGCTCACACATATGTTCACAAGCCACCAACTCCTTTCCTCCAGCAACCAGGGGCAGCTTTGAGCACAGGGGGGTGTGGATGCAGCCACAATGCATGGAGCAACACGGGCTTGGGCCCCACTGATCACAGCCACCCCCCCGGGACATCTGCACAGCACACACCAAGCAGCATTGCAAGGGTTTCCTGGATTTTTTTATTATTACTATTTGAAGTTGTGGCATTATTTGCAATGACAGTGGTACAAACCAACTCAGGAACCATTAAAACAGTTTTGTCTTCAAGTAAAGTCTAAAAAATGTTTTGATTTCGTAACTACATCTTGTGAATGCAAAAAAAAAATCCCACTATAAAAATAAATTTACATTTTGTAAATAACAAAAGCAAATATAGTGCCCTTTGGCTTAACCAAAAGAAAAAAAAATGACTATTGGATGTCAACCAGTTATCAACATTTCTGACATAAATAGAAAATATAAGTTAGTATAACTCTTAAAAAACGTTTTTGTACAAATATACACTTGCTTTTTTCTTTTTTCCTCCACCTTTTCATTTTTTTTTCTTGCACTGAGAGCTCAGAGATTAAACATTTCATATAAATGACTTTTAAAGCTTTACACTTTTGACCAGTGTACTCACATTAGGCATAATACATTTCTATATAGAACGTAATACATTGCACAGTTGTACGGTAACACTGCTCCGTGCGCGGCCGGGCGCTGCGCCTGCGGCTCCGGCTCCGCTCCGGTTTCGCTCCGGCTCCGCTCCGGGGCCCGGGCCGGGCGGGGGGGCCCCAGTTGGCCGTGCCTGGGGGGCGCCTCGCCCCCGGGGCTGCGCGCCTGTCCCGTGGGTGCCGTAGTGCAAAAATCTAGGGGGGGGGACGGGGAAAAAAAAAAATTATGATGGGGTAAGAAAATTAGTAGGAAGCCCACTCCCGAGCATCTTCCTCCCCCCACGGGTGCTCCTCACCTGGCTCACCGGAGCCGCTTGCGGGGGGTCTGCTCAGCCGGCACGGCGGAGGGGGGGGACGCGCAGCCGGGGGGGCGCTCGGTCGCTGCCTTGGGCTGCGCCGGCCGTTTCCTCCTGGCGAAGAAATCTGGAGGGGGGGACGTCGAGAGAGGGGGCGTCAGCAAGGCGGAGGGGGTACACCAGGGGGGAAAAAAAAAGGTGGGGGAACCCAACTCCCCGCTCCCCCCGTCGGGGCACGCACCTGTGATGCGGGTGGCGGGGCTGCTCCGTCTGGCGGCGCGGCGGCGGGGAGCGGGGGGCGCGGCGCGGTTCTCCCGGCTCAGCCGCCCCCCCGACGCCCCCGGAGCCCCCTTGCCGGCGGCGGGGGGCGACGGTGCCGGGGGAGCCCGGCGCAGGGGGACCCGACGGCGCCCCACCTGCAGGGTCTCCCGGTAGAAAGCGGGCACGGCGCCGCCTTCCACCTCCTCCCACCGCAAGCGGCCGGGCGCGGGGGGCAGCGGGGTGTCGGTGTGGAAGTTGTAGTCCCAGCGGCGCTGGTCGGCCTCGCCCATCTCCCGCAGGCGGCTCCGCAGCTCCCGGCCCAGCTCCTCGTGGTCCACCGGCCCGAAGAGGCTCCTGCAGACGGCGCTGCGGTCGTGGCCGGCCAGCAGCGCCCGTCGGGCCGCCAGGCGCTCCAGGGCCGGGGGGCCGGAGAGATGCACGTCGGCCATGGGTGCGTGGAGGGGGGGGTGCGTGGCTGGCTGGCTGCGTGGGGGCCCCCCGCCGCTCCTCCTCGCCGCCCGTCCCGTCGCGTCCCGCAGCCCTGTCTCCCCGCCTCTGAGCCCCTTCCCCCGGCCGCCCCGCTTTTAAACCCCGCTCCCCTCGAGGCCGAGCAAAACACCCATTAGCAGCACGGCGTTGCCCTGCCAGCAGCCCGCCGCGATTGGCGGCGGCCCCCCCGCCGCCCCCCCGGCCCCCGACGGCAGCCCTCCTGCCCGCGCCCTCCATTGGCTGCGCCGGGCAGCGCCGCTCCGCCGCCGGCCGCATTGGCCCGGCCCGGCCCGGCCCCGCCGCATCGGCCCGGGGGGGGCGGCCCCGGCGCTGGCCCGGCCCCGGGGGGGCGGCCGCGGAGCTCCCCCGCCCGCCGCCGCCTTTGTCTGCCGCCGGCCGCGGCTCCGCCGCCGCCTCCCCGGCGATTTTCGGGCTTGTTTTTATCCCCTCCCTCCTGCCTTGCCAGCCCGGAGGGGGGTGTGTGTGTGTATGTCTGTGGCATCATCGTTATGTTTCAGCCTTTTTACTTTTTTAATTATTATTTTTTTTTCTTTTCCCCGAGGGGACGTTTTGCAGCATCCGTAGGGCGCGGGGGGGGGAGGGGGGGGGAGGACAGTGGGACCGCTGCCGGCTCGGGGTTTTTATTACGCTGCTGCAAAACAAAGCGGGATGCTTGCAGATCTCAAAACAAGCTGAGGGCTATTTTTAAAAATAGGACTGCTCGGCTGCATGGAAGTAATAAGTCGCAGCCTCGCTGAATAGAAATACATGAAAACCACAGCATTTTCCTCTCCTAACTTTTAAACCCACATAATACATGTTTGTTCACTGCAGATGAACTAATCTCGCTATTGTGTTGCCACGGATCAGCTGGCTTGCACTTCACATTTTCTGCAGGTCACTGCAGTCATTGCCTTTTGTTGTTTTGGGATGGGGGAGCGCAAAAGGAAGGGGGGAGCAGAGGGAGCATGATTGGACACGGTGCCAAGACTGGGCTTGGAGCACCATCATCGGAGGCTCGGTGCCACGGTGAGCTTCTCTGCAAGCAAGGAGGGAAGATATGTATACAAGATGCCCTTTGCCCCCTCTGCGAGCAAGGAGGGAAGATAAGTACCCAAGATGCCCTTTGCCCCTCTGCACTGTTTTCCCTGTGTCTGTGGCCATTGCCAACCACATCTTAAGCCTCACTCCCAAGGAGTGGCAGGGCCCAGTGGCGCCCCCTGTTTGGGACCCGTAGTGTCCCCAGTTTGGGACCCATGAGGCCAGGGAGGGGCCTTTCAGCACCCAGGCTTTGAAATGTCACGGTGAGCTTGGTCTCCCAACATCATTTCTGATGTCTGTGGGGGCAGGAGGGCTCTCAGGCAGAGCTCTGTAGGTCTGTAGCTTTGCAGTGGTGAGAAGACGACACCACAAACATGTTCAGGGTGCAGGTCCTCTGGGCACGCTTTGGTTTGTGGGTCATGCCCCAGGTCACTCACTTCACAACTCAGTAGCACAGGTGCTTTAGAACAGGTGAAGGCGTTTATACTTTTTAAGATAGCTGTTTGGGTGTGTCTCAACAGGTACTCTTGGTTTCTTGTGTGAGCCAGACTGATGTGGAAGTATCACAGTGTCCTTCCTGAAGCGGCCCCCAGGAGGTCTTCTGGCCCAAGGGATATCGCCCGAGCAGCTCCCAAGAATGGGTGGTAGGTGAGTGTGGATCAGCGAGGGTCAGGCCAGGGCAAGAAGAGAAGGCAAGGAACCATGCTACTTGTGACGGGGGAGTGCGTTGGCCATGGCACCATGTCCAGCTGAGCCACCTCTCCCCACCCAAAGGGGCGGGCTGGGTTTAGAAATAAACTGCACAGAGCGGGAAACCTGCTGAAAAAGTGCTCTCTATTCAAGTCAGAGCAAAATGGTGGTGGTCGAGTCCCTGCAGACAGGAGCTCTTTGTGAGGAGCCCTTGCTAACCTGCTGTGGTCCTCCTGGACGCCTTTCCTGTTTTCAGCCTCCTTGGTTTTATGCATTCCTGTGACAGAGGCTGAGCGAGCAAACTTCCCTGCTATTTGCAAGATGTGGGCGTGCGCTCTGAAAACCTTCGTCTCAGGCCTTCCAAAGCATTTTCGGAGGTTAGCCAATATTTACGTAGCGCTCGAGGGATGCGAGGAGCTCTGCTTTTAGCAGGAAAGTGTTTGCAGGGGTTACCGCGGGTGGGAGGCTGCTTTGCCTTCCAGCTCACCTGGGAGGTAATGCAGGTCGAGTTCAAGGTTTTAGTGTCTGGTGGACTAAAATCTTCCTCATTCCTGGTGCTCTCCATCTCTTTGACGTGATTTTATTTACTTATTTTGTGTGTGTGTGTGTGTGTGTCTGGTAATATTACATTGGTGGTGACAATGGGGGGGACTTTCTGCTCGCAGCTGCCATTTCTGGCAGTGTCTGAGCTTATCTTCTGCATGGAAGATGAGCATCTAGCTTGCGCATGAAGGGAGTGCTGTCTGCACAGAGATGTGGTGTAAATTTAGTGAGTTTGTGAACTTTAAGGCCAGAGGGATATGGTATGAGCCACTAGATGAGCAGTTTACCCAACATGAGCCACAAAGCCTTACCCAAGGGCCCATTCACTTCTTTGGAAATTCCCACTCCAGTGTAGAGTGGAGGAGTCATCATTACGCTTAGAACAATGCCTGTAAGAATGAAGCATTTTTGCTCAAAAAGGCCGATTAGCTCTGCATACCCAGAACCATATCTGCTGATGTTGGAGAAAACAATGACTTGAGTATGTATTCCTGCTGGCTGCTCTGTTTTGGAGGGTGAGGGAAGGAAAGCGAGCTCCTTTATGGCTTGTATATCATTGCAAGGATTGTGACTACAGGAGGTTTACTGTGTTTGTTCCTGTTTGGAAGGAGTCCAGGGTGGCCGTCAGAGCCAGGGCCGAGGTTGCTGCCTTGGCAGATAGGGGAGGAAAGGTCCTCATGCTGCAAAACGAGTGAGAAGCAAGTGAGCCCACTGAGTAATGTTAAGGTGTTAGTAAGGTAACAAATCAGAGACCTCCTGTAATGTCATTCTGGCAGGGCTGGTGATTGTAGAGCTGCAGTTTAACTTCTTCACAGTAGAGGGGTGGTGGAAGCAAACACATCCCCATGACACTCCTCCATCTGCTGGAGTCTCAGCATCTCCTGCATGAATGGTCCAGTTCTTGAAGTACTGCCAGACAAACAGACCCAGGTTCTGGGTTCAAGGCTTCTACTTTGGTCCCATCTCAGTTCCTTAAACAGAGCTTTGTCCTATACACCTAATAATGGTTAACTCAGAATTAATTTAGTGCAGTCTAAATGTACTTGCTTCACTTCAGGAGCTGTTGCATATGATAATGGTTCTAGCAGAGATGCAGAGAAGTAAACACTAGTACTTTATCACCCGTGCAATTCTCTTTTACTATGCATGTGATCACACATGGTTTGCAGTTTTGCGTTTATACCAGTGGCAATTTTGTGTGGTACTTTGGAGTTCTGCTTAAATAAGCCACAACTGAAGTCCAAGCCAGTGCAGGCTGTCAAGGCTTCTGCTCTGGGCTCTTTTACCATTTAAGCGACCTTTCGAATTATTAAAGCCCACGTACATTCAGAACAGCAATAAAAAGTCAAGTTATTTGATTTGATAGCTAGGCAGAAACATGCTAGTTCAGGGGTTAAAATGTGGGCGGATAATTTGAACAAAACCCTGAAAAAATGCTGAAAAAAATGGTTTTGTTCAGTTTAGATTGCTGTATGTTCCTTGTTGAATTTTCAAAATCAATCAAACACTCATATCTCAGAAAAGCGCTTTATTTTATTTAATTTTACTTAATTCCCCTCTTCCCCCTCCCCCATTTTTTTTTTTTTTTAATTTCTTCTTGGCTCTGGGAAGAAGCTAGCCTTGCTGTGCTGCTGCCCCTTTGCTTTTCATAGTGGATCCATGGTAATAGCACTCTTAGAATAGCTTTTTGGTTCTCTTCCAACTAGGGATATTTTATGCTTCTATAGGTTGTTTCTAATTCCTGTACTGGGGGAGGGTCTATTACCCCAGTTTTATTCTCAATGTACTGTTTCTTAGGTGGATGCTACATCGATGCTGGCAGTTGTGCATGACTGCTGAAGGAGATCACTCATGGCCTCAGCTCCTGCAGGAAGTACCTGATCCAAAAAAACAAGCCCAGAAAGAGCAGGAAGCACACCAGGAGTATCCTCAGATGGATCTCAGCCACATCTAAAGGAAACAAAACCTACATTAAAAAATAATAATAATAAAAAAAAAATCCCAGCCCTGGAAGATGCAGCCTGACCGTGCCCGGGCTGGCCCCGATGCACGGGGCAATGGTGCCCTCTAATGTCGGCCGGCCCGGCAGAGACGCCCGCTGCCCCCCGGAGGTGCCAGGTGCCCGGGTGGGCTCTGGCAGGGGCTGCGGGTCTTAAATCTGTCAGGAGCGTGCGGAACTGCCAGGGTACCAAAATGCATGGCAGCCAAATTCACCCGCATCTAGGTTTCGCAGGTTTTTCCGAGCCTGTTTGACTCCTTGGCAAGACCTCTGGATGGGAGAATGCCTTCAGCTCAAGCTGTGAAAATGAGGTTAAGGTGCACGTCGTCCAGCTCCCCAGGCTGGGTTCCCTCTTGTTTGCCGCTCCCTCCGATCCCCGTGATGGGCTGTGAGATAGCCTGCAATGACGCAGCGAGGTGAGATAATTCCCCCCACCCCCTGGCCTCCCGTATGCAATTCTTTAATTAATTTATCTCCTCGCCTACAGCTTTACGTTTGTGTTCAGCATAGTAACTTTCTGAAGACGCGGCACTGAAGCTTTCCCTAATCTCGAGAAGTGATCGTTTTGTAATCTGCCTCGTGGATTCCTGGTGTTAACGTTGCTGCAGGCTCTGAACAAGGACCAAGTACAACACAGCCGGCGGTGAACCTGCAAGGGAGTGGGTTGGTGGGCTCCCAGGGGGGAGTCCATCATGTTCCTCCTGCAGCCAGTCTAACTGTACGGAGGCTGCCCTGCCCGCAGTATGGTATGTGTTCAGATAGGGCAGGGAGTTAATTGTAGCTGGCATAGCACTATAAACACGCTTATGTCATGTTGTAATTGGCTCTTGGTGAAACAGCTTCACAAAGGTGCAATCAAAGGCAGGCTTTTGCCCCGATGCTAGTAGGTATCTTGCTGTCCTCCAGCAGGCAGCTTTGCCAGCAAGAACATTATGATTCTCTTGGTCAAGTCACACAGTATCATATTCTGCACAGAGTCTCCCCATGTTGTTTAAAGTCAAAGAGAGAATCTTATCTCCAACACAAGCATGGTTTCTGTCCTGGGAAGAACATAAATGAGCACTGGTTATTTATAAATAAGCGTGTGCTCTGCACAGCAAAGCCTGTGCGTACGGTGGCACGTGGTGGCATTTCAGACTGACGTGGTACAAATACTTAGAGCATGAACCGTGTTCTCAAACATTGTCATAACTGAGTGAGTCAGAAACAAATGTGTTTGCTAACAGCAAAAGCAGCAGAGGAGCTGGATGCAAAAGACTGAAGGAAAAAGTCCCAATAGCAAACTTAATCTAGGTCCTTTCTTCTTGGCGTACCACAAGCACTAAGCCAGTCCATGGTTTCTGAGCATGCTTCCAGCAAGGGGGATGCAGTGGTGGCTTCATTTGTGTGGAGCTGGATGGATTTTTGGCAAATGATTTATTGCTGAGACTCAGGAGGAGTATAATCCTTCATGCTGTCCTGGCTGTGTTGGGCAGAGAGGAGTGGAAATGATTAAATCCTTCTTGTTTCATCTTGACGGTTAGGAGGAGAGAGTCTGGGCAGCATTGCAGAGGAGATTGGTGTCCCTTTGAATAGGAATCTCCAGCACCTGGTCAACACAGGAAGGCAGTGGGAATTTCCTCCTAGCACCCTCCCTTACAGGGACTAACGGAGATAATCCTACTGCTGTCTGCTTGGGCATTAGGAAAACAAGCTGGCCACTTGTTGCAGCAGCACCTTTTTTCTTTGTTTCAAATACCTGAGTATTGGCAAAATGCTCTGGTCCCACCACTGCTTTGGCAGGGCCGGTGCTGAACCTGCTTGGATTGCAAATTTGCAGGGTTTGCTTCATTTCTGGGAAAGGCCTATGATGGGTCCTAGTTTTAGTGCACGGAGACTTTGATGTTGAGAATTGTGTGCTCTGGAAAATGACTGTGTGAAGCAGAGAGCATAGCTCCAGGTGAGCTACTCTTGTGCTATTCCAGCCCTCTCCAACAGCATGTAAAGTTTGGTCTGATTCTGCACAAGTAGGAAAATCTCTTTCAGCGGGCCTAGTACTGTTTCTAACTTCTAAAGAAGTTCTGAAGAACTGCTGTAAGCAATGAGCCCAAAGTTATGTTGATTTCTTTTTGTGTTGGGCAAATTCAAGCTGAGGGAGGGTGGGAAGGCCAGGAGGAAACAGTGAAGGGTCTCCAAAATCTTCCTGTGGTTTGAACTGAAATGTAGTGGAGAAACCATACCTCTTGTATCCCTAGCTAAAATCAAAATAGTGAGTGTTATCCCCAGGCAGAGCTGGCTACAGCTTCTATGCCTGGTATAGGTAATGCGAGCCTGGCTGGCAAAATACAAACACTGCTGGTGTCTGGCCACCTCAGGAGATGTCACCATCTCTGAGCTGCTGATAAATCCAGCCCTGCATGCTTATGCATAACCTTCCTCCTTTGTCCTGCCTTGTCCATGTGTGAGCAGTGAACGTCTGCACTGTAGGGTTGTCCAACCCACAGAGCAGAAGGAGCTGGGCATGGGGCAGCCACCCCCTTTTCTCCACATCCCAAGGAATCTTCACGGAGGTCTGGAGACCTCATGGAGAAACCAGCCAGAGGAATGGGAGGGGATGCACATCTCCCCTGGCCCACGAGCAGATAGGGGTTTGTCTGGGAATGTAGAACAGACCCTCCTCTGTGCAGGGAAACCACGGTCGGGATGTACAAGGTTTTACAGACACATGCTTTGCAGCTCTCTAATTGCCTTGTGCAGAAACATACATTAGCAGGAACATTAAATACACATCCGTGTTTTGTTTGTGCTGGGTATAGCTTAGTTGGACGGCTAACCAACAGAGAGATTTTTGTTACATTGTGTTGCTGGTGGTCTCTCAAATGCCTGAGAGTTATAAATCAGGCAATTGTTTGATTCTGACACAGGAAAATGTTTTGGTAAATGCAGGAGGCTCAAGACTAGCTGAAAATGTCTCAGGCTCCCATTGTTTGCAGAATGTAATGTGTGCAGAGGAAATCTACAGCATTCCTGTGACAAACCGCAACAAGAAGCTTCATACAGCCCAAATCATTTACAATTCTCATATAAATTATAATGGCTTAAATGTTATTTAAATGATAAACAGCTTTTGCATTCCAGACATTGCTGTGATTCCAGAAGGTGGCTGTATAATACCAGTTGAATGAAACATTGCATATTGAGGGCTGAACGTGAGGCTTTATTTGCCTGTATCCATTTTTGTCACATCTAGCATGTTCTTTGGATAAGGACCTTGGACTCCCAAAGCACTGTGTGTATCTTGGAGCGTGGGGCTCCATCCATTATCCAGCAGTGAGCTGTCTGGAGGTCGGTCACGCCAACGTGCCTGTAGGCTGAAGACACCACCCCAGAGACAGCAGAAGTGTCCATCACTCCTGGCCATCCCCAGGGGCACCGCTGGGGGACATCACCCCTTGCCCAGGAGGGACAGAGCCATTGAGAGATCCCATGGGCTGCAGTACTCACCCGGCCTAGGATTTCAGTGTGGGAGGAGACTTTTTTTCTTTTTTTTTTTTTCCTTGCTGATTCCTCTGTAACTCAGTATGACAGACTGCTGGAGGCTGGTGGCATTTGCTATCTTTTCAGGCTTTCGCTTGGAGGAGTAGGTTGGTGGCTGATCTCCAGATTTGGCCAGCACCCCTTCTCTTTAGGAGCAGCTGACTGAAACTCAAGGGATCTCCATTCCCCCAGGAGAGATTTGGGGGCAGAGATGAGCCATGGCAGCTCCTGGGAGAAGACTGTCCCAGCAAGGTCCTGCTGGAGCTGGTAAGACTGGATGGGTGCAAAGAGCTGAGAGTTTTCATCCTATTTGGTCATGTTATTCTTGGTGTGACTCTCCTGAATTCAGGCTGTGGTATTTTTTCCAAAACCCTTCTACAGTTGACAAAGTCTTTACCCCATGCGCTTGTTTGGAGGTCAGATTCCAGCATTCAGAAATGTTCTCTTCTGGTTTAATTTATCCAGAGTATGAGAGAGGCAGTTTCTACTGCCCTGTGGTTAAGCAGCAGGACTGGCGTCCAAAGGATGATCAAATCTGATTCCAGCCTCTTCCACAGACTTCCTCTGATTTCAGACCAGCCATCACACCCTGCTGGCTGTTAGTGTCCCATCTGCAAGGCAAGGAAGATCCAATTCTTTTCCCTCATCCAAGTCTGGAGCTCTTTTTGTGTTTGCAAGGCACCAGACGGGGCCTTGGTATTAGATGGAGCTTTGGGACTTTACCATTAAAAAGTCAGTAATAACCAGCCCTATTTCAGATAAAATGTGATTTGCAGTTTAATATGCTAAGTAACAAAGACTTTACCAAAAGAATGAACAATGGGCTTTTTCCATTTCACAAAATAATTTGCCAGGCAGAATAAGCACACCAGCATTTTTATAAAAACAAATTATAAATAATTGCTTTTTGCAATTTAATACACACATAGAAAGAGCCAAAGGAGTTCTGCAGCCACTGGGAATCTGATTTCATTGCCGATTTGGACTGTCTCCGTAGTTTTTATGAAAATCCCTGAAGACTGTGCTATTTTGCTATTTTGTAAACTAAACATGGCCTTTTTTTTTTTTTTTTTTTTGCTGGCCATGTGGATTCTTTTTCCATTCATTAGCAAGCTGCTTTTTTTTTTTTTTTTTTTTTTTTTTTTTTTTTTTTTTGGTGAACAATTAAACAAAAGAATAAATCAGTCAACAAGCATGGGACATAATTCTGGCTGTCCTGGGCCATATACACTCTTATTTGCTCAACAGTATAAATCTTTCAGCAGACTACAGATGAGCCCATTGCACTTGGGGGTGGGGAAAGGAGGGATGTCCCGATGCACTGAGTGACACCAGCCTGTGGAGCACCTAGGGTTCTCATTAGGAGAGCATTTCTTGACCAGAAGCACTGTGGTCTCCTTCCTGGGCTGCTCCTACAGTGGGTTCAAAGGTATTTGGGAATTGCTTCAGGGTATTGGTTCCTTCTCTTCTCCCATACTTTGGACATGATGGTTCCCAGGGCGTCGTGTTTCCATAAGGGTTCTTGTTTGGTTGGTTGTTTTTTTTTTTTTGTCGTTGTTGTTGTTCTGTAGGAGAATTTGACTCATCCCACTGTTTTTTTATTTTGATTTGTTTTTTCTTTCTCATAGAGGGAGAGCTCACATTGACAGACGATTTGATGCCTGAGAGATGCCTATCACTGCTGGCTAGCACTTCTGTGCCCCTTAAATGCTCTTTTGAGGCTGTAAATCTTGTTCTGACAGGTAAATCCCACCCAGAGCACTTCGTGTAATTCCAGGTCATATTAACCTTCCTCTGTCAGAAAACTCAATCTGATGGAAGGATCCAGGACTTATTTCCTCACGATTTACCCTTTTTCAACCAATATTTTCAACTGCTGGTGTTACTGTGGGTGGGTTTCCCCTCTCCATGTACTTTTAGCTGGCCTTGCTTCCCATCTCCAGTGATTTGAGAAAGATTTTTGCCCAAGTAACATAAACACTTAGTCTTTACCATTTTTTAAAAGATGTTCTCAGGTTTCTCACTCTATTTTTCCACAGATCACCAGATAAATAGGCCTCAGGAAAGCTATACCAGGGAGGGCAACTATAAATACTTCAAAATGTTGAGAATAAGTGTCAAGACTTAATGCATAGCTAATAGCCTAATCTGCAGTTTAATCACAAGACCTTTACATTTATCTCCTCACTTGCTTTCAGTGCAGTCTCCCTGGGATATCTGTCCATTTAAAGTTTATTTATGCTACCCAAGAAAATTAATCTGCTATTCATAATGTATTCCTCCCCATTTTTAAAATTAAACTTTGTTCTTTAAATATGACTTGTCAGTGGCTGAGTGCTACATGGGGTGTAGTCCACCGCTAATCCAAAAAGTGCCTTTATCTTAAAATGCAATGCCAGCCTACACCACCCATTATATCATTATCATTACAGATACAGACGAGCTGGCCCCCCGCTGGATAAATCCCCTGGGCAGGATGAGGCTCATCTGTGGAGGGAGAGGGCATTTGACGGAGAGCGGCTGCATGTGCAAGTCATTGCTTTAGTGGGATCTGTTTTCAGTTGCTGCTGAGACAAACTTACCAGTCAAAATATTGCAGCTTTTCAAGTCCAAGTTAGCAACATTTCCTGTAAGCAGTGTTTTACATTGTATTTGCGTGAGTCGCTTTTGTGATTGTCTCAAAACCTCGGTAAAGAGAGCTCTGTCATTAATTTTACTCTTCTATTCAATGCTGGCGATTCGTACATTGTGCCTGTCCAGTGCAAACCAGGAAGTTTTATTTGACAATGTTGCTGCTGTGCTGCAGGAAACCCAAAGAGCAGAAAAAGCCATTGTTCTGTGCTTAGATGAACTCAATGCCAGGCACCAATCCTTTGCTAAATTGGGATGCACTCTGGGTAACCTTCCTTCTTCAGTAACAGATATGACTCCTAAGCTGCCCCGAGCTGGGTCTGCTCGAGTGGTCGCAGTGGTATAGGAACGTCACTCCTTAAAAGTACTTTTTCACTTGCTCCAAATGTGTTTGCAGAAGGTTGTTCCTGGGCAGCCTCCAGCACTATGGCACCAGCCCCTGGTGAATCATTAATCTCTTGGCCTTCCCCTCACTCACCAGGAGTCAGAGCCCAACAGCCTTCCCCAAATCACCAGGCTCTGCGGAGTAAGAAACTGCCCAGATGTCTCACAGCTCCTTCTCCCTGGGCTTAGCTAGACACCTGGCAGCCCTGAGATCTGCTCCACGTGCAAGCCAGCAGAGGTACGTATTTGTCTCTGGATTCAGCCTTTGTGGTGAGTTAAGTCTCTGTTTCTACACAGAGGTGCTCCTCAACAAGCAGCTGGTTGATGTGCTCAGTGATGGAGCCTCAAACCAGAAGGTCTGCAAGAAATGTGAGAGCTGGACTTACCAAAGCCTTAAGAATTTCAAGAAGTCAAACATTCACTTGTATATGTGCTAGGAAAAAAAAAAAACAAAACAGAGCTGAGCCAGTGTGTTTAAGCAGGAAAGTGGACGAGGTCTCCTGAGGTCCCTTCCCAGCAACAGCCCCACAATTCTACAAATTCAGGGTGCTGGGATCTCTGTTTTCTGTTCCTCTTTAAAATACCGATAATGCTCAACCAGACCTCCAGGCTTCAGCAAGTAAGCAAACAAATAAAACCCGAAACAGACAAGCAAGGAAACAAACAAACAACAATAAAAAAAACCCTAAGCACTCAAGCAAGCAAGCAAATAAACATAACCCCCAAAGGACAAATGAGTCTTGTTTGTTTGTTTTAATCTTCCAGTTTGCAGTCAGCTTCCTAATTAGTGTGGATTTAATACATTTTTAAAAATTTATTTATGTTTTGGTTTTGGCTAGTAATTTGTAGTCTGAGTGGAGTCATATGTGAACATTTCCTAGCTCAGGCTCTCTATAAATTTTTACCACCTGGTGCAGTGGGGAGAAAAGGTTCAGCTGGAGATCCTGGTAAAAACAACTGGAGCTGCATGTAAGAGTGGTGTTTGGCTAGTATCTATGTAAATATATTGCTGGAAGTATGAGGACTTGGAGCAGCCACTTCGCTGTGAGCTTCACTTGCAACCTCCAGAAATGAAACCTAAGTGCTTTCCATGAAGGATAAAACCAGTCATCTCTTCTGAGCCACCAGAGACTATGGAAGTGAAAGAAGTGAAGGAGTTAAAGAGCTGAAGGCTTTGTCACATGCTCTCAGTTGGGGCAACGTCCACTTTTACCCTGCTGGGGTTCTCAAGCCAGTCTTTGCTGTGATGGTCCTCTGAGCAATGCCTACCTGGGACAAGGCTGAAGAATGAGATCAGTGGCTCAATGAGTGGTTGCCTTTGATCCTGCCTGAGAAGTAAATGAAAGAAAGGAGGTTTAAAAAAAAAAAAAAAAAAAAAAAAAAAAGGAAAGGAAAGAAAATCCCTGCCGATCTGACTCAGCATATTTCACACTGTTAAGCTTTGAACTGTAAACACAGCATTTGCACCTTTTGTATACTCCACTTTCCCAGCCAGGACGCACTTTGGTGCCACTTTTCAGCCCAGCAGCCTGCAGTAAGTGATCCCATGAGCACTGCGAATGAAAAAGCCATCTCGGGAGGTGAGGAGAAAGCCTGGAGGATGAAGAGTGAGACACAGGGCGAGAGCAACCACATGGGAGAGCTCAAGAGGGGACAAATCATCCTTGTCACCTACCTGATAGCAACCATAGAGCTGACCTTCGTGTTCATGCAGCTTGGAGTCATGCCTGTGAGTATGGGTTGCTGGGTTTTATGGCACTTCTTACCTTCAATGCTAATTGTGAAGTCTTCTAGCAAAGTCAGAAGGGACTTTTCTAGAAGAAAAAAAAAAAAAAGAGGAAAGTATATTCCTATCTAGTAGGTAAGCTGTGACTGTATTGAGGGTGTGCAGCTGCTTTATTGTACTGCAGCAACACCTAGAGCCCTTTCCCAGTCTGAGAGCCCTGCTTGAGGCTGATATCTCCTGGCTGTTTTTGCTAAGGTGGGACCTGGGAGTGGTGAGAGACCCAACAAGCTGTCAGAAGGGCTCAGAGGTAGGTTTTCTGACAGCATTATGCTCTCACCGCAGGGCAAACTGCCAGCAGTGAGGAGTAAGCGTGGCTTGAAACAGTAGGAGCTCTTGGATGTGGCTGAGCTAAGCAGAAGGATAAGAGAAGGGGTGGAGGGACAGAAGCTGTGGGTGGTGCTGAGTGGGCAAAGGAGTGCATCAGTATCTCCTGTGGGTAGCAGAGATGCTGCCGCAACCACAGAGAAGGGAGCAGCAATGGTCAAAATATGGCTTGTTGGAAAGGAGATACAGGTGCAGTCCCCATCTCTCCAGGCCCTGTATTTTGTGTGTCTTTTTTTCCATACTCATCCACTTCCTGGTGTTTCTTTCCAATCTGTGAGTTCCTGGATCCATGACACAGCTGTCCGTCCTTGTCTCTGGTCAGTCCATGCTTTCTGGTACATCTCTGCTGCATTTGTGCCTCCAGAGGCAAACTGCTCTCTCCTTCCAGGACCAAAACAACCCCACAGTGTCCTGAGCCTGTAGGCTGGGAGTGTTTATTTGTGGTGGCTCTTCAGGGTTTGCATCTCTTTTCTTTTTGTGGGCATCCCATGCAGACCAAAGGCCACATTTTTGCCCATATGTTGCTTGCTTTGTTAAATATCTCCAAGACCTGGGTGTTGGGTCTGCAGTCAGGAGAAGGCTGGTTAGTGCCTACCTCATCACTGTGTGCAGAGCCTGAATGGTAAAGGGTCTGCCTCACGTTTGGCTGTGTTGGACCACAAGTGTAAAAAGTGATTCATATCTGACACCTGGTTCTAAACTGATGGTTTTGATCACATCCTGCTTATTTTCATCAGCAGATGATATGGGCTAGAGGCTTTGTATTTTTTTCAGAAGCCTGAGACAAAAAAAGTTGCATCTGTAGGTATGGAGAGCTGAAGGAAGCAATCGTTTGAAGCCACAGTCCTCTATGTGCAGAAACGAAGCTCTTTTTTCAGAAACATAATATACTTCAATTCCCCTGATCCATTTTTTTTTCTTTCTTTCTTTTTCTTTTCCAGTACTTGGCAAAGAGCCTGGGTTTGGATTCGGTGGGGTTTGGCTACCTCCAGACAACCTTTGGTGTCCTCCAGCTCGTGGGAGGTCCCATTTTCGGAAGGTAAGGGAGAACAATTCTCATGACCCTTTTTATGGCTGAAAAAGGCCAGACTTTTTTTTTTTTTTAATATTTTAATCATAAAAACGTTTAGTTCTGGTTCATGGTCCTGTTGAAGTGTTTGAAGACTTCATAAATGAACAATGGGAAAATAAATACTGTAAGTAGAAATACCACAATGTCGAAGCAACCTTTATATTAACTTAGCTATGTTTTAATGGCACACATTTAAGTGTAACAATATACTGGGAACAGACTTAAGCCATCAGAATCCTCAGAGCCCAGGTCCTAATGGCTTAATCCTGCAAGCATTTTATAAGCACGTGTAACCTTAGAAATGTCCTGTGACTGGGAAACTTAGGGAAAAAAGGTATTTATTCTTGTTAAGTAGAACTGTCAATGAAAAGACTGAGGATCATGTTATTTCTAAGGCTGAATCTCACTGAATCTACATTAGGGTGTAATACAGAGCTAAAATTCCTCAGAGTTTGGGTGAATTTTTAAGAACTGATCTATCTACAAGTTCATCTGCAGAAATAGGAAAAGAGTGGGAAAGACTCAGGTTTTCTGCCTACATCATGGGACATTTGTTCCTGTTCTTAATGAAAAGTGAATGGCAAGAAAAATCCTAGAGTGGTAGGGGAATCTATTCCCTGAAAGCAGAAAACTTGAACTAGCAGTGTGATCCAGCAATGGGGAAATTAAAATGAGATTGAGAAAAATCTTGCTTTTCTCCTTAGTTCTGCTGCCAATCAGCAAGTGATGTATGGATATGGTGCTAGTATGCTCTGTAAGTTTCCCTTTGTGGGATTTTACCTTTGTGATTGACTTGGGTTGTGAGCTCTGCTGTGTCCTCTAGTAGGCAGTGTGTAGCATCTCAAAGCCTTTTTATGATACCATAATGCCTGTTTTAATACTTGAATGTCCATTTGAATGTTACTCCTTTTAATATAGAAAACTAGAGAGTAGCATTTATGTTCTGGACCTAAGATGTCTGATATCTGTTTTTTTTCCTCTGTGCATGTCACTCACTAATGTTCAAAAAAGACACTGAAGGGAATGGGAAAAGGCAAAGAAAAATTCACGTGTGCCTGGCTTCCTACTGGTGCAAGTGTGTGTTGCCAGATTGAAGCCAAAATTTGTGACGTAGGTTTGAGATGAAAAGGATTTTCCTATATGTGAGACTGCTTTGTCCTCAATGTGAATGTAGATAAAGAGAAAATGGGATGGATAAGAAATAGAAAAATGTTGAGTTTAGGTCAGTTCTTGTACATCTTGCCTGGTGCTACCAAACAGCCATGATATGATGAAGCACTGAAATTACCCTTTTAAAACAAAACCAAAAAAGCCTTGGACTATCCAGTAGATTGAGGTCTGTAGGTTACAAATAGCTATTATAAGCTTCCCTGAGTTTAATGGAAGTAGAAGTTCTGACCTGAGCCTCCTCCTTAACATTAGTTCCTCTAATTCCTTATGCTTAACTCTGTTTGCAGACCAATCTTGGCATTGTTTGTTTGTTTTTAGTGGAAGCACCACTAATTGCTATGCAAGGTAACACTGATCTTATAACTGTGATATGCAACTTCAGTTAGGGGAAGGGAAAAATATAAATGAAAAACTTAATCTAAGGCGTGTTTTATAGTAATCTTAGTCCTAGTTTCTAAGAACCATTCCTATAGTACTCATGGACATGATCCAAATTAGCTTTAAGTACCTTTAAAGTAAACCAAGGACTTGAATAGAACCTGAACAAAAAAATGATTTGACTGTTGTTGTTTCTGTTTTGTTTTGTCTTCCTTAAATTGAAGCAAAACTGATCTACTATTGTGAAGTCTTTATTAAACCTAAATAAGAAACTATCTGTTTTTCTTCAGTGATGCTCTGAACATCCTCTGGAAACAATCTGGGACAACTTCAATCTCCAATGAACCTCGACTTAAAAAAAAAAAAAAATAGCTAACTTGATTACCTGGTCTCAAATGACTCAGAGCTGAAAAATAAAATTTGAGGGCACTATGTGCTCTGAAATGATAATATTGAATGTGTTAACTGTACACCTGCTGAGCTGCTGCACCTGCCTCTGCTTGTCAGGTCTTCAGCAGTCCTGAGATAAAACACATTGAGCTGGGCTCTGATTACCCAAACCGCCTCTGGGAAAGCACCCCTGGAAATCCCATCAGTGCCTCTTGCAGGGTCAGTGAGTGAGACCAGAGTGGCTGTGAAATCCCACCTGGGTGGGTGGACCTGCCCCATCCCATTTCTGACAGCTTCACACTGTTTCTGTACTAGGTTTGCAGATCAGTTTGGTACCCGAGCTGCCTTAATTCTCTCCTGTGCCTCTGGAAGTGTCTTCTTCCTGCTCCTGTCCATCTCCACCAGCATCCCCATCCTCTTCCTCTCGAGGCTGCCAGCTGTGTTCATGCATGGGCTACCAGGTAAGGTCAGGCAGGGCCAAGGGACTTTCCAAATTGCTTTTATTGCCTGGCTCCCCGCTTTGTGCTCATGTTGCTGGAAGTCAGTGGCATAAAGGAACATTTATGTGTTCAGGCTGAAACAAAGAGGACATGAAGCAGCACTTGTACTTGTTATGGAAAACAGGGCTGGCTGCCTGTAGTCCCAGTCTGGTCTCCTGCCTGTTTGAGCAAACTGCTTGGACGTCACCACTTGGGCACAGGCACCAAATGCTTGCTGGCAGCAGCACTATCCCAAACTTCTCAGCTGCCTTCTTGCAACCAGGACGTTTTGTAGGAGAGCTTTTCCCTTTCTCCTGCTGAAGTGAGCATATATACCACATAGTCAGTGATATGTGGTTACAGAAATGGCTTTTACTTCCTACAAAACTATTCTGATTTAGACTGACTTCCCTAGATGTCTCTGTTAAAAACCACACCACCACCTTTAGCTACTGAAGTTCATGCAGCTCATACAAGAAGATTCATGTTGGTAGGGTGTCAGCTTCTTATAGTCACTCATGAAGTGGTTTTGGGTGCTGTTTCCTGCAAATACAGACTTGATTAATTCCTCTCACTGGTGTGCATGAGCACAGGGCTGCAAGGACAGTTTTGTGGCAGGCACTGCTTCTGCAGCCCATAAACTTGTACTCACTGGTCCGAGCCCACAGCAGGCTTCTTCCAAGGTATTTGTTTCCTTGCAGGTGCTCAGAAGGTTATTACAGACCTGACAGCTCCTTCCCAGCGTGCTGATGCTCTGGGGAAGCTGGGTCTTTGCTTCGGAATAGGAATCATCATCGGCTCTGCCCTAGGAGGGATCCTCTCCACCAAATTCGGGTGAGTGATCTGCTCATTTGGTGTTGGCCTTGCTGCAGCAATTGGGGGAACAGTGAAGGGATATTTTGCTATTTTCACCCCTTACCAGTTTTTGATGATATTGTTCTTTGAATGAAGCAGTGTGCCATCTTCTTGTGCTGGGCAAGGGTATGGTATAATTCATAGTGTCCAGAAGGCTTCTCTAACTCTTACTACCAGTTCTTCACTAAGTTTTAGGGCCAATAAGGCGAAGAACGCTCCAAACCTGACCCCTGCTGTAAGCTGTCTTTGCATCCCACTGTGCCACAGCCCCAGGGAGGATTGGTAGCGTTACACCTGTGCTGGATAATGCAGTTGTAGACCCTCTCTTGCCATGTTGGTAGCAGTAGAGGTTCACATCAGAACTCAATGTTTTGCTTCAAATACCACCACAGAGAACTACTTGCTGCAAAGCAGTGCAGACTTCATAACCTGCTCCTAAGAAATAAAGTTGTATAACTGAGGAGTGGAAATCTGATGCAGTGTGAAACTCCTGCTGACACTGACGTGCTTGGAGGGATGCTGAATACAGAACAAGACCTTGGGGAAGGGGAAAGCAAGGCTGCAACACTGGGGGAAAGAGATTGAGGAGGTCTAGCCCTGAGAGAGCAGGGTTAGGGAATGAACCACACATCTTTTTTGCATACTTTCTACTGCCTGATACAGACAGGCATGCCTGATATAGCAGGCTGTTACCTTTTATGTGCTGAAATTGAAAAGAAATTCCTAGTTTTACTGAATTTATTAGTCTCTGTTCATTACTGGTGGAGAAAGCTCAAAGAGAGAAGTGTATCAGGGAAATACATGTGGCTGCAATCTTCCTGAGGGAGATGCCCTGTATTTCTGTGAAGGTGTTGGGGGTAGGACTTGAGAACTTGAGAACTTCTGAGTATTTTGCTCTACTTTTCTTATGAACCTTAGCTTCTGTAGATTTAGGTTAGCATGGAAATATTTTCTTTTTTAACCATCGCGAGCATTATAGCTGCTCTGCAGTGTAGGCTAGAGGGTTAAAAAAAAATAATAAATCATCGGGGGAAGCTTGTTTTCCAGGCATCATTCTCGTCCTGGGAGCAACCCGTGTGGCTGGCAGGGTGCTGTGCCCGCTAGGTGGCACCGTTGGCTTGTCCCCCAGCTCTGCCTGCAGCCGCCACCTCCGTGAGTTGCTCCCTGACGCGATTTCACTAACATCCCATCTTCGTGAGCTTCAGGCACCGAAGTCATATGGCAATACTTTTAAATTATTATTATTATTCAGGCCCCGAGGCCTTTTTTAGTGCCATAAGCGCAGTAAAATGTATATAGGAATGTCACCTGGGCATTTTGTATGGGTGCAAGTGGTTATGGTGTTGGGAATCGTGCACAGAGCTCTGAACCCTGTTGTATATCCACATGCCCTCGTGCCTAGTGATGCTGCTTTGCATCTCACACCTCTGTAAAGGTTGATTAAATAGGAGACGTTAACCTTACTGTGTTAAACAGCAGCTCCTGAAAACTCTGCTGCCTCTGCCTTGGTAGAACCACAGAAACTGCTGCAGACAAAATTTCAGTTTTCTTCCTTCTCCTTGGGTTATTTCCCATGCATCCAGTGGAGGGCAGCTTGAGCTTGCAGTTTGTGCATGGCTGATGGAGCATCCCATCACAGGGATTTTGTGGCTGCTGCTCCTGCCATCCCATAGCAGGACTGGGGAATGCAGTCTGTCAGTCTTCCCCATGAGGATCTGTGCATCCCACTGGGAGGACCGTAGGACTTCCCATGCAAAAGAGGCAAGCCCACCCCAGTGTGCTGGTGGAGCCTTTTTGGCACCCCCCAGCATTCAGAGGGTTGGTGTGGATTTGTAAAAAGCAGCTTAGGGATGAAGGACTGCTCCAAGGAAGCTGCCCTGGGTGTGGGGTAGTCACCTTCTCCGTTGCAGAATCCTGCCTTTTCTCTGACCTTGTGCTTAGCTCCTCCACCAGACTTCTGTGCAAAGATTATAGGTGCAATCCACTGATATTTTTTGAAAATATGTTGGCTCAGATCAGTGGTAAGCAGAAACTCAGCCCTGCATGCTTCTCCCCCAACAAGCTGGCAAAGCTCTGTGCCATAAAACAGCCCTTGGAGCATCACTGGTGGCTTCTGGCTGTGTCTGAGACCTTGACCTGGAGGGAAAGGAGTGGGCGTCACATTAGGAACATACTCAAGGATCTTTCGTCCTGTAGCTGCATCCCACAGACTGGTTATTAATCATCCCTCCCTGTTTCCCACAGTGGTACAGGAAGGCTATGGAGCTGCGTAATCGCTTCCCTTTTCCATAGAAAAGTGACCCAATCTGCTTCCTTTGAAAATAAACATTTCTGCTGTGTCATGGAAGAGCAAAGCTGGAGATTTCTGTCCACTCGGCATTCTTCGCCCTCCCTCGCTACAAAGCTGGCCAGCTTTCCCAGTCTGTTGACAGCATTATTCATATGTTAGTAGTGGTTTGTATACAAAAGAAGGGGTAGAAGTCAGTCTCAGTTCCTCAGCTGATGTCATTTTGGTATTATTCTGCTGTATTGTATTTACCATTGATGTACTTGACCTAAAAAGCTGGTCTGTTATTGTTTTCTTTGCTAGGATAATATTTATCAACCCTTATTTATTGAGGGAGCCCCAAGAAGGAAGTTGAATGACTTGTTCTGACTTGTGTAGGACTGCTTGGATGTCAGATTCAGACATCCACTCCTAAGCTGTGGCCACCAGCTCCAGCCTTTCTTCTTCTCTGAAGTACACTGCTTCTCCCCATGTTTTCCAAAACTTTGAGTGAAGCTGTAGCAAAGCAATCATCAGTGAAATGTGGCTTTGGTTTGTGCAAATCAAAGAGCCATTTGCCAGTTGTCTTCACCCTACTAAACTTAATTTTTGGAGGCCTTACTGTTAATATGTGGCCCAGTCCTCTCACCTCTGAAGAGTGCACACAGCTGTGGAGAACAAGTTGTCTGTGGGCAGCACCATGGTCAGGCAAATTTAAACCACCTGAGGATCAGGTATAAGCCAATTAGCTAAGATTACAGCTGTTTGTGATAATTGTCTGGAAGGTGTTTTCATGTTTATGTGCTTTCTTAATTGATGTTTTCTGGTCATTGGACAGTTGGATCAGGATTGTGGATGTAAATACCTAGCTTGAAACTAACTCCTGTAGTTCAGCTGAGGTCTCCAGGTTGCTGGTGAGCCTGCAAACTCTGTCACAGCCCATCCACAAAAGGGGATTTGGAAAAGTAGCTCTGTTTTGTGCTGTGTAAGGGTTTCCCCCCTGCTAGGCGTTTACTGGGAAGCTGCTGGGGACCACAGGCTGAAGGCCTGCACCATGGGAGAGGTGGCTCTGGGCTGGTAGCAGGCTTTTGTGCCGGTGCTGTGGGTGAAGAGTGAAAGTGGAGGGCTGGATTAGTTTTCAAAAGTGGAAAGATGAGCCTAAGGTAGTTAATTACAGAGATCTCATCCTTTCTTCTGGGACTATGATTAACTGTGTTTGGCTTCTTTCTTCTTTCTTTCTAACAAGGACGTACAGAAGCTTTGCTGCATGACCCAAGATTTATTTGCTTTCTATGGACAAGGAGAGGTTTCTTCATTTTAGTGACTCAGCTTTAGGCTTAAATCTCTTGGAGTAATTATTCTTTTGAACTTGGGATTTTCCTGGCCAAACCCTTTTGGTCTCTTATTTAATATTATTACAACAGGCTTTGGGGATGGTTTTTTCTTTTTCTTTTTCTTTTTTCTTCCTGGCTGTACTATTATCCTTCCTCCTCAAGGGGAAAAGAAGGAGCTTGTTCGCCTGGAGTAGGGAATTGCATTTCTTTTCAATAACCCATTTGAACCATGTCCTCTGGCAGGGAATTTCTCATCGCTTAGCGGCCGAGTGGAAAAACTGTGGGTGTTGAAAGGGCTGAAGGTTGGGAGCTGGGAAGGCAGCAAAGGGTGAGAGGGTTGCACTCTGCTCCTGGACAAAGCGAGGCATTCTGCTGCCTGCAGCCATTCCTGCTCCCTTCCAGAAGAAACTGTGGTATTTCTCTGCCTGGGATGATGTCGATTGGTGGTGCTGGCACAGGCGTTGCTTTGTTCTTTGTGTCAAGGGACTTTGGGAAGAAGGAGGTGGCATCTGCTTGCCAGTAAGCTGTCCCCAAGCTGCAGTGTGGTCTGTCACCATCAGTCAGGCTCTGAGGTTCTGTAGGAGAGATGGGGAGGGAATAACAAATTGGGCTGTTTGTCATGGAGCTGACAGATTAGGGAAGGTGTGGAGAACCTCAAGAAAAAAATAAAACCCAGGAGATTCAAGCTATTTCTGTTCATTTACTTTGTATGACAACTGTTCCATTTTTGGAAGCCACAGGCACAAAGATGGTCTGTAAGGTTTATGTTAACCATCTCTGGCTAGAGGATTATGCACCTCATCCCTCCACAAAGTGTTGGGTCAAAGTTGAGGTCTAGGCCACTTCTGTCTGACATCCCCTGCAGCTGAGCTTTCTAGTTCTAATGATTTGTTTAACCTATTCTTGAACCTGAGGAATGCCTCAGTGCACTTTCGGTGAGTTTACCTAATCTTGGACCTTTACAGTGGAGACAGGTGAACCTAAATTTGCTGTTCAGGCTCCAAATGGCTGATGGAGAGTCACAGGCACTCCTATGGTATGATTTACCTCATTATGAAGCAGGCCCAAAGCAGCTCAGGGGACCTGTCTGTCGTGCAAGCTTTCTGTTTAATTTCTGTGTCGCAAAACTTGAGGTCTGGCCATGATCGCTATGCTGGAGTCTAATGTTGCACTGTGAACATGTTGGAAGCCACCAGGATGCATGCTCTGAGCAGTTCCTCTTGTCCCTGCTGCTTTGTTGCAGCAGACAGGCCTGCAGCAAGCTCATCCCTGGCCCTTCCTGCCTGCAGACCTCAGTCTGACACCTCCTACCACATCTAGGCCACCAATAGTAGGTGTAGGTCTGCTGGTTTACACTTATTTACCCATTTTAAGACCACGCCGTGACCTCCTTCCCCCTTTGCAGGCAGTCAGTAAGCTTAGCTTCCTTCCAAGGCCTGGTCTGAACTTCAGCAGGAGGAGGGTGGCTGATGGGGCTGAGAGCTCCTCTTTGGTCCTTCACCCATAGGTGGGGCCCTTTCCCAAGGGAGGAGAACTGGGGTTCAAGGCAGGAGCCAGCAGCTCATAGTGGGGAGAGCTCATGCCTTGTGGCTGCCCTCAAGGGTACAGGGCTTGGGTTGAGTTAACGGGATGCTTGTATGGCAGCCCCTTCCCTAGTCTCATTGGGAAATGCCCATTTTTCTCTGAAAACCTCATTCCCCTTTAGTGTTTTTTTAATTGCAGGGGTGTTGGGGCTCTGAGCTGGCTTGCAGTGGGATGTCTTCCTGCACCCTCCTTCCTCCTGGGCACCTTGGGTTAACTGCTTCCCCTTCTCAGGGAGCTATGCTAAAAGGTCAAATGTACCTCATTCATTAAAAATTGATTAAAGGGAGAAAGTGTCCAGAACTTCCTTGTGTGGCTGGTCTGTGCAGCCTGGATGGAGAGGTGAGGTTTGGGGGCTGTTGGGGTGTTCCTCGCACCAGAGCTGTGGGAAGAGGAACCCCTGGTGTGTCTTGCAGGTCAGTGGTTACCCCAGCAGACAAAGCACTGAGAAATGAAAGTGCGGTGGGAAATATTTCTACCTGTTCCCTTCTCCAGCTTTCATTGCAGCTTGTGTGCTGGGGGAGGACACCCTGCCTTGCCTCCCCACGCCTGCAGCCAGAAAGCGAGGGGGTGGTGGCTGAGCGAAACCCTGTTTTGTGCGCCTGGTGGCTAGATTGCAATCAAAAACGTGTGTGTCTGCCAAGCTACCTCTGCTGAACTTATTGCGGATACTTGAACGCCGCTCCCTCAGCCCAAGCTCTGGTTTTCTGAGTTGTTAGCTGGCTTTCTGCAAGGCTGTGTCAAGGTGGTGGATGATTGCTCTTCCCAAGCCTGGTTTGACATACCAAATAAGTGTTTAAAAAAGTAGGAAACCCAAAACAATGGGATTCTTTGGAAAGGCACAAGGTATTTTGGGCTTGGCCTCCTCAGCAGAGGCAGTGCTGAGGGCAGAAGGTGACCCTCACTGTGCTGGTCGTACAATAAGGCAGTGTCTGCTCATGACTCACTGGAGCTTCATCTGCTCTTCCCACTCCTGGAATATTTCATGACCAGGCAGCAAATCCAGCAGTATTGCTAGGGATTGAAATCCAGGGAAATACTGTTTTCTTTGTTAACACAAAATAGAAAGCACAGAAAAGTCTGTGGTTAAGTCCCTCAAGTGGGATTTGGGACTTGGCTCTGCTGCAGTTTTCCTGTGATGCAAGTAAGTTGTCCCGTCCCTCTGCGGTGGTGTTCCTTGAGCATAAAATGGGGGCAATATGATGCTTTTTCCTTCCCTCTCCTAATACATTTATTATACTGCTGTTTAGATTATACAGTCTTTGGGATGCAGACGTCCCCTGTCACGAGTTGTGTGCATGCAAATATCTAAAACCTTGGAAGAGTGCAGCCAGTTTTTCCTGGATGTATCCTCTTCTGCCCCTGGTGTCCTGAGCAGGCAGAGGTTTAGAGAGCACAACTCACATCCCATTTTGGTGGGCTTGTTTCTTTTTTTTTCTTTTTTTTCTTTCTCTCCTTTTTTTTTCTTCTTCTTCTTTTTTATTGCTTATCAGAAGCGTGTGCTAGCATTTTGCTGTTTCAGGAAAAAAAAAAGAGCTCATCCAGCCATAAAGCTCAGAGTGGGGTAGGGTCCACCAGAGGAGGGGGCTGAAGCACAGGGCTGAGCCCAGCAAGAGTGGAGGGACCTGGAGGGCAACGTGGGATGGTGAAACCTTTCCCAAAGTCATGCATGCACGTGTTATATGGACAGCTCTCCTTTATGTCTCCTAATTCTATAGATTCAAAGGGTCATGCTTATGTTTGATTCTGATTTGCTTCAGTGAATGAACCCAGCCCTGTGGTGGGAGAGTGTGGGGAGCTCAGAGCAGGAAGGATGTGGTGCTTGTGTGGGAAGAATGATTGGATAGGGGAGGGAAGAAAGGTTGGGATGAATGGGAATGTGTAGGTCTGGCATGGGAAGGCTGGGCTGGGAGGAATTAGGTCTTGGGGGCAGCAACCTCTGGCTTGAGAAGCTGGGGGATGAAGTCTACAGGGAAAGGTGGAGAGCTTTTAGATCTAGCAGGACCTCTGGAGCAGCAAGGGGCTGAGTTTGGAAGGAAGTAGCACTTTCAGAATGGACCTTCATTTGTGGTGGAGGGAAGAAGGGGAACACCCCCACTGCTTTCCCCTGCTTTCCTGCTGCCTGAAATAAGGCTGCTGTATAGGATGGCCAGAAAAGCCCCCCTTCTGGAGAAGTTTGGGGTTGGAAGCTAAATCCTCCCCTATAGCCATCCTTACCAGATGGATGAGGCAAGCAGGAGGCTGGCAGCAGGATGGGAAAGGGCAACGCCTGCTTGTGATGGGACGCTGGTCCACTGCGGGTGAAGGTCAGGCTGCTGGGATAAGGATGCTCAGAGGGAAATAAAAATGCTGTGACCTGCACATGAACTATACCAGCTTCTGTGGCCCCACCCAAGGCTTTCGTTTCATTGCAGGCTCTAAATGAAACCCTGCTCACAGCCACTCCACCAGCCTGCAGAGTCAAAGGTATGTGAAGCATCCCAGCACTGAGCGCAGCCAGAGGGCAAAGGAGTTTCTGAATGGCCATCTCCAGGCTCACCCCAGCTTGCTGGGGCTTGTCTCTTTAACCTGACAAATCATGTGTTATCACAGCCAGGGGAGAAGGCATCTCTAGCATCAGGGAGAAGTGCTCTCTGCAGTAGTTATTACCACAACAGGCTTGTGGTCACCAGGTCTGTGCCTCTGGGTGGCCAGGGACCATGAGGTTCTTTGCTCCTGCTGGTTCCTCAGCAAGCCCCAAATCCTCTTGAGACCCTCCTGCACTTAGCAGCCACTTCTTAAATCAGCCCCAAGTAGCTTGTCTCACTGCCCTTCTTGCTTAGGAGGTGGCTTGCATGGCCGAGAAGACATATGGACCCTATACATTCATTAGGAGGATTAGTTTTGACTGTAACCATCCTCCAAAGCAGAGCCACAGTGATTAGGCTTTGCAGAAATGACAGTGACTATCTTTCAGCCTCCCACTTGGGCATGGCTAAGGTGGATTTTCAGAAGACAGGAATTCATAGCTTTCAGAAATCTGGTCCGTTTAATGCAGTTTACGTTCAGGTTGTAAAAGCATTTTTGAGCGTTTGAGGCAGTATCTAGGCTTGTTGTTTGCTTGTTATTACAGCAAGTATTGTCCCAGTTTTAATTTATTTTTCTTGGTGGTGAAGGTTTTATACATTTAATCCTTTGTGGTCTGTATGCAGTATTAACTCTGTCTCACTAAATATTTCTCTATTCCCTGATGTCCCATGCTGAAACTTTGGGACAAATTACTTCATAAAATTTTGCTCTAAACCCTATTGAAGTCTGCATTGTCTGTATTTTTATGGGATTTTTTTCTTTTCTTTTCTTTTCTTTTTTTTTTTTTTTTTATATACCCTAGTGTAAATGATCTGGGACTTTTTGAAGTCATTGGATGTGTTTCCTTTGAGTCTGGTTTTAAATCAAGCTCTGGATAAAGAAATTTGTAGAGGAAGGAATGAAACATCCAAAAACCTAAAAGATTTCTGCAGGATATTTCTTAAAAGAAAAAAAAAAAGAAGGAAAAAAAAAAACAAAACTTGGAAAAATCACCTTGGGAACATGAGAGAGTGGGACTAAAGATAGTAATGGTTATTAAAGCTGAGAAGAATAAAAGGCTCATGCATCAGATTTTTAAGCTTGCTTCCCACAGAAGCTTAGAAAAGCTCTTTCCTGATATAAAGCTGTATAACACATTATCTGCAGTCTGTTGGTTGGATTTCTTTCCCTCCCCTTTCTGACTAGACAAAAAAATGGTTTTCAGATAATAGAGAATTCTGGATAATTCCCAGTCTTCCAGGAATTACTGTTCATGGTGGAAAGAAACTTACTTCTAGATTAGTCTATTGGTGTTTAGAAAAGACATTTTGAAGCCATTTGGTGAAGAATTCCTGTAGAGTAATCCGAGGATGCTGCAATAGCACCATGTATTTGCATTGGTGGTTGGTGACAGCAGGCTCAAGCTTCACACTACACCCACGCGTGTTCTTGTTGCATGTGATTACACGGTCTGGGACATCTAATTGCCTGATTGTAATCTGTCCATCATACCAAAAGTTGCATCATTTTGCCTTGGCGCTGTGTGGCAAGCACTCTCCAGATAGAGTCTCCTGGCCTTTTAAGGGTCCGTGATTTTTTTTCTCATACTTCTGTATGAAGCCTGATTCTTTAAGTTGCTTTATTTTATTTTATTTTATTTTTTTTTTTTGAGATGGGGTTTGGTTGTGGCAGGGAAGAATTTGAAATAGCTGGAGAAGTACATCTGTGACATGAAACTGCTCTGAGTAGCAGCAGAGTGAATTTTTCCAAAAGGGCTCCAAAAGTTGAGCACTGCCTTGACTATTGCAACACTGAGTGAGGGAGAATTACAATCCCATCTTTCCTTCTCCAGCTGTGCTCATTCATCCAGTGTAGGTGAGAGGTTGGGAGCCTAGTTTAAAAAAAAATAAAATCAAAATATAATTCCCATGCCCTTGCAGTGTATTGCATGCCTTGCCCTTACCTCAACCTAGTAAGACCCAAAGTCAGATGATGAAGGGGAAAGAAAATACTATGATTTAATAATTACCAAGAGTAGTCCAGGCAGGAGATAAGACCTTGCATGTCTGCAGGTTTGTGTGGATACTGCAGTGAGCCTAGCACCAGGCAGCAGCGGTGCTGTGGGAGATGTAAAGCACAGGAATGCAAATGGCATGCTATAAAGGCGCAATGAAACAATTTGATGGCACACCCGGGCACTTTGTAATTGCTGGTATCTATCTATTTCTGGACTTTGGAAGTGAGCCATCTAAAAGCAAATGTTTAGTCAGCCCTGCAAGCTGCCCATAGTGCATGGCATGTGGTGACAGGGTGGTTTGATGGGGATGGGGCCAATCATTTCTTTGCCAAACAGGATTATGCTATGAAGAAAATATAGTTGGAAAGAGATGGAAAGACGTGGATGAAGTTCAACATCTTTCCATCCTAGAAAGCTGAGGTGTAAGGGGGGGGAGGAGGCAGAAAGATACCAGTCTGCCATTTCTGAAAGGCTTTATATGGGGCATGGAGGGAGGTTTTTACTACCATGGACGTGATGCCTTCTAAAGCAAGCCCCAATTCTGAGGTTTTGGCACAAAACTGAGGGTTACTTTTGGCTCGCAGATGTGAATACGGCCCACTAGCATTTGGTTGGGGCAGGTTTCTTGGTGTGGGACTGGGCAAGAGGGACATAAGGTGACAACTTGGCCAAAATCTGGGTGGAGGCAGAAAGCTGGATCTTAAAGCTTTGGCTGCTGGAGAACCTGTGTGATGGTGGAGTCTGGGGGCTGGAGTTTAGCTCAGTGGGGAGACGAGCAAGTTGCAAAATATGGATCTGGGTTCAGGTTACAATTCTGCTCCCCAGGGCTCTTCCAGGTGTTCAAGTACAAACTCCTGGCTCAGGCCCATCTCTAATTAGGCATATTCTTTAAAAGTATTTTCCTTCCTCGGTTCCTGTGCTCTTGGCTTGTCTCCACTAGCCCTCTCTGCTGTGCTGGAGCACAGTTTGCTGGGTGTATTAATTGAACTGTTTACACACCTGGCTTCCTGCAAGAATAGACACTCAGCTCCTGCTTTTGAAAAGCCTAGCCCAGAGGCTGTAAACAGGAATTGTGCTATGTCTGGAAAAGCTGAACTGCTGCTTATCTCCACTCCCCGGGGCTGTGGGAGCAGCAGCAGCTGCAGACGTGGGTCAGTTGAGCTTGGAAACTGGCTTGTGCACCCTTCCCACTGGTCCTGTCCTCCACCTGGCCCAGGTCCCCCTGAAGCTCAGGAGCCACCTTCTCTGCAGAGCTATTCCCTTTGCTTGTGGCAGGGACAGGAGAGGACCCAACTGGCTTTTGGAGCAGCTTAGATGCTTATTTTGCCTTGTGTATGAAATCTGGGGGCATCATCCTGGGGTAACGTCCTGTGCAGGACTGTGGGTAGGACTTGTGTTTCTGTCCAAGCTCCCCAAAAGCAGGGGTGTGTTCCTCACCCCTTATACTATCTGAAGAAGGACATCTCACATAACTTTGTGTAGCTCAAAGAATGGCTGTGGAAAGAGGAGGCTGGAGACACTTGTGTGGTCTGGATCAGGTGAAATGGTTCCATGTGGTCCATTAAAGCTTTGAATATATGAGTGTAAAAAGATCATGTTGCACAGCTTTTATTTCAAAGTATATGGGGAGGGAGGAAAGGCAGCACAAAATCAGTTGGTTGGTGCTGTCAAGGATTTTTTTCTTCTTAGGTGGTGTTGGAAGACCCCACAAATGTTGAAATGGACTTTCTCACTGCTGGAGAGTCCCCCTTCACATTGGTGTACACTCTATTCAGCCTTAAAACGCTATGATTTTGTGGATGTGCTATCAGCTATTTTACTCGGTAGCTATGAGTTTGATTTTGCTCTTTTGTTGCTGTTATTATTTTTGGTGAATATTTCCTCAGCTTCATCCGGGAAATAACAGCTTGTCTCTGGGCAAAGCCCCTGAGTGCTGAATGCCAGGGTTGGGGCACTGTGCTGTTAGGTCTATAGGGTACAGAGTGTGATGCTGATGTGCTGGGTGTCGGCATGGTTAGCTTTCTGTGCTTCTTGAGGCTCTCAGCGCACTGTTGGTAAGGGGCCCTGGAGGTTTCCCTGCAGGGCAGGTCCTGTGCTGCTCCTCGGGAGGGGACATGCAGATGCCCAGGCTGGGAACAGAGAAGAGGAAATCCAATACACCGTAGGGCCAAATTTGCTATCCAAATTTCAGTCCGGCTTGGAACTGGAATTGCTGTTTCTGAAGCACTGAGCTGGGATTTCTCCAGCCAGCCTCCAAAGGGGCCTCAAAGTGTGGGACAAAAGATGCTGTGATAACAGCTCTTGGGTGCTTGTGCCATGGGGGAACCCTAGCAGCTCAGGTGCAGCTCCTGATTGCCCAACAAGCAGTGACTTTGTCGTTGAACTTTGCTGGCACTGATTCCTGCTTGGCTGCTGACTTTTGGTTTTGTGCCATAAGTGAGTGTTAGAGCTGTGAGGGCTGGGAAACGTCAGCTATGGAAAGGGGCCCTGGAGGACAGATGAGGGTGGCAGGTGCTTTCGTCCAGGTTTACGTCAAAACCTTCTGTGGAGGAAGAGAAGAGGGCTTATTACATCCCCTGTCACCCTTTCCTCCTGCGTAACTGTGCCTGTCTGCCAAAATAAAATTAAAAAAAAAATAAAAAAAAAGCAGGGCTGTTTCTAGAAATCCATGGCTAGCTGGGTCCAGCATGAAGCAGCATGACCATTTGTGCTGTGCTCTGTGCTCCTGCTAATGGTATCAAATCAAGCAGGAAATTATTTTTGGAGCAGTGGAGCATGTTGAAACCCAGCAGAAGGCAGCTGTTTGCGTAACCGGAGTTTTGGGAGAGCTGTCTCGCTTGTTGCCAAGCGCTTGACTTCCTATGCTGGTGAGAAACGGTTTCCCTGCTCCCTGGGGCTTCAGAGGCTGGGCTTGGTCCAGCTCCCATAGCGCAGGATGTCCCCAGCTGCTTTTCCATGGGGGTGAACCTACCTGCTTCAGGCTCCTCACATCACTACCCAGCCCTCTGCGTCAAAACTAATGACCTGCAAAATAAAGGGTTTTGTCCAGACTCCAAAAGCACTGACTCTCAGCTGGATTTCTAGCACGGGTACCTGTAGCTCTGAGGCTGCCTTCCCAAGGGTGTGTCCTGGTTCCTCTGGCTGTGCTTTACAGAATTACAGAGAACCATAGGATGGTTGAGGTGGGATGAGACCCCTGGGTCCATCTGGCCCAAACCCTGCTAGAGCAGGGTGCCCAGCACCATGTCCAGGTGGCTTTTGAAGGTCACCCACACCATAAAGAGGTTCCTATGTTCAGACAGAACCTCTAATGTTCCAGTCTGTGCCTGTTGCCTCTGGTCCTGGCACCACTAACAAGAGCCTGGCTCCGTCCCCTGTACGCTGTCCCCTGAGGTATTTACAAACACCGTAAGATTCCCTTGAGCAGCCTCATCCTCAGGCTGACCACACACAGCTCTCCTAGCCTCTCCTCATGGCAGAGGAGCTCCAGGCCTTGTGTTGGCCTCTTTCCAGTAAGCCCAGGTCTCACTTCAGCATCTCCCTTCTGTGTCCTGTTCCTGCAGCTCCCAAGGGTTTTATTTTATTCTTGAAACAGGGATGGTGTTGCTGCCCAGCCATAACAGGGTCTTTCTAGGTGCTCAGAAAACCAAGCTGCCATTTTCCACATTGGCCTCATCACTTGACTTTCTGCGTTAAAGCCTCTCAGCGTTGCTGTCACGGGGAATTGACACCCTGCTGCTTTTTTCACTTTCCAAATATAATTTTTTGTACCCTTTTTTCCACTGCACTGCTATGATCTGGTGCCTTACATCTCAGAGGTGGCTCCAGCTATGCACTGATGGAGCTCCTATGCAAACATATTCATCACCCCAAGCTCTGCTCTTAACCCCTCATCCCAGAGCAGAGAAGATCCTTCAATCCTACCAAGTCTCTGAGACATGAATGGCATGTATGAAGCCATTTACTAAGCATTTTCTGGGCGTGACTGGCATCTGGGCTGAGCTGTGTCATCCATCCGGGAGGCTGCCCCCCAGGAGCAGTCTTGCTAAGAAAAAAAAAAAAGAATACTCATGGGGCTATGTGGTATACACATAATTTCCGTTGTCCGCTGCTTTCTCAGTTGGTTGTTAGCTGATGTCTGGAATGATGAGAACATTTATCGGATGGCTTTTCTCATCTTGGTCCCAGCTAGTGATGCTAGTGCAGATGAGGCTGAAATTCCTGTCCCCAAAATGAGATGCTTTGGCACGGAAGGGAAGGACCGAGTCAGCGCTGGGAGATTTCGAAAGTCGCCATAGGGGTATAAAGGCTTTTTTGTTTGCGGGCTTCTTATGTCATTACCCGGCCATGCAAATGTCGCCCCAGAAGAAAGACTTTTTCACATTACTGCCTTGTTCTGGAAAATTCCCTCCCTGATTATTCATGACTGCCAACTGCTTCGGCTATATGCCCTTTTCCTGAGTGCTGTGGAGTGGGGAGAAATTCCCTGACATGGGGAAAGGGAGGAACAAATCCAGTGCATATAAACTGAGTCAGTCTACAGTATTTACAGCTTTCCAATTGGATAATTAAATTCTCATTCAACCCAGTTATAATTAGAAAAGTTGCCTGTCCTCCACAGGGCTGGAATTTGTTAGCATTGCATGACTGTAAGGCAGCAACAAGACACCAGGGCATCCTCTGGAGCTGTGCTGAGCTCCCTGGGGTGCTGAGCTACTCAGTGAAATAGGTTTGAAAAAAATACAAAAAGCCAATTGCCTCACTGTATAGTAACCTTACAATGTAATTGCTTGATGATTTCTGGGCAATTTGGTAATAGGTTATGGAGCCTTTTATTTCTGCCTATCCCATTCATTCATGTCTAAGATTGCAGTAGTTGAATGTTTCCCTGTCTGGGGTTGTTAAGTGTGTAATGCTTTTAGTCACTAGTAGAAAAAACCTTTGCTCCTAACCTCTGGTCCTGCAAGGGGCGAGGCAAAGATAACTCTGTCTGCAAATCCAGTTATTTTCCCTTTGCCACTTAATTGCTTCCGGTGGTATCGTTATGCCCTGCGCCGTCAGTTTTGGTTGCTTTGGCTTGGAAGGGAGATGGGATGGGTAGGTGCTCCCTTGGAGACCTCCCGGTCAATCCATACAGAGCATGCTCTTTGCTCTGCCTTTCACCTCTCTGCTCTCTTCATTGTGCTAAGCTGGCTTAAACTGCCCTGAAAGTCCTCGTTAAGTATTAGTATTAGTTAGTATTAAAGAAGAAACAGTGGAAACACCGAGTTTGGTGGCTGCTCAAATAACTGGTCCCTCATACTTTGCCTGCTCCCGAGTCATCTTGTGGTCTACAGAGCTTCAGCCCACAGTTCTCGGGACTTAAGCTGAGTATTTATTGGCTTGGTACCCCAAAAGGGAGTCACATTTCATGGCAATAAAACACTACCACATTTAAAACCACTAAGTAGGTCCTGCTTCCTCAGGTGAACACAGGAGTCATGTGTGAAGCGGTGCCTTTATTTCTCTGCTGATATTTTCTCAGCGGGTGGCTGTAGGGAATGGTTCAACTTCTTTTGTCGCCTTATCTCTGGGAATCATTTCAGTTCCGTTTCAGTGGCGTTGCTGTGAAGCACAGGACTAAAAAGGGTTTTATTGTCTCTTTGAACTGCGTTTTGCTCTGAGGAATGAGGATATAATTGTAACACAGGCAGGCTGGGCCAAGAGGCAGGAGGACAAACTAAGCATGTCGAGGCTTGTCCTGCCTGATCTTTCCCAATTTCATATTTTTTTTCCCTCCTTGTGGCTAGCACTCATGATTGGAATTTTCCATCTAATAGCCCAGGGGCTTACACACTCTTAGCTGAAGGAGCTCTGGTCGGCTGGTTGTGCTGTTTCTTTTGATGATGGCCAAGACCAGGATTTGCCGCTTGATCCATCAGTTCTTTGCCATCCATGTCTGCAGGAGGAGTGCAGAGGGATTTTCAGGCACCATATTTTATTCCCATATGCTCAGGGGGCTTTCACTGTCCTCTTTCCTTTTTGGGGTCACGTTTGGATTTTCCAATAAATAAATCTGTGGGATGAATTAATAGCAAATATTAACTGAAAAAGAACATCCCTAAAGCCTTCAAATACTCTAGTGTTTTCTTTCTGGGAAGTTTCATTATTACTGTAGTGTAAATACAGGGTTTGTTGCCTGTATTTGTAAATACAGCAAGTTGTGCTTAGTTTGCGTCATTTAGCAAAAACCTGCCTTCATCTGAGGGCAGGTTAACAATTAGCCTTGATGTGAAGCAGGGATTAAAGACAAAGCTGTTGGTACTGAACCCACACCATTTCAATTCCTCATCTGTGTCTATCTGATGACTTACTAAAGAGGAATGAATTTCAAGTCCTTTCCTGCTGCTATTTCGTATCTCTACTCTATGGCTTGGCTCTTTGTGCCGAGTGCTGCCATTTTGATGGGTTTGGCAGCCATCCTATCTACACTGCTGATATTGGGACTGATCCTGCATGTGAGAGATCTGTTTTTTAAGGCTGTTTTCCACCACAATCTTTCCAGGACTTTGCAGAGGCACTTTTGGGTGCTTCATGTCCCTCTTTGTACATAAGGGGCATTTGCGCCATCACCCATGGGGATGTTATGAATACAAAATGTGAGTTTTTCAGCTGCTGTTACCAGGTCCATCTCCATATGTGAGAGAAGAAAACTTCTCATAAAGACTGTTACAAGGAGTGACGCAAATCTAGGTCTGGAGATCTCTGTACTTCCACCACCCCAGATGTGCATCTAACAGGCTACAGCTTGGCAGCACTTTGAAGTCCATGTTTTTCCTTTGCTGAAAATGAAATATGAAATGAAATCAAATGGTATCATTCTTCTTCACTGTTTACTGGAAAGAAAAAAAAAATAGTAACAATAACCTCAACAAGTAAATAATTTCCTCATCAATCAAACGGTTTATGCAGACCTATTTGGTGCAGAGTCAGCTTCTGAAAGGTTCCAGAATATTGCAAGCACCAGTCTTAAATAATTGTCACTGCAAACCACTGAAGGGTATAGTCCCTCGCTGCCTTCAGGGCCTGATTGTAGCATCTACCCTAAGACACAGGTGTTACCCTAGGTGTCCTGCCAAAGAAGTGTGTGGCCTCTGGCTCTCGTAACAACAGATATCTGGAAACGTAAGTCTTTCAGATACAGCAAAACCAAGCGTGCCATTGCTTTACTCATTGAAGCTACAAAAATATTTTATCAGAGGTTTCCAAACTCCTCTGCAGACAGCTGGCTGTTCACGCAAGTGCTCACCCCTCCTTGTTTCCAGCTGCTAATTTGCAATTAAATACACCTACAAATACTCTGCCAGCAACTTTCCATGCAAGTCCTTCAGGTAGCTTGCAGTTGCTGTCATTTGATGGTGAAGGCAGCAGGAACCTGCTGTGAGCACACGGCTGGGTGGAGAGGCTGCCCATGAGGCTGCCTAAGATGTGGTTCACACAACTGCTGCAGTAAATAAGAGTTCAGCGTAATGCAGCTGATACTAATTGGCATCCCTGTAGGTGGTCTAACTAGTGGGGCTGAGATTAAATGTGGTGCAGAGAATGAATGAAGCTCTTCTCCCTAAGGGGAGTGCCTCCAACTAAGAGCTAAGGTGTGTTAGCGCGAAACACAGCCACTGCACTGGGGCTGTGGATAAAGGACGTTCTTGTTCAGGGTTTTGGCACTGCTGAAATACACTTAACTATGCGAGGTGGAGAGAAGGCCCTGCAATTATGTTTGACTGCTCTGAAGGACTTTAAATCTGTTTTTGATTCATTGCTCCAAAAAGCACAACCAAGTTCAGTTAACATTTAATGTGCTTTTGAGCTCAAATCAATTATTTTCTACTATGCCAACAAAGCAGCTGAAAACAGATCATTTTGTTCCAAGTTTCCTAGCCATTCCTTGACTAGTATTTGTCCTACAAGCAGTGAAGAGGCAAACTACCTGCAGATATTCAAACCTGCAAATGTGAAACACAGAGCAACCTTCTGTTGGCTTATATTTAATATGCAGAAACCATCATCATTATGGGATGAAGGACACAAAACACTTAATTGGGAGAGTTTGGTAAATATAGTAACAGTAAGACCACTCATGGTTTAAGCATATGAAGCCTGCCCAAGCAAGTAAACTGCACCTTTAATTAATGGTTTCACCCTTCTGCTTATTGAAATGGAGTGACTCATTCATTTTAATCAGATGCCTCCTTCTGGGATCAAACTGTTCACAAAATCAAATCACCACATCCCTAAGGGTCTGTCTTTGCTGGGAAAAGGGTTCTTTTCAAGGGGCCTGTTGTGCAACCAAAGAGGTTGGGGCAGAATGCGGGAAATGCTTCTGACGTGCATTTTGTTTGTAACTTCTGGATTTAGTGTTCCAACATAATTCCCGAAACAAAATGAGTCCTAATGCATCTTATTTCTGTCTCATTATGAGGTCTCACTAGACAAAAGGTGCTAGAGCCCTTGATGTAGCACAGCAAGACTTTTTGCACCTTGAGGTAGAAGGTGTTGGCTGCGACTACTTGTTCCAAGGCAAGAACAGTCTGTGCTGTACCTCCGCTAGGCTGAGGCATTTACAGTTAGTTACCTCCAGGTAAAGAAGTAATTTGTTTTGCCAGGGATTACGTAGCTTTAAAATGTCCTTCACGTGAATGTGGTCCTGGGAAGAGACCAAATTTAAGTGTCAGACTTGGCGTGTCAATGACTTCACTATTTAACTCAATAGCTTCTGGGTGTAGAGGGAGCTCTTGATTTCGCATGGCACAAGAACTGCTGTCTGGGACCATCACTGTGGCCTCTCCAGTGCCTCACTTGCAAAAGGGGCTGGCAGGGGAAGAGGCTCCAGACCTCCAGCGGGTTGATGTTGGGCCATATCCAAGCGTTGGTGGAGTAGGTAGTTAGTTACCTGCGGCATCAGGCTGTCTGCACACAGCCCTGCTTTCTACTTGCCTGTGCTGGAGTCGTGAGAAGGCAGGCTTATGGCTGTTATTGAGGAAAGCCAGAGCATCTGGCATGGGCGTTTGGAAGGTGAGAGAAGTCCTCTCAGAAGTACCCATCACCATCTGTCTCCCCAAGTGCTGGTAAAGACAGTGATCTTGGCTTGCCGCGGCTCTCTTCTTGCTTGTTTTCCAGCCAAACCCTACCCCTTCCCCTCACAGGAACTACTCAGCCTCCACCCCTCATCCTTGGGCAGCAAAATCCAGCTTTGCTCTGAGCCAGCTCTGAGTAAGTGCATCACGATTACTGAGAAGCAGCAACCCCAGCTGGTGCCAAACTTGAAGATCCTCCAAAGCCACCGCCGTGAGCAGAGACCTGACGTGCCGGGAGTGCGGTCCAGGTTACTACAGCAAACCCTCAACAGTTTCCTGCCCAGCTGAGTCTTTTGGAGTCTGAAGCGTTGTAACCTCATAAAAGCTAGCAAGAGCTTGAAGTCATTCACAGATTATTTCACCACCTACGGTATTCTATGAAGTCAGACATGCTGTAACATATGATTAACGATGTGTTCAGCGGTGAGTCACCGGGTAGTCTAGCAAGCGCTGCTCACCTTCTAACCAGTCTGTATGTGGGAGTCCTTACCCAGCGACACACCCAAACCCAGCGTTTTAATAATTTACCACATTGTGAGCTCAGAAAAGCAGCTCATGGAATTGTTATTTAATTTTTTAAAAAAGGTATTAATTTACCACGCATTAGGGAACAAACCCCCACCATGAAGAAGAAATCAGGAGAGGGGGAACTCAGAAATATCTTATTATTTTGTATGGTTGGTGTATCCAAGAATCTTGTACTCCAGGTATTGAGTAAGTGGAGACTTCCACTCCACCTATGAAGGAAATCAAGAGTTGCCTAAGATCACAGATGTAAAGGTGTTTTGATACTGCATGTGTACCATTTACTTCAAAGTTTAACCAGAAGTCAGCTGTGTGCAGTGCAGTTTATTTAAACTCGGTGGAAATGTTACCACTTCAAGTGGGGTTCCTGTCCTGTTGTTTCCCCTTGAAGTGCCCTCAGTCTCATGTTTCCACCCAAGCTCTGCTGCTATACCTTTTTTAGCATCAGGAGGCCAGCTATATATCCCCACGTAGGTGTCTAACAAGATATTCCTGGAAATGAGAAGCCTGTCCTGTAGATTGGCAAGAAAAAGTCTGGGAAAAATCCATGCTTGAGAGATGAGAGGATTGAGTCTTTGTGTTACATTAAACAGTCACTTGATAAGATACATGAACTTTTCTTGGCTTGCAATGTAGAATTACCCTTTCCTGCCTGAGTGTCCCAAGCGCAGTGTGAGAGTTATGGTTAATCTTTTTCTCTGGAATACTTAAGGGTTGTTGGAAAAAAAAAAAAAGAAAAAAGCTTTTTTTTTTTTTTTTTTCTTTTCCTATGGAATGAGCAAAGATGAGCTTGTCTGGTTTGTGAGATGGTAGTGGGAGATATGAATTTGATTCCTGCTGAGAGGAGGATATTGCACTTGCATCTCAGTGTGACCCGGTATCCTTTCTCTGATAAAAATCATAGTAAGATGCCTAGGGAAGAAGAATAGTGGGAAAAACTTGCATGATACTCACCGATTACTTTTCCAGCCTTCAACTATTTTCAGCTCAGGGGATTTCCTGACATGAATGAATGTGGTTTGTGACTCTTCAATAACCTTCAGTGGATTGTTCTTCCGACTACTTGTCCAGTCTCTCCCTGAGCCTGTTTAAATCTTTTCCTTCCACTACATCAGTAGCAACAAACTACACTGACCTTCTATGTGTGGTGGAAAGAATTGGGCCTTTTTCTGTGTTTTGACCCGGGCTCCCAACAGATTAATCTGATATTTTCCAATCCTTGTGCGGGGAGATACCACATTAGTCACTTCCTAACCCCATGCTCCATGGCCCTCACAAGTTTCTGGGCCATTATTACATATCCCTTGAATACCGTCTCTGCAGAGTGAAAGCTTTCAATCTGCTTACTTGTCACTAGTGTGAAGTCCTGACTGCCCTCCTCTGTGACTTTCCCACTTCTAAGGTACCTATTTGAGAAGAGGGGAGAAGTGTTGTGTGCACCACTCAAAGTGCCAGTGAAAAAGGGATTTATACAGTGGTATAACAAGGTTCTCTTCTCTGGTTCACTGTTTCTTTCACAGTAATACTGAAACGTTTGATTAGTCAAGCGCTGAGCTGAGTTTTGTTAAATTGCCTATGGTAGTCCAAAGGTCTCACTCCTGAGCAGCACTAAGCGCTTCAGAAACACCATTTAATTCCTGGATTTAAGATTTGTTTTCCCTGTCTGCATCACTCGATGTTTAAGCTGCACTGACTTTCAGCTGCCGTTTTATTGCCCAACCCCTCAGTCCTGCAAGGGCCACATGCAGTTCCCCACCGTCTGCTCTTTCCCCCAGTCCCCTGCATGTCCTCAACAAACTTCCTTACCTCACTGCTGTTCCAGATGGTTTGCAGCTAGATCGAGCAACACAAGTCTCAGCCTCACTGGTGGGATGTGTCTGTTGTGAGAACTGACCATTTACACCTACTTGCTGATTCCTATCTTGACCTGCCTCAGCTCATCCAGTATTAGCCCTGCTGGGATTGAAGCCAGGTGTTGCAAGCCCCCATTCAATCAGTGCAACTCATCCCTGGTCTTTGTCTCGACTCCTTCATTTCTAGACATACAGGATGATACCACAGAGCAAGCAATGCCTTAGTCACCCAGCTTGCTATAGTCCCTTGTAGGGAGAAGCTGATTTCCCCCATTTTTTATAAATGGGTGTAAACGTGGAGGTGTTTGGTGCACAGAGAGGCAGTGGGACTGTGCAACAAGCAAAAGCAGCAATGGCACATACAAGTGCAAGCTTTGACTTAGCCAAGCGAGTATTTTGAAACAGTGTATTTTACCAGAAAACAGCACACAAATGTAAATGACGCTTGAAATTGATGGTGGATTATGGATCAAGCACGTAAATCCACCCACGTCTTATTCAGGCGTGACTGATATGTCTCTCCTGGCCGAGTTCCTCAGAAGGGCACTGCCTGGGATCCAGCAGCCTGTGGGCTGGCACCAACAGGGTGCTCTGGCTGCTGGGAATTTGCCTCTTGACACAGATATCCCGGTGTCCGCTGTGCCTGCACTGAGGCTGGATGTCCCTTAAGGGTCATTAAAGCATAGGTAGCTCTCATGACTTAGGGGATGTGAACTTGTGGCTCCCATCCTGGTGTCCCCAGCACATGGCAGCTCCAACATCTCTGCCGTTGCCTCTTTTTTCCTTTCCTGCCACCCAGTTTTTCCAGACATGGCTGCTGCTGGAAGCGAGCAGTTGAATGAACACTTGTCTGTGCCCTCGCCCTGTGAGGGGCTGTGCTGAGGGTGTGGATGTGAAGCTTCACCACCCTCTTGGCCTGCCGAAATAAGGTCAAGTTCACTGGAGTACAGAAGAGCCTCTTGGTCCCCGAAGAGCAGCAGCCTGCTTCTGCTGCTCATCTAAAAACACAGGGTGGGTGCAAAAAGAGGGCATCCTGGTCATGGTTTCCAGTTGCGTCAGGGCCGTGAGCTCCCTCCCATTCCTGCTGATGCATGGGTGGATAAAGTTATCCGCTCCCATTTCATGTTCTGTCTCTAGAGAAATCACAGACTCCAAGCGAAAAATGGAAAAATTGTAACCCAGGAATCCTGCTGAGGAGATGCAGTGAAATACGGGTGATCTGTCCCAGATGATTTGTCCTACCTCTTGCGAAGTACTGCTGTCTGCCTGACCACCAGGAACCACAAGAGAAAAGGGCATCTTCCTCTGGCACATCCCTTGGGGTCTATGTTTGTTCCTGCTTGGGATGTAATGCTTCTTCAGCTAGCATCATTCTCTGCTCTTCACTTCACATGCTGTTCACTTCACATTTTTCACATGGGTATTTGCTTGAGCCAGAGGGCCCATGGCGGGAAGACTCATGCCGTGTTTATTCATGCCTCTGTATTACTGTGCTGTGTGTTTCCCCAGGCTGTGCAAGTCAGGCTATCTCTGTACAGTTGCGTGACAGTCCTGGGAAATGTATGAAATGTTTTGAGGCTCACTATTTCTGACTGAAGGTTTTGTGTGTGTTTTTTAAGAAACACTAACCTGGTCTTTGGTGAAATTTTGTACTTGCTTTTTGGTCTTCAGGAGGAGACAAGACAGACAAGACCACTATAGGTCAAAGATGAAATACATCAATCAAGCATTGTCAAGACAGCAAAACAAAGTTCCTCAAGCTAACCCATTGCTGAGTTACCATGAGTTATGAACTAAGCTTATACATTTCTAAGTTAGCAGTGTTTCTCACTGATGGAGGGCTGGCCACTGCTCATTTTCTTGGGGATGCAAAGCTGTTTACTGGAGAGCATGGTTTAGCAGCATGGTTTTACCTGAGGGGATTTTTTTTTTTTTTTTGGTCTTTATTTTCTTTTCAAACCACCAGCTGCTTTTCTCCCTTAGCTGCCCCTCTCGAAGGGTGTGAGTGGATGAGTGGAGAGTGTGGCCGGACTGCAATCAAAGAAATATTTTGAGAGCCCTTTCAGAGCTCGTTAAGGAATCTGGGCTGGCTATGAATGCAAGCTTTATGCAGCATTGTTTTGAAGTAGGAGTGAGTCACTAAAAAACAATCTGCACTCTCTCCATGTTCAACTTTGACTTTATTAAGAAAAAGAGAAAGAAAACAAACACAATCCCATTCACTGCAGAAATACACATTGATCCTTTAATCCTAAGGGAAGCGTCGGGAACTGCTTCCTCCTCGAAAGAATCACTGTATTGACGCAACATTTAATTGTGCAATTACACACGCACATTTTCTCCTGTGTTTTGCATGCAGAGCAGGGCTCTGTGGCTGGAATGCTAATCAGAAAGTGATTGATGCTATCTCACTGCACACACAGCCCCAGTGCAGCCTCCCAGCCAGCCAGCAGCAGCCCTTTGGTTTTGTTACAGCCAAAGGTACTTTCACCAAGAACTGCTGCACAGCTGCTAGGAAATGCTCTGTGCATGTGTTCATATGTATGTACATATATGAATGTATATATACCCATGCATACTTGTTTGCTTCCCAAGATCCTCATTGAATTAGATGATCTCTAAGGTCCCTTCCAACCCGAATCATTCTATGACTCTATTGATGGCTATAAAGCCCACCAAGTTTTTCTGATGATTCATGTGTGACCTGTTTGGACTTCAGGGGCATGCAGTACTTGGTGAGAAAACGTTAGCTGTGAAAAAGATGCATCTTTTTCCTGCTCATTTCCCTCATCTAGTATTTCTGGAGTTGGGGATACTGAAATCAGCCTGCTATCTGGGTGATGCCCAGTGAAATAAAAAGCATGGTGTGTGCTAGGATTTACAGCTATCTGGCTGTAAATACAGAAGCTGGTTAAGCCTTAGATGGGAAGAAATTCAGCCCTCTTCCAGCCAGCTTTGAATGATAATATTTTTGCTGGGTTTAATCTCTTTGCCATTATTTTATTATTAATGGTTTCATCATCAGTTCTGCTTTCCCACCAGCGTTAGGGATGGATTTTCCATATGGAAAATCCTATTTGTCATCCTATTTGTTATCAATGACCACAAGCTAGAAAGTGAGTCTTGAAATAACAAGCGGGGCTGTCTCCCCAGGGATTTGCACAGTGTCTAGGGGTGCCCTTGATTCTCTTCCTCCTCTCCTGAGTCCCTCCCTCCAGGGATGTGTTTTTAATGTGTCCACCACACTGGCATAAAGGCTTCAGGAAAATGATATATATATATATTTTTAAAGGCTTTTGTTACATCGTTGAGCAGCATTTAACTGATGTTATGAGCTCCTGGACTCCCAGTCCCTCTGTTCATGTTTTCATTGTATGTTTCTGAAAGCTTAAATCAGGGCCAGTAGCAGCTGCTTCTGTTAGTACAGCAAAAAACAGTCCTTTAATTTAATTGTATGAGCTCTGCCCGCATCCTTTCTTGTGCCTGTTGATCAGAAAATCTGTTTCTGGTTTTAGCAGGATGCATGCTAGCTGGTGTGCTGGGACAAGAGGGAAGGCAGGAAGGGGAAGAAGATGGGGAGAGGTCCCACAGGAGCAACCTGCTTAATGTGTCTCATTTGTCTTACTAGCACTGCTGCATCCCTTCCTGGCACATGTGCCTTCCTGATAAGCCAAATAAGCAGAAGGAGCTGTTCCTCAAAGCTGCCATGGGGTGTGAGTCCTGCCCTGCCATTTTGCTGCTTGTGGGGCTCCTCCTCACCACCACCATCTCTGTCCCACCCCACCTGAGCAGAGTGCAGCTCCGCTCCCAGCAGCATCCATGGATGCAGGTAGTGTTTCTTCCTAGTACAGGGAAGTATCGGCCTCTGGTCTAGATCCATCTAGAGTCTCTGTGTCTACAGGTGCTGATAAAATCACAGGATATGGCACAGGAGGTGTCACCATGTGAGGCCAAGGCCTATGCCCAACTAGATTTTTCTTTATAAAGCTCAGAAGAGGTTATTGCTTGAATAGTCCCAGAGGTTATTTTCCTTCCTGTCTTCCCCCAGGCTTCTGAGGCCCCTGAGAGGAGTAAAGGCAGAGTCTGACCCTGTTCCTGATGGAAAAGAGGAGGCCAGGTGTCTATATTAATATAAAGACCAAATTTGACACTTCACTCCTTGCAATGCATAAGGAATGGACCCTTCCTCTCCAGAGCTTGTTGAAGAGGTGAAACTTCCAAGTGAAAAATTCACATGTTCTAACAGAAGCATCAGAAGAAAATAAAAAAAGGGGGGGGGGGGGGGGGGGGGGGGGGGTGAGGGGGGAAGAGAAAAAGAGAGAGAAAGGCCTTATGTGTTGATACTGCAGTTTTATAACCATTGGTTTCATTTTGTGTTTCTTAAGCAAGCAAACAAATAGTTGGTTTCCAGGACACGGGTACATTATCTCTGATTCCAGAGTTTGTCCCTGCCATGCAGGACCAGCCTAGCCTGAGGGTGTACCCTCATTACCATCAAGAAATGCTAATAATGCTTAATATGTGGAAAAACATGAAGCACTTACAGAAGGCTGTGGTCACGAAAAGGGATTTTCAGATGAGTTTGAATGCTTCAGGCTTTTCTTGGAAATGTGTTTTTGAGCTCTATATTTTACTGGATTCCCCTGAATTCAGAGTCCAGCTGTACAGAATTCCACAAATCTGTGAAGGCAAGCCCAGGTGTTTCCAAATGTGTAAAATTTCAAGGTTCTCCTCTCTCTTCCAGAGCAATGAATTATCAGTTGTTTGCTTTCAGCGGAGTACATTAATTAATTACTGGTTTTATAGGGGGATCCTTCACTCATTGCTGGCACTTGCTGTGGTTCTTCTTGGATCTAAAGAGTAAAACATGTTTGTGTTGGCATCTAGGAGTCTGGAAAACCTCAGGAAAAAATAAGACTGGAAAAAGAAATGTTTTTATCTGTCTAACAATTTTTTTTTTTTTTTTTTTCCACAGAATGAAAGTTTGAAATACAGAAATAAAGTAATAATTATTTGTATATACATATATATATATATATATATATAAAGCCATCTGGAGCTACTTCTTTTGAATGTTTTATATTTTCTTAATAAAGGTCCTTTATGTTGCAATGCAAACTACACATTCCAGACTGCTTGGATAAAAATTTGGGTCAAAAAAGTTGATTTCAGTAGTTTGTGAACTGTTCGGCAGATAATTTTAGATCAGAAAAAGGCAATCTGTTGCACTAAAAATAAAAAGTAACAATCCTATAAATGACTAATTTTGTGGTCCAGAGTAATTAGTGGAACAGCTTGGCAGATGGAATGCAGCAGGTCTAAATTGCTGCGCTAAGTCCATTAGCAGGAAGATATTATCTAACTTTGTTGTTATTAATGATAATTAATTAAAATATTCATCTGGGAGTTTTGCTGTTGGTATTAACAGGAACGCGTGTATATATATATATTTGCTCTTTGATGCTTTTCTCATTTGTTTGCATCGCAATCCTTAGCTGTCTTGCTCTGGGACTTTAATAATAAGCCCGTTACAGTCTAGAAATTACTCAGACCGCACCTTTGCTTAGCACATAGGAAACTGGAGGCTTTTACAATTAGTGCTGTTGGTTGTTCCATGAAAAACATAGGCCATGGTCTGACAAGGAAAGCAGCAGTAAAAAGCCAGGCATCTTGCAGGTCTATTTGGAGTTCCATTTGATAAGACAAGGGCACATTCATCTCCAAGTCTGCATGGGCTTGCATGGCTCCAAAATGTTCTCTGATGAATCCAGGTGTTGCTTTGCTAAGATCCAACGTGCTTAAATTTTGATGCCCCAGAGAGAGCATGATAGTCAGGTCATCTTGTCCTCTCCATGACACCATCCTTTGTCAGCTGGGGATTCCCATCCCAAATCTGCATCCTGCTGTAGGCTTTCAGCACACATTTCTCAAAGAATTCCCCTTTGACTAACAGGATTGCCATGACAGAGAAGACTTAATGAGCTGGTTTAGTGGATAATTGCTCTTGCTGTTAAACACAAACCATACTTTTTCCTTTGTTTTCAGCTGAGTCTCCTGAGATTCAGTCTTCCAGCCCTGGACTTTGTTCCAGCTGTGTTTGCTGAAGTTAAAGCCCTTCAGAGTCTGAAGTCTTCCCATGTGCCCTTAAAGACTAGGAGGAGTCATTTCCCATTCTTTTAAGAGGATAGTGATAGTTTAGGACTTCTCATTGACTTTATTGGCTTTTACTAGTTTGCGTTTGGGTTTTTTAGATAACTTACAATTCACTACAGTTAATAATTGTTGTTAACTTGGTCAACATGTAAGGATGTGGCCCCACATCTGTTAAAGAGACGAAATTTGGGCCTCTGGTCAAAGCTTTGTCAATTGATATTTAGTGGCTCTTTTTCAGGTGGTGATGTACCTCTGGTGTTTTCAGATCTGATTGTACCCTGAGCTTTGTTCTACCATCCATAATCATCCTGAGTACTTTCTTCATTTCTTAACTTCATTTGATTTCACTGAGAAGTTTCAAGCAGTGAGATAATACTTTGATGAATGAAATTGGGGATTAGATGGGGATTAGATGGATCCTAAAAAGCATTTGCTCTCACTTTCAGTGGGAAGATTTCTAAGCTGCATTAAACCAAGAGGGGCTCTTTTCCCCTAATACTCATGGATTTGTATTATACCATATAATTAACACGATTAATATTAACATTAATATCTTGATGTCAATCTTTAGGTGAAATGTCATACTGTGGTCATATCTAAGGCCCCCAGGAAAGCATGGGAGCTCTCCGATAGCCTTCTGTATTGCAGCTTCAAAGGGGTTGTTCCTCATGCAAGTAAAAACAGACATGTGCCCAAAACTTCACAGGATGAAGATACAACCGTCTTCTGTTTATGATTAACTACCTGTGTTTCTGTCTGTTTGCAGCATTTTTACTCCTATATATGTTGGGCTGGTGGGAAGTCTCATCAACACCATGATAGCAATGGTTTGGATCCCTTCACCAGCTAAATCAAAGTCAGAACATGGTGAGGCAGAGCACAGTAAGTATTTAGTGCTTCTGATAAATAGCACATAAATAGGGACAGGGGACTGACTTGATGGCAGGACTGTGCTGAAGGAGTTGGGGTTGCATTTATGGGCAAAAAGGTTCACGTTTTTGCTCACAGGGCCTCATCCTCTTCATGCCTGTGAGAAAGTATTTCTCAAGAGATGAGCTTTAGTCAGATGAGAAGGATTTAAGAATGATGAAGACACAGTCATCTAATTCATTTTGCATATGAACTGTCCACAGTTTCAGCTCAGCTTTCCATATCCCAAAGCTTTACCTCCAAATTCAGTTCTATACCAGAGTTAATTCTTGCACTGATGTTTACCCAGATCATACTACTCCAGTTAGGGTTTTATTTCTGCATTCCCAGAAAGCATCACTCAGAAAGCCATTGCCTACACTGAGCAGAGCACTGTAACGAGCTACAAGTAATCACCGTAGTTTCTTGTTCCCTGTGTTTAACCTGTATAAATATAATATTATCCAATATGTCATCTTCTGTAGGCACATCACAGTCTGGCAGCGTGTTCAGCATCAGAGAAATCCTACGCCTGATGAAGTTTCCGGGAGTAATGGAAATTTTCTTAGTCAAGGTCTTTTCTGGATTTCCCATAGGTAAATCTCACCCATTACCCATGGTTGTTGATGTATTTAAAATAAGAAGATATACACTGTAGACAAGGCTAGTCTCAAGTTACTGAAACCACACCGCGTGTGATCACAGAGGAGTAAGGATTCGGCTTGTACCTCAGTGCTGCATGCTTCCAGATGCTCTCAGCTACATAGGGTCAAAAACCTGAAATTAATGGAAAACAGACTGCTTGTCACAGGCCTCTTTTGTGACTTTTGGCAAATCACTTAATCACTCTGCCTGATCCCCTGGCTGTAAAGGGATGGTTTTCTCCTCTTGTCTGCCATTTCTATTTGGGCTGGAACCTCTTCAGAGCAGAAGCAAATCATCTGTACCCTGCCAGAAACACTGAGGTCTCTCCTGATTTTGCTTAATGATTTTAAGGGAAGGGAATTATGCATATCCTAACCTTTTCCCAGCAATTTAAAGATATTGCTGGACAAGGAGCTGTGGTCAGACAGACTGTTAATTTTAGGCTGTGTGCCAGGGAGCTGCTAGCTTTTTTTTTCCTTCCCTTGCACCTATGTGATGGTCCTTGTTCTTCTCTTTGAATATTCTGTGCATTTTTCTCATGCCGTGTTCATAACCCACTGCTACCTCAAACATACCACAGACCTGCCTGTTCCCCTGCTCCCTTTGAGTCAGTCGCAGTCTTGGCACATTCCATTAAATTCTGATTTGTAAACTGTAAATCCAGTGTATAAATAGAAGTAGGTTTGGCCACGGAGAGTGGCTAGATCACAAAGGGACAGCATTTCTAGGAATGACCAGATTCCTCTGTTAGCCTTGCAAAGTCTGACTGGAGCTGCAGAATAACTTGCAGGGAACAAAAGGATTCCTGATTTTTTTTCTTTTTCTTTTAGTGTGTACTTGGTATTAGCAGAGACAAATAATGCTAATTGGTCCTATCCCTAGAGCTGGAGATGGAATAGTATCTCCATGGATTGGTGGCTTGTCCTAAGAGTGCATGTCTCAGGTTCTTATGAAACTAAGCTTTAAAACTGTTTAAATAGTGTTTATAAAATGACAGTGTTTCCCAGAACAAGATTACTGAGTGATGTTTAAGAGGATATTCTTTTTCCAATTTTGGCTCATTTCTCAGCTCAAAGTAGCATTCTTTTCTCTGTTTAAAAACATTACACTGAGACCACATCCATTTGCAATCTGCACTGTCGTTTCCTGTGCACTGTCCTTTTTCCAACAGGTGGGCAAGATGCGCTTTGGTTTAGTCATCACTGCTGAAATGCAAATGTCTCTGAGTTGTAGAACACATTCTTTTCCTGTGCACAGCAAAAATACATACTAAAACACCATAAACATCTCCTGCCCCGACTGCAAGGGAACTCGTAGGGAAACAGGATGGAAAGTGAAGTTGAGATTTAAGGCAGGACATGGGCCAAATGTCACTGAGGTGGGTAGGAGTGTTTCAGGGGAGCAGGAATAGGATCACTGGAGACATTCTTGCCACAAGCAGAGCACTATGGTCAGGAGCAATTAAAATCCTAGTGACTTTGTGGGTCTCTCTTCAGGCCACTGGCCATAGGATTGCAGCTGAAAGGGGATTTGGCCATCACCTCCTCCTCGGCTGCTCATGGCTGGAGGCTGAGCTCCTGTTGGTCTCATTCACCTTTCATCTCCCTGCTGCAACTGTATAATTAATTAATTAGATCATTCAAATTACAGACCTTTCTCTATTTACTTTGTAAACAAGTTTGTGATATACACAGGAGAAAATCTTCTGTTCCGTATGGATCTCGTTGTCCAAAATTAGCTTGACTGAAAGAGAAAGAGCCTTCCCAAGAGGGCTGCAAGGTTGGGAACCTCTTCCCTGGTTTGCATAAAAGCAGAGATCAGCTCTGTGCCTCCTCTGGGAGGAGAGCTGCCAAGGGATGGAGGGGCAGCAGGTCTCTCCAGCACGGCCAAGTTGCCTGCTCAGCTGACATGGGAAAAGCAAGCATCATTTCCTTGTGGTAGATAAGAGACAGAAAGCCAAACATGTGGATAGAAATGTCAAACATACCTCTTGCTGCTCAGGGATCACCAGGGCTTTGAAAATACTAATAATTAGCTGCTTGTGTGAATCTTTAATTTTTGGAAAGCCTGCTTTCGTCTCAGAGGCAACCCCTGCAGGCCCCCTGCTACCACCTTGCCATGTAAGCCCAGTATGCCCTCCCAGAGCCAGAGGCTGCTTTTATAAATTCCCAGTCTTTATCTTTTTTTTTTTTTTTTTTTTTTTTTTTAAATGCGTTTCACACCCCCATATCTCCTTGGTGCTCTGCCTCACATTTATCGAGTTTCACAAGCCCCTTACCTGCCTTCTGCTGCATGACCGTCATTATTCATTGTTCTGGTGCAAGGTTTTCTAAGAAATTCACCCCTTGTTTAGCCCTATCTTTCACAAGAAGGTGAAGTTTCTGAGACCACTTTAGTCACTGAAAGAAGGTAGGACAAGGAGGGGCTCCCTTGTCCAGGCAGTTGTTATTAACCACGCAGGCACGGGCATGATACCTGTCTGAAGAAAGAGATGTTTGCGTCTCCATGCAATGTGTAAGGCTAAAGAAGGAGAGCAGCTAGCCCCCTTCACAGAAAGAAATGAGTTTGTTTGGAGCAGAAAGATCCAAATCTGCCTAAACTCAGCAAGGGACTTCAACAGGGAGCTTAGCTGCAAGAGCAGGCGCATTGTACCAGGAAGCGTCAGGTATGTGGGAAGGCTGAATCCCTCCTAGGTGGTACCGCAGCGGGGCAGCTGCATGAAGGCAGTCGTGCCCGCCCTGAGCCGATCTCCCCATGAGTAAAACCAAGTGTGGTTTTTCTTTCATTTCTTCACGTGTGTCTTTTATAAACATGTGCAGCTCTGTTGTCTGTTTTGGATGCTGGGAGTAAATGCTGCAATTTGCATGTTACCTTAAACTGGCTGGGGCTGAGAGGCATTTCAAAGCAATTGAGTACTGACAGGCGCTCCCCACTGAGGGGTGTGGCAAAGCCATAAATCTTCACGTGCACCCAGCACCTTCTCCAAACCTCTGGGGACCAACACCAGCTGGGCAGTAAGGGAGGAGGAGGTGTCCCTGGAAAGCTCGGGGGGCTCAGGAAGGCTTTGCATCAGGGTCTGGAGTGGGAGGGCGGTGGTTCCTCGTGAGCTGGGAAGCTCGGAGGGAGACCCTCCTTGGTGCAGATGCACCACTGGTACCAGCAGTGCTGTGCTGTTGGACACAGGGGAATTAGGCTGATTTTTTCAGGTGTGAGCCCTCCCTTCCCAAAGCAGACCCCGGGGCCGGTCAGACCATGACACTGTGTAAGTGACCATTGTCTCACCAGCACCCAAAGCCCTTGGTTTGAGTTTTCCAGTTGGGTGAATTTCACAGGAAAAGCGTGGTCCCTGACTGAATGGAACCCACAAGGAAAACCCGTTGTGTTGTCCGCCGGCGATGGGTGGATGTGGTTGTGCTTGGAGTGAATGTGCTGCACTGCAGTCAGCAGTTTGGGACAGCTCTCCTCACGCTTCCAGGAAATGTGAGCAGGAGCCTTTCCATGCTGCGGGGTGCATGACTCACCTTGCCAGGCCACAAGCCCTCATCCCCAGCCCTCACCCATTTCCTCCTGGCCTCTGCTTTCCTACCATGATGGAGAAGACTTCATCTCCCAGCTTATCAAGTCTTTGCAACTCAGAGGATCCTCCAAGGGCAGGGATGGACCCCTGGAGGTCACCTGCTTTTTCCTCCTCTTCCCATCAGCATCAGACAGTCAAATGGGGGGGGGGGGGGGGGAATTAAACAGAGGGAGCCCCAATTTCCTCCTGTCTTTGTCACCCGAGGTATACAAGACGTTAGGGTGGCAGCAGTCTCACATCTTACTCCAGTTCTTTAGCAGGCTCTGTCCCAATATTTTTAATTTAATGGCTCTGTGTGTATGGTGGAGTGTGCGTACACGTTTGTATTTGTGTATGTTTGGCAGGGAAGGGAAATGCACCCTACTGTAATTTTAGGTGAGACTGAGCAGGCATTTTCTGCTGTGCTCTCTAGAAATTGCCTTAATTGAAGAGCTGCCCCAGTGGCTACTGTTCCTGTCCATACGTCCCTGGCTTTTTGTGGTGATACCACTATCGTGCCATGAGAGAGCTTCCACATACTGCTGAAATCACCGTTGGGGTGTGCAGCGAAACCTCCGTGTTTGTTCTGATGTCACTAGGTTGTTTCCCAGGCAGCATTGCCAATGGTGGAAAGCTAAAGTTAGGCGAAAGGGAGGAGGAATCCAATCAGATTATTCTCTGGTTACAGTCTTGTCTGAACAAAGGTTTTCTTGCTGCCTTAATGGTTAGTCTGGCTTGAGTGATAAAAATATTTACCAGTTTATTATAAACAGCTGAATCTACAGCCTACGTAGTCACATTATTTAAAGATGAAAGTAAGTGGGATAAAAAGTGAACATTTAAAGACTAAATTACTATACTGACTTTGAGTAGGATTCTGCTCATGTTTATATCCAGTCCCTGTAACCCCAGGGAGAGCTACTGACTCATGCTGGAGGTGACTGGGAGCAGGGGCTGGGCCATTACAAGCACTGGAGGTGTACTGATATATACTTTTCATTAACCCTCCCTCTAGGTTTGTTCCTGATTATGTTTTCCATCATCTCGATGGATTTCTTTGGCTTGGAAGCAGTGGAGTCTGGCTACCTGATGTCATATTTTGGTGTCCTTCAAATGGTAAGTGAAGTGGAAGCCCCCCTCTTGCCACACTAATGTCTAAGGTGCACCTTGCTCCCTTTTTCACTCATGTTCTCCTAAATCCAGGCATGATATTGATGTGAAGAGCATAAATGCACTCCTAGCTCTGCTGGGTGTTACTTGACTTCAAAAAATAAAAATGCCTCCAGATTTATTCTATTTCTTGAAATGGAAAGAAAGCAAAGCAAGGAGTGTCTTGATTTTTTTTTTTATTATTATTTTTCCCTCTTGTCCCTTCCTGTGGGCTTGGAATTAAATGATCTTTAAGGTCTCTTCCAACCCAAACCATTCTGTGATTCTTGCAAATGTAAGCTGTGGAGCTAAAATTTCCAACAAGTGACACGTCATCCTGGTTTTATAACAAAACTTACATTGAAGTTAACTTGCCTTGATTATAAGGTTTTCAGTGGTGCAGGGTAGCTCATTTACATTTGCTTAGTAGCACCCTGTGAATTTATGTAGGTAGACAGTCTTACTGGCATTTTCACAGATGCCTTCATTGTAGAAGAAGGACTAGTTTCTGCTGGGTGGAAACAAGCACAGCAAGCTTATGCTTGCAATAAAATAAAATAAAATAAAATAAAATAAAATTTTCTGCAATGGAATGTGATTGTGAGACTAATGAAATAGGCAAAATGGAAAAGTCAGCTGAATTAGGCCAGAGCAGGACCAAAAATAATGGCACTGCATTATTTGGAGGAAGAGGCTAGTAACTGTGCAGAAAGAGCAACAGCTGGTTACAAGCCAGCCGGAAGGTAGAGATGCGAGTTAAGCAATATCCTGAAGGAGGGTGGTCTTGTTATTTAAAAAAAAAAAAAAAACAACAAAAAAAAGAAATGCCTTCCTTTCCTGGACATTGCCACAGAATTCCTGTGGGATTTGGAGGAGATTCACATCTGTGAAATGACAATTTCAGTTCCTTCCCTTGTGAGCTGGATCTGGCATAGTGCTGCCAGTCACTTGGGCTCTGCCCTGTTCTCATAACTTGGTAGAGCAGCCAGCGAGCATGGCTGTGCATCAGTGAGCAAAGTGAAACATCTGGATCTGAGGTGCTGGTGCCTTCACCATGTGTGTTTTGGGAGGGTGGCATTTGACTTGCTGTATCTTGGTCCCATGTGCTCAACACCTGCTGTAAGCTGGATGCATGCTTCTGTTCAGCCGTGTTGGAAAGGAACACAGCTCTGCTGCTCCACAGCAAGGAAAGAGTGTGTGTGGCAAGTGGGGTGACCAGCAGCTGCTTGCCAAAGCATGTCTGACCCAAACTCCAGTGCTGATGGAGGCTTACTCTTCACTTCTCTTTGTGTGCTGCCTCCTACAGCAGTACCTCCAAGATTCATTCAGGTTTTAGGGGGGCCAAGTCGCCTTCTGATGTCCTCTTCTCTCTTTGAATGTAGAGGGACACACCAGTAACTCTTAACATATATGTGTCAGTTAAATCCATAATATATGTCTACACGGAAATCAAATTTGGGATTGCAGCATGGAAGTGGTTCTCGTTTCAAGCTGGCTGCTGTGGGTTACGATACCACCAAAGGTGAAAATGGTGCAGCCTGGGAAGGAGTGGCTTTGCGTTGCTCAATGGAGCTGGGACGCTGCTGCTCAGTGTGGGATATCTGTCTGTCTTCATGCTATTGTTTCCCAGGTTAGTTTGGCTGAAACTGCCGTAGATAAGGTTACTTGCACTGCCATGCCGGGGCACCCTACAGTCCTGAGAGGTGCGGGACCTGCTGCTTTGACTCTGCTTCCTAGCAAATAACCAGATGGCAAGCGCTAGCCAAGGCTCTGACCCTTCCCACAGTCTGGGTTTCATCCCAACCATACCTATTACCACGCTGGAATTCAGCAGTGGCCTCCGGGCTCAGGTGCAGTATCTGCTTTGCTGGGGAGGCTTTGCCTCAGGCTGTTTGGCACAGAAACTGGCTTTTGTCAGCCAGGCAGCTTGCTTTCATCTATCCATGCAGTTTCTGTCTGTTTTGCTACACATGTTCAACAGCACATGACTTTGGACAGCAGAAATGCAGGAGGAGGGAAGTGGTCGTAGTGTATGAAGGAGCTTCTTTTCCTTGTGGTGCTGTGTTGGGGTTTGTAGTCCAAATACCAGAAAAAGAATGAGAAAATTTCTTTTTTTCTTCTTCTTTTTTTTTTTTTTTTAAAAAAAAAAAAAAAAAAAAAAAAAGCGCAGGACCCGTGAATCCTGGTGGCAACAAAACCATCTTGCAAAGCACTGCCTGCTGCTTTGTTGCTGTTTTTTTTTTCCACTTTGTAGCTGGCAGTTACCAGTTCCACTCTAGTTTTTACAGGACCAGATCCTCAGTTGGTCCAAATCAATGATGCTCTCACCATCTGGCTTTACAGCTACTGTAAGACATGAGATTTGTGTCCTAACTTTCAAATCAGGACTCTGGCTGCAACGGCCCAAAGGTATCTCTTGTAGATAGTGGCTGTGTAAATTCTCTATGACTGCTTTCTGTCGAGTTTCCTCCAGTGGAAGATGTGCACAGGGGATGTAATGTGTGCCAGCTCCATCTCGCTGAGTTCATGGGCCTCCGTCGTCCCTCAGCTGGCATTTCAGGCATGTCTGTTTCTGTTGAACAGTGAATTGATACTGCTGGAGATATAAATGCAGATTAAGGTGCACGCAAATTCCACCAGTCTAGATGGGTGAATGGTGATTAATATCTGCTGACTGGCTTCCCCACTTCACTTGTTAAATTATAGCTTTATTCATAATGAATATAATGTCCTTTTCAATGAATTTCATCAAGCAGGTCCTCAGCTTTGATTTCTCATTCCTTAGTTTGCCTTTCTCTAAAACATTGTGGGGGTTTTCTCTCTGACTTGCTCTAATCCCCCTGTTAGAGATCCCCCTCTCATTTGCATTCCTCCTGGGCCTGAAAATGGGCCACATTTAAGAACTTTTATAGGTGGGAGTGGACGTCATAGAACCAAAGGGGAAAATAAAAATCAAGCTGTGTCCTGTTTACTCTAAACATCCTTGTAGACATTAAAAACAGTGCTCAGGGGTCTGTTCTGCAGGGCAAGAGGGCATGGCTGTGGTCTCCTGCTCTCAGAACACACTGCATGTTCTAAGAGGTTTCAGGAGCGCACAGATTTCAGCACGTTAAGCAAGACTTTGTCCAAATGTTCCCCAAAAGTCATACACCAACAAATGGCATTGCCTGGTCTGCCAATTCCTGGCAAGTCCAGTAGCATTATTGCAGTTTCTATTTTTTCTATATTTTTTTCTCCATTTAATTTTCAAAGCTAACACAAAGGGACATCACAGCCCCCTTTCACAGCCTGGTAAGCAATGCCAAGGCAATTCAAATACTGATGGTCTCTTCCTGCTTTCCTCTCCTGCCCCGAGGTTGTTATGCTCCAATTGCTTAACTTCATTTTTCAGCTTCTCAGCCTCATTTAACCTCCTGTGGTGAGAAGCAGCCACCACACCATCAACATCTGTGCTTCTCATCATTCAAGCCAACTACAGAGTGTGCAGAGAGGAGATTTGGAGTGGTTTTGAGTCAGTCAGATAAGCTTTGAGTCAGATAGACCACTCAAGAACTTTGCCATGGACATCTCAAACACCTCTCTGCACAGGGGGATCAGTGCAGAAACACCAACCCCACAGGAGTTGAGGGTTTTGTCACCTTTGCAGAGGATGTTAGTGAGCATCCCATCTCCATGGGATGGTCAAGGAGACCTGAGTGGCCCAAAGTAATACATCTGCTGACATTATTGTTGTAAACATACCAACAGGTGTACTTGTCCATTGGGAGGAGGCTTCCAGGCTCTTAGGATGAAGCACTAGGAGCTGGTGTAAATTTGCTGCTCCAGATGCTGCCCCTGCCCTGCTCTTCATATTGGACAGGTCACCTTAGTCCTCTCCAGCAGAGTTGATGTTAATATTCCCTTGTAAGCCTCCAGCTTACAAGGTTCCTTGTGTGGGAAGTCCTCTGGCTCTTTGCTGGATTGCATTTTCCAATAGTGAAGTAGTTAAAGAGTAATTATATATATATATTTATGCATTTATTTATGACTGCTAGGAAGAGATCATCAGTTGCACCTGCTTGCAGTTAGGCAAAGAGCATCATCTGATAGCAAAGGATAGAGAGCAGACACAGTGAGAGTGGGAAGGGAATGGTTGGATGGAAAATAGCAAGTGGAGGGTAATTCACGCAGTGCAGGCTCTGCACCCTGATAGTGTGGGGCTGGCCGATGGGCTGGGGTGGTGCCAGAGCAAGTCCAGGAGGAGGAGTCTGATGGGAGATAATGAAATAGGGATGGGAAGGCAGAGAACGGGAGGGGCACAGAGCCTCACATCGCAGAAATCCCCTTGCTTGTGATGCGTTTGAATCATTTTCATCTGATTGCTGGTGGATATCCAGCAAGAGGTCTGGGAGCCCATCAGTGATAATGTAGCTCTTGTCCTCGGCACTGTGATTCCAGAGCCCTCTTATCTCAGAGGCCGTGTGAACAAAATTTCCCTCCTATTGAATGCCTAGGAGTGTGGGATGCCATTCATTCTCCCTCCAGAGGATAATTAATTTCATAATCATGTGAAAATTAAAATAACTTAACTTTGCATAATGGGCAGAAGGATCCAGCTCTTTTTGGAGTGGGGAATGCGATAGCATGGAGGACTTCAGGTGTAGTATGTGCTTGGAAAATGCTGCCAGAGGATTAAGGCAGGGGAAATACCTGGAGTCCCTGGTTCGTATCTGAAGTCACATCTGATGCTCAGATTTCCAGACATGGGAGGGGGCAGGGGGAGCTCTCCTTAAGAACTTTTTCTCTGAAAACAAAGCAAAACACACAAAACAAAAACTCTGGGTGGGACAAAGGGGTAGGTATTTATTACCCTGAGGACCGAGAAATCATAAGACATCTGTTCTAGTTACTGCGTTTAATTGGCATTGTTGTACAAACTCCACCTCTAGCTGTGCAGCTTCTGGAGGGACAAGTTTGTACTGAGTGATTCTGGAAAGATGAGAGAGATTCCTGGAGGAGCGATTTACATTGCCTATCATCTTATCACCAGCCTGTCCCTCTTGCTTTTTTATTTCTCTGTGCAGCAAAAGGGATGATTAAAGAGCTGGGGATTTAATTACAGCCAGGTTCGCCTAGGGGGAAAACCCACTTGGTGAGAGGACCTTGCAACAACAAACAGAAAGTTCTCCAGTTTCCTCGCTTTGAAGGATTTAAACCTGTGGTGGGGGGCGGAGGGGGGAAAGCCAGCCATTAGGCTGGAGTTTGCAAAACACATGCTTGTCTCTCCCCTGCAAGGCCAAGTGCTGCTTCAGCAGTTCGGTCCTTACCGTCAGCTCTCCTTGCAGCCCCAACACCCTTGTGCTCTTCTGCAAGACCTGAATGACTTCTCCAACGCTTTCTGGCATCGCTGTATATATAAAACAACCTCCTTCCCCTCCCACCCAGATCAGTGCAGGGTTTTGCACTACCTTCAACCTGTCAAGAAACATCCAGCACTGTTTGATGCCCCAGCCTGTGTCTACCCCTGGTCCCAGCCCTTATGTGGGCTGTGCCTGCCTCCATGAGCTTCTCATGTCTTCTCCTTTCCAGGTGTTTGTGTAAATGGGTGTCTTCTTGCTGGGCTCTTTTTTTTAATGGGTGCTTGTGAAGGAGTTTGTAGGAACAGCCTCATGTCCAACAGCCACAGGTGAGCATGAAGGACCAGCCAGGCATCTGTATGACTTGGACTTTTTCCATTTCACTACTTGGGGATCCTGGTCTGGCTCCACAGCAGCTCCACACAGCGAGGAAACTGCTTTGCCATTAAAAAGCCAGCCAAAAAATAACACTTTAGACCTTTAAACAGCAAAAGCCTTTTCCATTCTTTAAGGGACTTGGGAGAGTTGGTGGTGAGGTCGACAAGATGTGTGCTCTCACTGGCTCTCCCAAGCAAATGGGAGCTCCAGCAGATGCAGTAATAATGAGGATGGTTTTCTACATCATCATCTGAACTAGTGGAAGGAATCATGAGTACAAATCCAGTGTAAGGAAGAGGAGAGAGATATTTGGCTGTACTGCATTTATCAGGAGACTTATTTGCCTTGTAAGAAGGAGGGGGGAGAAAAAAGAAAAAGCAGTGTTGGTTTTTCCTGTGACATGTGTACACAGCCACGGGCAGTGCCTGTTATTTCACTTGCAAACAATTTCCTCTCCCTTTTGTTTATTGATGACAGAACACATTCCAGCCAGGTACACTGTCTCTGCCCCAGCACTTCAAAGGAGGTCAGGTTACAAAGGCAAGCACCATCCAGCAGATTAAATGCGGGAGGGGAAGGCCCATGGGATCTCAAGTGGAGGCTGCATGCAAGGAAAAAGCCCTGAACATGCCAGCAGGAATAAAGATAAATCCCACTGCTGCCTTTTTGGTGCTGACCAAGCTTATCCATGGGAGCAAGGAAGCCCAAACCATCCCAGGTGCCCCTACTACCGCCTACATCCATACAAACAGCACTGCAAGAGCAGCACGTCACCTAAACCCTCCACAGGATCATGCATGCCAACCTTTTAGCTTCCTCCTTCCCAAATGTGCCCATGCTGCTTCTCAAACAAATCGGGCACCTGCATGCCCATGGAAAATTGTAGGTGGCATTTTGGCAGGCATTGTGCTTGGCGCGAGGATGTCATCACTGGGTGGTGCAGATCCGTCTATCCTCATTTTTCTAGATTTTTCTTCCTCTAAGCCTCTTTCTAGGGATTTTATGAGCTTATCTGTGACTCAGGAAAGCTCTCTGATGGAGGTAATGAGTTTTCAGGTCTCATTTCTGGCCAGAAGCAGGTCCTGAGCTCTGAAAATGTTATCCAGCACCTAAATCAAGATGCTGGTGTTAGAATGCGTACAAACTCAAGATGAGAGGTTTTTGTGTCTCATGGCTGGATCAGCCATGCTGGGGAGGGAGACCAGCAGCACAAGCCAACAGGGCCCAGTAACCAGTGGGGAGGCTGGGGTATAACCCAGAAATGGCCACGTAGCCTGGGACAGAAAGCAGGTGACATGGGCTGGTGCTTGCCGCTCCCATGGTGATCAGAGTAGGCTTCTCTGGAAATCACTGATGATATCCCCCCATGACTCAAGAATGGGCAGGGACAGGGCTGCGCCTGCACGGTGAATCCCGATTAAATACACCATTCAAGTCTGGGCAAATTGAGAAACCTTTCCTCCAGTGGCTCAGAGGAGCCAAACTAGGGTTTGGGTGATGCCACCACCATGTCAAGTCATGCCAAGGGAAGGCAGTCCTGTGACTCAGCACAGCCCTGGCGGGAGGGACTGGCAGGCTACAAGGCATTAATGACGGTTCTTCTTCGTTTTCGGAGTGCTCAGCTTAACGAAGCATGACTCAGCAGCTCCTCCACCCATCCCGAGCAGGAGCTACCAGGGCTGGCCTCATCCTCCTCCCACCCGGCCCATGTCCGTGGAAGGCATGAAGCCACAGTGACTCAGGTCACCCCATCCTTTGTCCCGGCGTCGCACTGCACTGTCCCCAAGGCCACCAGGCAGGTGAGCCGCACGGGGCTCGTGCCACCACCACGCACGTGAGCCCAGCTCCTGAGCCCTGCCCAAGGGTGACACAGGGACAGGGACAGGGAAGAGGAAGAAGCATGTACTGGGAAACCAAATTTCTGCATGGCAAAATGCCCCCTCATGCCAAAAATTGTGCTCTGAGGGACAGCAGAGGGTTTAATTTTGATTTTTTCCATTAAGTTGTAGCTTGTTGGAGAAATATTTAAACTAGTTATCACTCTTCATGAAAACTTCACCTTATTCTCACTCTATGTCTATTTACCTTTTACCGTTTGATTTTATTTTTGCAATTAAATTGTTTTTTTGTTTTGTTTTGTTTTGTTTTTTGACTATTTGTTGTACATTAACATTTCTTTTAAATAACTTCCTTTTTTATTTATCCTGAACTGATTTTCTTTTAGTGGATTTTGGGTTTCTCCCTTAGGATTAGCACAGTAAAGCTGAGAGCAGCACAGCTGTGGCCCAAGTCAGATCTGAGCACCAATGTTTTTTTAGGCTGCACCAAAATTGAAACGAAGCCATCACAGAAAACAAAGTGTTTTGCACTAAAGCTCTTCTTTCAAGTCAGAGGGGCTTTCGTTTGGATCAAACAAACCCTTCTGAAGTGGGGGAAGCTCGGTAGATCCCTATCTGTCCCTCCCCTGGAGCCCCATCAGCCAGGATGAGCTCTTCCACCCTCTGTCCTCTCCTGCCCACTCTGGCCAGTGCCAAGTGCGCCAGATGCTGAGCAGAGAAATGAAAGCGGGCACCTTTGCTCTCTGAAGCACTGTAAAAGACAAATGTGCCCTGAGATTTACATTTTCTGCTCCTCCTTTATTCCCCCCCTCCCCCAGTTTTTGCTTAAAATCTGTAAAACCAGTTCTTTGTCCCTTGTGCCTGTGCATACTGCTGGGGCTGGGGATTAGCATCGCTGTTGTCCATATTTCCTGTATAAAAATGATGAACTGCCCAATTAATACATTTATAGTTTAAAATAATGGCAAGACAAGATACAGAAGAGGAGGCATTTTCTACCTCTGCATACAAATATGCAGTTTTGCTTTGGAAAAGCTTTCCAAAAATGAAGAATTTAACAGTAATTGTATTTCACAAATAAAATAAAATAAAATAAAATAAAATAAAATAAAATAAAATAAAATAAAATAAAATAAAATAAAATAAAATAAAATAAAATAAAATAAAATATCCCAAGTTAAAAAATTGTATCTCCACGTGCCTTTAGATGGTTTCAATCACCACTGCTGACCATGCAGTGACAGCAAACTCATGCAAGCACCATTCAGTAGAGAGATCTTCCTCTGACAGGGCAGATTTATCACTAGGATGCAAAAAGCTCAAAATATGGATTGTGTGTTCAGGTTATTTACTGTGACAGCAAAGACCCTTCCCTCCCCCCACCCCCCCCCCCAAAAAAAAAAAAAAAGCAAGGAAGTAACTCATTTGCTCCCTTTCAGTTGCCCTCTCAGCTTGTTCCCATTGATATAAACTGGATTAACATTGCTTGTGTGCTTCTCCCCCAGGTTGTGCAAGGTCTGGTGGCTGGGAAGCTCAGTAAGCACTGCACAGAGAGGACCCTGCTCAGGCTCAGCGTCCTTGTCTTCGCCGGCGTGGGCCTGGGCATGGTAAGGCTTGGTGTAAAATCATTCATGGTGCCTTTCAATAACGTGGCAGGCAGGGGCCTGGCTGCCACCACTGCTGCTGGCAGTGCCACTGCTGGCTCTGCTTGGCAGGGCTCGGGGGGGGACCAGCAGTCCTGGGCCACTCTGCAAACACGGCTGTGCTCAGCAACGATAAAGAGCACTGTGAGTAATGGTTATGGGGATTAGCAGAATAATAATCCTGCACAGAAATTAGTAAATCCATCCTGAGTCACTGGATTTGCATAGAGGTCCTGCCTTCCGTCCTCAAGCCGCTGCGTTTCCTGAACAGCCCAGAAAGTAAATGCAGATTATGGGGAGAAAAAACATTGCAGTTGTACCCTGCTGTGAGACAGAGAAGGACTGTTTTCTCATCTTTCCGGGCCTTTGTTTTGCCTAATTCCCCCAAGCTTAGAGCATCTGGAGAAGGAGGCAGCAAGGAAATAATTCAGCTCCTCCATTTGGGGACAAGCTGCGTCACCCATCACCAGTTGTGTTGGTGTGGGAGAGAGTTGATGCCAACCCCAAACGTCAATCGGAAAATCGTGCTGACGTGGGCAGCTCTGCTGATAAGCATGTTCACTCAGATAAGCCAGCTCTGCCCAGGGCAGTGGGATGCTCGGGAAGGGTCTGTCTGGTCCCTGCCCACTGGCATCATGCCTTTTGGGCTGGTGGTGGTGTGCCCCATAAAGTGTGGCCCAGGGGTGGTTTTGAGGGTCTCACCACTGGGGTTTGGCCTTGGGTGGGAGCAATTATGTGGGGCCAAGGTGGAGCTGGCCCACCCAGAGATTTGAGAACCAGCAGCCAAGAGCAGGGCAGAGGGGTGATGGTGGAGTAAAGGGCTTTGGTGCACCAAGGTCTCACTGGGAGGACTGGCAGCTGCTGAAGGTACAGGAGAAAGCCTCGACAGCAGAGCAGACTGGAGGCACTCACTCAGCCAACTTTGTTGGATGTGGCGTATGTGTCTGAAACCCATCCAAAACTAGCGTGGATGGGACACATGAGCTCACGGGCAGCAATGACAGAGCAGCAAAGGGGTGATTTGGGGAGGGTAATTCCCATATGCCTCTGGAGAGACAGCAGCACAGGGGCCACAGGGCTGATGTGGCTGCACAGGGAGGGGAAAGCGGGGAAGGGAAATGGTTGGTTTGAGAGATGGCAATTACACCATGCCTGGAGGGCTGTGGACATCCTGACAGCATGGCCCGGGGACAAGGGTCAGCAATGACTTCCCACAAGAGCTATTCATAGGCAAATGCAGCAGCCATCCTTGTTGGGCGTGCAGTCCTTATTAAAAAGCGCTCTGTTGTGTGGTTTGCTGCAAAAATATCTATCTCTGGGGTGGCTTTTTGTCTCAGGCAGGTCCCAAGCACAAGGATGACAACAAAACCCCAAAGAGAGGCAGCGAGGAAAAGCAACTAGCTGTCCATACAAGAACCTGCAAAACTCACCCCCTTGCCATGAGGCAGGCTGAAGGGGTTTTGGATGGAGGCTGCCAGTGGCTGCAGACACACGGGAAGAGGCTGGAGGATGCTTGGCAGCAGTGGAGGGAAGGGGTGGGCTGGGAGCCCTGCAGTCACACCTGGAAGAGGGAGAGCAGGGCAGGGTGTCTGGCATGCAGATGCCGGCAGCGCTGCGAGCCGAGCGCGTGGGCAGGGGTGTAGGAGGTCTTGGCAGTGTTGACGGGGAAGTTTTTTCGCTTTGTCTCAAGGCATGGCTGTGCCCCGTCCTGCCTCCTCCCCTCTGGTTCCCAGGCGCTGGGTTTTGAGCTGAAACTCTTGGGTCTGCCTTCTTTACTTTGAAAATGGCCTCAGATCTGGCTGGGTGGAAAAGGCTGCTGTCTGCTGGGCTGCAGAGGAGTAGTGGACACCAAGTTCCACCTGACCTCATCCCACCAAAGCCCAAGACAGCAAGGAGATATTCCCCAGGATCTATGCACAGCCATGGGTCTGCTTTTTCCTGGCCACTTCCTTAAGCCTCCAGCCCCTGAGGACACTCCTTCAAGGCAGGGGAGCGTTAAAGCTGTTTTTTCCTACAACTGCCATGTTGTCCCCCAATGACATTTGCCCTGGCAAGGAATTAATCTCTCCCCGTCTGAATGTTTATGTACCAAATACCTGTTCCTCTGCTTTTGTTCACCAGTTCCTTAAGCTGGAGCGCTTAGTTCTTAACCAAAACGTAGGCAAAGAGCCCCTCCAAGGAGAGAAACCTGGCTGTGTACGAGTCTAGAGGGGAACTAGGAATAAACCTCAGTATTTCCAAGTCATTAGTTAGCGATAGCTCTGGGCTTCTCCATCTTCTGTAGCCAAGAGGCACAGACCAGTTTTTATGAGTGAGAACCCCAGAGAATGAAACCTCTGGCTGGGCCGGTGACTGTTCCAGCCACAACAACACACCTCGAGATGAGGCTGAGGGCAGGAGACTGGCAAGGGAGAGGGAATTTCCTTTTCATGCCCCAGAGAAGTCTATTTATTTGACCAGCAGGGCTGAGAGCCGCTCTAGCCCCATTGCTGAGGGATCCTTACCGCTTTTGTTTAAGCATTAAACTGCTGGAGGGATGTCTCCACTAAGAATATGTGCAATAACAAAATCATTACTCTCCTTAATTATGCTCGCTAATGTGCGCTTATGGCCAGAAGACCTATTCCAGATTACTGAATTCGGTGAATTTATTAGTGAGGAAGCAGGAGAACAGGATTAGAAATCCCAAAGGTACAGCATTACATAATGCACCGGCTTCATTTATTTTGGCAAGCTTAGTTTGGTTTTAATTACTTATGATAATGAACCAAAGTGCCTTCTCTAGGCTGTTTTGTATAGGTAATGGAGGCTTCCTGAAGTACGCCGCATTGTATCTGCTGCTGAACATTTCCTTAGGACTTGGACAAGTGACAGAAGACCGGGGGGAGGGTGTGGGGACGTCACTAATTCCCAGACACTAAAAATACCCGCGGCAGGACTGGAAAACGTGCTGCTGGATTACAGGGTATCGTCTGCTACTTGTGCTGCATGCTTGGAATAATTTCCTGCACACAAATGCTGGGAGGCGGAAGACCCTGAAATGGCCAAAGCCAGACTGTCATAAATCAGTTGGGGCTCTCCCAATTTACCTAAAAGTCACAGGTTTGGCTTGTGATGTTTTTCTGGATAGTTTCTTGCTGTGAAGTTGCTTTTTTGTGCTCTCTAATGATCTGTGGTTCCTCGTGTCTTGTTGCTTAGGCCCTGATGAGGACCGTGTGGCATTACTGCATCATTGCCTTGCCGCTGGTATTCGCCTTCAGCATGCTGGGCACCATCACCGACAGCATCCTCACCAAGGCTGTCCCCTCCTCCGACACCGGTAAGGCTCATCAGAGAGATCAGACAGGTCTTTTTCCGCTCCCTTTGCTCTTTTTTTTTGGGCCCATCAGGCACCTCCCAGCTCATACTCCAGCTCACCACAGTGGATGCCCAATTCCTCAGCAAATCTAGCTGCAGCAGTTGCGTGTGGTGGGTGTCAGTGGAGGGGTGAGTGAGTACTGGTGGTGCTAGCACAGGATGAGCCACAACGGTGTGGAACAAACATCCCACAGCCGGTGCACCCAGTCCTGCCCTAGCTGCTGCCATCAGGCTCCAGGGTGCTGTCGGCTCTGGACCTTCAGTCCTGTTTGCCCTGCACGAGGTGAAGTCCGTGGCCTGATAGACCTCACTCTTTCAGCAGCTGTTTCCCCAAAAAGCTGACACCATCCCCAGCACCATCATCCCTAATCCCTGACTCAGTGCCAAGCCGTGTGCTTTGCTTCCAGCCCCATGCGGTCATTGCCCCGTCTCCACTTTTTGGCCACATCACTGCATAGAGTTACTTTATTTCTCTGTACAAGGGGTCTGAAATGCAACAGTAGATGCAGAAATCTTCACGCCTGCAATTTTTCATCAGTCAACTGAGGAAATATGGCTGTGTTGTTGCCATGGGAGCCTTGCTGAGTTTGCCCCAGGATGGAGCAGGGTTAACCTGCTGCAGTGTATTCTGCTTGTGGTCTTTCACAGTTTTCTCCCAGAGCTCTGACCATCAGGTACCCAAGATTTCCTCTGCTTTAGCTGAGCCTTTCTGGGCCACCAGCCTTCACCCTTCAGCTTCACTTGCGGCTGTCTGAGCAGATACCTTCCCATAGGACCCAACTGAGAATTGGCTTTAGAGTCTGCACAGCCCATTAGTGAAGTTTATAAAGCACTTTTAAGATGCTTCTAGATGAAGAGCTTTTCTAAACGTCACTCCAGAAGTTTATTTGTAGAGCTGAAGACCGCCTCTACTACAAATGCTGGAAGCCCACGATTTCCAAGCGTGATGCTTCTACCTGGGAGAAGCTCCTAGACCATGCAGAGGTGAGGTCTGGGATACCCCAGCCCCTCTGCATGGCCAGGAAGGAAATCTGCTGCTTCACGACTTGGAGCAACATTCAGTGAGGAGGGAGAGTAGTGGAGGAAGGGCACCAAAGGCCTTTGGGGCATAAAGTAAAGCTGGAATTCATCCAGGCTCTGCTCAAAGGGGCTTTGTAAAGAAAAACGGAGCATTGCTCGGCTTTTAAAGCCCGGAGGCTAGCATCGGTCAGAGGGGAAAATGGGTTTAGTTGCCTCACCCTGGTCCCCGCTTGCGTATGTTGTTACGACAGGATGGGATGGATGATCTCTGCACAGAAAGGCAGGATGGAGACAGACCATGGGGTGGCAGGAAGACGTCTGGGGACCCTGGGATATGGGCTCTAATGTGCCCATCCATTCTGGGCCGATGCTGTGCCAAGTGCTCCTACAAATTACAGGCTCAAAACTGTGTACGAGGAGGAGGCATCCTGCTGGCACAGAGGATCACAGCAGTGGTGGAAAACTCTGTCTCCTCCAGCCCTTCCTGCCCCTCACCCTTACAACAGTGCCTTCCCTCACGGTGTTTCCCAGGGAGGAGGCATCTGCTAGTCTTGCGCTTGTTTTGGGCGCATCCCCAGCAAAGGCAGGAATGCCTGACACAGCAGAGCCGCGTCCTCGCGAGCTGCCTCTCCGCGGCAGCTGCGGCGGTGACGGCGTGGGTGTCTCTCAGAGCAATGCGGCTATTAAGATGCCTGCCATCCGTCGCAGGCCGTGGGTGGCACCACACGAGGGCTGCTCCACCCGTACGGCAGCTCGAATGTGGCTCCTTCCTCTGCCAGCCTGAAACTGGCTCTGCAGTGAGCGTTTTGGTGGTGTGCTAGGAATCGCCGCTTCCCCAAGGGCGTGTAAATCTGGGGATTCTCCTTACAGAAAAGTCTCTCTTTCATTCCCTGGGGTCAGCCGTGCTGTTTTTACCTGGGGCTGGCAGAGGCTGGAGGGACTTTGCATTTGGCCAAAGAGAGGCCACGTGAGGAGCTGGAGGTTGGGCTGAGCTGAGGATGGGGTGTTGCAGGACGATCGTTTGTCCACCCTGGCTAGACATTGAGTCACCCATCCTTGTCTCCTAGCTCAATGTTTCTGCAAGGAAACAGAGGCCAGGCAGTGGCCAGAGGACGGCACCATCCCTTGCACCCACCACCCTGCTTCCAGGCCCCATCTCAGGCCACTCCTCCTGAGGCTGACGAGTCCCACTGAAGGCAACGGAGTGGAAATGATTTCATTCATTTCCCTTTGATTTTTTTTCCCTCCCCATCTTCAAAGGCAGGAAGGGAAAATGTTGCGCTGCGTGCATGTGCCATTCAGCTGTGCGCACGAGCTGGTGGGAGCGCAGCCCCAAGCCAAGGCAGGCTCGCATCAGCACAAGCACTCCTTGTCCCCCCGAGAATGGAGGTCTTGTTCCTGCCTGAAGGAGGGGGGAGGTAGGAAGGAAGTGAAGCAGAGCATCACTGCCTCATGGTCCCGCATTTCACAATTTTATTCACACATCAGGCGCAAAACCCTAGAAGGAGAGCTTGCAGTGAGGCTTGGCCCCCCAGGCCCCCCAAGCTTTGCCTTGCTGGCTCGTTGGCGGCTGCTCGTGGTGCCCTGATCATTAAATGAGGCCATGCTATTGCCCCGCGGGCATCGGGCTGATCCGGGCCAGCACTGTCATCTGAAGGCGGTGACAGGATGTGAGCTGGAAAGGAGTGAGCTGGGAGGAGGGACACTGCCCCGAAACTTGTGGGAGGAGAGGCTGGGAGAAGGTCTGGGGTGGGAGGTGACTGCACTGGCCAGGTCTGACCACATGGGAAGGGGTAGTGATGCCAGGTATGGGAAAAAAGCAGGGGAAAAGCTAGTGAAGGAGGAAAAAAAGGGGGCAGGAAAGGTACAGAAAGATGAGATCGCTGTGATAAAGAAGGTGGCAAGCAATCATGGTTTTTGGCAGAGCTGAACAAAGTGATGCAGACATGGTTTTTGCTGGCGCGGTGACTCGTCACGGTTAAAGGTCTGATGTTAACAGATCCGTCACGTGTGCAGCATGGAAATGGAGCGAGGGCTGAGATTTACAGTGTCCCAAAGCTCCAGGGCATCCGACACGAGGGATCTAATTTAAGCCCATTAAATAGAAATTATCTTTCTCAGCAGTGTGTTACAGAAGTGCAGAGAGAGAGCCCAGCCTTTTGAGAGGATGGATTTCAGCTGAAAAAAAAAAAAAAAAAAAAAAGGAAAGGAAAAAAGTGCCTCCTCAATCATAAGAGCCAGTTTGGCAATTGCACGTAGTAATTAGTTTAATTCAAATACCTAGAGGGAAAAAAATAATTGCAAAACCTGCCCAGAAAGTTTGGTGGTTGTGGGATTGTTCCCATTGGCAAAGGGTCAGGTTGAGGTCCCACCCATCGCTGTGTTGTTCCCATGTGCAGGAGGAGCTCAGCAGCTCTTCCAGGGAGACTTCCCTCTCTGCACACCATGACTACGCCCTTGGTTCAGGCTCATTGCACAAGTATTTTAAGCATTTTTGATAAAAGTACAGCAGTCCTGGGGCAGCGTTACACCAACACTTGGCTGCCCACCCTCCCTCTGATCTGGGGGTTGTTCCTCCATGGTCACCCACTGCTCTAAGCCATGCTAGATATCACACTGGTGTCCGCTTCTTGCAAGCAGGACAGCATCCTCCCCTCTCCTAGGTGTTGCTGGCATGGCGTGGTGATGGTTCAGTTCATGTCTTGGTGGAAAATTGATGCCAACAGCCTACTAATCACATTGGGGTTAAGAGAAATAATTTAAAACAACATTTCAGAGCAGCGTGTAAGTTCCTTGTACAGCTTCCCCTCTCTCCCAGTGGTGTGGGCTAATAATTTCCTGGCTGGATGGGCATTGTCTGTTCCCCTGAGCGTGACAGCCATCCCGCATGAGGACCGCATGGTCAGGCGCCCAGTGGGTACGGGGGCCGTGGTTGCATTCTGGGAGATGTCCTGGTGGAAAAACCTGCCTTTGCCCAAGTGGAGGTGCTTCCCCTTCCCCTGGGCTCCTGTTAACCATGCAAATGTGCAAGCTGCTGGAAAGAGAACCGGCCGAGCCAGGTGAAAGGCTCCCATTTCCATCCAAATTGAAACATCCGCTCTGTTCGCTCTGTTCGCAAGGGTGTGGGGGGTTAACCTCAAGGGGGTTTGGTCTCTAGCTGTGCTTTTAGCTATTTAGTCTTAAAGACATAGTTCGACCTAAGTTTCTTGCTCCTGATAAGCTCTCAAGAGCAGTATTATGCAAGAGAAGAAATGGTGATTGCTGCTTGGTGGGATGGGAGCCTCTTGAGTACCCACTGCTGCTAATCATGATATCAGAAGACGGTGTGCTTCGCTTTGGAAGGCGTCAGTGTGCTCCTAGAAGCAACATCTCCGTCCCCAGCCTGTGCTCTACTTGGCAGCCCGGTTGAGTTCAGGAGCACCTTCCAGTGTCCAAAGCATCCTTGGACCCTGGCTAAGGTGGCGGTGAGCATCGGTTTGCCTTTTGGGCAGCGTTACGACCATCTGCATCGCGGTGGCAAAGAGCTGAGCTGCCTTCTGGTGGAAACTCGTCCCCATGCCTCCAGGAGGCCTTAGACTTAACGAACCCTAATTGGACTTCTATAAAGGAATGCGAGAGATTATTTGAAGTGATTTCCTACCGCTGCAGGGGGAAGGCCAGCAGGGACAAAGGGGCTCCCACACACCTCCCTCCCAAAACTCGCCCTCGCCCTGATGTGTGCCTATCTCTGCTGTCTCTCCTAGGTACCATGCTGGGGATCTGCGCGTCGGTCCAGCCCCTGACACGGACGGTGGGCCCAACTATCGGCGGTGTGTTGTACAAACGATTTGGAGTCCACTCCTTCGGCTATTTGCAGCTAATCGTTAATATCGGGTTGTTTGTTTACCTTTTAAAGAGTAAAATCCCACTGAGAGAGCAGAAAGCCCACTAATTCAGATACACCAAAGCTTCCCCCTTACTTTTCCCATAGCAATAAAGAAGACAGTGGCATTGTGCTTTCTTTTTGAGGCCACAAATGTGGAATAAAGCACTTTCAACAGCTCCTTGTGTTTCTTCGCCCTTGGCACAAGAAAGACCTGACATCAAGGCCAGCAGCAGGCAGACCAGCTTGGAATAGCAGGGGGCCGCGTGCCCCACAAGCTGCCGCTGCCATTGCAAACACTCAGCAGCAGCTCCCGAGCCCCAGCTGCTCTAAGTCAGCATTCCTGCGTTGGATTCGCGGAAACTGAGGGGATTAACAGCCAGACCCTCTGCTCGGTTTGGGCTTTTTTTTTCTTCCCTCAATACTAACAAGGAAAATGGGGGTAGAACGCACTGACATTTGGGCAGCAGTGCATTATCACTCTACTAACCGTGCCTCTGTTGTTCTTATGTTAGAGGGGAGCCAGGGCTAAAGGCTTTCAGATGTTGTGGCCAAATGCTTGCTACGTCCACCATTAAAGCATGGAAAGCCACGACGGTGCATGAGGCTGCTGGTTACAGCTGCCAGCAGAGCATGAAGAGGATGCCTGGCCCTGCTGTGGCCCTGACCCTCCTCCTGGAGTGATTTTTATTCCCTGTACTGAGCCTCTCTTGCTCTTACTACAGGCTGCTTGTAATTAAATAGCTTCCTCTACTATAAACTCTCCTGCAAGAATTTCCTGATACTGGGGGAGGGGAGGGGAATTACCCAAATGAAGCGATCAATTTTCGGAGCATTAGTAGGGAATACTTCACTAGTGATTATTGAGTCTCATGAGATAAATCTTCAATAATTTTGTCCCAAAAAAATATATATATAAAAGAGCAGCTGCTTGATCTATGGGCTCTGTAGGAAAAGACCATCTTACTCCTTCCCAGGTAATTTAACTTGACCTAGGCACCGCGTCACTGCAGGCAGATAAGAGGAGAGGAGTTTGGCTTGCTATGTTGTAAAGGTGAGCAATCCTGTGGAGCTCCAGCACTGCATTAGGCTGAAATCCAGGTCACTGCCCCAGCCCAGCAGGAAGCTATGGGACAGCAGGGGGAAGGCAAAGGGCATTAGGAGTATGCAGAAGCATTTTACAATTGCAGGGAGCTCTTGCGCCGTCTTTAGCTGCCATTACTCAATTACACGGGAAAATGCTTCCGAAAGAGCCCTTACCGAGCACGTGGAAGGCTTTTGTATTTCCACTGCTGGCCAGTGCTGGCCCTCAACACTCTTTCCCTCCCTGTTCTCAGATACAGATGGGTTACCTCAAGTTCCTCCACCTCCCACTGCCCAGTCCAGGCCACCAAAATGGTGCTTGCCCAGTCCTTTCAAGCCGCTGCCCACACCACAGATACACGTCCACAAAAGTTACTGCACCACAGACTATAGTAATAAAAAGTGAACATTTCAAGTAATTTATTTGGAATGGACATATTAATGCAAAAGCAATATTAAGACGAATAACTGCCAAAAGACATTCATCAAAATAAATACAAATATAGATACTACAAATAATTTAAATTGTGTTTAACACCACCAGTCAGTGTTGAATCTTCCTTGCGTCTCATAAATAGAAGATAATCGTTTGCGAAGTCGTGCCACTCAACACACGTGGACGCCTGGCTAGAAGTCCTGTATGGAAGTCTTTGGTTTTTCTTTTTCAAAATGCATCTCAGGCAAAGCTTGGGGCTCTTTGCTCAGCAGCCTCGACAGGCTTGGAGAAAACCAAGCTGCTTCCAGCTATCTTCTTCGCTTTCCTTCATTGGTACCCTGTCCCATTTCAGTCCAAGACACTTGCTCTGGTATATCATCCAGCGGCATGCTCTATGGGCAGCGAGAGAAAGCAGGTTAGTGAAACGCACTGGGTGGTGGAAATAGAAAAATAAGCGCTCCCAAATGGGAGGCAGCGTCCAGCCCTCATCGCATGCTTGGGGGTTTCCATAGGGAACTCTGCGTGGAAAGCACCGCCAAGTGCCATTTCTGCCCTGGCAGTCCCTCGCCGCCCGCACCCACCCGAAATACCCGGCCTGGGGGGACCCGGCGATGCGGGCAACCCCTTGGCAGCCAGACGGAGCGCAGGGGGCTCGGGCTCACCTGGGGCCGTGCCGGGTGGCGGGCGGGGGGCTCAGGGCGCCCGGGCCAGCCGCCGCTCCTGGGTGCCCGCCGCCTGCTCCATCTCCTGGCGGCTCTTGAAGTCCTGGATGGCCCGCTTGTTCTGGAAGTCGATGAGGGCCATGGTGATGGAGGCGTTCCAGCAGCTCTGGTCCGGGCACCGAAAGTCAATCTCTTTGCGGTCCTTGGTGACAATGGTGAAGTAGATGTACTTGCCCGTGCGCTCCACACAGTCCACCTTGAGGATGGAGCCGAAGCCCAGCTCCTTGCCCTTGGCCCGCTTGTGCCCGTCGGGGAAGAGGCTCAGGCTGTCCTTGGTGAGCACCACCAGCTTCTTCTTCCACAGCTGAAAAAGGCTGTCGCTGCGCTTCTCCAGCTCGCCCTCGCGGATCACCTCGGCTTGCATCTTCATCCTTTCCCCTTGCTTTTCTCCTTCTTCCCTCCCTCCCTTCCTCCGCGGCGGCTGCGGCTCCTCCAGCTGTGGCTCCGGCTGGGGCTGTGGCGACGATGAGCGAGCCGTGCCGCTCAGGACCGATTTATTGCAATGAATCAGCGCCGGCCGCCTTCCGGTGCCTCCCCCGGGGAGCCCGGCCCGCCGCCCCCTCGCCGCTCCGCCTCCCGCCCGCCCCCCCCCCGGGCCGCGCTGCTCCGAAGCGGGGGGGCCCTGCGGAGACCCCACCACGCTTGGGTGCCCACCCCGGCTCGGCCGACTCCCCAGCTCCTTGTTTTTTTGCGTCGTCCCCTGAAATCGCCGCCTTCGCCCCTTTTTTTCACCCCCCACTATGCTAAACCCACTCCCCCCCCCCACTCGGGAAGGCTGCGCGGTTTGCCAGCCCTCAGCCCCACGGGGCAGGGAGTGAAGCTGGGGCTTTAGGAGGCGAGCAGCAGGCAGCTGAAGCTAGCCCACCGTCCCTAGCACCCCATGAGTTTTGCCACCCTCTTTACACCCCACGCTGCTTCGCCCAAGCCGGCATTGCAGCAAGCAGCAACCTGGGTGGCTCACTTCTGCCGGGTTCGTGGCTGCCTTCAGCAAGGGAAAGGGTCCATGGTGGCATTTTCCAGACAAATGCCATTCCGGCCTGTAAAGCAGCAAAGTTCCTGCACAAAAGACCCCTTAAAGAACAAGGGATCTCAGCTAGGTAGGAGCAGAGCTGGATCCTAAGTTGAAATTTTACTATTATTTTAAGTAGGGCTCCCCAGTGCACCAGGGAAGGGTCTTTGTGTGCAGGAAATGGGACACCACTTCAAAAAGAGACGAAACAGAAAAGGCAGCAAGCTGGGAGCATACAAGGAACATCTGGAGGAAAGCTCCCGGTTTGGAAAGCTGCAGGACGTGGCATGTTTGTGCACACCTTGCTTCAAAAGGTCCAGAAAATTGAAAAAAAAAAAAAAAAATACATATAAAAAAATTTGCTTTTAAATGAAGCTCACATCTGTGGTGCAGGGTCAGCTGCCTGCTTTGGTGTTCGTCTTCCTGCTTAGGCTATCACCTAAGCGATCTTCTGTACTCATCCATCACACCAAAAAAATCAGAGCCTCAGCTGTCACAGCCTCCAGCTGGTTTGAGCACTGACCAACTCAGAACACTGCTGGGAAAAAAAAAAAATAAAAAATTGCTTACAGTGTAGAGAAAGGTTCTTGCAGCACTGGGACCCTGGCTTTCAACATATGGCCACTATAAGAACTCTCCCCTTTTTATTAGCATGGGCTTGCTAAGTGGATAACCACATAAAAGGAAAGCCCAGTGCATTAAAATACCTTAATTCTACATGTATGTCTTTGGCATGGTGACCATGCAAAAGCAGGTCTTAATGCTGTTTTGCCCTTACCGAGGCAGAGAGCAAAGCAAAGGTGACTCTAACTGACCCCAAACCAGGCAGCAAAATACAATCACGGAACATTTCCTATGGGAGCACGTGTCAGGGAAGAACTGAGAGCTTTGGAGACCTCAGAGCATCCTGGCCTGGGAAAAAACTCCCACAGCTTGCACTGAAGGAGCACAGCCCTAGCCCTACCATGTGCTGCAGTGGCTGATCTTTGTGTAGGAAAAAGCAAAAAGCCTATTGCTTTGCTTGGGAGAAAGAAAAGAAATGTGCATATTGACTCCTTTTAAAATAACACAGATTAATAAATTAAGTGAGGAACTCACAAGGAGTTTACAATGGAGGGCTCAATTCATCTTCAGCGCCTGGAGAGACAGTAAGAAATACAAGGCAAGCGTGATCTTCCCAAGTGTCATGGAGCGGCTTGTGCGCATATGGGTCTCCCTACTCTTAGAATAAAACTAAAATAAACAAAAATAAATAAAAATAAACAAAAATAAATAAAAATAAATCAGTTGGCAGTGCTAAGCATTGGGGAGGTGGTGGGGATGCAGCAAGGCAGGCAGCATGGGCAGCTCCAGGGCAATGCATCGGCATTCACATGCCAGAGCCTATTTCCACATGCCCATCTCCCACTTTCAGTGTTCAGCAGAGATGCTGCTACCATCCTTTGCATCACCCTAAAGCAACTTCTGCTTTGGTAAGAACATTTTCAAAGCCAACATGGCACAGAGGTATGGTTTCAGCCCTCTCCCAAGTGACGGGAGGGTTGCTGGCTCTGCCATAGTGTGTGTTTCTTAATTCAGTGCATGCTCCAGACCAGGGATTTTGCTCATTGTTTCAGACTTTGGGGTTTCATATGCCCCCCCACTGGCCTGTGTGCTCATTGGCCTGATGGCTCCCTCTGTGTTCAAGGGATGGGGCTCATGCTGAGGAAAAATGAAAAAAAAAAGGGAGAGGGGGGGCAAGGGGGAAGCTTAGTGATTTATCATCCCTGCAGCTCTCCCCACTCACCCTTTCCTGGGGTCTTGAGTGGGTTGTAGCAATGCACCCAGCTTGCCCAGGTCAGGATCTGCCCCCAAACACATCAGCTCTTACTCATGCTCTGCAGGGTATCAGCGTTTCCACTGGTGTCATGCTGTTATTCCCGTTGCCACTTAACTGTAATTCCAGAGATGTGCACATCCCTGGCCTGGTGAGGGACCACCAATTCAGCTGGCATTACATCTCAGCAACAGAAGGAAGTGGAGAATCGAGGCCATATGACTTTTTTTTTTTTAATTATAATGATTTCCTTTTATTTAAACATGACATCTGTAGGGGGAAAAGAGCCTGTTTACAGGCTTGAGGTTGTAATCCTGCCAGCTGAAGTCAATTAGTAATGGAGAAACATATGCTCTCGCATCATAAACTGCTGCCCTCCAAGTTTTATTATTTCTAGGAGCGTAGCTCTATCCACAGGCTTCTATAGATTAGTGAGTACTAGGTCCCCTGATAACTTGCATTAAAAAATAAAAAATAAGCTGCAAACTGGGGGTCTGGGTTACTACTGCAGAACAGTTGTGAGGAGCAGTATTTCTTCATGCTTTTCACATTTTTTTCCTTTGCTCATTTTTTCACATGCTCATATTCCTTAATATATATATATTAAATAATATATAAATATATATTTATATTATATGTTATATATAATTTATATAATATATATTATATATGTGTATAAAATATACATATATAATATACATATATATGTATGTATAATATATATATATATATATAATGAGAGCATTCCACAAGATACCCATGAAAGCCTTGCTTACAGTTTCTTATCATCCTCTCCCTTCACAAACCTCCTGGGACCACCAGCCCCCCCAGCCCACCCTGGAGAAGTGCTGGGCACTGCTCCCTCTGTGGGGAGGACCCTGGAGGGGTCTCAGCAAGGCAGACAGAGGCCACCAAGGCAGCTTGTTTAATGATTGCAGCAAACGAAACACAGCAGGGCTGGAGCTTTTCAGCTGGTTTGGGGGCTAATTTAAACAAGGGCGGCAGAGGAAGCATCTTTGCTCAATCTGTGAGGAGACTTTTTCATGCTGTACGCAAGCCATGTATTAATCAGCAATATCACGTAGCCCCCGTTGCTCAATTTACTAATATTTATCTGACTAAGACTCTTTTTTCCTAAGCAGCTTGAAAATGTTTCGTCCAACTGACTCAGTGTGTTACCACTGTGTGTTGTAAACTGCCATGAAACAATCATGAAGGGCTGGGGGGGAAAAAAAAAAAAAAAAAAAAAAAGCAGTCATTTACAGTAATCTGGTCCTTCACTGGGCTCCCAGGGATGCAGCCAAATAAGGGTGCTCCAAGTCCAACTTGGGCACTGCAGGTCAGGGTAGTGGTTAGAAATGTGTGTGTTTGTGTTTATTTCTCCCCAGCAGTCATCTTCCTGGACGTGACCCTATGTGGAGCACGTTCTCAGCTCCTGGACATCACGTAGGTGTTTAGTCTGGTTACAAAGGGGAAAAAAAGTCCCCCAAAGACGTTATCCGGTCTCTTGAGTGTTGGCCATGTTGCTTGGGTCCCACCACCTAAGACACGGATCTTTGAGTCTCGTCTCAAGCCCATGTGGGACCTGGATTAGGCCTGGTCTCCAGATCACAACTACCTTGAGATGTTAACCTGCATTTTGGGGGAGGACCCAGCCCCATGGCCTGGCTGCTGGGGACGGGTTGTGACTCAGTACTTCCCAGTAAATGAGGATTTTGGCTGAGGGCGTGGGAACACCAGTGGCTTTCCAAGTGCTGCCCTGAAATACACGGTATTTACTGGCCCCTTGGAGTGCCACAGATATTTGCTCATGTCTAATGAGCTCAGGAGATGGTTTAGGCTACGGCTCATGATTTTAAAATGATGTGATGTTCCCAAGCCCTATCCTGGCAATATAAATATTTGGAAGATCTTTATTTTGCAGCAACAGTGATAAATGACTGAGACCTCGGCCCTGATTGATGCTGACATGCTCATTTCATACTAAGTCTACAGCACGCACTTACAAATCATGGCATTCAGGCTGAAATGGCCACTTGTGCTTGCAGATAGTCTTTTATTACCCTGAGCTACAGCACTAGCATTTACTGGAGATTACGAAGAGCTGGGCCTCGTAGTAGTAAGAACGGAAATTGAAGGTCACTGCTACCAGCAAGCTGCCCTTTCTACTTTCAGTGATAAGGAAACTGCCTTTGAACCATCTCTTCCCTTTTTTATCTACCTGGAGAAATGCTTCTCATAGGAAATCCACCTGGAAAGAGCTTCAGCTCTGATATTTTCTCTGGCATTTCTCACTCTGCCTCTTGTCACACACAGCGCTATGTCCCAGCCCTTTTGCTGGGTGATGCTGGTGCTCCTGCTGCAGGCTCTGTCCGCAGGCTCCAGCTGTGTGCATCAGCCCTCCTGAGGCTGTCACCTGGCCATGGTTTGGGAGGAGAGGTGCTGGGGCTGACAGAGCAGCACATAGGTGCATCCACAGATGCTTGTGCAAGTGGGGAGGAGAAGGACATCCCCCCAGATTCACTGTCTAATGAATCATTGTATTGAATATCAGGAGTTTATTCTCCAGTGTGGAGACAATTGCAAAAATGCCAAACCCTTTGGCCAAGCAAAGCCACTTGGAAATGACCTTGAGTGTGTCCCACTTCCCAATGGTGTCCCTGTTGTGTCACCAACAGCCCCCCTTCCACCATGCAGAGGTTATACAGACGTGACAAACAGCATCGCAGCCCAGAAAACCCCATAATGGAGACAAGGACAGAGCGAGACGTGCTCCTGGAGGCACTTCCAGCAGGTCCAGTGCTGACGAATGTGTAGGATTGGGATGTCACCACCCCACGTCACATCCGAGCCTGGCATGTGCTCCAGGTCCCCCCCCCGGCTGTCCTGCCTGCCAATGAACGAGCTCTCTGCTTGGCGCATCCTCCCAGACGTGCTTTTTGCTTTTCTCCATTTTTATTTTGTTTTGTTTTGTTTTTGGACCAACAGTGAGTAAACTTTAAGGGTAAACATTGAAACGCATCACAAGCTCACCGAACCAAAACATCGGCAAGCTCGGGGTGGGGGGATGATGATGAGGTCACTTTACTGTCAAGATTTAGGCCACTTCCCGTCTCCAGCCAGGCTGGGGAGTGATCACAAACAAAATCCTCAAGCACATCATTCCCAGCAGAGGCTAGGGGAGTGGGGGATGGAAGAACTAACGTGACCTTCACCTGCTACCTCTTCCCTACTGCTCCTCGCAAACCCAGGCCCATGACCAGAGCTTCACCAGCATGGCCTGTGGTGGCTGAGGAGAGGACGCTGTGGTGAACCTCGTGTGGTGAAGTGTAGTCCCTCTTATATATATATTTACATTTATATATATATATATATATGTACTTTATATGTGTTTTCTATGTATCAGCTTCAGGAGCTTCAAGGAAAATCAAAAACCATGGGAGAAAAAGGAGAAGGGGCATCAGCAATGTGCATTTCTCCAGTTTTGTTTGTTTTTCCCAAAGCTCACCTGCTGCTGATTTATGTCCCTGTTCCAGACACCAGTGGGGTGGGAATGGGGTGGGTTCAACAGCCCCGAGCAGCAGCAGTTGGTGTGCATAAGCCCCAGGTGCCACCCAGTTTGCACCCATCGTTTGCGTTCGGCATCATAAGAGGGGGAGAACGGCAGCCCACCCATCACTCCAGTTAACCGTTCCTAATGAGGCCACCTCATAAAACTGGACTTGCTTTTCCTTCCCATTGGTTACTCAGATCCTCTCATGTTTGAATGCCCAACCCCACCTTGGCAAATATTTGAAGGAGGTGTCACAGCCCTGAGTCCTGGGGACGTCCTGATGCAACTCATAGTGGGCTCAGGGCTGGGACTGGAGAAAGTAAGCGATGAGCTTTGGGATGACGTTGTGCTCCTCCTCGCAGTCCCCATGCCACCCAGCTGAGTCATGAGGTGGGAAAGGGAAAATGTAACTCATAAAATGTTGGGGAATGGTGGTTTTGTTTTTTTTCTCTCATCTTTGGTGGCAAAGAGAAGCGAGCTGGCAGAAACATCTGTGTGTTTTGTGCTGACTTTTGGAGCCAAGCACAAGCCCAGTGACCTGGGTGGCATGGGGCAGGGAGCCTTGGCTGGGCTTTGCTTGCCGGGGATGAACTGAAAATAAGCAGCCAGGGAAGGCAGCACCTGTGCTGGTGGCAGAGTCTGGCCCTGGCCCTCTGCCACCTCTCAATCTGGTCAAAGTTCCTGTGGGGTAGGGACTGCAGCCCTGGTGGGATGGGCAGGGAGGGGATCCATCACCTGGCCCAGAAGTAAGGGAGCTTTAAACACAGAAACTGTAATATCCTAGAAATCCCTCTGTGCTGCACAGTCCAACACACTGGGCCAAATGTTGTAAAAGTTTAGCTATTAACCCCAAATTAGCAGCTTCATTTAGAAGAGGTTTCCTTTAGGGCAGCACACATAGGGTAGAACTGAGCTGGCATTACTGCCTGCAGTGGGTTCAGTCCCAGCTTTTCGGGAGATGCTGTAACCAGAGGGGTTTCTACGGCAAGGATAAAATGCTGCTAATACCACATTTATAATAATCAATAATTAATAGAATTATCATGCTTATTAATTATGTTATTAATATACCACTCTTAAATTATTGTTGTTATTATTATTGAATGTTGCAACTATTGAGAATTTATTCAGGTCAGAGAGCGAGGCCGAACACTCCGGTCCTACTGGCTGGCCAGCCTTCAGAGCAGGGAAAAAAAACCTCCGGATGGAGCAAAAGAAGTTAAGGCTCTTGGCAGGCAGCAGGGATGACTCAGGCATTCCTTCAGCCTTAGTGGGGCAAGAGTCAAAGTCACAGAACTGGACGGATTTCCCATAATTGGACAACCTTCGCCAGAAATGAACACTCAGGCTTTCATCAGCAGCGGCGAAGGCTACGGCAGAGGTGCGGGTGGGACACAGGGCTAAAAAGTGACTTTCAGTGCGAGTACCAGCATGGGCAGGAAAAGGTGGTTTGGGCAGGGACTGAGCCTGGACACACTTCCATGACCATGTGTGCTGGCTTATCCTGCTTTGAGATGGCCAAAAAGGAGTAAATGGACAGCGAGAGCAAACCACCCCTGTGTCAGACATAGTGCCAAATGAGGTTGGAGGTTCTGACATTAAACCCAGACAGCCCAGGGCAGGATGTTTCATGGCCAAGGCCTCACAGGACACTGAAGAGCGAAGCTACATGAAAGTAGGAGGAGAAAGGTCTCGCTTCAGTGCACCCATCTCCTTCCATCTTCTCCCCCACAATTGGTGGATGGGAGGGCCCATTGGTTGCCCTGCCGCTTCCAGGATAACTCATTCCCTAATTCCAGCCTTCCCTCCTGGCCGGGCGTTGTCTGCCACCTGTGACAATGTCCAAAGGCACTCTGTGGAGCTTCACCACCCAAGGTTTGTCTAAGCAGCCTATCAATCAGCGCCATTCAGCTCATGGCACCACCAGCAATCATCATCAAGGCCTGTGCTTGGTCAGTGATGAGGGAGAGCAGCAGTCACCCTGTGGTCACACCACCCTAGGACCTGGGCTTTTCGGGTCCGGCCGCCCCGTGAGCACATTTCTTTGCAGTGTGACAAGCCCACGGCCCGGCCTCGCCTTCTTGCACAGCCCAAAGCTGATAAGGGAGGGAACGTGCCCCTTATCTGTGGTGACTCAGGGCCGCACTTCCCCTCCGCTTGCACTTCAAAGGCCGGCTGCCTCCTGGATGGGAAAGCTGCTAAGTGTTGACCGAGGCCAGGAGGAGCTCAGCCACACCTGCTCTCAGAAATCCCCTTTTCTCAGGAACCACAGCCTCCGCTCAGCCTTTTATCGCCCACCACCACTCAGAGCCTTTCTCCCCTGTGGGACATTTTGCCTCAGCCCTGCTTATAACTGAGTGGTGATTACTTTGGTACAATTATTCTGGAAAAATGAATCCTCTCATATTGATACTCGCCACGGTCCCATGGGGCACTGTGTTGCCATGGAGGAGAAACAGCCTCCCACAGGCAGTGTGCGCCCCGTGAGTCACTGCGGCCACACCGTGATAGGAGGAGGGGTGTTGAAGCCAAAGAAAAATGCCCCTGATCTAGCAACATCTTCATCCACAACATTATTTCCAGGGTAGAGACTGCTCCCAGGACATGTCCTCTTCCAGAAGCCATTTATTTTTATATACATGCACAGGGGGCAGCACCATGGGAGCCCAGGACTGGGTCACCAGCATGGTGGCCACATGTGCTGAGAACATCAGGCACCCCATGGTGACAGAGGTCCCATTTCTCTGGGCGATGCCCAGCAGATTGATGGGCTGTGGGGCACAGGAAAAACCTGTGATCCAGCCATAGCTGTAGAAGATGCTGGAGAAGACCTCAGGTTGTGCACAACAGGCTGCAGTCGACAAATGCTGTGGGCACTGATGGGGGGAGGAAGCTTTTCTGGGGAGCTGGTGGCAGGCAGAGAGGAAAGCAGGGGAGGTTTTATCCGCCCCAGCCTTCCGAGGGTGGAGGCTGCTGGCTTGGCGCTGGCTGCTGGAGCCAGCCCAGCTCTCACATGTTGCTTCCATTCAGGCTTTCTTTGAAAAAAAAAAAAAAAAAAAAAAAAAAGCAGGTTTCACTTCTCCTCGGTCAGAGGAAAGCAGCTCACTCGCCCATCTGGCACGCGGCTGGGGCGGCCGATCAGCAGAACTGGCGTGACTCAGCCCTCCCACGCACAGCCTGCGATACGGCCCCGGATATATTTGCCGAGCAGGTGAATCAATCATTGCACAGAAAGACCTTGGACCTTGCTTCCTTTCCTTCCTTTTTTTTCTTTTTTTTTTTTTTTTTACACGTGACCGTCCCTGGCTCCCTCTTTGGGGCTGGTGCGAGCCACCCCGGCAAGCCGCCTCCTCTCCGCTCCGTGCCTGCGCTGTTGGCACTGGGGAGATGGCTCCCACCTTTATGTCAGTGCCAGTTGGTGCCCAGGGGCCCCAGTGAGCTCAGCACCCTGCAGCATGTGGGCGCACATCCCTGGGAGCTGCCAGCCCGGGAATAAAATAAAATAATTTAAATAATATATATAAATAATAAATTAAAAAATAAAATAAATACATATATTTTGTAGCTCCTAAAGGTGGGCCTGCTATGCTCTCAGGCCCTCACCTCCCCACCAGGAGCCCCCCCATGTTTCATCCAGGAGATGTTTCTGGGTTGTACTGTGTGTGTGGAGGGCTTGCTTTGCCTTCAGAGGGTTTTTCAGTTCTGATTGCTTTTTTTTTTTCCCAAAGCTCTTCTCCGCCCCTTTGATGTGCTGCCTCCAACAACACAAAAGCCATTTGCAGTTTGCCTGGGGGTGCCGGGGCTGGTTTTAAGGCCCCAGTAGCACGGCCGGGTGACAGACAGTTCCTATCTGCTCCCGCCGGCCCTCCCAAGCCCCCCAGATGCTCACGCCTAAGGGCTGGGTTTGACCCCCCCCAGATGTCCCACCCAACACCCTGGCATTGCCATGGGGCCACACTCACAGGGGGCCAGTCCCCCTTCTCCCCGCCCGACCGCCCCCTTTAATTAAAAATTGAAATCGCGTAATTGCCTCTTCATTAAAGCCAATTAAAGCCCGGCTGACGAGGGAGGTAGGCGGCACATTTTGCAACTCGCCGCGGAGATGAGACAGCGTGCAGCGCAATTACGGCGTCTGTTTGCTTTGCCTCCATCCGACAGCCTCATCAGGGCTCGCTTTGAAAGCAGGCTTTGGGTTGGGAAGGTGCTGGCAAACCCCCGCACACCGGTCGGGCCAGCTGGTGGGAAAAGGAGGCCGGGCCTTCTCCTCCTCTTCCTCCTCCCCATCCTCCTCCTCCTGCCCCAGCAGCTCCTTGTGCTGCAGGAGGAGGAGGGATGCAGGTGGATGGAGAGCAAGGCTTTGGGGCAGCATTGTCAACATCGCCCGCAGTGGGCTACTGCCATCCCCACATCCTTCCTCATCCTCAAGCAGTGAGCACCACTTCTAATTAACACTTGGCCTCACTAATAGGGAGGTGGGAGCAGGGAGTGCTGCCCCCCGCCAACACCTGGGGGGTGCTGCCTGCAGCTCTGCCTTTTGCTCTCCATCCCTAGGCTCTAAAGCTACTGCCGGCTCCTGGGGGAGGCCAGGAGAGCCCAGGCAGGCTCAGTACCCACACTGCTCGATCATGGGAACTGTGCTCACCCCGTGCTGGTGACCCCTGTGGAGGAGCCTTCTCCAGGCCTCACAAGAGGAGGCAGCGCATTGCCCACAGCACGGCCTGGGGCGGCGGGAGGGAGGGCTCCATCACCTGTTTTCCTCAGGCAGGAGCTCCCGATAACAGCCCGGCCGCCTCCACAACCACAAGACTTTCCAGCCTGGTGAGCTCTACCAAGCCAGCAGCTGCAGACAAATGCATCTGAAACCCTGTGCTGCTGCTGCCAGAGAGCCCAGCTCCAAGATTTCCCCTCGTAATGCCAGCTGAAAAAAGCCTGGGCAAGCAACCCTTGCTAGCACTTTGTTGCACACACTGCGCTTGCCTGTATTTTGACCTGAACGGTGCTTATTAACCTCTTTTTTTTTTTTTTTTTTGGTTATAATAATAGTCCAGAGTCCTTTGTAAGCAATCTTTCTTCAAAGATCTCTTTTTTTGATCTTTTCATAGGCTAAGCAACAATTCATCCTATATAAATCTGGGATTGAAAGGACATAATTTGTTGTTCCCTGCTTTTTTTGAAGCAGTAAGAGATGAAACAGCTCCAGGGAATGTCAGCACTGGTTATATCTTAATTGGTTTTTCTCTGCATCAAAATGCCTTGAACTATTCACTCGTGTGCAGCAGCACTACATGACCTTTACAGCGAGTGCTCTGACTCTTCAAACAAGTTATAGCCCATCTCCCACCTTAGGTGTTTTCATTGTTAGTGGCTCTGACACTAATTTTGTATCCAGCCCTCTTCTTTCTGTCCAGGCAAATCAAAGACTTCCAAACGTGCCTTAAGCCAGGAGTGTAGAAAGGAAGAAGGAAGACTGCATAATTGGGTGAAATTAAAAAGAAAAAAAGGGAGTGAGGGGAGAACATTTCACAGCCTTTCCCTCAACCTACGCACCGGTTTTCCCCGGTGAAGAGGCTGCACGTGGCCATCTGATGTTTCTGCTTCCCAACCCCAGAAACACTGTTCCTGCCCGCAAGTGTGAACTTCCCCCTGTTGGCCAAACAGACATTAATGCTAAAACACAGCAGAAAGTCCTTCCTTTCCCCTAAAAGATGGGAGAGCATGGACTCAGCAACTGCAGGGGTGCATTTGTTTTGTAAAGCCATCAGGTTATCAGCTCGCAAGGAATAGAAAGACCAATGGCCCTTCTTTTCATCAGCAGCATCATGTTATGCTGTTCAGTTCCTGCCCCAAGCAGGGGCAAGTTATTATCACACATATCTATATATGTCTATATGTAGAGAGATTTTCCTTTGGGCCATATTGCGTAATGAGCAAATTCCTTTCCAACCTGCTTCCCTTCAGCCCTCTCCTTAAGCTGGGCCGGGTCCGGTATCGGTGATGCTAACTTGCAAGAGCTGGGGGCAGGAAGAGAGGAAGGGCTGAGCCAGTGAGAGGGCACATTATTGCTGCAGACAGTTTATTTTGGAAAGGAAAATTTGCTAATAGGGTTTTGTTAGTTGTTGTTGGTTTAGTTGTTGGTTTAGGTTTTTTTTTTTTTTTTTTTTTTTTTTTTTTTTCAGCCCAGGACTGTTAGCAGGAAGGTTGGTATGAGCTCTGGCAACCAGAGCACACTCTCGCTGGGTTGTATTCACCTGGTTTGGCATCCCCACAAGGCGTCCGGATTCCCACGGTAAAAAACGGAGGGTAATGAAGCTTGTGCAAGAGGCGAGTGCTGCTGGGTGGAGCACGCGCTCGCTTGTGTAATGGCGAGATGAACGAGCAGAGAGGAGAGCCGGTCTGGAAACAAAGCTGGCACTGGGCGAACAGCTCAGCCTTCATTCACAGAATGCTTCATTAACAGCACAGAGTGACTTCGCTAGTTATTTTCCCTTCCTTTGAATGCTTGTCAAACCTGAGTGACTTACAGCGCTTATTGTCCCTGGCCTACGAGAGGCTGGAGGTATTTAGGACAGCAGTGTGAACGCATGGAAAAAGTCCTGCCTGCTGTTAGCGGTATGGCCATGACCTGCCTGGGGAAGGCGGCTCTCCTGCACACAGGTCACGGTATGGTGACAGCTGGGCACAAAATCACCTCCCCCCAGTAAGAGGCAGACAGTGAAGAAGCATGAACGCAGCACTTTTATTTATTATTAATTTAGTTATTTATTACATATTACAGAAAGCTTGCTGAGAAATGCTTTGCAAGAGGCGATCTCCATGGTCTCCAAAAGCTGACTGCAGCCTCTTGGTGGCCACTAGGACCCACAGAACCGGGTGAAGTTCAGTGACTCCAAGACTTTGGAGAACATCACATGGGAGAAGCCAACCTCTCCTCTAGCCTGCCTAAACCACGGCTTGTGCCTATGGGCTCAGCTAGAAAGGCTGCTTGTTTTCTAGCTGAGCTGTAATTATTTCCAAAAGGGATCAGGCTAAGATGCTTCAGAAAAAAGTGCAAATCTCAAGCACGAGTTCATAAGGTTATGTGCTTACTCAGTGTGACTTTAGGCAGCCAGAGCATGTCTTACATCTCAAGCTTGCCTTCTGAATCACCAAATTCGCAAAGAACAAGCGATTTCCTTGTGCCGTAACCAGTCTGACCTCTTCTTACACGCTCTTCTCTGGCTCAGGCCTCCTCAGGACTTGGCTGTGCTGAACTGGCTTCCTTCAGGAGACCTTGTTGGCTTGAGGAACTGCCGTCAAGGCAGCATTTCCCTGAGAATGAATTTATTAAGCCTCCTTTATTTTAAAACAGGCAAAGCTTGTTTCAGGAGAGTGGAAACTTGCAAAACCTATTTTAACTCTTCCAGCTGCCTCAAATCCTAACCAGGTGGTAGCCAAACCCAGACAGCTGAACTCGCTGACAGTGCCCACAGACATCCCAAACACCTCCCACAGGGGTCCCGGGGAGCCCCCAGTCCTGTGTCACGGGCCCCTGACAACCCGCAGCCCCCCACTGCCAGCTGTGGGGCCCTCCAGGCCTTCTTCCTAGAGACCCGAGGTGCTGTTACCGCACTGCTTCCCAAATGAATCTTACTTGGACTGCTTCCAGCTGCTTCAACCTGCAGACCCAGAAATGGAGCCTTTTTTTTTTTTTTTTTTTTTTTTTTTCTCACCCTCAGGTCAGAAGCCAGTGAAACGAAGACTGCATCAAACTGGTGTGTTCTCACAGACAGAACCGAAGTTTCCTTTAGGGAGTTGCTGTGAAGGTAATCAGGCATATATTGATGTAGACTTTTGCTTTGTTTTGGTATCACAGCTCACCATTTTTAAAACGTCCCTCTAAAGAGGGAATTTTGCAATTCATTTGACTTGAGGCAGAGTCTTCAGAAACCACCAGGACTGAGCCTTTTTTCCTTTTCTGCTGTAGTTTATGACTATAAATAACCATCTGAAGCCAAAGGAGAATTTACTAAGCTACTCATCTTTGCCATTATCAGCTAGATCTGTAATGGTAAGGGCAAGGCTAGGTTTTGACAAGATCTGCGCTCTGTTAGACTGCGTCGCCTGGCATTAACTCTGCTTCTAACGAAGCCCGGCTCAGCTTTCCCACTGCTTTCCTGAGGATGAACATCTTGCTCGTCAGCTTCATTACCCACTCAGCTCATTTGCTCCTCCTGAATGCTGGCACATTCACTCTCCATGTTCTGGAATTTCCCGTTTTCTTGAAATTAAAGTTAGCCTTTAAGGATTCATGCACATAAATTACTTCAGTGTGCTAATGTGCAGATGTTTATCTCCAGGTAGTAGCACTCCTATTTAACCATGTGGTGGAAAGTATTTCTTTATGACAGTGGAAGCATATCATTCACTTTCTTTTGATATAAAAGACTGGTCAAATACCTCTACCTAATGTGCCTAGCATCACCAGCACTGGTATCAGCCGGTTAGCATGCAGGCAAGCTCTATAGTTTTTCCCACCCTTGTCAACCATACATCTACACCAGCAGAAGTGCATACTGTAGATTTTTCTCCTCTACATCCCAAGTTATTGTCACTAGCACAAATTTTTAGGACCACCCTTGCCTGTGAATATTACATGCACATCCCTTACCGCAACTCCTCCTGAGTCTGTTAATCACCACAGTTCAGTGACTGGCTGCATTTTTTTTTTCCTTCAGTACCCAAAACCTATCCACACCCCCCTCCTCCTCCCCTCATCCCTACCTTAATTGAGCATTAAGAACTGCATTTTCTGACTATAAAGTATGGATGTATGAGTATCTCAATATGCCCTAAACCAATTCACACCCCCAGCACCTTCTCTGTGACTGAAGTAGGTAACTGCATGAAATCTTTAGTGATGTTGGTGCCCCTTAAGCCCACGACAATACAGATGCTTAGAAGCTGAGGAAACTTTGCTTGCAAATCAAGCTAGTTTGTTCTGAATTACATTGAAAAACTCTTTTTAATGCAGTTTTCACAAGGGCTACTTTTCTTCGTCTCTTAACAAAGGAAGCCAGCCCCATGCACGTTTAAGAGCTGTATTATGCCAAAGAGGTGGCATGCCCCTTGTTGCAGACTTCAGAGTTAACTACAGAATGTCAAAGGGACTTTCATTTAACCTAGGAAGCATTACGGACCAGACAGGCACCAACGTTCATGTTTCACAACTTTAATAGAATATTCTATCTATTCTGTACAAATTGAAAACACTGTATTAAGTTACAAATGTGTAAGGTAAGGCTGGAGCACTCTACATGCCTGGTCACAGTGTTGATACAGCTGCTATTCAACTGCTGCCAGAGGTTGGCAATGGATGCTGAAACTAGAAACATGTACCTGAAGTGCCGCACAACAACAAAAGGTAGTTTTGAAGACTTCAGAGCTTTAAGAAAAATTGTGGAATGGAATAATTTCAGTGTTGCAAGTAAGACACCAAAACTTCAGATTTATTGAACTGAATTTTGTTAAACTTCTGTGTTCATAGTGAAAGGTCCTTCCATGCTGGACACTAAGCAATAAGACTACTGGAAATTTTCTTTGGCTGCAACCCACTTCCATTGACAGCAAGTTTGGCCTTTACATTTTGATCTTCATCCAGAAGAGTTGTCATTTTGATAAAAGTTCGTTTCTTCTGTCTAGACTACTACATTGAGACCAATTCAAATCATTTGTTGTACAAGTACCCATATTTTATGCAAAACAGGAAGAATATTTTCAAGTATATTAAAAACTATTAAAAAGCACTAATTCTGTCAAAGTACTTACAAACATGAATAAATAAATAGTAAGATGAACAACTAAGTCTCAAATATGACACCCCCTTCAATGAAGTAAAATTACTTCAATTCAATTGGTTTTACTGAGATAATAAATATGACATTTAAAGCTGCTCAAGCACTAGTTCAATTTGTAGGTTGCAAGAAACATTAAAAAAAGGGGGGAGGGAACTAGCAAAGAGTTCATATTGCTCTATCCGTTTCAGCTACCATACAGGTAATCCATTTACTTTAGCTTCTCAGCACATTGCTATTCCACAATTTTCAAGGTTTTAACAAGAAAATGGATAATCTTCGCTTGGTAGTCTGGACTATTCCCCTATGCATAGGGCAAAAGGCTCTAAAGGCCTACTGACATACTTAGCTACAGTGTACCAACGGCTGTAGAGTGTGCTTTATTTAAACCTCTTATTTCCCAAATGCATTGAAGTTGCCACTGTACATGTTAAGCAATAAAAGAAAAGTTAGTGAAAATCATGCATTTTAAAACAAATTAATTTTAAGCATTGTTAATAAGATTGTGCTGCAGCGATGAAGTATCCTGAACTGCAGGCCAGGTATCCAAATATTTGTTACAAGTTGTTCAAATATCACTTTGAAGTGGTATTTCCTTATTACTGTTGTTTGCATTCAGCAGGTTGGCTGGAATCTTTCTGTTTAAATGGAAAAAGAAAAAAACAGTTAAAAATCAAAATGGCATACAATAAATAAAATACTTAATGAATAAAATAAATTGTCTATGCAGTCTTAAGCTAGCTAGAGAGCATTAACATATAAGGCAAGCTACATATAAATTCAGGTAATATCATAAAGTCTTCAACAGTAGTGCTTTTTTAATTCCTTCCAACTGCTTGGTACCTCATACTATTTTTTAATCTGTATTTGCATTCTCTAAACCCCATCCAGTAGGCTGAGGTTCAAACAAACCAGAAAGCAAGTGATTTTCTACTCCCCCATCCAAAGGCTCAGTTTGACTTTCAGTTCATATTAAACTAACAATAAACTGCCACCTCCTCACCAGCTTGGAGGAGGGATGAAGGCAATGAAGTCAGGCTGCTTATTTTTGCAGCATAATTGAGTTTTTACTTGCTTCTTCTGCAAAGACAATAAAAATGTAATTAATGTGTTGATTTCGTCTAGGTTCTGCATCACCAGTATGCAACTATTCAACAGTTTAACACTGGGCAAGAAGTCCATATGTTAATCTGAGTATGCAAAAGCAGAAACACCTTCATTAGGGAGTAAAACTATTTCCCCTCTGGCAAAAGGAAGTGTATTTGGGAAAGAACAAGAACTCAAACAGCTAAGAACTTCAGGTTTTACATTGTACATCTTGCTTGGTTTTTGCTGTTGTAAAGCAGTGTTCTTAGAAAGCAGAAGAATTTACTTCAGTGTATTTCCTGTTCGCTTCTCCCTTTACTGTTCTTATTATAGCTTATTATAAGCAAAATCTAAGTCACAGAAACCTGCTGAATTCTAGTAAAGAAAAATAAAACTAAAATATGACACCTTGAATGCCACCAACTGCAAAATAAGATGTTTCTGAGTAACCATCCTAAAGAGGAACTTTTTAATGTTGCAAAGGAAGCAGACATGCAAGAGTTCATCATGCATCAAGCGACCAAAAGCTAAGACAACTTAAGCACTGTGCTTGTAGAAGAAGAGTAAGAGATGCAACCAAGATACTTTATCAGAAAGTTTGTCCTGAAGAAGATTTTTTAAACCCAGACAATTATTCCCTTCACCACCTAAACTGTATAGGGCTGGAGGTCACTATCGTTCCCACTGGAAGTCTAGATTACAGCCTAATTTTGTCTCCTTTGCACAGATATGCTAGAAATGTTCAACTCCTTTGTGATTTTCCTCCCTGGTGCATCTGGCTAACTTCAACTCCGTACTTTCTCATCTGCCTGAATTCCCCAGAAACATGAACTCATTTTCACTGATCCAGCACTAAATGCAGCATGAATACCCTTCTTTTCAAGAAGAAACGTTTGCACAAAGGTAGTATACTTTCTCAAAAATATCTGACTGCCACTGCTAATTGTTGCATGCTAACAAACACCCAGCATTTTTTTAATCAATAAGATTTTCAGAAATGCCTTTTTCTAACAGCTACTTTGTATTTGAATGTGGCAATAGAATAGTGCACAGCACCACTCCCTCTCCCACACACCCTCTGGCTAAGAGCTGTAATCAAGTAACAAACCAATTATTTACAAACTACTTCAAAAGCTTTTAATCTCCCTCCCTTCCTTCCTATTCACCTCTAATAGGAAATCAGACTCATTCAGGTTGACCATTGCAACCATTTTGGCCAAATTTTAATGGCCAAACAAAACCCCTATTTGCTAATTTTGCTAATAAGTTTCATCTCTTCTTCATACTTGTCTTTATTTCTGTGTAAGCATTTAAATTGCAATTATTGCGATTAAAACCTGCATCACAGGACCTACAAAGTTTCTTTTTAAGGATCTTTCAGTGTTGACTACAGCTCTCATACAAAGAAAAATATAAAATTTAAGAGGCTGTCAGATACAAGTCAGTTGTTGGAAACTTTAGAGAAAACAATGCCAGTATTTTATACTACTTTTGACTTACAGTTCAGGGCATATCTCTCTTGACAATACATATCAACTGTTTAAACTGGGCATAAATAACAAAGTATCTCAGATCCAGTTTCCAACATAATCATTTTGCTTCCCCTACTGCAGTAGCACAGCACTACTCCCACCAAGCTGGCCAGCATGAGTTCCACGTTGCCTGCATTTACCTGTCAGCCTCACGTCTCAGGATTAGACAGTGAGATGCAACAGCACAGGTTGATGACTACCCTTTTCTTCAAAAGTTACCGCTTCTGCATCAGGCACGTGAAAGCTGAAATTTAATTTTTGGCCTGTAACTGCTCCTGAAAGATCCAGACCCTAGGTTGTAAGTGTGATTGAGATACTACATCCATACTCCCTCAGGCATGGCTGTTAGTTTGAGCTTGCTCTTCCCATGCTGCCCTGATTGCTGGTGACATTTGCACAGACAACCACTACCAAAATCCGTTTAGAGCAGGGTCTGTTCAAAGCTGCTATTTCCTCCACAGTAGCAAGATTTCCACTCACACTACGTTTTCCTAAATTAACTCTCAAAAGTATCTTGAAAATGTTGGTGAAGTGTCTCAGCAAGGCAACAAAGACCAAAAAAGGAAAGACTAGAACCAGCAAAGATAAGGAATTTTATCTCATTTTATAATAAATCAGTAAACAAGTAAGCTGAGATTCACCACCATCACTACAGAGCCAAACAAGAATTCTTGTTGTATAGAGAATTTCTTCAAGACAAGTACTGAGCAATGACTTAAATTCACATGAACTGTGACAGAACGTTTTACTTTAATGTCTTTAAGGCAATTATTTCAGAACATTTACTTAGGCTGTGCAAGCGGTGGTTTAAACTGCTCTGGGGCCTTGATTCCAGCTTGAGAAACTGTTCCAATCAAGATACACAAGCTAAATGAGACTCCCACTTACTCTAAAGCTTATTAATTTTTAACTCCTTCATTAGCAAGTATCTATATGTAAAGCTTTTGTGTCACTGCTTCTTGTTTATAGCACCACTTGTTTGAAACAAACAAATAATAATACTCCTGTTACAATAGACCTCAACATTTTTCTTCTGGGATTTCATTACCCAGAAGATAAATGCAAGAAGCTTCAGCTAATTAGCTTACATACAGACCACTTCTTCAGACATCAGCAACCAGATCAGCTGAACTGTATCAACTGCTTATGGACAGAGGACATGCACTGAATGTAATGAGGAAGTTTCAGCTAAAATTTGCAGGATCAGAGGGCTAAAAGGGAGAAGAAAAGCAGATCTGTAGTAGTATGAATCTCTCTCTACAAACTGCTTCCATAGCTTTCATACATACAGCCCACTGCTTCCCTTCCACCTATCCAATTAATTTGGTGTCCTAGAGAATGGGGGCATACATCCAAAGTACCTGTGCCATTTACGTTGGTAATTTAATCCTTTCAAGCCAGATTTTTTTTTTTTTGCGTAAAGTTATTATTAAAAAAAGAGACACTGAATTCCTTTTAACCTTCAGTGTTTAAACAGATTAGGCAGGATATATTCCTAGCTGAATAAGAGAACAATCAAGCATTCACCTCCTTACTTCTACAGATCACTTTGGGAAGCTTCTGTTACACAAGCATTCCATCTGCTAAAGCAGCTGTGCAGGCACAAGCAGCCCATCGAGATCTGATTCCCAAACACACTTGGCTGCCAACAACAGTGGGATCAATGCAGTCAGTAGGCACTAAAGCCAATGCCTTTCCAGCACACAAGGAAGAAAGCCTTTCAATATTTCATAAGTTTTTAGCATGAAATAATCTCCAGTTAGGTGTCATAGAGATAAAGCTTATCTTTGTTCCTTTTCTAACATACGTTCTTGAGAAAAAAAAAGTAAGGATATCAGAGAGATGCGGGAAATAAATTCACACCTAACTGGAGCTAAGCAAGCACAAGGTCTGAACTGCTTCCTCCACAAACAGAGAAAACCCTACAAAAGGTTCCAAAAATTAATTCTCTGCTAACAAGCCCTTCAGCCACTGTTACTTAAAAGACATACTAAGCACCCTGAAGCAGGAGTACTCTCTAACACTGGATTTTTAGCTCATAATTCAAACCGGTGTTGTGTATTACCCAGTCAACTAATTCTCTATTCAAGCATAATACCAGTAATATGAAAAAGGCAGTTAAACAACAGGGCATGCAAGCACAGAAAAATATACTTGTCAAAATAAGCTACTTTATCTTGACATCTTCTGAAGCTACTTTCAATCATATGACTGCTCAGTCTTCCAAAGCCACAACTTATACATAGCACAGCATTATGTTCTTTGTATAATGATACTGACCTGGTTCTAACTGAACAACTCAAATGTACTTAAATCTGTCAGGAGCACGAGGGAGGAAGGAGGAAGAGGTGACAAAGCAAAAAGAAAAGTGTTGACATTTATCAAGCAAATGAAGTACAACAACAGAGGAGGAGGTAGCATGGAAGTGACTGAAAAGGCAAAAATTGGATATGAAACAAAAACAGGGTAAAGGACCATTATTTTTGTGTACGTGGAAGGGAAACTATTCTAGATGTAACAAAAAGGAAGGGGGAACTGAAAGGCAAAGAAGGGCAGGGGATGGGGAGAGACAAATCCAGTGAACAGAGGTAGCAATGGAAGATGGGATTAGGGGGCATGACCCTTAAAAGGCAAAACCAAAATTCCAAGTTTACTTGAAAAATTGAAGACTGGCTAACGATTTTTAACTGTAGTAAGGGAAGACAGTTGTGTAAGACTGCAGCAGCATGACATATAAGCTGTCATGACAAATGAATGTTCTACTACAGCAAGTGAATAAACAGTGCAAGTATGCTGAGACAGGCTGGTTGGTTTTTCAAAGCACATCAGATTGGAAATAAATACAGCTTAAGTGAATTGAACAGAGACAAAATACTTATGAGGGGAGGAAAAGAATTAGAATATAGCTTCACATAAGTAACAAAAAACACAGAAGCCTAGAATACAGAAAAAGAAGCATGGAGCCTGTTGCAGACAGTGTTCTCTGTGAAGCATGGGAAGAAAGGTGAGAGATAGTACACAACAGAAGGACTTTCCTTCCTTTTAAATAAAAGGAGAAAACTGAGGAGAACAAAACCTACTCAGAAGCATGAGTGCTAAAGAAAATGCCTCTTCAGAATGACTGACTGAACTTGTCAGGCAGTGTAAGTTAAGAATGTTGGAAAGGACACAGCAAGTAAGTCAATGACTTACAAGAGTTCTCAAGGAGAGCAGAGGAGATATTTAGGAATTTGCAAGTATGCTAGAAACAGTACAGAGGTGCAACATCAAATCACAAACAAGGAAAAATGAAGTCTGACAAGTCTCAGTATCTTTTATCATGTGTACAGAAAATAGCTTGACTGCTACAAAAGCAAAGCAGAAGTTGTGCCAGGAAGGCAAAGAGGTCATTCTGAAAAATCTACTTTCAACATATGATTTAAAGGCATTCATCTCTGTATGCATTTCTTTTTGTTTTTCTGAGCTCCTAATAAAACCTAAACCCTGAAGTTCCCATTCCCCATTTTCTTTTCCCCATACAAGGAAAACAAAAACCAAAAGACTAGCAAACAAACTACATTACATGGCTACAATGGGACTTCTTGGAAGTTAGGTATGAATGGAATTCCACCTTACCTAGAAATGTATGAATGATAAACAGACTTAAATTACACCTAAATGGGAAAAAATTGAAAGGAACTGTCAGCATGAATGAAAAGTGAAATGTACAAAATAATACAGGAGGCAATAGCTATAACCTTCCAAGGTACTAGAAGTTCTTTCTAAAGAATAACAGATTTCACACTTCTGCCATTAAAAGGATCTTACTTAACATGAACGTACTTTGACTCAGAACTAACATTTCGTTTCTCTGCTGTCCCACCTTTTCCCATTACAGGTACACTACTGCATTTTGATCCTTCAGAACAGAGTAAGAACATTCGTTTCTGCCATATGAATCCTGTTTGATCCATCTTTCCTGAAGACAGACTTCCTTTACAGCAGTTCTCAATAAAGAAAAGTAAGCTCAAATCTTGATATGGAGACAAAAAACATGTACTAGCAATACGATGTATATTAACTACGTAAGTCAGAAAAGTGACATGTTAAGCTGCTGTAAGACTTTCATCCACAGATCAAGTAGTTTTGCATACCTTTCACTTTTTCATCTGTGCCTTTAGAAAAGATTAAAAGTTGATGTTTTAAGAACTAAATAAGTACAAGTCTTTGTTTTCATTGTCCTGGCTTCACTAAATACAAGTATTAGCCTTAATGTAACTGAAGGACTGAAAAACACCTATCAGAAGGAGCATTAGGCCTTAGGCTGAGTTTTAAAACAGGTCACGCAAAGTTTAAAAGTCAAAAGGTGGGGACTAACTTCTTGAATCCTAGCTGAGCACGGACATGTGGAGTCCAACCTGCAGCCATTAAAACAACCAAAAAGAACAATTCTAACAAAGAAAGTAAATGAATGAAAACTAGTTGAGACTTGTCAGACTAATTCCAAGTTGAAGTCCAACTACAGAAAAATATTTGAAATAAGACCTTTCTAAAGGAAGAGAGATATACTTATTACACAGAGGTGTTGCTAAGAGGTAAAGACAGAAAGTTAAGAAATTACCTTAATTTATATTTATCCAAACTTAATTTTTTCTTTTAAGAGCAATTTGAGTACTGAGGAAGACAAAAACACAGCAGTCAAGAGGTAGGCTTTTTTTTTTTTTTTTTAAAAAAAGTTAATATTTTCAAACTGCTATAATCTTAATTACATTGCTCAGGGTTATAGTGTGTACAACACATAAACATACTAACATTCTTACCTTAGCATCACTCTCTGCATCTTCCTCCTCTTCTCCCTCCTCTTCCCCCTCCAACTCCTATGACAAAATAGAGATAAACTAACAGAAATTAAAACAGGTTAAAAGTGCAACTTTTTCCAATGGAGAAAAAAACAAAATAGCAAGTATTACCACTGTATTCCAGAGTGTTTCAGCAGTCAACATTAAAACTACTTAGGCTTGATTAAAAGAATTCAGCATCTTCTAGATCTTAAAGCAAAAATTTTCAAAGAAGATTTAAAACACAAGATTTACAAGATTCAGCATGACTTAAGGAAACCTTCCTACATAAGTTGCTGCAGTCTGCTAGTGATTTTTGAAGTTCTACCCAATGCATTACTTGGAACATCGCAGTTCTGGTAAGCAGCATCTAATTTTGTTTTTTCACCTTCTCCCAGAGCCTCTCTATTTATTTGGCCTACTGGGGACAGATGAGGTATTCTTCTACAGGATTTGGCAGTATTTTTGCACTGTTGTACACATGCCTACTACACTGGGTCTGGCTAGGATGTTAACTTTCCCTGCAGCAGCCCATACAGTGCTGTGCTCTGCACTTGTAGCTAGAACAGCAGTGGTATCACACCAGTGTTGTCTGCTGCCGAGCAGTGCTGGCACAGCATCAGGACTCCCTCTAATCCTCCTAGGGGGTGAGCAAAAAAGAGAGAAAAGAAACATCACCAGGGCAGCTGACCTAAACCAGCCAAAGGGATATTCCATACCATATGATGTCACACTCAGCAATAAAAGGTGGAAACAGGAAAAAGAGGGGAGGGGTGAAAACATTTTCTTGGTGTGAAAACATCGGTCCTCCTCCCAAACACCGGCTATGTGCGTTGAGGCCCTGCTTCTAGGACGTGGTCAAGCATCACTTATTTGTGGGAAGTAGAGAGTAATTTCTTTCCTCTGCACTTCCACATAACCTTTATTTTTTTTCCCCTTTCCCACTTTCCCTTTTTCTTCCTCTTTAGTTCAATTGTATAGTTAATAATAATCTTTCCTTAATAATTATAATTGTTTTCCCTTTAATTAAATTATCCTTATCTCTTTTCTTTACTTCTATTCTTTACTTTACTTCTTCTTTACTTCTATTCTTTACTTTACTTCTTCCCCTTCTCAGCTAAGGAGAAGGAAGAGTGAGAGAACAGTTGTGGTGTTTAGCTGCCTAGCATGGTAAAACCACCACAGTCCTTTCTGGTGCCCAACGTGGGGCTCAAAGGGTTGAGATAACAATAGAATTGACTAAAAACACTTGTAACTAACACACTTGCTAGTCACCACATTCAGTGTCCTGTTAATATTGGCTTGTTTGATCATGTATCATGCAATCCATGTCATGTTCTCCTTTCTCCTCTACATCTGATCCAGGAATGTGCTACAAGCTGTGTTCATTTTTTTTTAATTATTTTATTTATTTATTTATTATTATTTCACTGTGCTGCCAAGCACTGGCCTTCAGTTTCATCTGGCATTCAGGCTCTGCACTGTTATCATTTGGGTCTCATGGAAACTACCTTTTATAGAATATTCAGAACTACATTGCCTTCCTTTCCTCATCTGGATGTCAGTTTATGAATAATATCAGGAATAGGTACCTCCTCCTTCTTTCACAGTGGGCTAATTACAACAATTTGAGTATTTTGAGTATCCATATGTAACCCATATATTGCTATTTCTAATTCTGAATAACTGGTTTCCTCTTCTCTCTTAGTCGATTGTTTAGAAAGCTTACCCAGGAATCTGTCTCAAAACAGTCTTATGACAGGTGGCAAGGCGTGTGGGAGGATATAGGCAGGTACCTGTCACAGGTGTCTCCTCCAATAGTTTTGAGCTTCACCCCCTGAACAAGTGCAAAATCCTAAAAACCTGATAGAATGTTTGAGTTGTATGTCCTGACCCTGATAATGCCAGAGAATGACAGCTTGCAGCATTGTGCTGGGTCCTGGCTTGCTCCTATCAAACACTGTTTAACATCATCCAGCACCCTGAAGAGAGGGAGAAAGTCTGAGTCCGATGACCAGATAACACATGCTGTGGCTGACCCAGAGGACCAACCGATATGGTATCAGTCACCCCCATAGTCAAGTCTAAACAATGGAAATCAGCTCGTTTAGTAAGGGAAGAAGCCTCTCCTAAGAAGGAGGGAGAAAGGGAAAAGGCAGGCACCTCTAAAGCAGAGTCATCACAAAAACAGCAGGAAGAAGAGATGGAAATCATAAAGGAATCAGAAACCACTCGATCCCTATCAGCATATGAGGGTGTTCAAGCTGCTTCAGAAGTTGTGGGTACAGAAGCACAGCTCCTCTTGGCCCCACAGCTACCTGTATTACCTTGGACGTTCAAAGGGAAAATTCCCACTACACACCATGCGACTGATGCTACATGGAGTAAGTGCATAGTGTTAATTACACAGCGGGCTCAAATGGGAAAACCTAATTGCCCAGGAATCCTGGAAGAGATCATGGACTAGCCAGAAGACAGATTTAGGAGTGCCGACAGAAGGGGTAACCCGTGCTGAAGAGGCTCTGCCATATCATGAGTTGCCAGAAGACAAAAAGCAGTATGTATTGTTTACTGACAGATCCTGCTGCGTGGTAGGGAGCCATCGGAAATGGAAAGCTGCTGTGTGGAGTCCCACACGATGAGTTGTGGAGGCCACGGAAGGGAAAGGCGAGTCAAGTCAGTATGCAGAAGTAAAAACCATACAACTAGCCCTAGATTGCCAAAAAAGAGAAAAATGGCCAGTACTGTATCTCTACACTGACTCATGGATGGTGGCTGCAGCAATGGAAACAGAGCAACTGGCAGTGCAGAGGTAAAGCTATCTGGGCTGCTACCCTGTGGCAAGATATTGCTGCCCAGGTAGAAAACCTGGATGTAAAAGTAAGTCATGTAGATGCCCACATGCCCAAGAGTCGGAAGAACATCAGAACAACAAATTAGCGGATCAAGCTTCAAAAACTGAAGTGGCTCAGGTGGATCTAGACTGGGAACGGAAGGATGAGCTGTTTGTATCTCGATAGGCCCATGAAACATCAGGACATCTGGGGAGAGATGCCACATACAAATGGGCTCATGATCGAGGGGTGGACCTGACCATTGAGGCCATCACACAGGTTACCCATGAGCATGAGACCTGTGCTGCAATCAAGAAAGCCATGAAGGTAAAATCTCCCTGGAACAGGGGAGGTGGATAGGGTTTCAATATGCTGAGGCCTGGCAAATTGACTATATTGGACCACTCCCACAAACCTGCCAAGGCAAACAGTACATACTCACGATGGTAAAAGCAACTACTGGGTGGCTCGGAACATACCCTGTAAACCATGCCACAGCCTGAAACACTATCTTGGGCCTAGAAAAGCAAGTGCTGTGGCATCATGGTACACCAGAGAGAATTGGGTCTGTTTCGGAAATGACTCCCATTGTCAATCTTGTCACCTCCTGGGCCAAGAGGCATGGTATTGAGTGGGTGTATCACCCACAAGCCTCTGGGAAGGTTGAGAGGTATAATGGACTGTTAAAGACTATGTTACAAGTATTGGGTGCTGGGACATGCAAACAATGGGACATAAATCTACCAGAAGCCACTTGGCTAATTAACAATAAGGGGTCTGACAGCCGTGCTGGTCTTGTTGAAACAAAACCCCTACACACGGTGAAAGGAGCTAAAGTCCCCATAGTGCATGCAGGAAAGTGGATGGGGAAGGCAGTGTGGGTTGCTCCTGCCTTGGGAAAAGGCAAACCCACTGATGAGACTGTCTTCGCCCAAGGACCAGGGTATACCTGGTGGTCATGCAAAAGAATGGGGATATCAAGTGCGTGACTCAAAAAGATTTAACCTTGAGAGAAAACGAATATGTAACCTAAGTTATATGTTGTAGGAAGACATTGCAGGATCAATGACAGGTCAACTTTGCAAGGAACTGGGCAGTGCAATAAGGACTTGAGCTCAGCTGGTGTGGGCATCCAGACATCCAACTCCGCCTGCCCTAAGTGACCACTTAGGCAGATGAAGACCAAATTGTCAACAGTTCTTATGAACATTTTCCAAGAAAGACCAATAGAATGAGAAGATATACCTGCCTATTAATCTGTTAAAGGACAAGGAATAATGGTGATGAGAATACTTATATGCTAAAGTATGGGGGATCTGAGAGTGACACATGCTATGGAATAAGGGGTGGAGGTTGGTAGCAGAGGATGGTGGTGGTTTTACCGTGCTAGGCAGCTAAACACCACATCTATATCCAAGTAGTAACATCTGGCACTGCGTACAGATTAAAAATATATGTACATTTCTATCACTATTCAGCTTAAAAATATAAATGTTTAGTCCTCAATAGCCTAGGCCCAAAAGTCTGCATTACAACTTGCAAAGATAAAAGCAACTGCAGTCTGAAAGCTGCCAGCTCTTATCAGACCACCAGCTCAGTAACTTCTAATGCACTCTACTCTGGTGAGGTTGATGACAGTCAGGTATGTACCTTTAACCAATCAGCAAGAACACCACAGCAAACATAGTAAAATAAAAGTATAATTGCCTGTCAAGGATATTAGTTTATTCAAGTGTGGTATCATTTAGTGGTTTTGTGCAAAGCCTTTCATGGTATGCTTGTATTCATACAACACTGCAGTAAACGGACCAGAGCTCTTGGCATACTAGAACTTTCACTCTAAATTGAACCTTTAACCCTAGCAGTTGCTCCCTCTCCTTTTTTTGAACTTGGTATTTGGCAGTAACCAGTCTTAAGACACACGACAACTAAAAAGTGAAAACCAAATTTCATTGCCACCTAAGTAATAGGTATTAGAAAAAAACAAAGGGTCTTAGCACTCAAAAAAAAAAAAAAAAAAGCTTCTGCTTTTGACTTGTGACAGAAAATAGCTCCCAAAATTCTAGGAGAACCCTAGGTTAAGTGCTCTTACAGGAAGTAACTTTTTTCTGAAGACAAGTAACAAACAAATTTTACAACTTAGAAATGCTGAACTCTTTTGGAAAGAAGTACCATATACAATTTCAGGACTGGAATACAGTAGGTAATTAGTTATCTATAAAAGATGTAGTATGCATCTCACCTCCTCTTCACCTTCTTCACCTTCTTCAAACTGAAAAGCAAGACCAAGAAGTTTTATCAACTCTGCTAATATTCGCATAAAATCTCTGCAGTTACAGTTCTGGCACACTGAAACACAGTACTGCAAACTAAGCCCCTTCTAGAAGGGAACATTAGCAGCTCACAATAAATTGAATGGTTATTTCCTATTCCCAAGTAATAGGAATCTCTTCAGATTTTGTTATTCTCACATAATTAATAATACATACTAGTCTAATCAGAAAAGTAAGAGGGACAGCTTCTAGATATATGGTGACTAATAAACAAAATGCTGATGGGCATACATACATTATCATCATCCTCTATAGCCTCCCCAGTGAAATAAAGCACAGCACGAGGGACTATCCTTTCACGGAAGAAGTGACCAATTTCAAAATCTGCTGCTAAAGTAAACTCAGAATCTTCATCCTGTAAAGCAAATCAGTTTGAAATAATTTCATTCACTCCTCTGTAGCACACCACTTTCTTTTTTTAATTGAAAAATAAAAAAGTTACAGGTTTGAGAAACACACCATCAACCGTTCTGGTGACCTGCACTTAATTTTGTAGCAATAAAAGAAATATTGCAAGGCTAAATCCAGATTTGCAAAACTGCCATTTAAAGAATTTTCTACCATCTACGTACAGGCTACTGGCCTGCTAAAAAATGCATTCTATTAAAAATAAAGCTCACATTGACTTTGCTGGCCCTGACACCTTTCATAGCAGAATTGTTCAGACTGTTTCAGACTTTCGCGAAGAGCTGGTTACCAGTTGCGTGACTAGAAAAAGTTATGACCTTTTCCCAACAGTGACAGTTACAGATGTATCTTATCAAGACATGCAACAGCAAAAGATCACAGGATTTAGAGAAGTCAACAGTATCTTTCAGTTTATCAAGGTAAAGTTCAACTCCAGCAACAGCAAAAATAACTAAGATATGCACAATTATTAAAGAATCTGAATAGTTAGCATAGAGATGGTGAAGAAGAAAACAGTAGAGAACAGTTGTGCCATTTCAGAAACAAACTTACCAACGACTCTCCATCACCAGATACTGCAAAAAAGAAAAGACAGCACATTCAAGTAAAGTTTGAATATCGAGGTGGGCTAGACTATACAAAAATGACAAAAACATAAAGACCTTCTCATACCAGAAAGCACTGGGATAATTAAAGACTTCAAAAGCTAACAAACTTTTAAAGTCAATTTAGATCCATCTTAAAATCAAACCCATAGAAACTGTACCTGCTAAGAACGTGTGCTGTGATAAAGGCACCAAAGCTGCCACGTAGCAGCCTCATAGAGCAATACACCTTACTTCTGCATTAGTTCTGTAAATGCAGTAATTTTATTTTGCTAAAATAAAATTACTCCCTTCCTCCCTTCTCTTCAAACACTGATGCTACCAAATTTATCTTTCATCAGGAGTTTACAAAGTATTTTGAGAAAAGGCCTAGAGCTGCATCTACGACAGACTAAATCAGAATGCAGTCACAAAACTGCTCAGCAGAATTAAGGAAGTGTCTTTTTTTTAAAAAAATAAATAAAACAAAAACAGAAAATCTCTACTTTCATCAAGTGCCATAGATTTTGTCATCCTACTGTGAAGTTTATGATTTGGTCCTGACTGTTCTCAAGTTGACAATACAAGTATTAACTGCCAGCATATGTCATAGCCTTAAGACTTCTTAAACAGCAACCTCTAGAATTTGTCTTTTACATATAAAAAAAAAACAATATAAAACCATCACAAGGCAAACTAGTCACTATCCCTTTCTCAAAACAGCATCTACACACATTCCCTGTGTAACACAATAAGAGAAACTAACAACTGCTTAAGTTAAGACGTTTTTGTACTAGACAAATTAACTTTGGAATTATTTATCACTTGTTTAATTCCTGTGCAAACAGGGATTTGTAATATGATTACAAGGTGCATAAAAGCCTACAATTAAATCAAGACCTAATGTCAGTTTTGTTTAGTACATCTCTAAAGTCCAAAGTAAAAAGCTTCTTTCATCTATATTTGAAAAAAGAGTACAATGGGAGATGTATCAAATATATGATGTTTTTCAGAATACACCTAAATTGCTTTAAGTACACAGCTAGCATGAGATAAACCAGGAAAATTAAGAAGGTATATGGAGCATCAGGGATCACTAACGAATCACAGAACAAACTGCAGAAAGTTCTAATGCTCAACACAAAGGTTTAAACGAAACCAACATTCTGGAACTTTGACCAGAACTGGAAGAGTCCTTCACATTAAAAATCTCACATTGATGCATGGAGCCATCCTGTGGTAGAACAAGTCAACTTCTTTAGGAGATTCTACAGGAGACTCCACATACAAGGAATCCTGTTTACACAGCACACCTAATTGCCAAATTCTACAGAATAACCCCAAACCAAAGTGATCTGCTTTGATGGGCTGCAGTTTGCCATCATCCTCCAGTAACAAGTCTAAATATACAATGCAGCAAATAGAGTTTATAGAGTTAAGCTGTATTTACATATAAAAGCCACTGCATTTTAAGAATCCTACATTCTCAGTTTCCAAGCTTACCCTTTATTGGGTTGAAGAAGTTAAAAAAAGAATCGTTAGGTACTTGTTTAGTAATCGTCCGAACTGTGCCTCGACCCTTGTGTTTCTGTTTTTTCTTGATTGTTTTAACTGTAACATTTTTTCCTTTCTTCCAATCAATAGTACACCTAAAGACAACACGTGGGAAACAGAATTTTAATGCAACACATCAACAGAAATAAAGAATTGAGTGCTGAAGCAACAAACAAAGTAAAGATGGTTTCCAGTTTTCTAGTTAAAGCTACTTTTACACACACACTGGCATCTTAATCTACTTAACAAGATACTCCGGATGCATCATACTGCTGGAGACTACGTACTAGGTGTATGTTGGATATACCAAATAACCAAATACTTTCCTTAACAGAAAACCTAAATAGGTCATCTTCTCAGCATAACCACTGCCCCCACCCCACCCATGCCTTAACACCTCTTTGGCCCAATTACTAGAGTTTTGTAACTGAGGATGTGATTAAACTAATCCATAACACCCCAACAGTTAAGAATGATTCTTCTGACAGCCAGGCCAGTGGAAAACAATACACAATTTGCCCTCACTGCAGGCCAAGGCAGTGTCCAGTTACCCTGAAAAGCCCACCAAAAAGAGTGGCCAGGGAGAGGCACACTAGCTCTCCAAAGAACAATGCTCAGACTGACTTGGCAGTAAGATATAGCAAGCTGGAAATAATGAACTTCTTGGATCCTTTCTGCTACTGTGCAAACTGGCACATTACCTCAATTAAGGCATTCTCCATGCACCTACACTTTTATCCCAAACTGCACATGGCAAAGAGTAAGTGGTAAACACAGTTCTCTTAATATGAGGGGGGACAAAAAACTGAGCCAAGCATGGTGTCAAAGTATACATAGCATTTTGTTTAACTGAAGTTATCGTCAAGACGGACTAACCTCTCACTTAAGTGTGAGTTTCACTAAACATACAAGATGACGTTTTGCCTCAATGCTATCAAACATTCAATTCAAAAAAGCTAACACACAGCATTAAATGCCAGATTCTGAGGTTGTCAGGATACCTTCACAAGAAATATTTGTCATTTCCCCAGTGTTATGTTTTTTGAGGGGAAAAATACAACAAAGGGAAAAAAATTTAAAAAAAAAAAAAAAACAGGAAGAAAGGGAAAAAAGGAAAAAAACAAGGAAGCTGCATTCTGAATACATTCAGAGATGCACAGCCAAGACTAACAGAAACAAAATACACAGCCAACACATTCCGGGCTGAGAGAACAGATCACACATATGAGCACTGCCTGCCAGATTCTGAAGCACTGCTGGAGTAAAAATTGCTGAGATGGGCACAAGTTCAATAGGCTTACAGCTACCTATCAGAGTGCCTATTGGGGCTGTGAAATAAATTAAAATGAATTTACCCTGTTATCTGGAAGTTAAAGGCTTGTTACCTCATTGATCTATTTTAACTTGAAAGGCACAGGAATACAAATGCACTCCTATTTGTGTACACATATATATATACACACACACATACAAACACACTTCTGCATGCTGAGGCTAAGATCACCATCCTTGTATACACTCCCAGTTTAAGTCAGCAACATCTTTATCTTCACTAGTTATCGTCACAGTCAGGAAAAAAAGAAACAGGATCTTGAAGACATCAACTAGTACTTCAAAAGGTTTTTTGAATTTCAAGTTTTCCTTACCCCTCACAATCAACTATTTCAGGTCCTTCAAATGAAAAGGGATCCGTCTTGTCTGGCTCCGACTTCATCTTGTAGGTTTTTGTCAGGACTGTATTAGAAAAGTAGTCATTGGGCCCAAAGTGGAACTCTAATGAGAAAGACTACAAGAAAGTTCCATTACAGTTTTATGTTAACACTGATTTATCATCTTTGAAATAGTGAATCAGCAGAATCACCATTAATCAAACTCTGAACACAGGAAAAAAAAAGAATGACTTGACAGTAAACGTATCTTTCACTGTAGCAGAATCAGGAAATTGAGAAAAGTCTTTGTTTCATGTTCTGTGGAAGCCTTTTCTTCATCCCTTGACTAGGGATGATGCAGCTGTTGTTCTGAAAGTCTCTTTGGCTTCACAGTAACACCATTGGGCTCTGCTCTACCTACCCCTGGCTCTGAGCAGTCAATACTATGATATTTCAAGCATGAAACAAACATTTTAAATTTATTATTCAGGAGTCTGCATTTAAATAGTATAGCCCACCATGAACCAGAATATTTATTTAATAATAAAGTCCTGCAAAAGAACCCTGACTTCATAAACTGAAGCCTAAGATTACACATTTTAACTGCTTGCAGCCTGAAGCAGGTGTTTCTGATCACATTCATGATCATTCCTCATGTGGCACCTGAAAGTTGTTAGCAGAAATTCAGCAACTTAGGTGGAGAACAAAAAGCTCCAGCTAGGAAGAACCACTGCATACACAACACATCAGCTTTCCAATCTCTGAAGCTTTCAAAAACTGATCACACAAAGCTATATAAGCCTACTTCTCACTCACAATCAGCTATGAACTAAAGGTTCATAAAGGTGTTTTTTTCAGCAGCACTGCTTTCATTACTTGAAGCAGAGGTAGGAGGGGAAGTCCGCTTAGGCAGGTCAGTTCTCCAACAGCACAGAAGGGTTGAAAGTCAAAAGCTCCAGCATCACCAGAACTACTGCATAGACGCAGCATGCCCTATTACTTAAAATATTTTATTTACTACCCTGTCAACATGCCATAAGACCTAGATCTCATGCACATGCAAAACAGACAAGCTAAGCTCAAGAACGACTAGCCTTAGTAGCCTTACAGAACACATGTTGCAGAGCTCGTGAATCTACTTCCCCAGCACTCTTCAGCCATAGGGCAGAAAATGGTCTCTTATAACCCAAGATCTTCTTGTACTCTTTGAAAGTCTACGATGTGGAGTATCTCCAGGGACAGCAGTCTGTTCATCAAAGACATACACCTCTCACTCATCTCCCAGAGGCCCCTTAGTTTTCTCTCACCATCTGCTTTCTCTGACCACATGGATCTCTTCACACGATAGAAATTTAGAAGGACAGAAGTGCCACAGAGATGGGTTTGGGGGCAGCAGAAGCCTTCAAAACCTCACATGCTTACAGATTAAGGAAAGGAGGCTACTGGGAACCAGTTGTGAGATGAAACACTTGTGTTGGCTTCCCATAGCCTATTTTAGCTTTACTTCCATTTTAAAAGAAATTCAAAACAGCCAGCATGGTTTGGAGATATTCTTCAGCTAGGACAAATCCCTCCCTAGCACACTTGCTTAGGGGAAGGGTCAAACTTAGCTTTTATCTACCACCAGTGACTAACACTCTCATACCCAAATAATCCCACAAAACATCACCAGGATAAGTAACCACTGGCATTACTTAGCAGGCAGCATCCCAAGCACTTGCAATACAAACTTATCTGCAAAGACAGCATTTCAGTATTTCTTTTTAAATCTGCTAATTATGAGACAAAAGTTTCAAGGCCTATTTGAATAACTTTAATAACCTCTCCAGTAGCCTTGAGGGTCTTTGCTTTTGATATCAGATTAGCTATGTAGTATGAATTTCTACAGTTTTCTTATAGTATAGAAGATACTCTTATGAAGTTCAAATAAATAAATGTCCTTATTTCAAGCTACTTAACTCATATGCATACTCATCACCCAGGTGTGAATGTGCTAGCAAGGGATCCCTCTGTCCAAATTGATAGATATTTTATAAATTACATTTATATAAGCACATGTAAGTTTATTCATTGATTATAAATAAAAGCAAATAAGAAGAGGAATTGCTTAACTTTACGCAGATAAGTTTATATACAGGCTATAGCAAAAAGCACTTTGGAAGCACCATTACTGTAACCAGGTAAATCTAGTTCTGAAGGACAGTAACTGAAGTCGATCAGTGGTAAACCAGGAAATTCCTAACTATTATATGTTTATTTTAGTTGCAAAACTTATTCCCCAGCAGAATTAGTGTTTTCATTACACACCAGTGATTTGAACTTTTTGCATTACAAGGCCATCACTGCTGCAATAACTGCCAGAGAATTTCAAACATTCACAAATAATTGGTAAACAGGTTTCACTGAAGTGGTTAGGAATACATCCTTTTGTTTCCAAATACAGAAGAGACATATAATTTGTCAGCCTTCCATTATTGGATTTCATGTAGCACTGGAATGGAACCTAATCACAGGAATATGCTGTCAAGAGGTTACGAACAGTGCGAGACAAGATACATCCACTGATGTCTTCAACTTAAGGTGCTGTAAAACAAAGCCAAATGAGAACACACAAAAATGTTGTAGTCAAAAGCAATTATTCCCAAATTATCTGAATGCCACCAAATAGTTATGTTTCAGGATTAAAAAAAATAACTTTTTTCAGTACTTAAATTTGTACTTATACATTTTCTTCATAAAACTCACATCTTCTCCTCCAGCTGTAACATTATTTAGGAACTTAACTCCCAATTTCTCCTGTCCATACTACCCCCCTTGCTGATTATCGGCGTAAGATTTTTGTACTAATAGAAGACAATGAGGGCTAAAAACTTCATTTCAGTTGTTAATAACCTTTAAAAGGTATTTTGAGAAAGTCCTTTTATCTTTACTAGAAGCTCTAGTAATGAAGCATCAATGAAGCATCTCTTGCATTTTAGACTGTTACATGACTATAACTCCATAAAACAAACCATCAAAAAAAAAAAAACTTGCAGGGAAAAAAAAGACAGAAGGATGAAGTTTAAAGAAAGAAAATGTAGGCTGAAATTCCGTTATTTCCCTGCCTCCCCCTCAAAAGAAGTCCAAGGAATATAGTCTGCATGAATTAAACGTACAACAGAACAATCTAGTTTTGACAAACACAGGATCTACAAAAGGAACACTACAAAGAATTTGCATGAACATGAATGTTTCTGAAAAAAGGCAAAACTTAAATTACTTATTGGGTACACTTTCAAAAGACCATCTAATATTTTTCCTATAGGCATCATATCCATTATCGTTGTTTTTGATTAAGATTGTAGCCACATCTCTTCTTTTGATGAAGCACACTATGTGGGAAGCAGCACCCACAATTCACTTGCAAAACAAAAGCAGCCATGTAACTTTCACAGAAAGAACAGATTATTTGGAATTTGAAATAGAAAATTAAAGCAATAACTGGCCAGAACTGAATCAGAATTGTAATCTAGAAACTACGTTAAAGATGTGGGGTGAAAAAGCAAAGGGTCAGGAAATCTGAACATTAAAAGCCACAGCATAAAGATATAAGCCCAGAGAGAATCCCCCTATATATTCTAGCCAAACAGGATGGAATTAGAAGTTTGAACTCTTGCTCCCATCATTACTACAACCTTCATGAACAACAACTAGGGAAAACTCACCATAGGCTGTCCAGGTTCAGAGAATTTAACTTTAATATCCTGCAGATGTTTTAAGATTGGTTCATCATATTCCTAAAAAGGAAAAAGCAATTTCTTATGGTGCAGGCAATATTTAGAAGACCAAAACTTCCATCTAGTTTGCTTGTTCAACCTGTTCTTAAGAACAAACTAATCCTTGCAGTTATTTAAAGACTGCAGCTAAAGTTCAGATTTGGAACCAAATTTCTTAATCCTTGTTGCAAATACCATGTCAAACTCCCAACTCTCAATCACCAAGCCTTGTCTTCAGTAAATATTGTTACCCTACTAGGCTTCATGAATGTTACTGAGAATAAAAGCTTAATTCAGGATATTTATTAGTGATGAGCTTTACAAAAAGACAGACTTCAGAAATTTATTCTTTAATATCATTACAAGCAATTACTACAACTGAGAACTACACAGGATACTTAACATGAACTCAACCTATCCATAGGTACACATATAGTACCCTTGAAAAAAACAGACTAAGTTAATTATAGAGGAACAGCTGTTGTGAGCTGTGAATTTGCATTTTAATATCTACAGAGGTTGTTACAAGATCATTTCTAAGAAAACCTGCATCCTGTTCAGCAGTTTTGGTCAGCTGTTCTGCTTATCACTAGCTTTTCAAGCACCTTCAGGAATAGTGTTAGGGATTATGAAGGCCCAAAGATTTGGTGTCACAACAGAATCATAGAACGATTTGGGTTGGAAGGGACCTCTGAAGACCCATCTTGTCCAACCACTTTGCCATGAGCAGGGACACCTTCCACTACATCCGGCTGCACAAAACCCCATCCAGCCTGGCCTTGAAAACTTCCAGGCATGGGGCATCCACAGCTTCTCTGGGCAGCCTGTTCCAGTGCCTCACCTACAGCCTGAATGAAGAACTTCCGAATATCTGATCTAAATTTACCTTCTTTCAGTTTAAAACCATTATCCCTTATCCTATTGCTGTACCCTAGTAAAAAACCTCTTATAAGCCCACTTTATTGAAAGGCAGCAGTAAGATCTCCCTAGAGCCTTCTTTTCTCCAGGCTACAGAACCCCAGATCTCTTAGCCTTTCATCAAGAGAAGCATTCCAGCCCTCTGATCATTTCTGGAGCCCTCTTCTTGGACCTGCTCTAACAGGTCTGTATTTTCTCATACTGGGAGCCCCACACCTTGCCAGTCATGTCCATATTTTTTCCATCCACCAGCACCTCAAGTCCCTCCCCACAGAACTGCTCTCAGTCCATGCTGATGTAATTACCCTGACCAAAGTGCAGCACAAGGTTCCAAGCACTCACTAGTAACTGGAAAGAGTAGCAGCCATTTAACATATGACAGAAGTTACTCTTATCATAAGGCAAACTTACTTGTACTAATTCACTTAGCATATCTACGTTTCTAAAGATAGTAAACCAGAAGTCTGGAATTCCTTTGACATTTGTCTCTTCTGCTTCTGCTTTCTCTTCTATTACCACTGCATTTTTCAGGTCTCCCTGTGAAATAAATACAGAAACAATTAAGAAATAAAAACACAACTTCTCAATATATTATTTCATAAACATAAGTAGATGTACAAAGCATTCGTTAACTCTGAAGCTGTTTTTATAAGACTTCTAAAAATCTGAATTGTTTCTCTGTAAATGGCATTAATAGGCATGAGTTTCATTTACACAAATAAGCACATAAACAATCAATTCAGGTTTCCTTTCAATTAATTTGGAATTATTTTGTACAAAGTCTAAATAACCAAGTGACAGCTGCTGTAATTGGACAAACAGGAAAAAAAGGAAAGCACATTCATCTTTACCACAGTCAGAAAAAATACAAATGCATTTTTTCGTATTCATCTCTCTCCTGTAGCCTCACGTGTCATTGACAGAATTCTACCTAAAAGTCTAAAATTAAGTTCTGCCCTCTTAAACTGTCCTACCTTCCCAATTTTGCAGGGTAGTTAGCAAAGTTGATTTACCATGGTTACTTTTCATTATTAATACTGAACAAATAACTTTGTGTGATGCAGAACTCTGTACATATAACTGATGTCAAACGTCACCTAAACAAAATGACCAAGTTACTTCTCTAGCTCATGAAACAAGGAATTTGGGGTATGAATTCATATTGCACCTTTGTATTTACACCACTAGAGAGCAGCAAATACACAAGTTCTTCTAAACAGCAGCTGCTTGGGCTATGGCTAGCCAATATGAAGCAGCATTTTACTTGCCATCTAGACATGTTTCTGATCTATAATTGCATTGAATATCGCCAGTCAATGCTGCCTTCACACAAAGTCTAAGAAACCTTTTTGCTTCCACACATTGAGTACTGCATCATGCTAAATCTCATGAGACTAGTCAAAACAAAGAATAATTTGCACTGTATATAAAACAGCATCCAAAGGAAACCAAATGGAGATGTAACATGGGAAAAATGCAAGGAAAACCTGACAGAATGTCACATTTGTCACCTTAAGTAGGTCACTGTTATTTAAAGATAATAATTTTTTAAAAAATCAGTGAGTATCCATCTCCAAAAAACAACAATAAAAAATAAAAGGCAGCCTACCCATTACATCATCCTTTGTAAAGCTAGAGTTCCTACTCACTGGGGAAGAAAGAATCCACTAGCCAGCATACATTAGATAAGGTCAATTCCATTTTACAACTAAGAGATACCTGTGTCTAGTTTATATTTCTAGATATTTAAGCTAAATTATGTCCCCCCAAAATAAAGAGAACAGGCAGACAAACAGCCAGCCTTTATTACCTTGGGGTTATCATGTAGCACCGGAATGGAACCCATTAACAGAATGATGCTGCTAACAGATTACGAACAGTGCAAACAAAAGCAAGAATTTGCTGAAGTTAAAAACTTGAAAAAACCTAAACTGCATTTAGAAGCTTTCACAGGACCTAAGAAAGTGTTCATCACAGTCGCACATTACTGGTAAAACATTTTTCTCTCCAAAAGATCAATCTTCAACGGGAAATGCTGTACAAGAATTAACTTTGAAAATCCTATACATCTCCAGTTCATTACCCAGTTTGTACTTACAGCTAGTTTTTCTTCTTCCTCATTTTCACTGTGCCACTCTGACTCTGCATCTGTGGGTTCAGCTTCTCCATTAATAAACTCTCTTCTCTATGGTAGGAAAAAAAAACAAAACTGGCATAAGTAAAATTTTGTATATGCAAACAGAATTGACGCAGCTGTAAGAAACATTTAGTCTTCTCACCTTATCAAAAAGAGGTTGATAGAGTGCTGCATATTTTCTCTCTAAATCATGTACTTCTTCATAGAATTTAGCTTCTATATGGGCACATTTCACCTGGAGTTGTTTCAAGGCATCAATTCTTCTTTTCACTGCTTTTGGTAAACTAAAAAATACATACTTCTTTAAGTTTAAAAACTAGTTGCCTTACCATTATTTAATATTTCCCTGTGAAATAGGGTGCATATAAGCTAAATGCAATTTTGATAGATTAAAAATTAATTTAACTTAACTTTAAAAAATTAAAATAGTCTCCTAGCTATGCTCAATAAAGAAATAAAGGCCAAAGTTTCTGCTAAAGGCAAAACTTGAAGCATAAGCCTATCTTCCTTTCAAAAAGGAAACTTTAAACTAGGGCTAAAAGAGTAGCTTTACAGGTCCTGACCTTTCCACCACGTCCAGACAACAGTTTTATAAAAAATCAGCACACAATAACAGAATACGAATCAAAGGAAACAAGGTAGGATGGAAAAAATACTTCAAACCAAAATTATAGTAGCTACAGAAAACACTACACAGGGCAACATCTTGTTTTAAATTTCATGCAAGTAAATTAAAACTTGACTCTTTCTTCCAGATGTAGGCCACTGAATCACAGTTAAAGTCAACATTTTACTTAACAGGTCATTTGCTCCAATTTCCTACCTTAATTATACAGTAGTATCATTTTATTATGCTTTCAGTCTTTCAAGAATTTTATTATGTGCTATACTTACGTTTCAATGTAACTTGAAGGGGTAAGCGCTGTGTTGTCAAGTCGTTCCTGTAGGGCTGCCAAAACTTGTGGATTTTGCATCACTTGGTCTGCCAGCTTTTCTATGAAGACAGAAACCCATTCTTAAAACAAATCTGAATATATTTATAGCACTTACGTCATATTATGAGTCTTACTGTGTCACAGCAAAAATACTTGCTATTTTCCATTTCTCAAATATCACTGCTATAGGGAACTAATAACTCAAAGTTACCTCACGATCAGATTTAAGAATGGTAAGAACGGATAGTGATAGAAAACTCATTCCTCTGTTTAGAAATGTATCAAATCTTTGTTTTCTAAAAATCAAATAGCACATTGATGACATAAGCAGATTTCCTGTCTTCCCTTCTAAGAAGGTGCAAAATACAAGTTTCTATGTCCTCTCTATACTAGGTCTAGTTTGTAAGCCACGAATTTGCGACCGAACCATCAGATTAAACTTTCAAGACATTTGTAAAAGTGTTTCCCAGTTAGTCTTACTCCTGAAAACATGTGACAAACTTGGTGAGCTTTGTACAACAAAGCAACACTGCACTATGAGCACTTCCTCGACAACTATTAATTTTTATATCAAGACACTTTTACAACTTATATGACTCCTCAAACAGATATCACAAGAGTTGGCAGAAGACTTTTTTCCAGAGGTCACACCTTCTGGTTAGGAGCTTAAAAGCATCACTAATAAGACTCATGTGGTGTTCGTAACATGCAGATATTTGCTTTCCTGATCTTTCCATTCTTTCCCACCACTCTTCTCACCAGAGAGGACACAACAACAAAAAAAAAATCAGTAAGTTGCACAGCACACACTAACTTGATGAAATTTTTACATAGGTGTATTTTTTCCTTAAAATTACTTATTTTTTATTAAAGAAGCTTCAATACAGAAGGCAATAGCATTACTCCACCTTTGTAGCGTTACCTACTAGTACGTACTTACCTTTTTTGTCACTTGCATTTTTAGCAGCGTCCACAGAATCCGAAGCAGTATCTTCTGCTTTACTAGAAGAATTAAAAACGTAACATTAGAAAAGCATCACTTCGTAAAAACATTAATATTTAAGAACAAAAGTACACTGAATTTTCAGTGTTTATAAAACTTGACCTGTAGTAAACAAGTATGCCACTAGAAGACATGCTTATGTCTTCGAGCTTTTCAAACTCTGAAGTTTGGATATGAAATTAATTCTCCTGTGATGAACAGGAAACAAAAGATGGAAAAATAGCTATGTGACAGATAAATTAATCTCCTTTAAGTGAATGTCTGGCCTTTGACCTGTACCGGGTCATCCTCAACAGGGAAATGTTATTACTCACAAGTGAAAACACAAGACATCCTTTTAATGTAAGTGATAAAAGAAAAACCACTAGAAAGAATACAGGTAAGGAAGCAATTTAAATGACTGCTCTAAGCTCTTTGGACTTAGTATAGTAAGTTGTTTTGACTAATAGGAAGAACAAACAGTCACTTTGATTTTAAGAAAGAAACAACCCTGTCCTTCCCCCAGTGTCTTCCATCTCACTTCTTGTGCTGGGGAAAGAGAGGGCCCAGAATGAGTCAACAGCCAGCAAGCCTTCCCTATGTTTCCTGCCTGTCTAGAGGTTGCAAAACACAGCTTGGGTATTGCTGAAATTAATCTTACCTCAGATATAAAAGGAGAAAAAACATTATACATTCAAGTGGGTATTATTAATTACTGGATAGGCCAACTTATCCAGCTTACCCTGATGCAGTGCAAGCATTGAAAGCGCAGCATCACGTATGTTTTTACATCAGCTTAAGAGACACTTATTTGTTCTAAAAACATTATGAAAAACAGAAAATAAAGCAGTGCTTTCTGCAATCATACAGATCAGAGAAACAGCAAAGATCAGTGCTCTCTTCACATCTTTACAACATTTCAGCATGAACATGAAAAACTGAGTCAACACAACACTAGTTACATTAACCCCAAAACAAAGTTATTCTGTAGCCAATATACTACATTCTCAGCTTCTAGTATGGTAAATGGGCGTTTCCTCCTTGCTGTAAGGAAATACAGTCCAGCTACAGAAAATATTACTATCTTACCCTTACTCAAATTTGGTAATACCCTCTTCATTGCGAAAAAAAAAGTTCACCCACAAGAAGACCAGATGAAGTCAGCTGTAACTAGATTTAACTTCACGAAATAAGTCCAACATACCTGTTATCTGCCATCTGTGTGCCTGTATCCACCTGCAAGTTAAAATACAGTGTTTACAAATAATTTAATGGTAGCTTGCTTACCTCCACAGAAGATGAAGATAAAATATGTAACAGTTTAAGACACAAAGATAAATAAACTCCCTCTGTTTTTTCTAAGAAAGTCAGCATACGTTATCTCTCACAGTAAAGTGAACAGCTCCCATAACATGCAATCCAAATGGGAACTTGTTCAATTTTTAAACAGTATGTTAAGTGCTTTCATTTCACCCTTTTAGACTTTTTTTCCTGTTACGCATTTCAGTTTATAACCTACTTCTACCAGATCATAAGTCTTTATCCTAAGAACATGAATCAGTTTCCTAGATTGGCTGTACGTTCTTTTTAAAAAATAAAAACCTGACGATGAAGAAATAAATATATTATTTTCTAATTCCTTGACAGTACCACAGTAAATAATGAATTTTTAGTCTATGTATTACTATGCCTGATCTGGAAACAATGAAAGTTCAAACAAAGTACAACTTCAAAAAGACTTTTTTCTCATGTCACCTGGGCAGAAGAATGTCTCCTTTGTCAGTCTAATCAGGGCTATTTTTGTGAATAGCTGCTTCTTCTGCACTATGCAGAGTGACAAACTAAACATACTACCAGATAAATAGAACCAAAACACTGGAGGGAAGAAAATTGTTTATCCAAAAAGAAGGTTTTTGACAGGAGCTGGAAGACTCCTCTACTCAACAGTTTGCTGATTTGCCTTGAGTTTATTTATTGGGACTGGAAAAACAAAGAAAACATGGAAGCAGAAGCCCCAGCGTTCGCAGTGGCTGGAACAAAGCCTAACACAGGTACACCAGCCCCCACAATCTAAACTAGCTCTCCAGACACACCAAAGCCAGACTGCCTACCTTATTTCACTGTAACTTCTTTATCAGGCTGACATACACAAGCCTGTATGTCTATTTTAGTAGTTTTTTTTTTTTCCTCCTTCATTCCAGACACAGTTCATTGCACACCCAAGTAACCACTACATACTGTATAGATTATTTTACACTATTAAATCCTCAAGAAAACAGATATGGGTTTGTAAGTCAAGTTCAAGAACACAAAGAACACATCATTCTTATGAGTCTGGTTTCTTAGAGCCTGTAACGCCCAGGCAGGCTGACCTATAGCCCGGCTTCCAATAGACAGCTACCAGAGAATGTGAGGACATCCAGAGTGACAGTCAGAGAATGGGTGGCAGAGAATGCACACACTCCCCTACCTGGAAAAAGGAAATTCCTGCTCTAAGCTAGGAAAGTAACACGTTCACAAACAGACAGAAATGGAAAGCTAGGAGTACAGGTTAGATTATTCCACAGGAAACATAGTTGCTTACCATCTATTACCCCTCCCAAAAAAGGCAAAAAAAAAAAAAAAAACAAACAACAACAAACATGTGAGTTCACCATAGACCAGGAACAAACAAGAAAGCAAGCTCTTTAGACCAGGTCTGTGTCAGCAACCCATGTGTGTTTTTGTTTTTGTTTTTTTTTTTTGTTTGTTTGTTTTTTTGCCAGCACTTATTTTTGCCCTAAGCATAAAAAGACAAAGTAAAAATGCAAGCAACCATGCTGTGGAGCAAAAGGAGAGAATTTTGCTATCTTACAGCTGAAGAAATAAAAGAGCATACGCTAGTCTTTCCTTCCACTGCATACAAAAAGCATGGAAAAAAAAAAAAAAGAGATGACTAGGAAGGTAAGAGAGCAAACTGACCTAATATCAGAGTTCAGCCAACAAGTTACATGATCCTCGTCACTATCAGAGGAAGCAAGAGTAAGCAACTAAAAATGCAGACTCGCGTTACTTAAAATTTAGCCTCAAAGTCTCGTCCCTTCCAACACTGGCCCAGGGACAGAGCCAAAAGAAAAAATCCACTCAATGTACAAATCTTCTGCTCCATTATTTGTGCTGTGTTTCCTGCGGGGAACTATTTCTCAGCCCTGATGCTGAAGACAAGATTCTCATTCCTGTTTGGGAAGCATGAAGTAAAGCTCCCACAACTTGCACAATTTTTAAGTAGCAGCTGACTTAAGCTCCACTGGAACAGACGTCAATTAGGCATGTTCTGACAAGGGCCATTTACCTAAATAACATGTAATAAAATTGGTAAGGCATCATTCCCTTGTGCAAATACATACTTTCAGTCTGGTTTGCCTCTTCAAAGTTGTTCCTTTGGTAACTGAAAAATGAAAAGAAATAAACTGAACAATAAAGTAAAAGAAGCTTTTCCAAAAATAAAAAAGCTTATGATTCCCAGTGGCATTACAACTCCCTTCTAATGGCTTAAATGCTCCCGATTACTAATAGAACTGTTCCATGAAAGCTGGTGGAGACAGGCGAGAAGAGAGTAAGGTGATTTTAGACAGAAAGTTAAGTGCACAGTTAATGGAAAAAGTACAGAAGCAAAGCATTGAGCCTTACTATTTATTGCCTTTGTTATCTTCCAAGCAAAAAAGCTTGTAGACAACAAAGTTTGCAGACAAAGACAAAAAAAAAAAAAAAAAGCTACCAGAACTCAAAAAAAGAGCACTGTAGGATATTATTATCACTACCACCGCCAATAAGAGGCCAAAATCATATCTTACATATTCTGGACAGTTCACCCTTTTCACGTAACTAATACAGACAAGAAACTTAGGGGAAGGAGGGGACTACATCAACCACCTGTCCCATAAATCATTCTGCTACAGTTTGCCTAGAATGAATGTCATATGGCACTAGGCATCTAAAACAGCAGGAAACTAAACTCAGTGCATACTTCCAACAGTCTACAATAGCAAAAGTTCATTGTAAGGACAAGAAACATCCAGAAGGATGCAGCTTTAAAGGAAAAGCCTGTCTCTTTAATAGCTAGAGATACAAACAAAAAACTACACAGAATAAGTTTTCTCTGCTAAAAGAGCTTACCTCTTGTTCTAAAAGCCTTCTAAATTTACACAGCTAGAACATAAAACAAAAAATTACTGCACTTGTGAATTCACAGGAAGACTTCTACCTACAACTGTTACTGCTTTTGTAACTACAACAAATCAGGAGGGAAAGTTATGACTTCCGTTTAGACCTGCTGGGATGCAACTCTGTGGGAAGCCACAAGCATAATAGTCTCTGACACTTTTAGTAAGCAAGATTAGAAATAATAATGAAAAAAACAGTCAAGAGGAAGAAACTCATTAACCTGCTCCACAAGCTCTGAACATCAGCAGCAGTTATGCTCACCTTGAAAGCTGTACTGAGATCACACTGTTTTGACTTTATAAAAATGACTTTGCAAATAATCATTAAGACGACTTCATAAGAATCTGCCTAGTGGTTCTGGCTTCACCTCCAGAATTTACATACTTGCCTCTCTACCTGTAGAGGGATGTTAGAGAAACGAACCAAACAAATCCCACGGAGGACGTGCTATTATGTGCGACAAACAACCGATGCAACAGCAGGAAATTTTAAAGAGGCCCTCGCTTACAGAACAAGAGCCGCGAAACGAAAAGAGAGCCCCAGAAAAGTACAGAGCACGCTGAGCGAACGGAAGACCCTGGATGAGGTCAAACGAAAGCACCACGCCTGACCTCAGCAGCTACTGGTTTGACTCGAGGCGAGGCAGAAGCGCTCCCCACCCCCAGCCCTCCCTCCTCGCCCTCCCCACTCCCGCAGGAGGCCGGGGGGAGGCCGAGCTGCCCGCAGCGCCCCCCGCTCCCTCAGCGCCGCGTCCCCGTTAAGATGGTGCCGGGCCCCTCCCCGCAGGCAGCCCCACCGCCACCGCCACCGCCGGCCGGGCCCGGCCCCACCCCGCCCCACCTCAGGCCCTAACGGCCGCCACACGCGAGCCCCATCCCCGGCGAGCCCGGCCGCTGCCCGGCGGCCTCCTGAGGGCCGGGAGCCGCTGGCGGCGGCCCCGCCGCGCCCTCACCTGCCCGCGGCCCCGCTCCGTGTCCCGCCCGCCCTCGGAGGCAGCGCCAGCCGCCAGGCTCCTCGCAGGCTCGCTCGGGCTGCGCCGACCGCCAACAAAGCCGCCTCCCGTTGGCCCCGAGCGTGGGCGCCTCCCTCAGTAAAAGCGCCGCCGATTGGCCCCAGCGCCGCCGCGGCCGCCGCGCCGCACGCGGGCCATGTTGACTATCCGGCGGCGCGGCGAGCGGCCAATCAGGGGGCGAGCGCGGGTCGGAGAGGGGAGGGGGGCGAGCGCGTGATGGGGGGGGTAAAGGGGAGGGGGGGCCTCGTGTCTGCGGCCTTAAAGCGGCAGCGACCGCGCGGGGCGAGGGGGGCACAAAATGGCGGCTGCTGCCCGCCTCATCTACCCCTGCCTCGTGTTCCCCCCCCCTTCATCTCCCCCCGGCCGAGGTCAGATAACCCGTCCGATTAGCCGAAAACGTGGCGCTGCCTCACCTCGCTTCCCCCGGCAGCGCCCGGCTCCTGCTTGCGCTGCAGGGCTCGCTGCCCCGGCACGCACAGGCGCTGGGGAGGCGCGTTTGGGCTGGGCTGTAGCGGAGCGGCGCCTTGCCGGGCTCTGTACGCCAGCGGCTTTCAGGGCTGAGGGGGGTAAATCGAAGTGCCGAGTGCTGCCTAATCAAAAAACGCATTTCTGGTGTTTCCAATCAAGTTCCTTTTTGGAATGCAGGCGTTAGCCCTTCCAGCACTTCCATGTAATCCCTTTACATTTTCAATGTAATTCCTTCTGACTAAAATAAAATAAACAATCTGGCTTGACTTCTAGCAGTTCGTAAGCAAAAGATGTTGTGTGGTACTGGGAACAGTGTGACTTAAGCACTTGAAACCACTCAGACTTTATACGAGTAACCTTTCACTTGGTAGGAAAAACCCTAACCCTCTGTGGCGTCACTGGATTCCCTTGTTCTATAAATGCTTTTCTGCTGGTCTGCTTAGTCTTGGATTTCAGTAATTAATCAGTGGGGATTACATCACAGTCCTTTCACAAGTCAAGTTAAAAGTTGGAAATTGCGAGACTGATTAGCTAAGCAAAACTTTAACGTTGGATTAATTCAGGTACTAATGAGGGGAATAATTAACGTATCATTACTTAAATAGGTACTAATGTTGTAACTAAGGAATAAGATAATTCTGAATTACATTCAAGCATCGAAAGAACTGCAGAAATGTTGTAGAGCCCACTGCACAAATAAACAGATCTGGTGAGCCAGAGGATATGCTCAGTGGGAGGATTTTCAGCTTTTCTGTTTGTTTACGCTTCCCTTTCCCTGTTTCTCCAAACCACTCCTTTTCCTAACATCAGCAGATCAATGTCCTCCCCATGCTTCCATGAATTCTTTTTTGGGGACTTTATACATAGTAGTGGCTACATTTAATTCTCCCTTTTCCAAAGAAGAACATAGACTATAAAAGGAGGATTTATCTGAAAATGTTTATGCTTTTGTTCTTGTTCTTGCTGATTCATAGCTGACAAGTATTCTTTTAAGCTTTTTTTCTGTCAATCTCCATTTTGTTAAGTTATTTTAACTTTTTTTTTTTTTTTTAATCAAAAGTCTTTTCTTCCAAAAGAAGTTTAGAGTAATACATTGTCTCCTACAAAGGTTTAGGAGGTTTTGCTTGAGTATATGATCTGATTGCTCCTTCCCACTATTGCAGGAGTACATTGCAGCCCTGCAGAGTTTGTGCCTATGAAGTAGTGGCTAACTTGTTAATGCCATTATCCTCATAACTTCTACAAATCCTGAGTTAAATTAGGATGGCCTTGTAAAAATAGATTTAACTTCTAGATTAATTATTAAAACTTCCAAAGAGGCTGGAGTGCTGGAATTATTTCCCCTTTGTCTGTTGATGTATGTTGAAATAAACATATATTTCAGCTACCTTATGTCCTTGGATTTAGTGTCCCTCTCCAAAGGCATTTATCTCCCATAATCAGTGAGGGATTTTTGCTGACTGTTGTAGCATGATGCTAGACTTTAGGATTATAGCTGAAGCACAGTCTGTGGAGTCATCTTGCTGTCAGGTGCTCCTGCCCTGCAGAGCCGCAAGAAGATATCTGCTGAATCACCCTGGCTTGATTTAAACACCCAGCCTAGCATTCAAGAGATCTTGGCAAACCAAAACTGAGAGAAGGGATTATGGCAAAGCTGCTGAACAGATGTACTAAGTGCTCCCGCTTCTAGAGAGAAAGCTTAGGCTGAGATCTGTAACTGGTTTTAAAATGTCTGTGTCTTCTGCCCTTGGGTGGGTATTAATGGAAACTGCTTTCACTTAGTGAGATGCCAGACATTCACAACCTAATTTGAGAGATAAGACTTAGTCAACGACTTTTTCTGGAGGCTGAGGAAGAACTTTGATCATTGTTAAGTGGAGGCTTGGGTACTAAATAGCTGATGTGCTTCTTAATTAATTTGTTCTGTCTCAGGAGACCTTAAGTACTACGTATGTGGTACAGTGTCTTGTATAGGAATCACCCTGTGAAAGCACTAAGTAAAAATACCTTTACACATTGTAGAAATTGCGTAATCAGAGAACTAAAGTTGGTCCAAAATTACCACGACTTTATAGTGTTTAAGTGTAGCTTAGAATGTAGAAAAAGAAGCTGAAGTTATGTATTTTGTGTGGCAGAGATTTCCTTATTTGCACATCTAAGATGCATCAGTGGTTTCCTGGAACAGCAGAAAGCAAATGCAACTGTTAAGCTAAAAAGATTGAATAGAACATCTTAAATGTAGTTAGGCACTCCTTAGTTTAACGTTGTAAAGAGCACTGGCAACAAGATCACACTGACCAATTTACAGATTTTTCTACCAGTGCATTGTCCCAGAAAGTACTAAAAAAAATAAATTCAACATTTTGCTATTGGGATTTTAATTTTCTTAGCGCTTACAAAATCATACTTCATCCTTGCTTCTTCAAGTCTGTGGGTATGCACACATGCACATTTTAAAATAAAATTAAAAAAATAAATACCATGGAATCTGTCCTTTCCCTTTTCTTGGCTGAGACAGGTGACTAGGACACTGCATGTGGGCCACTGCTGTTGCATTCTCTTCTCCTGGTTGCCAAGTCTCTCCCACTAAGCAAATGCAGTGTAATTCACTTAACTGACACCTTGATGGATTGCCAGGGAAAAAGGTATTGTGCCAGACATTTCAGAGATTCCACAGATCAACTGGCACAGCTACACTGAAAAAGTCTTCTAAAAGGACATGCATCTAAGCCTGGCTGCAGCATTCTTTATTTGCTAGCAAGTTTTCCTTCTGCACAACTTTATGCATACATACTGTTATTTTTTCTAGATTGTAGCTACAGAGTGCTAGTAACTGATCTGAACCTTGTTTTTTGTTACAAATTTCAGGAGACCAAGTCCATTTTTATGACTCCTTGTCAAGGTCATTATTTTTATTTTGTTGCTTTTAGAATAAGGCATTCCACATGTGGGCAACACTCTCATTTTATTTGGAGAGAGTGAAGTAATCCCACTTGTGTATTAAAGTAAAATATTTTAGCAGCTTCCTTACAGGATGAGCTGCCATTTCGTGTGAATTTCACTTTTTTTCTAAAATAGAAAAGACTTAGGCCTGTCAACTCACAGATGCTCCATGAAGCAGGTATTTTCCTTGCTGATGATGCTGACTTCCAAGGACAGCTGAGACATATAGGAAGAGAAAATCATGACAGGTCGAACACAGGTATGGGAAGAAAAGTTCCAAGTGTGGGAAGGCTTTAAGGGCTTTATAGAAGTGGAGAAGCCAAGTTTGAAAAGGAGAGAAAAAAATAGAATAAAAACTAGAAAAAAGAACTAGGAAAAAAAAAAAAAAGATAGCAAAACACTATACAACACAGGGAGAAATTAAGTACCTCTGTAGAAGAACAAAGATGACCCAGGACATAGAAGGTGAGCCTGAAGAGGAGAGGATTTCAAAGGCTCTGATTTTTATGATGTGTGCAAAAAGTATCCAATTGATTTTAAAGAGACTTTTGATTGTCTGCACTGAGAAATCAAAATCAGGAATGCTGTTTCTGCTGTACTAAAAAAGAAAGATGAGTTTAGCAGCACTGATGCTTCAGATAAGGATTCTTTCAAATCATCTTACTTTAAAACAAAAATAAGACACAACATAGAGATAGAAAGCATAAGCTAAACAATGTTGGAGTTAGAATAAGACATTAATGAGGCAATAAATGCAGCAGAGGCCCTTATTTGAGCTACAGGGACGTGACTCACTATGAATTTTAAAAAATATTTAGGAAGGAAGCAGTACGTGCATGTGGGAAGCATATAGAAAGAAAGCTCAGAACCTTCAGAAGACACCAGCCCTGAAGCGCTCCTAAGACCTATGAAAGGGCAGTTGACCCAAAAACAAAATGAAGCAATTCAGAAGGGGGAAAAAAAAAGATCTTCTACACCAATGTAGTAGATAAATCATGGAATTAGATTAGATTCCACTGAGAACATAATGCATGGAGAAAAATGTGGTAAGGGGAAAGGGAGGGACTAGGATGACGTTGCAGAGATATCATTAAGAAAATTCAAATCCAGGACAGCAATGGATTAACAGCATCTCCTCCATAGTCATGTGATCAGTAGTTTTGGCTGTTTCTGGTTAGCAAGTGCTATCAGATCACCTAAAAGGAATTTCTGTAAGCAAATTACTGCCACTATTTGACATTAAGTAGCAACTTCAGAAGCAGTTCATGTTAAGGAAGGTAGTTAAGGCAGCTAACTGTGGTTTGAGATGATTCAGGGTAAGAATTCCTAGTCTAGTTTGCAGAAGTAGCCCTGGAGTCTGTCTAGGAATCAGAGAAATTTGTATGGCTGAGAAGCAGTATCTTGTGCCTCTAGCACAGGCACATCCTATCTCTTTCATGGTTATCTTCAGTGCACAGGCATCATGGGGGATGATACTGGGGAGAAGACAATGCTATGCACACACCAGTAAGTTACCCTACAAAAAATGTAGGCTAGAAGTTCACCAGCACTGGCCTGATAATATTGCAGGGGTTAAAATCTAGAATGGTATAAAAATGCAACCGATCCTCTTCTGTTCAGAAACCAAAAGGATGGAGAAATTGCCCTCATGGCTGTAGCTGTTTTTTTGAACTACCACTCTGCAGTTTAATCATGCTTTTATACAATTAATTATAAATTAGCAGAATAATCAAATACTGAACGCAAAATGTTTTTTTAATCAGCTTAATAACAGCAAGCTAAAAGTTCTGTAAACCGTATTTTATGATATATTAAGATGGTTGTTAAATAGAGATAAGCTGTATTTTCTTTGCACTATACAAAGATTACATACAACCTGTACTTTACAACAGATTTTATTTTCTGTGTACAAGATGCATGTGCTTTACTGACCTTAACATTATTTACGTTTTCAAAGGCAAATACAGATAAACCAGACAAAATACTATTAGGCCTTTCTGGTACTCCAAATATGTTCATCTTGATACTTCAGAAGGTAATATATTAAGGTAAAGCGAATACGCTTACAACTTCAAATTAAGGAAAAGAACATAGCCTGGTGGCTATGTTCAGTGCAGGTACATTTGCCTTGTACTTACCCACCTTGTTGTAACTGCAGGTTGAGTAAAGATGATGATCTGTTTGTTCCCTTTTGCAACAAAGAGACTGTGAGCTTCTACTATGCAAAGTGTCTTGGGTATACTTACAAAGTTTTTTAATAACAGCAGCTAGAGTACCATAGTGGAAACTACCCAGTTTTTCCTGCTTATGTAAAGATACTAAAATCATCTGGAAAATAGTGTTCTTACTGTGGAACAAATTACTCTGCTTCCATTTAGTAGTGAATTTTGCTGACTGTGACATATTTGAGAATACAAGCTACATTGGATATTTGATAGAGATCGGTATGCAGGACAAATTAACCAAAGCCTGGATAACTATAATAAATAAGAATCCTCATGTGGATTTGCTGACTGAGCAGCACCTTCCCAAAAAGAACTGGCAGCCATTCAACCTGCCGCTGCTGTCGTGAGGAAATTTCTTAAACGTTGGCTTTTTCTTTTTCTTTTTTTTTTTTTAATGAATGGATGTTTATTGACTTTCCAGATGACATTACTAATCCACGTAAACAGGATGTTTACTTTGCACATAATAGAAAGTGTAAACAGAAATATGAGCATCAGTATATGCTCAATTCTTCAATGGTGACCCAGCACTCGCCTTCTAAAAAAACAAGTCCTCTTGTTGTCAATTTGCACTTCCATTCTGAACCATTTGTAGATATTCCTTGTGTAGCTTTTCTTGGGTTTCATAAACTTTCTTTAGCTTCTTAATTTGTCCTTTGCTGAGTTCTTTGCCTTCTGCATCATGCGTGGGAAATCCCTGAAATATAAAAATAATATTTAAGATAAATTCTTGGACTGCTTTTGCTCCTTATAGAATTCTGTTCTTTGCAGATGAATCACGTTTGAATAAGATAGGAGGAAAATGTCATAAGTAATGACAAACTGTCAGGGTAGGGTGCATCATGGTTAATTTTAGTCACCCAGAAGTTTGACAAGTAACTTGGACTACTTGCATATGTTCCCTTCCTATTTTCTGTCTTGTACTAAGGGAAGTTTAGGCAACTAATTTCTAGATGGTTATAGTTAAGCGAATAATAACCAATCCCTAAACAGATGGTTAAAACACCACTTTTAATGATACTAACATATTAAATCCAAGGCTTAAAGCAAAAGCAGTAAGAGAAGAGATTTGTGTTCTTGATGGAGAAAGTATGATCACAGTTTCTAGGGACCTTCTCCTTGGTTTACATGCCTATTTTCCTTATTTACACTCTATTCTTACTTGCCCCCAGAGCCTGAATTTGAATGGGTGAAGAGGACAGGCAGAAATAGAATCAATGTCCCAGACCAAGCACTCAAACAACAGTGCTTTGCTTTTCCAAGTAATGCCTTTTATCCTCACAGGAGCAACCAGAGCCACAGGGAGCGGAACCAAAATGGAAGAACAGGGTCTCTCTGAAAGACATGCCTGTTTCCATCAGTTCTGGAAGAGTTAGGGAATTTGTACAAGTGTAGTCCTTGCCCTGAAACAGGGTAATAAATCTGTGAACAAATATTATGCATGTTCCTAGCCACAAATCTTCAGGGAATGTTGCTTTGTAACGGGAAGGCCAAAGGAGACCACTGTACAATGAAAATACCCTTGAAATGACTAATGGTTTGACAGCCTTGCTCCCCAGTGCAAGGTATGTGCAAGGCAATATACTGCTTTTTCTTTCTCTCCTTCCCTCCCTCCCCTACATTAATAACACTGCCTTAGAGGTTTTGGAACAGGATCAGGTATGTACACATACAAGCAAATATGTACAGATGGGGTAGGAAAACTACTCCCTATTTAAAGAGAAGTCTCTTACATTTTCATCAAACACAGAATATTTGTCACGCTCCAATTTAAACATTTCATGTGGTGGAATCTTCATTTTTGCCAGCTTTGCTGCCTGTAATATAAAGCATGCATTAACTGCATTAGCATCACAATTAATTACTAACAAGCTGTTTTTTTAAATAGCCATCTCTGAATGTGTGCAAATGGAAAAGTAAATAGTTTGCAAACCAAAGAACATTTAATTCACCATTATTTATCATGTGAAAAGAAACTTTCAGTAAGAAGCAACTCAATAAATCATAGCTGTGTTTGTCTAGGAAAATAAAAAAAAGTGTATGTTTTAAATTTGCAGAGAACAACTTAATACAGTAATTGTGTTGCAGAAACGCAAAATAACTTGCTTATACTTTCCGAAAACTACATCCGATTTCTGCTCATTTGGTTCCTTAGTGTTTTAAGTGTAAATACAAAGCAAATACTGCTATTTGTAAACAAGTTAAGCAATGATCTCACTGCAAAGGGAACCACCTTTATCGACATAATTCCCTGCTGGCAAGAACAAATTTCTGTGCAGGTCACAGCAGGATCTGGATGCAAGTAGTTGCACTGAAAATAAATTGAACTTTCACTTATTTGTGAACAAGTACATCTCAGAATCCTTTCCAAGTAATTTATGCCCAATACAAGGGAATCACCTTCTTGAAAGAATGAGGAGAACTACTTGGACTATAACTACTTATTTGTTTTTTTTTTTTCCCTCTGTATGTGACACTCTAAAAGTTTACTTCCTCTTTTAACCCAAGAAAGCATTTCCTGTACTGTTAGAGTCATCAGCATGGCAAACAATGTTTTCCTCTTCCAAGTTCACCTACTTTAGCTTCACCCAAAGCCTAAAACCTTTAAGTGATCACAATTCCACCTAGCGAGACTAAACACACTTTTACAAAACACTACATCTCAGAGTTCAAGCATAGGGAACCATAGGGAACAGAGTGAGTCTCAAAGATAAGACAACTTGTTTTTCATGTATACCCGTGACACTGGAAAGGGAACCAAATAGTAAGTGACACAACCAAAATCTTCTCTAACAGGTATGTAAGATACCACTTTGTCAATTACGAAAGTAATACTGTCTATAGAATGAAATATGTGCTACAAGATCTGAGCAGGTTCTGCATTCTTGTTTTGAAAGATGGCTGCTCTATAATAACAGCCATCAAGGAGATGAGTATTCAAATCTAAATTGCAAGCCAAATCCATTCTGAGAAGGAAAGTGTAGAAAACTAAATAAATGGAGGCTCAGTTAATGTTGTGTAGGGAGAATGTGTTCTAATGCAGTCTTTCCTGCACGTGACTACTGCTATTAACACTTTTCTTCAAAACCAGATTAAAGGAATTTGAACACTTACTTCCTGCTCTTGTTTTTTCCTGGCTGCTTCTTCTTTCTTCCTTTTTTTCTCTTCTTCAATCTATGAAAGACAGCGTTAATGAGCAAAAGGTAACTATTTCAGGTAACTACATCATTTTGTTGTTTTCTATAAATCTGAGCCGGCTAGCTAGCTCCACTGGATATCTAATTGCAGACAGAACTGGCAGCGTAACCTACAGCAAAAACACTATGCCTTGTAATTAGGATTGTCTGATACTTCCCATTGGAAGACTTTGTTTTCATTTGCTTTTATTCACAGTTAAACCAGTTTTAACTGTTCAGAATGTATTTTGCATGCAAAGCGTACACCTATGAAAGAATACAAAACTTGCAAAAGAAGTGATCCTGCCGTTTCACAGGGAAAATGTTTTGCAAATGTCTTTAATAAGACCATATTCCTCTGATATTTTAAGCTCTTGCCTCAAACTGTGAAGATATTACAGTTTCTCAAGTAGTTGCATCCCTTGATGTTCCTAGGGAAACGACTATCCAAATTTAACCAAGTTAAAAAACCTTTAAAAAAAAAAAAAAAAAAAAAAAAAAAAAAAAGCATCTTGTACTTGCTTAGGAGACCCACTAGTTTTCTAAGGGTTCTGCCAGTACTGAACATAGCACTGTGTTTCCAGGGAAAAGGTACTCTAGCTGCAGCTTCTACTCATCAATTAGATATGAACTGCCCTCAAATGCCTTTTTGATGAAAACACCTGGAACTGGCTGCAACCGTGACTTATTTTTCCCTTTTTTAAAAAAAGTCCACAGGGAAGGAGAAATATTGGGAAGTCTTCCAAACATTTCTAGTCATGATGGAGTTTTTTTTATCTGTTAAAACTGAAGACAGATATGTAAAGCATTATTTTAAAACACTACAGAGTCAAACATTAACACTAAGAAGTGCAAACAGGAGGGTATCTGTACAGACCTTTTGTATGTGATTTATGATTCATACGTAAATCGACGTTTACATAGCAACATGTAACGTCTTGCCCTTACACCCAGAATATCTCACTTATTCATGCTACATTAATATTTAGCCGGTGCGTTTTGTTTTCAAATAGCAAATAAACACGTTCTAGTTCTATTAAAAATGTCAATTTCACTTGTACAGATAAAAAAAGTCATAATCAATTTTTCATTGGAATCATTCTTTCAGAGAGATATGACAATATGTATGCAATACTCAACATCCCTTAATTAAATTAAGATGAAAGAACAACAACAACAAAAACACCTCAGAGGTATTCATTACATCCCATAAAGAATTTTCTAGCAGCTGCTATTTGAAAAATCCTTTTCCTGAACACCATTCTAATTTTAGTATCTACTCTGGTGTATTATTTCTATTATTGTTGCTAGGTTTACAAATTATCAGGGAAATGCATAGGTTCTACATTACTTTAAACATAAAAAAAAAATTGAATGCTTAAAATAATAACCTTTTTCTTTTCTTCTCTTTCTTTCAATAATGTGTCCTTATCCACTAATTTAACCACAGTTGGAAGTCCTGAAGAAGCAAAAACAGAAGAATGAGTTTCCAATGCTTGAACAGTGAAAGATAAACCTTATATTACCTTATAATTTTTTCTCAAGCTGAATGCAAATACAGAAGAATGACTACTTAAAAAAGACTAAGCAATTAGGTACTATAGAAAAAGACTGTGATAAACATTTTTATTCTCTATATATTCCAAAATACACGTACATAATATGTACGTGAAAACGGAAATCCATTACGCTATAGATTTGCAGTCCTTGAGCATGGTGGATTATTCAATACTAGTCTTGACAGCTCGTTTTCCCACAAGAAAATAAGATTATAAAAACAGATACCTAAAAGTTCACAAGATACAGAATTGGGTACCTTCATGATCTTCAAATCGAACACCAAGTTCAGGAAGGATGTCATCTCGAAGAGCATCACTCAACTGCAGCACTTCAGTTACTATGGAGCATAAAAAATACTTTCAGTTAAGCAAGTTTTGGTGAAAGTATACTTCTATCCTGATACATACTTATTTAAATGCAGTTAAGAAATTGCCACTCTCTCACATAGGTTGCACAGAAAGGTCTTTTGTTTTAAAGTGATTTATGTTTTTAAATAAATTCTGCCTTCTTTCAGTTACAGAGAGAGGAAGCATGTTTCTTTGCAGGAATTCATACATTTCCTCTGAGATACCGCTATTGTTCCTGAAAACCATAATGAGAATTTCAGTTCAGTACCATAATCCCATATAAGTCCGAAAACCTTTCCTTACTAAAAAAAAAAATCATTTAAAAGGAAAAAAAAAAAAAAAAAAAAAAACACAGGAACTTTTAAGTCTGTACTTGTTTGTTCTCTTTTACATGAGCACGCTGTTAATTCTCTGTCTCACCACTTCACGTTAGGAAGAAAAAAGTTACACTGTTAGAACACAACAGATTCATATAATGAGGAGCATGGAAATGACTGAACTGGAGTAGATTGGACGTTAATTAGTCCTACAATCCAATGCTGCACACAGAGTGTTCCTTGCAGTGTAAGTTCAATACTCCATGCAAAATACTTATACTGTGTTACAACTCTGGATATTTTAAATACCCACAAAAAATATGCAGCATACCCACTAAAATAAATTTTACCGAGTTTTTATTTTTTTATGACAATTTTTTGGATTAAAAAAAATATATATAATTTTTAAGTTCCAAATTTCACTGAATGTCCCTTTTGCTTTGTGTTGCAAGACAGAACCTTACTTTCATAAAAATCAATCATAACTGTATACATACATATATATTTTATTTTTATTTTTTTGAACTAGTTCTCTCATTTGTTTCTTGAGTCAGATTTGTCACTGTAATTTCTTTCCTCTCTTTACAAGACAGGAAGGTCTTGCTTGCCAAAAGTTGAGTTTTGACAAATACACCACATGTAGAAATGAAACAATAATATACACGTATCAGTTAGGAAAACAAAATGGAGGAAATTAAATGTTGTTACTGCAACAGAAGGCCAATACAAATACCAGACAAATTAAATTGTTTATCTTATCCTGCTCTTTACTGCTTTCATTACATAAAAGCCTCTCAAATCACCAATTAGATAGCAAGATCCCCTCATGTAAGCAATAAATAAACCCTAAAAAGTTTGTCATAAATCTCAGTCACACAATGCAGCAGATGACAGTAACAAATGTTAAGCTATGAACTGCAAGGAAGGAAGCTATCTTAGTTGTAAGAGCCTGCTTTCAGTTAGGAGGAACATGCTAACCTAATAGACAGGGAAATTAATGTAATACACTTTGAAGAATTTTCAAAATAAAGATAACTTACTTCTTCATTCATTTTAACTCTGCCATCACAAATCTAACTTCTCAATCAAATGTACACTAAGCTATCTCTAAAATTTATTCCCAAACCCGTGAAACAACTCCTCTGAGCTTTACTGAACTATGGAATGGAAAGAACAATGTAGAGACAGGAACAGTTTTACTAACAACGATTTTTCACAATTCATCAAGGCCATAAAACACATCTTCACTGTTGGTTTCCATTACGACAGTTCAGTTACTACTGTGAGGGGCAGCTTTGCAGGCAGGACTGCCCATTTAAGAGTTTTGGCTTGCAGAGAGGGTATATGCAAAGCTGCAGAGAAAGTCAGGCTGGTGACAGTAAAAAGGACTAGAGAAGGCTTACTACATCCCAGCTTTTTACTTGCTTACCTGCCCAAGCACTCTGCAAAAATAACCCGCAAAATCATCATCTCATGTCATAGCAACATTTGTCAGTAATACAGTTGTCCAAGGCACTGAGAAAGGAATTAAGTTTTAAGGAAAGGAGGGGGAACAGGCAAGAAGGGGAGAAGAAAGAAAGTCCAAGCTAGTTCAGGAATGATGCAACAGTTCTGCCAAGGTACAATGGATGGGCACCAGACACAGGAAGATGCTAATGGCTGCTGCAGGATTTCCGCTAAGAAAGGTTAAGAAGAATCACAAGATTTTGTATCCTGTGCTACATCTAGCAGTAACTTTGAAGGATTAGTATTTTATTGGTTTGCTAACTACACATAAATTTGTCAAAGCAATTGCAATCCAAACATCCTCTGGTTCTACAGATAGTTATCTTTCTTGTTGCGTCTCTGCTTATCACCTGTGTTTTTTTGGGGGCGGGGGGCTGGGAGCAGGGGGAAGAAGCAGACAGCAAGTTACTAAGAACCTAAGATTTAGCTGAAGTAGATGCTATTAATTCTTCAGGGGAAAATTATCTTCAAAGAACAGACTTACTACCTATTTACTGAAGTAAGGAATTGTATCCACTGAGAAATAGCAACACAGTTATAAGGAACCAAACGCACCATGAAGAGCCTTGTATGTTGCCCTTATGAACTCAATTCAGTAGCAGGTTTTGATACAAAGTCTTGCATTTAGGAGGAAACACAAATATAAACAGATAGATTGGGTTAGTAGATAAGTGTTCTTTCTCCCTTTTAGCAGTGACTCTGAGATGGTTAAAGATAAGCAGTAATAAAGATCTCAAAGCTAATAATTCAGCCAGTAAGAGCTTCCACCCAGATGCTGGATTTTAAGCACTGCACATTTTAGCAGCAACCCTTGGCCTGCACCTTCATCTCTTCCATAATTGAGCCTCAGAAAGCTGAACAGTGGACAGAGAACTGACTATCCCAATACCATAGAAAGGAACAGCCACATTGCAGGGCAGTTTTCTTTGCTGGGCAATCAGCAGAATGACAAAACATCGCATTTTATAGGAGCTGTTTATTCTGCTGTGAACTAAGTCATTACTTTTCTTTACCCAGAGCAGTTACACACAGTGAACCATGCTGATGTTTGACGCCACTCTAAAGAAGCCATTAAGATAACAAGTGATAAGATTATCTCACTGGTTGTTAACACTGAAGAGTTGACTCTGACCTATGCAAGGGAATTATAGATGTCATATCAAGGGTGTATCAGATACACTTACTGTTTATTCAATAAAACAGCACAGTCAAAGCTTTTAAAAATGGGATGGGGTGTGTGTGTCAGGTGGAACCCACAACGACTTCTAGGAAACTCCCAGATGAATTTTCAAAAGAGAACACTGAATTACCATCTCGGATACCACAATAACAATTGTGCTAACAGCTAAGAATGAACATCTCAGCCTATTTAAACACAGACGCTACCACTGTGTAGCAATCTACATTTCTAAGAGAATGTTCTCCCTGCAGGAGATGATGGCTACTACTTTCATATCAAGAAAGCAAGGAGTGCCCTAACTAGAGAAACAACAGCTCATCCTCTTCATTCCTGAACTTTTAGTCTTTAAGCAATTAAAATAAAATGAGCTGAGTAGCCTGTAAATGATTCCCAAATTAAAGAGACATGTAGCAGAGACCTAAGTATTCAAAGCAACTCTGATTTAAAGATGCCTTACCTTTATTTTCTAAGCAAAGAGACTGCAACACCCAGATCCTCCTGTCCTTCCCAGTCCCACATCTCCTAAATCTCATATGCAACAACACAGGAAAAAGTAAATTCTCACCTTTTTTCTCTCTGGCAATTTGTCGCACTCCTTCTCTGAACTCAGAGAGAACTTGTAGGTATGGCATCACTGTAGATTCAATCTGTAGGGTAATTATTTCTACAGTTAGCTAATCATAATTTAGATTTAAAACAGGTCCTTATCCACTTCATATTTACGTACTTTTGGATAGATGTTGACCCTCAGGGCAGATATGTATCAATAAAGTGTCATTTCTCTATTGATGTCAAAGGAGAGATGATAACTTGCATTAACTGACAATTCTCCCTTTGGGCTGATAAAATCACCTTGCCTCTCCCCATTCCTTTTTCCTCTCTTTGCAGTTACAGATACATCAGTTCCACAGGGTTATGCTATGGCCCAGCTGGCTATAACGCAGTACACAGGGGTAAAAACAGCTGCCGAAGACATGCTGAAGAGCTACACCCAGATGAATTTGCCCCTTCATGTTCCATGTTGTCTTATTTAGGTCAAAGTGCTTGTCACAAATAAATCAAGTGAAGCTGATGTTAAGACTTATTTGCATTAGAACAGATCTCAAATGTCAGCATATCCTTACTGTATCTGCTTCCAGCACAGTGCAGTTGTCTGTACTCCCCCCATGACTCCCTTCTCAACACAGAGTATGGGGAGACTACTGTTGAAGTATTTCAGGTGTGAATAACTGCTGCTCATGAAAGCTCAGACAAGTCATCCTGAGAATCCTGCTTTCAGTGGTAGTGAAGAGCAACAGCTAGCTGTCTGTGAATGCAATGAACACTTACAATTACAGATCAGCGCTGTTTGCCATCACATTTCTGGAATCCCAGGAGGAGAGGCTGGGCACCCAGGGGACTGCTTATATTAAAAGTTTAATTACTTTGAAGCGTGGGGGAGAGATAGAGAAAAACATAAACACTCACTTCTGTTTCACCTACAGTTTCCAAGTGTCTCTCCCATCTGTTAAATCTCTGTGACATATTTCCGTGCAATTCACAGCCCAGAGAGGCTGTTATGCTCTAGAAGTACCCACATGAAAGGACCTGATGGGCTCAGATAAAACTTTTTGTAAATGTGAATGCTACACAATCATCTTCACAACCACAAGGAAAGTGGTTCTGCTAAGTCTGGCGGAAAGAAGAGACCCTGGAAACTACATGAGCTACAGCCATGTCTCTGCTACCCTCTTTACACTGAAACTACCTCAACATGCAAGTGAAGTGGCATCAGGAAAGCATGTGCCATCCTTCCTTTATTATATATACCAGACATCTAAAGATGAAAGCTTTTTATTTCCAGAATAACTAACCTGACAGAAATGCTTAAGTCATTTGGAAAATGAGGCTATGGAATCTGAGGTTTTCTGACTGCACATGTCTCCTATTCCCTTTCAAGTCGATCAATGAGCCGTGGTAATTATGCTTGTTTTTCTCTCAGAGCTTTTGAAGAGGATTAAGTCTTTTTTGGAGATAAAGACTTTCAGATCTATTGATTCCTTCATTTTTTATTTGGACACAGAAGAAATAGGCCTGATTCACAGCTTTCTGTTTTAATGAAAAGTTTTCCAACCCGGAATGTTCACTTGGTAGTTTTTGCTAAGAAAAGTAAGTCTCTGCAGATTGAAAGAGGGTATACGACAATTAATGGAAGAGCCAAAACACTGTCAATATTATATATCTTTATGCTATAATGATTAAATCAGAAATGTCTTGGGTGATAAAAACAGAAGTTTTTTTCCTGTAAAATGCAAAATAAGCTGCTCTGGGTGGGTACCTGACTACTGGTTTTCTTTGAACTGACTGCGTATACAAAAACAAGAACAACAAAAAACATACACATATTTCACTAACAAGTGTTGAAATTCCTTTTCTGCACCAGATTCTTTTGACTCTACTAACCTCAACAACATTACTTTAAAATAATGTAAGGCTTAACTTCTTGTTCCAAGCTACTGCCAATCTTCCCCTAAAGCTCTTACAAACACTATTTGAACGAAGTGTAAAATACAGATTTAATTTTCATTTTCCCTAAAAAGATAAGTGTTAAGGTGCTGTCTTTCTCCTGAAATTCAAAATAATTTTGAGTTAAGCTAAAATTCACTATTGATGGCTTTTAGCATGGAATGCTGAGCATCCTCCTTATCATCGTATATCATTATTAGAGATTTCCACAGCACTGTAATGTAAGTGTTTGCATGAGCAATTATCCGATGAACATTCACTGTCATTCAGTGACAAGCAAGTTTTTCTCTTCCTCTGGTGAACTAAGGGGTTTTTGTTTGCCTTTTTGTTTTGCATTTGTTTGTTTTAATTATTCCTTTTAAGGAGGAACAGAAAAACACACGATCACAATTTTGAATGCAAAACTGCATTAAGACCAGCACTAGAAGCTACTCAATATCAGATGTTGTGCCACATCAGCGTCCTTTCTCATATCAAGATTTTCTCATGAACAGAAAGAGCGAAGTTGATGGCTTTTCAGATGGAGTTATTTCTCCTGCCTGCCCCATGAAACATTACTATTGTTACAGGGCCTATTAGCACTTTCATCAGGCATCTCCCACATATTTCTAGGAAAACTCTGCATTACAGTGGTATTGCTGAGTGACCAAAGCAAAACAGCCTTCAAAAGCCAAATAAATACTGTGGCTACAAAATGAGATCAGAAAGAGAGATTGAACTGAGGATGAAACTCAGCTGCCTCCAGGCTGGTTTTTGGTGTACCACAAGGAACTTTAATCAGTATAATTGTATTTTTGAAACTACTTAATACACAAATCCTTGTAATGAGTCTTTATACGGTAGCATGTGCTGTCTGTAGTTAATGTGGTTTCTTAAACAGATTCATCATTCAGAAGATGAGATAATTTTTTTTCTGGTTGCTGTACAATTTGTCTGTCATTAAATCAAACAAACCTATAAAATAACAACTGTCAGAAAAATCCCACTTCCTTAGCCAATTAATTACATTGTTTCTACTTAAAACATTTGAATCCAAAGTAACTCAGCTACGTACCAGTAATGTAATCCCTTTACCTAACCTAGGCTTTCAAAAGGACACAGAATAATTTTTTACAGTGTACTTTGTTCTTCACTTACATTTATGTTTTGACTGTTCCCTCCAACAGGAAAACCAATTACGTCATCACTTTCTATGGCACCAAAAATCTGATCAAGGGGGAAAAAAAAAAAAGAAAAAAACAAAAAAAAGAACAGGTTGTATACATCAAGTTACAGGTATGTGAAGACTAAGCAAAATCACATGTACTAGGGTTTTGAAGCCACCTAGTTCATTTAACCCACAATTCATTGTGTTAGTAAGAATTTGTTGTGCTTTTTAATTGATACAACATATCAAGCATTGGCTTTCAGATTTAGATTTAATGCAGTCAGATTTGACATTTTGACTTCTTTTTTTTTTTTTAATGTTTTCTGTGTATGTAATAGGGCCTTTCTACTATTGAGTAAAACATTAGCTGAAATAATAATGGACTAAAGGGTTCCAAATTGTTCCTGCTGCAGCATACACTGCAGTTTGGGATCGTTTTGGTTGGGGTGCGTGTGGAAGATCTCTAGTTTCCTACAAGTTAAAGAAAATCTGTACAGATCCCTATGTATTTGAAAAATACAACAGTTAAAATTGCACAGTGCAATAGCAACTTTACTACTTGCTATTACATACCTTTAGCATTTGAGTGAGATAGGAACTGATGTTTTCTAAAAGAAGTCTGTTTGGCATTTGTCTGGAAGATTTCTTTGCAGCAATATAGGAGTTTGACTGACTGACTAACGAACGCATTTCTTCTAAGACAGAGCGAGTGTCAATATTGTCACACAGTGCTTCATGAATTGCTGCTTTCTTGTCGTAAAAACTAAGAAGAAAAACATTTTTTTTTTTTTACTATTTATGTCAAAAGTATCTGCAATCACTCCTCTAACAGAAGTTCTTTAGAGTACAAGGGAGCCTAAAAATGAGATTGTCTTTTGTTGGTTAAAGTTTATATATAAAGGGAAAAAAAAAAAAAGATGAGCAAGAGAAAGGCATCATCACCATGATGCAGCTGTTTTGCTACTACGAACAAAGGCAGGCAGGATAATCTAGCTGGTAACAACTATCCAAACAAATTACATCTAATGCATTTTCAGCAGCTGACTTCTTAATACTAGTTATTAAAAGCAGTTCAAATTGCTTATTTAGTACTTATTATATTTTTTAAAGTATTGATCTCCTATCCCTAGGTACCAACTTAGGAATTTGTTTACCATCTTTCTAATGTGGAACACCAATTTGGAAATTAATTTACCACAAAGAGTAGCAGTATGAAGCTGCTACAAGCAGACACAAGGAATAAATTCATGCAAACTATGTAATGTTTATTAATAGGCGTAATAAGTAATATATTATATTAAACACTGTTCCATCACACGTTATGACTTTTTCAAACATACTTTTTTCAGAGAAAAGAAAGTGAGAAGTGGTGGATAAGACAAAAACAAATATTCATAAAACATAATCTTTTAAATTTTAAATGTTTCTCCCACTTCTTTGTCCCTTTCTTTTGACCTACTACCTATTCCCCCACACACAACCTTTTTTTATTTTTTTAAAGAGGTCTCTCTAACAACAAGACGAAGATTGAATTTTCACTAAACAGAAGCATCTGCACTTGGTCTTACAACAGTCAACATCTCTGTTCATGACAGTGAACTGAACTAGGAAAAATATTAGTACCACAACACAAGAAGTTTCTTTTTTAAATTTCACACGTAATAGAAGTCACATAGGAAGCTGTTCATATGACATACAATAAGGATAGTTTGTTATAAATGTGCAAGACTGCTATATTGATATCACTGTTTCTCTCCAGTCAATAACATTTTCAAATATCAGCACTCTGATCTTTTGTACTTTTAGTTGAGTCATTTAACTTGCGTTTATCTTCAATTTTGTTATTCCACTTTGAAATGTGTAAAATATTATTTTCATGGTTCTAAAGATCATATACAAATTATTGGTCACTTCTCAAAGAGGACAACAGCGTCTGAAGTAGTGAAGGAAATTACAACTATCTAACAAAGGACTTCTATTTCTCTACACAAGACATGACAATGTACTTAACACAAATAAAAGGAAAATCAACAATTTAATCTAAACTTCATGAAGCTGCCGCACAATTAAATTCACTATCTTGTATAGATATTAAATTCACTATCTTGTATAGAGCTGAGATACTGACTGGAAATGCTGCCAGACTTGTAAATACCACTAGTAAGTCATTTTACAACGAATATAAATTAAACATGCAGCTACACAACATCTATTCAGAGAAGAAATAGGAATGCTCCACTCACTTCTTGTTCAGCTCTGCTTCCTGATTTTCCCATTTCTGAAACTGGCCTGTCACATCAGTGGGAGCTCGAAGAATATCCTTCACATTTAAAAAGAATTCCTAAAGAAAAAGAACATAGTTCAAAACCTGTTTAGATTACACACAAACAGTATTTACTATAAAGAAAAAGCATTATTTCAAACTCAGCCTTGTAAAACTTGGTTTCAATGCTATTTTGGCTAGGATCTACTGAATGGCTCTCACAAGAGGGAAACCCCCACTTTTCACATAACTCTATAAATCACCATCAGACTAATTCAGTTCCGTGTGTCATCTCTACCACTGCCTGATACTACAATGATACTCTAACATTAAGCTGCTCAAATACAGTACCATTTAAAAAATAATTAGATAGGAGTTCTTATGTCAGATTTTTATGTGTTGCTAGGAATGGAAAACCAGGAATACAAATGGCTTCATAGAAAGGTTTTTTTTTCATGCAGGCATCCAGCTTGGTGAAAAGTCATTTTCTGTGTGTCCCAAGTCAAACATTTTACATAAATAGCAGAGTACCTTCAGCTAGAAAGACCAACATCAACAATCTCAAAATGCTGTACAGCCTCCTTGTGGGAAATGTGGGTTTAACTCACTGCTCTGAACTATGCAGGGATAGAAACTGTGCCTGACCCCTCACCTTACAGCTGGTAGGAATAAAATCAAATGTTCAATGTATGCGGCGAGAAAGACAACGTAGGAATAATATAGCCCTTTGTCAACATGTGCAAAGTCTGATCTGGTAGAGAGTGTCTGTTGGACTCAGTCCTATAAGCAAGCTAAACTGAGAAACTAATCTTGCATGTAAGTGCCAAAATGCTCAGAGATGTCAAAACTTGGACAGAGCACGCACCTGCAGAGAAATGTAGCCGTCTGTGGAATTTATGTGATTTGAATGTTCAATGGTAGCTAAAGAAATACTGTAAGATCACAAACGATGAATTCAGAAGGCAAACGACTGGGGATGCAGCCTGTACATCCTTGGGTTCTATTGCTTGAAACATGTTACAACAATAAAGTTCAGAGAGCTGGAGGAAGAATGGAAAGCTTACTTACATTCATAAACTTCTCATACTGAATAGCTGACTCCATGGTGTTGTTTGAATAATCCAGTGTATCCTTCCAAGAGTGCATGAGGAAAGCCAACCGTAACTGTCGTGCTATTAGGAGTTTTAAAGTAAACAAGGAAAATAATAATAAACTAAATAAAAGTATTTTTATGGCCTCCAATACTGTAATGGCTAATTACATAAGAATTTTTAGTATTCTTACTCTCAACACATCTACCAAAAAAGCAAGACTATTATTATCCATACAGCTACCAATGAGGAACAGGGTAGCTGTTCTAAAGTGACTGAAGAAAATACCTGCAGTCAGCCAATTTTGGAAACTCCATTATGAACTTAATTACCACAGTCATCACTCCAACTGTATCAAAAGTACTCAAATTCTGAAGTAATTTTTACCTGTATGTTTCTTCAGTGCATCTTTTATGGTGATAAAATTCTTCAAAGATTTGGACATTTTACAGCCAGCTATTGTTAAGTGGCCAGTATGTAGAAAATACCGAACCCAGTGATCATTTTCAAAGTATGCCTGCAGCAAAAACAAACAAGACTCAATGCTGTACACATATATACCATAAACTACAATAATTTAGGAATAAAATATTGAGGGGGAAAAAGTTATGCTTATACAAAACATGTAAATTTAAAAAATAACACAAAAAATAGATGCATTTGTGTAAGTTGCTGTCAAAGCTAAGCACATAGCTTCATCACTACAGAAACTGAAAGGCAGTGACAAACAGTTCACTGACCTCAGACTGTGCCAGTTCATTGTCATGGTGGGGAAATCGGAGATCAAAGCCTCCTCCATGAATGTCCATTGACTCTCCTAGAATGGATCCAGCCATTGCAGAACATTCAATGTGCCAACCTGGCCGGCCCTGTTAAAATAAAGACATTACTTGGCTAACGGTTAATTGTCTTCCTCTTCTGCCTATGTATCATTAGCTCATTAAATCTAGTACGTCATGTACATCCGTGATGCCTTAATTATCATCCTCCTTATTTTTGATCACATGGAAAGAAAAGGATTGAGAAATCTCTGTAGGTAAAGACTACAGAGAAATATAAGACAACTGACCAATATGAATCATCACAAGCCTGCACGCTGAATTCTGTTTACGAAGAATTGAACAGGCAGATTGAGCATAGCAACATAACCTACTATTGAACGTAAGACCCTCATAATCTAGATATTGATAATATGAGGCGAGCTACAGTATCTGTTTAAGAAAAAACATGCTATCTAATAAAGTGTAAAAGGTCTAAATCCTGTAATGTCCTTACCTTTCCCCATGGAGAATCCCATGAAGGCTCTCCTGGCTTGGAGGATTTCCACAAAGCGAAATCATTTGGAGAATGCTTCTCACTTAGGCGATCCGCTGAGATACTGAGGTCACCTTTCAAGAGAGAAAAAGTAAACATTGACATTTTATTTAAACACCAACATTATTGCTTTTTGGTCTCGCTGTGCCTCACACCATGTGAGGTTAAAAAAAAAAACAAAACACTCAGCACTTGAAAGTCCTTATAATTAACTCTGACAATCCTTTGGTTTTTGATTAATGTTTGGTTGACAGGAAAGCTGACAAGTATCAGCTGCACTGCTTTCTAAGTTTTGACACGAGATTCATCTACATTCTCTCTACAGACACAATTCCAATATTCCAGCTGCAGAAAAAGAAATACTGAATAAATAAAAAATAACTCTGTATTTATAGACAAGTAAGATTGCAGAATCACTTCAAAGTTATAAGTATCAAAATTAAGACTAATTAATCTGTCTTAATATGCACACAGAACATGATCCTAGGGTATCTCTAGCATGCCCTGTCTAGGCTGCCTCACAGAATGGCTGGTAGCTGTTCCATATCTACACATTTACTGTTATGTTTTTATTATAGATGAAGTGTACATTAGTTGCTGTTAGCTCTTTATGATCTTTTGATTGGTACTCTCATTACGGCATCTTTAAAATACTAGGAATTTATCATTTCTTCAGTACTGCTGAAAATTACAAGTGGTTAACAATACCACTTAATGCATGAAAACCAGGACAGAGATTAAAGCCAATCTTGTCAAGGGGAAACTCGTCAATTAATTTTGATGTACAGGTTGAGATACCTGCAATCTCAGTATTTTAGAATACTTAATTTTCAAAGTGCATAATGACAAGTAGTATTATACATTTTAAGTTTACATTAGATGCAACTTTTAAAGTTTAGCATTTCTGCTGCCTCTGCTAGTCAAAATGACATTATCTGTTAGGGTATGGACAATCATGACAAATAAGTCAAAGCAGCTAGGCTGACAAGAGATCTAGACATATGCATAGTCTCAATCAGTTACATTAATCATTCTGCTTCAGTTCGTATTTGCAAAAGCAGACAACTGTGCTTGTTTATGTGGTGGCAATGATGCATTCATGCTGCCACAAAGACAGTGGTTTAAGCTCACACCTTTTATTCCACATACATGTATATACAAAAAATCTCGGTTATAAGGGTTTCAATTAAGAAAAAAAAGTCACATTAAATTTTATGTCCCAGCTCAGATATTGTAGGTGAAATTAAGGTAACTAGCAAGTGTTATATAAAAACCTTTTAATATTCTTCTGATACATTTTGTGGATGATTTTCTACTAAAACAGTACAACCTTAGGAAGAGATAAAATGCTTAACTAATGAATCACATTTCATTGAGCTAGTCTGCTGTAAATGCTCTAATCAAAAGATCTATATTTGGATTTAGTTCAACACAAGGTCAACAAAATAAAGAGTTCTCAGTACAAGAGAAGAATGAGGAGAAAAGAAAAAAAAAAAATACACAAGACCAAATATTTGTCATAAAAAAGCCATAGCCTAGCAGGGAGAGCTTTCACCTGGCACGTGGAAGACTCAGCTTCAAGTCTTTGCTCCCCGTACTATGAAGCAGATGAAAAGCCAAATAACTGGGCTGTACTCAAATTGGACTATTCACAACCTCCTTAAGATAATAAATAACACACAATAAATAATAATGCCATCCTAGAATGAATAACATTTGTTGCTATTTTCCAGTTAAAAACTCAAAGTGCTGGCTCAAGAAAAAAAAATTGAAAAGAAATCCCGAGGCAAAGGAAGTGAGCAGGTAGACCACTGAAGTCTGACAATAAGTTTGATTCAAACATCAGTAGAATCATTTGAAGAGATCAACACATCAGCAACTTAAGCAAACATTATTTCCCCTTTTTACCTTCACCCTCTTGAAGAGCTTTCTGATCACCTACAGCTTCAGGAACCAGCTTAGCATAGGAGTGTTTTTCACTGGAATCAAACTTCATAGTATCAAAGTATACAGATCCATTGGAAACATACCTGAAAAGTTAAAAATAATTATTTAGCTATCTTTCTACTGAGACTTAACTAAACTGTACCCCCAAAATCACTATCCTACTTTTTCTAGTGAACACACATACAGTATGGTACTGTTCACTGTGGTAAAGATGACTTAGGCTCACTTAAGTTTTAAGGCATTACCATAAAAACTTTAGGTAAGGCACTAAAGGTCAGAATAAAATTCAAAGGTAAACCTATTAATATATTTTGTTAAATTCTTAAATAGGTGAGACTTCAGACTAACAGTCTCCAAAAATACCTACAGCAATTCTGGTCCCTTCTAATATTTTGTAATAATATAATACGAATCACGTTTGCTTCAGAGTCCATTTGTCCTCCATCACTTTGCTGATTTTGTCTTACCACAGCCATGATAAAAAGTCTGAGATGGAAGTTTTAGTACCACCATGAACACTAATAATTCAATGCAAATGATTTTGAACATTTTTTTAAAAAATAAAAGCATAGATTTCAGGCAAGAACTTGCAAGAAAAATTATAGGAGTCTGAACCACAGATTTGCTTTTTCACAATGAAAATATACTGAAAACTTGAGCCTAATAAGAGAAAGTACACTCAAAAATGTCAGTCAGGAATCTATCATGATATTAGGAGCTTCTAGAGTAGTAGCCTAACTTTCAAAAGCATTAGACAATCGCAGAATATCATTTTGAGAAGATTTTTTTTTTTACCCTATGTTATTTACAACTGACTTCCAGCAGTCCACTCAGTTCTGAAATCCCCTGCTGAAAGCTGGAAGTCAAACCCAGTTCAAGTGAATTAGGCTTTGACTATTTTTTTTTAGGAATGAGGTTTTCACACTATTAATTTTAATAATCTAACTTGTTTCTTTGTAGGACATTACAAGAAGTATATAGTAGCACATTTTCACCAGGTTATACACAACAGAACTTGCATAAAGTAATGTGAAATTTTTTTACTGGATGAAACACTACTTATAGAAAAGAATATTGTTGCATATGAAAACAGAGAAAAGAGTAAGTGTTCACAGCAATCCAATACAGTATAAGCACATAACAAAAACGCTCAATAGTGAACTTACCCATAACCATTATCCACAATCTTTTTCACAAATGCCACAATTTCTGGCACGTATTCACTAACCCGCGTTAAAACATCTGGAGGTAAAACCTACAGAGAAAAAGTAGCATTTTATACTTAAACATATGTAAATATATATATACAGACATTCAAATACATACAATATATATATATATCTCACATATTCATGAAGTGACTTGCTCAAAAGCAAGTGAAAGTGGAATCTAAGACTCCTACTTCAAGCTCTATGCTCTGCAACAATATGCTGTGGCATTTTTTTTCTCAGCCTCTAAGGCAATGTTATCAACACACTACTGCAGCAGATAGCCCCTATTCCACCTACTGCACTTCTGGCAGAACAGGCAGTGTGTCCCTTTGATTTGGAGGTAAATAAATAAACCTTCATTGATCTGATCCACTGCATATGACATAGTATTTCACCTGGAATAGACAAATCTGTCCTTGACTTTTGTCACCACCATACAATTTAAAGAGTATTCAGTAGTCAATCTACATGCTTAGGATGATAGGGTTGTCCTGTGTAGCAAATGAACTACCTGAAACTTCCAGATCAGTTTATATGATTATAAGCCCATTTTAGTCTAAGAGGAAAGATGGAGTGTACACACCAAACTTATGTCCAGGTCACTGGCACTGGTAACACGCATAAAAGTTTTAAGATTGCTGGGATGAAAACAGAACAGGTGATAATTTAATAGCTACCTATTCACGTTAAAGACTAAAGGAAGTGTATTATCAATACCGTCGAAATACAAGGCTTTTGAAAGTTATTAAAGGGTTTTATTGTATTCTGGGTATTATGAGGCACAGCACATACACTTTCAAAACAGAAAAAAATGTTTTTGTTTTGTTTTTTACTTACGTTGAGAGCTTCCATATCTTTATGAAATTCCCCTTCCCAGAATTTGGGGAGCTTTGAGAATATGGAATTGTCAGTCACCTGACTGCCAAATTTTGTGTCCAACCAGTCAGACAGCAAATCTTTGGCTTCTTCCAACATTATCTATAAAACAATTATAAGTGTAACTGATGAAAGACTTGTCCTGTTTAAACTGTGCTGAAAGATCTTACTCTGAGCAGATAGGTTCGCTTAAGGAAAAAGACACTTGGCTATGAATACAGAGTAATCTGTGCTTCTATCACATTTTTATCACATTGTCCTTTATATATATGGATGAAACATGCAGAGGAAGGAAGACAAACTGGTAACTGACATCTGTTTTCATATTGGTCACTTAAATGAGCATGTGAAATTTATGTTGTAAACACTGAATGGGATCTGCAGTTACCACACCACCCATTCCCCCGCCCACCCCTAATTGCTGGACAATCCTAACAGAACCCTTTCTGTGCACATCAGTAAAAAGTGTTTGAAAGACTGATTTGAACCTCAGAAAGGATGCATTTCTCAATCCTATCCTAAGAGATGGATTTTTACTTATTTACTTATTCACAAGAGCATATAGCTCAGAAGGTGTGATTGTTTAGATTTTAGTTGCTTTTCAAGTTTTTTGAGGCCACTATGCACTTTTATAAAGACTGCTGATTCTATAATAGATGGATTTTTTTTAAGGTGAGTGAGTGAGAGGTACTTCTCTCATACCCTGTGCTTCCTGCAGTGACAAATACGACAAATTATCTAAAAGCAAGAAAAGAGGAATGTGGAAGCCAATTACTAAAAGCTAGCAATTTTATTGCCTGACTCGAATACCAAACCCCAATAGTGTCAACAGGATTATTGTTGCTAATTGTAACAGTCTTTGGGATAAAATTTATTCTGAACATAATTAAGTTTTATATATTTTTTTTCTCTCATCAGAGAAACTTTTGTGTAGAAAACCACACATAGTGGAATGTCATATATGGTTTTACAACAATTTATAGTACAACCCCTACTGAAAACAATTTCATCCACCAAAATACTATTTGAAAGCCCTAACTATTACAAAAATCACTTAAAAAGGAGCTCAAACTGACCTCATGACATCTATTGATCTCTTCTGCAGGGAGTTTTGCTTGCACAGCTGCTTGTAGAGGGTCAAAAGCAGACTTCACTGCATTTTGAATTTTTTCCAACATTTGCTTTTTATCTGGGTCTGTTGTCTCATTTAATTTAACTGAAAAGAGCTACAATCAAAAGAAAAGGTTTAAAAAAAGCAACTTTCAGTACAGTAGGGCTGTGTTCCACACACAACATATTATCTTAACCATACAGAACCTTGCTTTTGATGAATAATATGTTATGCTTTGATATCAGACTACTATAAACAGCTTTGATATCAGACTACTGAAATGTAAACACATGTATTCACTGGTCCAAGAAATGTATTTATTTTTTTCAAAAATTTTATGTCACTAAACCTTAATTACTGTTGTTTAGTAATTTTTACTTTCTATACAGTTGATCATTTCAATTACATAGTTAATTATCCCAAATCTGACATGGAGAAGATCTAATGTGAAACACAAAGAGATTTAAATGCTGTGCTTAGAAAGTATGTCAGGCAATGACAGCTGGGCAAAATTTCCAGGCCACCTAATTCCCAGGCCTGTATTTAATTCATCAGACCAATAATCCTTTTGTGATCTGTAGTTCTAAAATGATCAAAGAATCACCTTCCCCCACTTTTAGTCCAGCATACACAAATTATTAAATCCCTTAAGCTTTCAAGACTTTTTGCTCTTTCCAAGGCCATCAGCGGTACAAAAGGAAAATTTCACAGAAATCTACAGCTTTAAAATATCGTGGACCACCATTTGAAAATCTATTATAAAAGGCTACTTTTGAAATTTGCATTCTGACAAATATACAAATGTTTTTTGATTTTTTTCCCCCACCATATCAACACCATTATATATGTTTACATATATTGTATAAAATGATATACAAACAACTCTTCTAGACATAAAAAGTCAGGAATGCTTTTTACATGGATGGTTCTTGTCAATTCTAAAATCAGTGATAAGCTATTCCAGTAACACTTCTAATTTGTGTGATAGCAGTTCAATAGAGTAAGTGAAACAAGCAGAAAGTTTAAACTAGCAGCAAAGTCAGAGACATTTTTTAGATGCTTTGCTATATTACTGAGTAAGAACATAAAACACTAGCAGGGATTAAGTATTGAGCCTACCTCTGAGGCAGTTTTAACATCTTCAAGTAGCTGAGCTGATGTTATTTTGTTCTCCCTATACTGTTCAAAAAGGTAATTCTGTCTTGCTCTCTTGATGATCTACAAAGCAGAAATATGGAAATATTCTTGTGAAGCAGGATAATAGTTATAGAAAACGCAAATAAAATCTAATGTTATTAGATATAAAAAGCTTTTAAGGATCCACACAAATTTAACAAGATGCAAGAACCACAAGCAGTAATACAACTTAAACACACCATATATAGTTAATTAGCTAGCTCAACAGAATTAATTACGCATGTCAACAACAGACAGTGAAAAAGGCGAATAAACAAGTTATCTTCATAAAATGTTTACTCTTCATAATTTATAACAACACTCGTTTATGTATGAGTAGTTTGCTAGCAGAGGAGAGTCACAGAAATCAATGACTTTGTGTACAAAATACATCTCAGTAAGTATATTATTCATCTTGGCTTTCCAAATAGCAATTACACATGATTCTCTGACTTCCATGCACAAACTACAGTATTTTAGATTACAACTTAAACAGGCCTTACCTTATCATCAATATCTGTAATATTCATACAATAGAAAACATCATATTTAAAATAATCCCTGAGGATTCTTCTCAGGATATCAAATGAGATGTATGATCTAAAAACAACAGCAACAAAAATTAGTTTTAGTGTTTAGTGAATACGTCAAATGTGGTTCTATTCCATGCAAAAACTACTTCAATATCTGTCAACAATTTTATAGCAGTTTCAACTCTCCCTCATCCTCCAGTAAGTTTTCCCTCACACCATGACATACCATAATATGCTTCTAACCTTAAATCTTGATCATTGAGACTAACAAGACCATCGTCCAGTAATACACTTATCTAAATAAAGTACACTTTTCTCCTTAATCTTTGCTTACTTATACGTGCTGTTACTACTTATATCAAGTGCTGTTATTACTTTTATCAAAATAAGCAACTACATTACCTGGCATGTCCCATGTGAGAAGCATCATATACTGTTGGACCACAACAATACCATGTCACCTTTTTTCCATTCTGCGGCTGAAATATTTCCTTAATTGAAAGGGATGGTACAGTGAGTAAGAATTGAAGACATGCTTTCAGCCAAAAACACCACATTTGGAAAATCAGAACATGAAAAACATGGATTATATTTTTTTGTTTTTAAAAAAACAAACCTTATTCCACTCATAGTTTTACTGTAAGAAAAGATCATCGCTAGCACTTAAAAGAGAACATAAGCCACCACACCCTGTTATCTGCACTCTTATCTATCCAGATACTAGATTACTAAGATTTGGATTAGGTAGGCCATTGTTCAAGCTGCGTTCACAAGGGAAGATCAGGCTTTCTTTTGCATTGAAAAAGGCTATACAGTATTGCCATTTCATATATTCTTGGATATAACATACTGTGTGACATTATTATTCCTAATATTTCCTCTCTTCCCCCAAGAACCTTCAGCCAAGGCCACAGGAGGTTTTACCACTCTGTATTACAATAATATAATTTGCAAGATTTTTTTTACACAAGCGACTTTTTTTTTTTACACAAGCGACATTTAAACTATGATTTTTATTTTGTTCACACTGCTTATGCTTACGTGTTTTACAGTTGAACCACTGGCTATTTTGCATGATAACTTGCTATTGCATGTTACATATTAAGCAATACACACATGCATACACACTTGTATATTTATTGTGTATATTGTAGCACTTGCCTCACCAAACACACTTGACCGAGGCAGCATTTCTTTCACCTGCTTGTCAGAATCCCACAGAATAAACCCCAGAAACCTGTGTACTAATAAGGAAGACACTTAAGAAGCAAACATTTGATTAATCCTCTGTTTGCATTTTTAAGAAGATCCTCATTTTTCTTTCATTTAGTCACCTTATTGCGAGTCAGGCTGTTGTAGAGGCAGAGTCTAGAATGTTTTGTCCCTTCAGGGGGAGTCCAGGGGGGCTGCATACGCTTGCCTTTACCTAGAGAAAAAACAATTTAAATAGAACTGAAAATATAAACAGTTTTACAGTACAACATTTCCATCTTATCACATCATTAAGTTAGTTCAAAAGAAAAATATATATATAAATTATACAAAACAGCTCCAGTCTTAGTAATCCTAACTACTTTTGTTAGAGCTAAAGCCACTAAAAGATTTCAATCACTTATTTTCCACCCTCTGCCTTGACACACCTATTACCTTTGATTCGAGCAACAGTAAAGAAAAGGGTGTAAAAGTGAGAACGTGCAATCAGTCAAAGCATTAACAAGAGCTTTGAAACTTAATAAAACACTAATAAAGTGTTATAGCAGTCCTGGGCTTTCTGCAATGCTTCTGACATCTATACTGTGATGGCATATAGATATCATACAGAGAATTTGCAAAAAAAAATCTCCAGAGACCAGACTTAATCTCTAGAGCCAATATTGACAGAGTTTGTGTACTTAGCGTGAGAGGGAGAGAAGACCAAAAGGTTTAGAAAGAGCCTCAGCTTTTAATCATAGGTGGTTGCTATGTACACAAGGCATTTCTGAGCGCTCTCATTTACCACAAATATGTTCCAATTCATCGGCAGGTTAAATTTTGCCATTAAGGAGAACAGATAAAAATCTGGGTAATCAGTGATAATATTCAAAAGAGATGGGAAGAACTGTAATTGCTGTTCTTTGGGGAATTTCAACATTTTGAAAACTGCCTTTTAACTAAATAGGAACAGAAGTTTGATACTTTTTAACTTAGTAGAAATTCTTAAACAATGTTACACATACACAAATAGTGTAACACAAATTACAAAGCAAAAGTAAAGTGTTGTCAAAACAGAAAGTTTATATTTCATCGCTACATTTAAAAGTATTCTTTGCAACTTTTTCATTTTTTCCTTTGGCTTTTTTCTGCGTGAACATCACTGTGATAACTGTGTTCAGAAAAAATCCGATTTCAACAAATCAGTGTCCACAGAACTAAAAGGGTTTATTTTAATTCATCACAACCATCATTTTAGATGGCAGGACAGTAAGCCAAAGCACCACACTTCAAAACACTGAAGACTCACTCAACATGAAACACACTGTATGTGGGTGGGTGTTGGACACTTTTCAGTTTATTTTTGGGAAGGTGGCATATCCCTTTTGTGCTGCTGCTCTCAGTTCTTCTACTCTGCTGCACGAACAGTTTGGGAACATGCAGGCTTATTCTTCCATTTGTTTTCTTTTCAATTTTTAACACAATTGTTAAACGTGTTTTCAAAGAAAGTATGGGCATGTCATCTGTCAAAGAGTTGCAGTTTGGTATGCACAGGGCTGCTTGCAGCTGTAATGATGTTAAACTAATCCTCACATTAACCTGGAATGGAAGCAAAACAGGAAATTCAAAGATACACCAAAGGTACTAGGCTAATACATATAGTACTGCCTTCAGGTATTCTCATGGTAGGCATTTTAACCGCAATTAAAATATTATACAAACTATTTGTTTTGACAACAAAATTTCCTTTCTGATCCTGTTTCAGGATGCTATTCATTAATTCTGTTTCCCTAATATCCTCATATTAAAATTTTGACAGAAAACCTACAAGTAACATACATTTCCATGGTATAAAAAAAAAATAAAAAAATAATAATAATCTCTTCCTCATCATCCTTTTTTGAGTAACTGCCTAAATAAGAAAAAAAAAAAAAAAAAGTAGAAAAGGAGTTCATTTAATCTGCATGCTACAGATCCACAGAAATGTGTGTTTATTCTAAATAGTTTATGGTATGTTACTGACCAGAACAGTTCAAGTGCAGTAGAAGTCTATCCATAAATCAGACCAAGGTATGGATTTGTTTACTCTTTGATTTACAAAGATTATTCTGGTATGCTTAATTGTGGCTAATGTTTCCCTCAGGGAAGGAAGCCTATGTGGGTTAGTCTAATAAAAGATAAGTCACTAAAGCTTTTTTTTCCTTACAACCGCACTGAACACAAGGAAAAAAACAAGCTCACAACAACAACAACAAAAGGATAACTGACCCCTAAAGGTCTCAGTTTGTGATTTAAGTGTCATACAGATATACAGATATGGATATATGCATGTTTTATATATCCACATGGATACCAAGGGCAAAGTAAAGGCATGCTGCTTAGTCTGCTCAAAGGCATCCCTGCCCGCAGTAGTCTTCCCATGGCTGAACTGAGGTTCATTTGCTCTAACCCACCTCTGGGGCTCTCAGATACATCCAAAAAAATACTGTTAATATATCCAAGGCTTTAGAAGCATGGTGGATCCATGCATTATTTCATCCTGAACATTGCAGAACACCATCTCAGGACTTTGGATAAATATGCACAGATCAGAAAATCAGAAAGCTAATGAGGCAGCTCTTCAGAAAGAGAGACTTAACACTGCAGATTTTGTGGACAGGAAAAACTGAAGCCTTTTCTCTGGTTGCCCCACCCTGATCCATGACAAACATTCTGCAGACAAACCATAGTTAGTGGTGTTAAATCTGCTACCAGAGCCAGCAATACAGATGAGATCCCTTCCCTGCTGGAAGAAAATCAATAGCCAGCACAAACACATGCAGGCACACACAAAATCTACTCTCAGCAGTCTGACTTTAACTGCTGGTCTGCTAGGAACTGAGAACGCATATGATGACACTGTGTAAGAAGATGGCATTGGAGAAATATTAGTCAACTGTCAGCCAAAATGACAAACACATTTACAGATATTGCAAGCACTATACAACAGCTCTGTGTTATTATTATTAATTATTTCATGACTCCCTGAGGATGGGTCTCACTATAAAGTAATGAAGCTAGGCTAGCTCACTGGAAATCATGGCAGGAGTGATGCAGCTCCCAAAAATGCCAGTACCCATGCTTACTCAATAACCTAGATCAACCGGTTAGTATTTCCTGAAATCATCAGCAATCCCTAAATTACCAAGGTTAAAAAAAAAAGAAACCCAAACATTCAAGTCTTAAGAACCCCCAAAAAATCAGTTTTAATAAAATAACCTTAAGAAGCAGCATGCAGTTTACTTTTTTATGAAATTGAACATTATACAAGAACTATGTAGTTACTCCCACGGGGGGGGGGGGGGGGGGGGGGGGGGGGGAGTGGATTGAGAAAATCCTGATATTTTAGGCAACAAAGCAAAACCCACATACCCAGTTACTATTCAGTAGCTAGCTTTTTAAAGAAAACACAAATAATCAAATTCTGTATATTGAAGAATTTTAAAATCAGATGTGGAAACAGAGCTGTAACATTCAAATAGTTCAGGATCCGAGTATTACACAGAAACAGTATGCAAGAAGAATTTAATAAGCTTGAATACAAGTGGATTGTCAAATTGTAAAGTGTGCAAGAGTATGAAAGGGAACTTTTAGGACTGCTCAGCAACAAAAATCAATACAATGTCAGCTAGTCTATAGCCTGGCCATCAATTTCATATTACTCACTTGTTTGAAGTTTACAAGGGTCATTTTTTTCACTGCTGCCATCATAGATTGCTTCTATGTGTCTGTACCACCGGACAACATGGAAATACTGGTCCACAGGTGGCCCCGAAAACTTTCTGAATACCTCCACATCTGCATGTGAAAATGTGAACCCCTGGATATAACTACGAGTGCTCAGGTACTCGTTCAAAGCCTTCACCCTGGCTTCCTCTTCACTAATGCTCAGAATAAAACTGTAGCTGGAAGCTGTAAAGACAGAGGCACAGGACATTTGGTCAGCATTAAAAGAAGGAGATTCCATGACCAAAATATATCCTTACATTATACATCACCCCCTCTAAATTAGCTCTGGCAACTGACAAGAAATTTGAGGAAAATATTTTTAATACAAGACACTGAACAACTAGATATTTCCTATTAATAGGATTATGTTCACACCATGGTAAGTTTTTGGAGAAGTCTTTACAAAAGTAGTAAGGACAAAAGCACAGGTCCTTTTCATGAAGGAATATTAGCTACTTGAAAATGGAGAAAAATCTCCATGCACAACAAATTTAACAAGTCTCTTTTCCATGCTGCTAAAACACTCATGCAGCAAATATTTACATATAATTAATATTATACGCTGCGGATAGGCTGTGGATACTTCTACTGAGCTGAGCACATCCTGAAGTCTTTACAGGACTGGTGCAAACGTGCGAGCTCCCAGCGCCACATCAAGTTACTCCCACTTGCTCCAACAACTGCGAACACTTACGCTGTTGCTGTATAACCCCACATTTCTCCTCGACCACCCTCTCTCCTCAGAGGCATGAGTAACACTCAGAGAATACAATGAAGGAAAGGAACAGGCAAGATATTAGAACATGCTTCTCCCTCATGGTATTTTAACGCCATGATTTCTTTGGTACACAGGCAATGCAGGGTTAATTACTCCTCTTCTTTGCAAATGCAGGAACGTCTTCCTATGGAGGAAGCAGCCGAAGGGTTCTGGTAGGGATGCTCACAGTAATAGCACGTCTTGTGCAAGTCAGTGGGTACAAGGCCTAACACTGGTGTTTCCCTACGGTGATTCAACATCTGTAACTCCGTTGATGTTCAAAGCAAAGTAAACATTAAACCAATGTCCTGCTTGGGTAGTCAGCCAAGAGAGTAATTTAAGACATAGTCAAGGACATAGTGCAATAATGTGAGAGAGTGGCAGTATCAGAACACCTGTCCCTGCTCCCAAAGCCCATAAGGAACCGCTGTTACAAGTGCTGCTTCTTGCATTGGTAAACACCTTTTTCTGCATACCAAAGGACTGGAGGTGCTCTTAGAAAGGGAAGGTTGAACAGGGACAGGGGAAGAGATGGTTATATAAATCATCGATATCATCACTTAGGACTTTATGAGCAGCCCATTTCCCATATGGAAATCAATTGAAACATCCTAGTAAAAATTAAACAGCTGCTCTCAAGGAGAACAGGAACTCAGATAAGAGGGAAATGGCAGCTAGATAGCAAGTACATTTGTGTTTGACTCTTGAGCATTACTAAGTTAAGTGGCATATCACTTTAGAGGTAAGCAGAACTAATAAATGAACAGTGATAGAAAAAAAATAAAATCAAAAGGTCACAAAAGATATTTAAGATTCATACACTAATGCCAAAACAGATTTATGTAAGTTCTCGATCCTTCTTAAGGGCTATCCATGCAATTGTTCATTAAAAATAAGGAATAAAGAGTAAATAATGGTTCACGGCTAGACCTTACGGGCTAGTCTTACCCAGCTGAACAGGATTCAGCTTTGGCTCACATCGTTAATTTTACTATAAACTGTTCAGTTTCCTAAATATTTACTGATGTTTATCATCACAGGACTTCACATGTTTATACACATAAAATAGTTTGAAATTGTTATGTTCATTAACTACAGAAACCTAAGACATACGTGAATTTTGCATCCATGAATCATGAGGGAAAAGCCCCCACCTCCCACCCCCAAATACTGAAGGAATAATCCATGCAGAAATGAAACTGTATCTCAAAGAAAAGATCTTTAAAGATCGGTTGCAAGGAAAGCAACCCTCCACTGGCAAAGTATTATTAGGGTTATTATGACCATTAATCATACTCCAGGCTGCTAATGGGAAGCAACTCAGTGTATCTGAAACAATGTAAGTGCTTTCCAACCACATCTATAAACCGATCTAAAAGAGAAGTTGTACAAACTAACACACAAATAAAAGAAATATGACAGAACCTATACATGCTACATTTAGTGAGGAGAGGTAGCAAACACTGCCTGTGATCGCTGGTACCAGTTCAGCCCTGATAAGCAGAGCAGACAAAATTACTTTGAACACTCTTGGCATATGCATTAATACCTGAAATTATACAGTTTGACGTAATGTCTCGGTGTAAGAGCAGCAGACTTTAAAGTGCAACACATCAAAGAAACCAGTTAGCCCAGGGGACCTCATAGGAGGATGTCTTTTTGTTGAGACGGATCACTGACTCAAACTCATCCCGAACTCCCCGCCTGTGATTACACACCGGGCAAGAGCCACGCAGCACGAGCACACCTGGGCAGATGTTGGAGGGTTTCTCAAGGTGCTGCAGCAGCTGGGCCACAACAGTCTCGAGCTCCCAGCAAGCTTTCTGCACAAATATGAGTTCCCCACGCTGGTTTCACAGGCTCCACTGAGCTCCAAACTTTCTTTTCTAAACTGATGGCTGTTTCTCAAACCATGACAACTAGCATACAGCTAGCAGGGTTGTACTCAGCTACGCTCCAGTCAGACTGAGAAATACAAGCACATATGCTGTGTTGGAAAAAGTGCTGAGTGATCAGTGCCAATGCGAGCATCCCATTTCAATATATAGAGAACAAAATCATTCCCACTGCTGGCATTCATGTGAGTAGCTCCGACTTGGATTGCACTAACAGAACAAAAACCCTTCTTCTGAACCACAGGGCATTCTCCTGGGAAGAAAGAATGAATACAGCAGCACTGTATTTGGAAGGCAACAAACCACAGGGAGGTAGTGTCACTTCTTTATGTGAAAGAACTCAGTCAAAATTATCTTTACATAGAAGTCTGTTCCAGCTTCATTGATATCACTACTAAAAACAGGAGTAGAAAATCCACAGCTTTTTTTCCTGTGATTTACATCCTGCACGCTCAATTCCTGCCCATGAGTCTCACAGTACCTTTAATTCGTAACACACTCCCACTGAAGAAATTTCCTAGTGTCTCTTAAGTGCTTCATCCCCTCTCCCCATACACTTCAGTATCTCCAGCCTCTCTTATATCTCCAACCCACCTTTGCTCAGTCTGGCAACCGCATTCAAAGAGGCATCCCACTGTTGAATTTAATACCAACTGATGGATTCAAAAGCTACTGAGGGAGAAGGGTTAGTGGACCATATAGGACCAAGTCTCCTAGCCCGCCCGCTTTAGGAAACTAGGCTAAAAATCAGCCTCTCTCTTGAATCATCCTTTTTTCTTTCCTCCTAAAACAAAAATTACAGTTGCTGCTACTCAACAGCATTAGGAAGTGTCTTCCTGACAGCAAAAAAAGCAGGAGTACCACAAAGCTGTTGCATAACGCTCGTTGTTAACTAACGTGAATGGAATGATCCAAAGACACCAAGACATCACTCAAGGGCAGCCCCATTCAGAAAACAAGCACCGAGCATGAGTCTTGTAGAGGGAGCAAAATAACCTTCAAAAATCCCAAGAATGAATATTACTAATGTGACACTCTCCCAGCATTAAAATGTTGTTTCCAAAAAATTCCACTGCAGACATTAATACAGTTCTCATACAGTAATTACCGGTGCACAGTTTGGACAATATAATTTGTCACACATTCTTCCTTCCATATACAGAATGCTTTGTTGACTGCTGGAGGACACTAGGAATTTGTCTGGAAGACTGCAGCAACACGCAGACTCAAAGGCATAAGATTGTTTCTGCATTTTATTTGTAAATAAAACAGCTTTCAAAGTTGACAATGCGAAACCTACACAGTATCAAATTTGATGGAAACTGTTCTCTTTTATTAACCTGAAAATGAAAAAGAAAACGTTCTTCCAAAGAGCTACGTTCCTTGAAGGAGTTGACAGCAGAGTAAATACAAAAAAGCCATAAAGCAGGCAGTAAACTAGATTAAATAAAAACAGGGAGTTACTTTGCTTCAGGGAAAAATTAGTCTCCCTGGGCATCCCTGAACCTGCTAACCTTGTCAGTCATACTTAGAAGTCAACTGAAATGCTCCAGGATTTCTGCAGACACATTCTCTAATGAAGACCCTTAAGCTTTTCTGAATATTTCTTTTCCAACCAGGCTTTCGCAAAACAAAACGATTAATAAGAGATAACTGTAACGTGTCAATATTACTGTGGTCTTAAACTGGGGAATAGGTTATGGCTCGAAACTAGAGAGAAAGAAGAGGACTTTTCAAGACTCACACAGTGGGATCAAGAGGCTTTTAGCAGAACTAGGATTTTTAAGATGGGAGTAGCCTGCCACAGAAGAGCTTCTCAGTCCTGTTCACTTCGGCCCCCCTCGTTCCACTTTCATTTCTCCCAAACTGAAACCAAATGCAATAGTTGCAATCCAATGGCTACTTGCCCATTAAGTTTAACTGAAACGTTTCTTAAAGTACTCCTGAAATGAGCCTTTGGTGTCCTCCCACTAACACCCCTTGAACAAAATACTGATGATACATCTGAGGAAGACAGTCCTTTGAAAAATACAAGTATTTTTGGACTCTCTTGCACAGGAACATTACCTGCGATAAGCACATAGAAAAAAGGGACAAAATCTTTGAATCTACAGATCCTTAACAGGAATGACAGAAATGTCTAAACCCTTACACACCATGATGGTATTTCACACTTGTACGACTGGTACGCCAAGTTCCCATTTGCTACAGTAGTGCCAAAAATTACAGGACTACCCCAGCCCTCCTTCCATATGGAAGGCAGCGCAACCCGTCATTAAAACACGGCCACAAAAAAAAAAAAAAAAAAAAAAAAAAATCTCTGGAAAAAGCCAAAGTTCAGAGCCGAGTTCAGGGGAGAACAGGCAGAGATAAGGAGAACAGTGGGTGAATAGTGCAGGTGCCGGGGAGCCCCAGTGCCGGCCGGCAGCAGGCGCCCCCCGCCTCAGGGAGCCCGCGCTGAGCGGCAGCCCCGCGTCCCCCTCCCCGCCGCCATTTCGCGCCCCGCCGCCCCCCGCCATTTTGCGCCCCAGAGCGACACCGCCCCAGGGCAAACGCCCCCCCCCCCCCCAGCCCGGCGCGTGACGTCACGGCGCCCACCTGACGCCCTGACAGCGGCCGGCCGTGACATCACCCCGCCGTCAGGGCGCCGTGACAGCCCCGGCGGGCGCTTCCCCGCGCCTCACCGGGCCCCGACGCCCCGGCCCCGCGCCTTACCCGGCTCAGCCGCGGCCGCTGCCATCCCGCCGCCTCCTCCTCCTTCTCTCGCTGCCGAGCTGATGCAACAGCGTGCCCGGAAGCGGCGCCCCGCCCCGCCCCGCCCGCTCTACGTTACTTCCGACCGCCTCCCCGCCGTCACCGCGGTAACGGCAGCCGCCGCCTCGCGCCGTGCCGTCGCCTCACCTCACCCGCCGCCATTTTAGCCCCTGAGGCAGCGCCTCAGCAACCACTGCCCCCGAGCCAGCCTCAGTTTTTTGCTTTTAAAGACTTTTTATTTCAGAAACAGAACGCTTCTTCGCATACCGCGTGCTCTCACCACAAACAAAACGCGATTACTTCATAAACAAAAATGCGGTTCTGTCAAAAACAACAGCAGGCGCTCTGGTCTCGCAGAGCACCCAGGTCCATACAGCACACGGAGGAAGGGTCCTTCTTCACAGCCTCGTGAAGGAAATGCAAACTGAAGCTTCTTGCTCCCAATTTGCCGTCCAGGGCTTGAGTTTCATACAGTACAACTCAAAAAGCACCTTAGTCAAAGTTGCAAACGGAGCTTGTGTCACGATTAAGCATCGACTTAATCGCTTCTGACTCCCTGGAGGATGGTGAGGGCATCACATCCACACTGCCACTTCTGTGAGCAGTTTTTGTCATCCTTAATTATAGGAAGTTTGTATATATGTATACAGGAGCATTTCTTAAGTTAATTGAAAATGTTAATCTGTAGCTACTATTTTACTTACAATGTTATTACTTGTTAAAGTGTTCATTACATTATCGTAAGCCTTGGTATCTAGATACCTTAACTCATCCAGTAACTTTATAATAGATTGTTTCTCTCCCAGTGTGTTTCTCCAGATGAGAAGCATCTGGTAAGATTGTTCTTCTGTGTCATTAGGCCAGTCATAAATAATTTTATCAATATCATTTTCTTTCAGGTGAGTTCTCATAAGACGCCTCCATTTTTTCACTGGTACTTCTTTTATGAAAGCCCAAAAGCAATCTCTCAGTTCTGGGGAGAGAAAAAAAAAAAAAAGAAAACACTTAGTTTAGGTTCTAAAATACAGATTTTTTTTTTCCACAGTTAATATACACATTTTCCAATTACTTTTTAGCAAACACATGTGCAGACCAAACAGTAGCAGCAAGGCTAGGTTTGGGACTTAAGAAGCAGAAGGACAAATAGGTTCCCTATTTATCTTAAGAAGCTAAAGATACCACTCTACATATCTCAGAAGTAGTCTCTTCAGATGAAACACCATTCAGTAAGGGTGGTTTTGGGGACTGCATATTTCTGCTTACTCTTAATAAGGCTACTCAACAGTAGCCTTTAACCACCTCACTCAGCTAACAGTACAGTTTTGCCACAGCAAGACCAGCATTAGCAAAGCCCATCACTTGGCCATTTCAGCACATCAACATATTAGTTACTAGTACGCATGCGTGGCTTTGATGCAGTCTTTCATTTAGCAGAGATTTGACAGAAAGACTTCCTGTTCTGACCTACACCTCAGTCATTAAGGCAGTATCCCACTGCTGCACCACAGACTTGTTTAAAACATGCAAACAAATTCTGTACCCTGCTTATTCTTAAAAGCATGACTGCATTACACTGCCAGAAAAGACATATTTTAAAGTAGATCAATCCATCATCACAGTGATTGAAACTTTTCTTAAATGCAGTAATAATCGTGTTACAGTGTATTTTACAATTAACTGAAAGCCTTATATCTTTAAGCAATAGTCGCAAATCACTCTATTGCTTATATAGACTAAAGTCAACAAGAAAAAAAAATCAAAGTACTGACCATTTATAGGATGCTTACCTTTTTGAGAGAGATCTTTAACAGTTATTTGATATTTTTGTTCTCGTACCTGTAATACAAAGTTGGACCATTACTTCTAGCATGCCAGAACACTTGATTCACTTAAAAGTTATTCCTGAGCTATTTGATAGTTTACTTTCATAATACACATGCCAATAATGGGGCAGGTCAGATTGCACAGTACAGCTGAGAACAGCTGTGCTACTAACTTGTAAGTGAAGCAACAAAACAATGTATTTGGTGCTATTGCTAAAGAATGGCTTCTGGGTCAATACTGAACGGGAAGATGGGAGAGGCACAGCACATTAAATGATGGACTGAAGTCTGCTTTCCCAAGATATCACTCTCTGTGTGTGATATCTTGGGATATCTATAAAGATATCTATCATATCTTTAAGACAAAAGGTTCCTATTTCTTATTATCCCACCATCTATTACTCAGGGAATAGTTAAGAAATCAGCTCAAATTACACATATTAGAGAACATACTATGAGATTTTTTTCCCCCCAACTTACCATAGGATTTGCTGGCATCCTAGCACTCAATCCTTTAGATTGTGCATTCTGGTAAAAAGCAGGATTCGGCCCAGTTTTTGCAGATAATGAAGTGTCCGAAGTGATCTTCTTCCACCAATCTTGTATGGAACACCTCAAACTCTGCAGGATTGTGCCCCTCCCAGAAGGCGCAACACTGTTTTCCTCTGGTGATTGGCATGTTACATTCAAATTAACACTAGCTTGTTCCTGGTCCTCTGGACTCCTAACAGAGTTTTCACCATCTGGGTTATCTGCATTATTTTCAGTTGTCACTTCTGATAAAAATAGGCTTTCAGCACTACCCTCAGATGCCTGTAAAGAAAAAGAAAATTATTTAGGAGATATTTCATAGGTAGGTCTTCAAGAACAGTTTAGGAAACAGAATACTTGAAATCACCAGATGTCAAAGAAGTAATAGAGCTGCTGATTTGTCAAGGTGAAAAACATGTAGAAGCCACAACTTTCAAATGGTTTCAAAGCCTAAACCTTCATCTTGCTGGCTGTTCTGCTCCCACCAGGCTATGTGGTAAGGCTCACAGGCTACCCCCACAACAAACAATTTTTTTCCTCAAGGTTTCCACTGGCATGCATTAGTGCTTGCAACATCTCTGGGTCTGGAAGTACATACTACTGCTAAGGCAGGAAGGAATTAAGTTGCTGTGGTGCACCCAAGCCAAGCTGACCTAGCAGCCTGCTAACAGTGACCTCAAGCCCGTTGTTGTGTGAAGGCTAATGCTCTCAGAGCTTTTGCTGAGCTGATAGAGTGGTATCAGTTCCATGTAAAAGTATGAACTTGTGTTTGTTTGTTGTTTTTTGCTTAATTACTTTTCCTCAAATTCACACAATCAACTTTGTTCAAAGTGAGTATCGGAGTACACTACGTAGCTTTAGGGAGGGAAGCATCATTTCCAGTATATCAATACGTTAAATAAGCCTATGCCATGAAGTTCACCTCAGGCTGATGGTGACCCACAAAGAACAGTGCAAGGATGAAGCAAACCAGGATATATCTAGAACATCAGTTTATGTTGAAAGTGGAAAGTTTTAGGCAGCTTTTTTTTAATTATTATTTATTTTAGAAGTAGAAAGTAAGGGCAAGTATTGACTGTTTCTCCAGCGTGACTTGAATTTAAGGTGCAGTTCCTGCATAAGCCCATGTGATTTCTGTTTGCACAAGGTCAATGACCCATATGTGACATCACCATGTCACCAGCATGGGTAGGCAGGGATATGACACTACCCCACTCAGCACACAGTTGTACACCATTCTCCTTGAATTCACTTTGAGGGTGCAAACTGGTTAAACAAGCTGCTTCGATTTGTACAGGACAGTTCTTAAATAGGTAACCTAGTGACTGAAGGTTTACAGCATGGCTAATGTAACTGATCAACTTTGGAAGGAAATAACATAGGAGCAATATATATATTTTACAGCAGTGTGGAAATAACATAGGAGCAATATATATATTTTACAGCAGTGTAAGTTCACTGGTACTTCTTTGGAAGGACAGTATGCTGGTGCCAAAGTAACTGGTCTCAGGAACATATCAGAATGCAACTCTCCAAATAAACTGTTACAGTAGCACAAGTACACAGGTATTACAACTTAAGTTCATGATAGTAGTATTTTGTGATAGTATTATTATTTCAGAGCTAAATGTCACCGTGCACCATTTGTGATTATATTTTTCTACTACAGTTTATTCAAAATGTAGCGTCCACCTATTCCTATGCTACACAACTCTGACCAGGTTTTCTGTCATGTTCCTTCATCAGCTTCTATGAATATATGAAACACTGTGAATCTGGCCAGGATGTGGGAAGAGAGACAACCCAACAAAACCCAATGGGCGATTCAGATATTTGAGCCACTTATGGACCTTAAAAAGAGAGAAAAGTTTAAGGTAAAGTTTTTAACTGGTTTTTCAGCACCATTCCTTCGGTTTTCAAATATGTGAGTTAAAATACATTTAATTGCTTGAACTATTTTACTGGTAAATTAGACGAGCTCATGCACAGAGTACTACTTGCTTTGGGTGAGGAACAAGGAAAGTAGCAGGGGAAGGATGTGCTACATGTGTTATGAGAAGACTTTGGGTCCTTAAAGATCTCTTATCTTCAAAAGATATTTTAGAACTTGATGGTATGCATGATTAACTACACCAGTCAGAAGATCAAGCTCATTTCTGCCTTGCTGAGCAGTTAAGACTATAAATTCTAAATAGAAAAGCTAAATCAGGAGTACTTAACTAGTCTAGCTTCCTCTTGCTAAATACAAGACTAGCAATAATAGTTCAGTTGGAATGGGCCTACAAAGATCATGGAAGTCCAACTGCCTGACAGCTTCAGGGGTGGCCCAAAAAGCTGGAGCATATTAAGGGTGTTGTTGACCATGTGTAACTGTAAGATTCTGAAGTAGTCTTTGACCACAAGAGGCCAGGGTAAACCTAGCTTTAACAGTGAAACATGTGTCAGCCTTAGCATGGTAAACACTTTTCAGGATGTACTTCTGAACTAGTGTTCTCTGAGCCCCTTGACTTATGGGACACCCTGTGATAAAGACATTGGACTACAAGGTCCTGGTCTGTAGCTTGAGATATCAGTTTAAAGGCAGGACACTGTCACTTTGTCTGCTGGATCAAGAGAAGTAATCTTAAGGATTAGTATTGTAGCTTTCCTTGCATTTTGTATGAAGCATCACACAGGAAGTTGATAGCTGTCATTCCCTGGGGATTATAAGCCTGAAGCAGCAGAGAACTAGTTGAATCAAGGCACCACTTGGCCAAAGTTCGCAGTGAAAGCTGGTGCTTCATCTCAATTTTTCCACTTTCAAAACATTTTGGCCACAGGCTCTGTAATGTTTTCAATACAAGTACTAGAGAGGCCAATTCCACTGGATGCGTACAAATAAGTACTGCATGAGGCCCTATGTGAATCAGGGCTTGTTACATCTCAGGAACACACCCTACCAGACATCTACAGCAAGACAAGAATTAAAAGCTGTAACAGCTTAGCTGCACAAAGCTTTCAGATAAAACAGTGTATCCATTATATACTTACCAGGCTTTTTTCTACTTTGTCAGGTGAAGTGGCTGAAAAATAAGATTAACATTAGGAGACTTACTAGGAACTGCTGCAAATTAAATTTCATACAAGACTTACACATAGAACTTCTTTACACAAATTGAAAGGTCTGCTACAAGCCATTTAGTTCCTTGAAATGTCCAAATGTCCCCTAGCTTCCACCTACAGTGGAAACACTGTGCCGTCACACAGTGAAACTGTGAAATATAGACATGAAGATACAGTTTGGATTTTAAGCCCCTCTTTCAAAAGAAAGGATTCCCAATTCCTGCACCTCCCCAGCCTATGCTTCTTAGCATTCTCATGGGCTATTGCAATACAAAATGAGGCAGAAAATTTGACTGCAATACATGCAGTAAGTCATGATTTGAACAAAGTTTACCTTTGAAATTCAGAAGTGCTTCCAATATCATCTAACTAAATTGGTTGCAAAAATAGTCTAGTATGCAGTAATGGAAAAAAAGTATTTCTCAGCAGAAGATATCCATCCCCACTAAAAAAAACACACAACTATGTGCATTCATATAGGGCTAACCAACCTAACATTCACATTAAGAGACTGAAATGATGCAAGGGCAGTGATATATTGAAAAAAATACTCTACAGCCAAATACAATGAGTGAAAAATTATCTAATTAGTTGATACTTCTTGTCTCACACATCTAAGCTCATGCACAGGGTTTTCCTCACTCTTTGCCAATACAATGCAATTAGGTGTGTGGAGGTTCATTTTAAAGGACCCTATGCTAGTCTTTAAGGCCAGAGTTGTTCAGTTAAAGCTTATTCATTTTATTTACTGAACAAAACTGGTCTCCATCTTACTAGAGTTACTTAACTGAATCACAGGCTAAACAAGTGGGAGCTTATCTATTAAACAGATCCTCTATGAAGTAACACCGAAACAATAGTCTTAGTGCATGCTCTGCCTAGTTCTGGAAAGTTTATGAGTAGTAATCAAGAAAAGTTACCTTTATCACGTCTCAGCTTTTTAAATATAAACACCACCACCACCAAAACAGGAACCACTGAAATAATTGCAAAAATCCAAATAAGAGAAGTGTTCCCTGCAAAGGAAAAGGAATAAAATCAGTGCCTGAAATACTGAAGCAGTCCCCACATGACATCCTGAAGTACAATTCTTCCCTGCCACACTATAGAACAACCTAAACTCCACACTAGTATAAGGACCCAGCTAGCCTGTCCTAGAAAAGGCACTGGGACTACCAACTGACCTGATTCCAAGTACTGGTTTGCATTGCACATTGTTATCCCAGTAGCAGTGGGGGATTCTGTACAGAGCTGCAAAGCAAACTCTACAAGGCTTTCAAGAGTAATATTTAAGTGGAAAACGTATGCGAAGGATAGCAGGTTGATGTGCTATAGTGTTGGTAGGGCCTATTCCTTCCTTCTCTAGTCAGCAGAAGAGGGAAGTCACACTACACACAGCTTCTCAGACATGCTAAACAACAATGAGATGCTTGTGCTGGTCCTAACTTAACAGTGAGGATGTTGCAACTCTGAAAACTCTGGCAATACATATAGCTTTTCACCAAGGTAAGTGCTCTTTTGCCTGAGGTGAAGTTTAAGATGGTTTTGTCTTCCCCAACCCCTTTGAGAACTTCTGTGTTGGTCTGGGAATTACTTAATACAGAATGTCCTAAGTATGGTACAGAAGAAGTTCAAACCACTGTTTTTACAGACTGTTTCTGTGTTATTAGCCAGAATTCACACACCCAACAGACCAAGCCATGTGGTATTTATGTTCCAGACCTTGATCAGGTAAGCCACATCCTAGGTCCATCGTAGCATTGCAATTCTGCATGATTTCCTTCCCTTCTGGACACCTGAAGTGGATGGCAAAACAGTTGTATCAACATTTCTAGAGTGATATACTAAACCTGTTCATGTTCAGGCAGAGCTTAGAGACACGAACATGCATGAACAGATTTGTTAGAAATGCACCTTTTAAATAACCCAATACCTCATAAGATTAAGTAGAAGCAAAACAGCTTATATATGTTAGCCTTTAAGTGGAGCAAAAAAAAAAAAAAAAAGCAAACAACCAAACACCAACAACACATGCAGTGGATGCATTATTTGTGCATAATGAGTTTTCCTCAACAAGTGGTTCTACCTCCTGAAGTTCTGCAGTGGTTGCTACAATGCTTATTCAATTGTGCATGTGGGGAAATGCTAATCTGAAGACACAACGCATGTAAGCACACAGGCATAAGCAACAAGCACAGTGGAACCAAAGGTCTATATCATCTGGATCTCAGCCTCATGTATTTTGACATTTAGAATTTAAATACATGAATAATGCTATTTGGCTTTGAGGGAATTATACAGTTGAAGTGATGTGGTAGGTATTAACACACATTGGGCCACAGTTCTTAAGTTCACTAGAATGAAAGGAGTTGCTTATGTTCATTATTGAACTTACGTTTTACTGCATCTTTGACATATTTCACAGCCCTCAGCAGGGCAGAAATATCCTTGTTTGCATTGGCATTCAGTGTCATGCGTGGGAGTACAGGCTCTCAAGGTTATTTGATCTAAAAGTAAGAGTTAAAAAATTAGTATAAAAGTTATAGCTCTATACAACTGTGCTTAAGTTATACCCTGGCCATAAAGGCAACATTTTTCCCCCAACTTTGTTATTCTCAATAACCAGAATTGCAAAAAAAGAGCATCAGGCTTTCTGCATTAAATTCAGGGCACAAGGGTTAAGGTTTCAATGAAACTGTGGTACCATCTCTGCACTGTCTGCACAGCAAGCATTCATCCAAGCCATTTGCATGAGCAGTATAGTCTTCCCCTTTGGTGCAAGAGACACAGCTTCCTTTTGAGTGTGGAGTAGTGCAGTGCTGAGAAACATAGGTACCTGTGGAAGAGAAGAACCAGCAGCAGCACTCTCAAGGTATTCTGTAGCATACAAGTTACCACAAGATGTTACAAAAATAAAACCATTTTGGTCAAAGTCCAACCCTTCCTTGCAAGGAAGCAGTATGTCACACGGGAACTTGTGTGACGCAGCACACCCAGGAGGCACACCTGAGCTTGCTGCTCAGACAAGGGGCAGTGGCAAAGAAGGCAGCCAGGCAGGCCTGCACTGGGACACACCAGGGAGCACACAGGATTCACTGCAGCAGCTCAGTGTCACTTCTTCAGCCAGCACCACCTCACTGGAAGGGGTGTATGGCAGACATGGAGAGAATTGCTTATACAAAAAAAAAAAAAAAAAGAGTAACAAGCAGATCCCTTCTTCATCTGAAGGCTCTTCAAATACAACAGATAGCCTTGTGATACTATCCAAGGCCAGTGCACTTCTTGGCACAAAGAAGACTTCACTGCACACATTGAACAAGGCAGGTAGAACACAGCAAAGCAAAGTTCCACATACCAAACTCTCCCAGAGGAAATCAAAATTCCCCTGGGCTCACTGACCATCATGAGCCACAAAACACAAAAAGCAACCTGACTTTGAACTCTTCATCCCAAAGAGCAGGCAGAGGTTTTCTGAACAGCTGCCAAGATATCGCTCACAGTGTATTACGCAAAATGCTCTCACTTAAAATGGAGTCCAGCACCAAGAAGCCATCACAGCATTAACTGGGCTTACAATTCCACCAGCCAGAGTCTAACAACAACGAACCACCTCAGATGGGGAGCATGGAGACTGTCTGTCTAAAGTCTTACCTGCCGGGCACAAGACACAGCAGAGACCTTTGTGCCAGTATTCTTCCTCTCCACAGTCCTCTGCTTTGTTTCCAGACATTATCAACAGTGTAACCTACAGCAAAGACAGACAGGTGTTTAAGTGATTCAACCTGCCAGGACAGGATAGCAATCTTGGGGAGATGTTCCTGTAAAGGCTTGAAAACGTATTCAGGTGTTCATGGGAAGCCACAAAGGAAACCCAAACTAATTTCTGCTAAGTGCGCTGTTCACAGCAGTAATTACAATCACAAAGGATGAGTTAGAGCAGCACCACACGGTTCCAGAGCAGCAGCTGAAACGTTTCAGGAAATTATTGCCCAAGTCCCCCAGCTCCATTTTAACTTCTGTTCTTTTCACTAACTCACTACAAGCAAACTCCAGAGGCTGAGGTTTCTGCCTGGTGCGAGGGATTTGTTCCACTCACCCTCGGCCTATCTTAGAAGAGTCGAAGTCCGCCTTTGAGAAAAAAAAAATAAAACGGATACGCCCAAGGAATTTCCACACGTTTCTCACTGGCTCTAATCGTCCTCGGAAGACAAGTGAATGAGTCATCGGCAACAACCTTACCCTAACTACAGGCTCACCAGGAGGAGAAAAAAAAAAAAAAAAAAGAGAGAAACTTTTTCTTTCTTTTTGAAAGAAATCCTGTGCGACTATGGTAGCCCGAAGCGCCAAAGAGAGGCGGCCCCGGGCAGTGGTGGCACCCGGGCACAACGCGTTTGGGCCCGGGGACGGCAGCAGGAAGGCAGCAGCTCCACTTCTGCCCCGTAAGCAGCGGATTTAGAGCTCGCCCGCCCGCAGCTCCGAGCTTCCCACTTTCTCCTCGCGGGACACTCAAAGCCTGCCCGGTAACGGCGGGGTTCACAAAACCACCCTCTTGGTAAGCGGGACGGCGGCGCTCTTCAGACTGGCTGCTGCCCCCAGACCTTCCCCCGACGGAGAGCAGAGCCGCGACCCGGTGAGCGCCCCGGCCCCGTTCGCCTCCCCAGGCTTAGGAGCGCTTTGCGAACTACCCCGCACCCTCGGCGAGTATGAAGTAAAAGCGAGTTCCCAAAGTGATTGCTGGAAGCCAAGGCGGAAAACCGCACGGGGCAGGACGCCCGGCTCCCAGAGAAGGAAGATTCTCCCCTCCCCATACACCCCAAAAAGAAAGAGCTGGGGGCCAGGTCTCGCACTCACCAGCAGCAGCCCTACCGCCCTGCCTCCCATCGCGGCACCCAAGCGCTTCCTCCCTGCGCTGCCGCTGCTCGCCCGGAGCAGGAGGTGGTGCCACCGCCCCTTTATCCGCCCCGGGGCGTCCCGCCCCCGCTCTGCCCCGCTGCCTGCCACCCTTTTCCTTTGCCGAAGCGCTGATTTGCAAAGGCAAGACGGGCAGCCAGGTAGCACAGAAGGGAGTGGCCCCACTGCGAGTAAAGTGAGGAAAAGAGGATAGAAGTGAGGATAGAGCGGTAGTACATATTCTGGTGGCGTGCTTCATGCCGACAGCGAGCAAGAGGAAACTTTAGGAAACGGCTCGGCTCCACCCAAGAGCTCACGTCTGGCTTCTAAAGGGCTACTTGCTGACCACAAAAAGGAGGGCAGAAGGGGAATTTTTCAAAAAAAAACCCGCACAAACTGGCTGCATAACCGGGTTTTCTTATTCCTCCAAAGACTTCTAATTTTTTTCAACAGCAGGTATTGCTCTGAGAGAGATAGCAACAGCCATGAGTTTCTTCAAGAAAAGTTTTCATCCTCTGCATGCACATAACATGCACGTAGGAACATTCACCTCCAGATGTTGAAATTGGATTAAAATTAATAGCACAAGGATGCAGAGAATTTTCCTTTTAGGATTATTTTTAATCCCTTGTGGCAGTAAATACTTCTCTTCTGCTGATGCGTAATTAGTTTATATAGGTTAATAGTTTCTTTCATTGAACCGCTCCTCTCTTGGTAACATTTGGTTTATTTGACTGCAGTAACAAGTCCTAGTAAAATCCCTGTGGGCACACAGTTTTGTAAAATGGAAAGGATCCAAAGAATTTTAAACATTCACCTAGTGTTATGAATTCTGAGACAATTTAGCTTTATAAGATTTATTTATGGGGTCAATAAAAGGCAAGCAAACAGTGCTGGGTGCACGGGGAGTCTGGGCTCCTCCAACACACACACACATTACATCAGGTGGCTGGTTTTTATGCTCCTAGGCTAATACATATTCATTACTACTTCTAGAAAAGGCAAGGTTGTTATAATTAGTTCCTGGAATCTGAACCCTCCCACTGGCACGTGTATCAGTCTCCGGGGGTCCCTCTGGGGGTCTCTCATGCTGAAGGCTCGTAGTCTTCCTCCCAGGCTTTTTCCTTGACCTTCTCCTTTGTCCATCTTGGCCGGATGTCAGAGACTTGCATAGTGTCCCATGCAATAGTCACAATAGTTAGCAGTTATTCTGACCCCCCCCAGGGTATCAGAGGCTCAAGGTTTACCCTTCAAGCCCTCTATTGACACAAATTGCTGAAACATTCCTTACAATCCCTCATCTTCTTTTAATAGTCTCAATTCGTGTCTCTTCTTCAACTTTTGCCAGTAACAGCTGGATTTCATCAGTTTAAGCATCATTATTGACACATCACCTTTCTTCTCTACTGAAGTCATCACAAATTGGGTACTATTTATTATTTGGTGTATCAATAATGTAAAGCAAGGTATCATACAAGAAATAAATAATAACATCCTTACACCACATAAAAATAAAAATAACATCCTTTTAACCCATGGTCCACCAGGCAGCCATGAAAACAAATCCCAATCCATACCCTTCCAAGTTTGTACTGGGACATGGGCTAATTGTCTAATTTCCTTTGTTATCTGTTTAACCACCTTTCCATTATCATCAATTTGTAAACAACAATTAGAATCATTCAGCTTTCCACACACTCCCTTTTCTTCTGCTAGTAAATAGCCTAAAACCATTCTATGCTGAAAGATAGCATTCCTCATCTGGGTGGATTGATCAGCCAAAAGATCCAAAGCTGTCGCTGTTTGATTAGTTACAATTTTGAGGACAGCTTGCAACCTAATTATTTGATTCAAATTCTAAATAGGTTCTTGAATGAGGTAGATACTACCTCATTCAGGTTCCAGGTAGCTGGTCCATAATGCTGTGTGATTTTTTCAGGAGGCCATTAATTCTCTCCCCATTTTTTGGCACTACCCCCGGCTAAGGAAGCATCAGTAGATCATTTGACTCTATTCAGATCATCATATAATTTTATTCCAAATTGATTTCCTTGTATTTGTGACAAAAAAAAATGTACAAGGGTCTTATAACATGCTGATAACGTGCTGATGTTTTAATTGTTGCAGAGCAGTGCTTACCCCAAACCAAGGACGTTTCAGCTTCTCACTCTGTCCTGCCAATGGGCAGGCTGGGGGTGCAGCAAGAGCTGGGAGGGGACAGACCCAGGACAAGTGACCCAAACTAGCCAAAGGGGTATTCCATACCATCTGACATCATGCTAAACAATATATAGGGGTGGCTAGCTGGGGGAGGGGGGCTGGGACTGCTCGGGGTTAGGCTGGACATTGGTCAGTGAGTGGTGAGCAATTGCATTGTGCATCACTTGTTTTGTGCACATTATTATTTTTAGTACTATTATTATTATTTTCTGTCTTAAAAAACTGTCTTTATCTCAACTCACAGGCTTCACTTTCCCATTTCTCTCCCCCGTCCCAGAGAGGGAGAGGGGAGGGTGAGCGAACGACTGTGTGGTGTTTAGCTGCCAGCCAGGTTAAACCACAACATGGGGTCAAATAATTTAATAGTGTTTAAAGATTTGCCACTACTGGGAATTTAGTCACCATTCTTCGATTTACAGTTCTTAGATCCTGGACCAATCCGAATGTCCCATCAGCTTTATTTACGGGTAATATAGGCGTATTATGGGGGGACATACATGGTTCTAAAGACCCTCCTTGTAATAGCAAGTCTATGACTGGTTTTAATCCCTTCCTTCCTTCTAATGGAATGGGATACTGTTTTACTCTTACAGGTTTCTGGGGTTCTGTTATTTCTACCATTAGGGGTTCCATTTCCAACTTTCCTAGTTCCCCTTCCTTATACCATACTCGGGGATCTATATCGCCCTCATCTTCTTTTGTTAATGTATATAACAGGGTTTTCCGATTTTCCCCTATAAGCTTTAAGCCCATTTTGGTAATCAAATTCCTCCTCAATAGGTTATATTCTGCTTCTGGAACAAGCAAACAAGCAAGAGATCATTAAGATCCACATAGGTCTCAGATTCCACCTCAACGTTTTCTAATATTGACACAGGGAAAGACTCCCCTTTTGCCCCTACCACAGACATTTGCTTTTTCCCTTTTTTGAGTCCCCTTGGTATATTCTGAATAGTCAATATTTCGGCCCCTGTATCTACCAGAAATCAAACTTCTTCTTTGTGGGGACCTATTAATAACTTTAGCAAGGGCTCTGTAGATGTTTGGGTCCCCAGAAGGTATAGCCCCTGACACCCCTAATCTTCTTTAAATATTTTCTAAGGTTGGTTATATGGAGGAGGCAAGTTATCAAGGGACTCCCTCTCCTCCTTATCTTTTTCATCCTCCTTTTTGTAATTAAATTAAATATAGGAATGGTGGGCGATTCCGTTAGTCCCAACCAGGCTGCAGCATACTTGTTCTCTTCCGGATCCACGGGTATTCTACTATTAACATAAATGTTCAAAGCCTGACAGACCCAGTCCTCCGTGAACCCAAATATCAGCCAAGATACACAGGGGGGTCTTAAGGGTTCTTTTGGCCATTTAATCATACAAAATCTAATCATTCTTGCCTTATCCTTATGTTTAGTGCTTCTAAAACTATCCCAATATCTTAACATTAGCCCTATAAGGCAGGGTTATTATAATTAGTTCCTGGAATCTGAACCCTCCCACTGGCACATGTGTATCAGTCTCCGGGGGTCCCTCTGGGGGTCTCTCGTGCTGAAGGCTCGTAGTCTTCCTCCCAGGCTTTTTCCTTGTCCTTCTCCTTTGTCCATCTTGGCCGGATGTCAGAGACTTCCGCAGCGTCCCATGCAAGCTTTGTCTTTTAGTTGTCTATCAGCTTTCCCCTTCTCCTTAATTTCTTGTCCAGATGTCAGAGACTTGCATAGTGTCCCATGCAATAGTCACAACAGTTAGCAGTTATTCTGACCCCCCCCAGGTATCAGAGGCTCAAGGTTTACCCTTCAAGCCCTCTATTGACACGAATTGCCGAAACATTCCTTACACCTAGTAATGGCTTCCTGTTCAGCACTACTTTTTTTTTTTTCTTCTAGTAACTATGTTCTCAAACCCAGAATATATGACATACCTGACATGTAAATACCCCACAGAAGAAGAGAGGCTCCTTGCAGTAACTTGAATACATGGTCCCAAAGGGGGGCATGTCTGACAAGGAAGGCTGTGCTGACAAGCCAGAGATGTGCTGACTTGCTGAAGCATTTAAAGTGAGAATTAGGCAGGAAATTAGTAGACATGTTTGCACAACTTTAGGAGCAAACATTTTTAAGGCCCATACGGGACTTCACGTAGCCAAACAAGTCTCAGGAATGACTGGGCATTCTTCCCTAGGTAAGGGCCAGGGGACCCACTCCTACCAAGTTTTAAAGTGCATATAGTGTATGTCAGACTTCCTCAGAAAAAGGAATGGACAGGATGCTGTGCTTCAAAAAGGCATCTGATCTGGATTGAAAACGTTGACATTCTTCAAAGATGAAGAATCCTTTGTTTCTCTGGAGACTTTGCTAATAATGAGATCACTCTCACTTCTTACAACTTGTGATTTGTTTCTTACAAGAATGTCATCTTCTGGGTGGTGGCTTGTATCCTGTCCATGACAGAGAGCTTTGGTTTTCTCTCCATGCAGCTAGCCCCTATTATCAAGCCAACCCCTTCATGTAAAGGTTTTCTAACTCTTAAGGCAAGTCTGTACATTTACATGTGACAAGTGAAAGTCATGCACTGTCACAGGCAACCATTTCTACTTTGAGGAAGTCACTATAATTAAGACATGGACAGCTTGAGCCAGATGCTTAACCATGTACCTACATGCTATTGCTATTCCAATATTCCAAATTACTGTGTATATCTGAGATTCTTTTAGGCCTATTCCTGTAGTGTTTTTTTTTTTTTTTTTTTTTTTTTTTTTTCCCTCTAAAAAGCATGACCTAAGAGTGGTTTGCTTGTAAAATGCTTTAAAACACAAAACCATGGTCAAACACAAATAATTTCTCAGACAAACTGCCACTGAAAGTTGTGTGTAGTTTTATTTCAACATATCAAGCACAAACAGGTTTCCCCTACTTGGGGAATATGATGAGGAATGTAGTTAAAAATTTGGAAACATTTACATTGAAAGATAGCCCAGACTGGCACCACCACTAAGTATTTTAAGGCTGTATATATAGCAGTACTTACCACTTGGAACTAGAACGGCTTAGTATTGTCTGCAGTCTACAGGAAATATTGCAAATCTTTAAAAAATGGTGTAAGGAAGACTATTAACAGATTTGAACAATGCAGTGGCACAATCCTTCCTCCTTTCTGACCTTTGACAGTAAAAGTGCCTATGATCAAACACATGTACACCCATATTGCTCCTGTCCTTCTCACTTATTCTGGGGCAGTGATTTCTTTCTACAATGCTTGTGTGTGATATTATAAAACAGCCATATAGCAAATAATTTTAGTAACAGTAAGTAACCGGGTTCTATGAATAGATTTGTCTGATGTTGACGCTCCACGGGCCCAGTCCAGGCCGTCAATCAGCTCTGTAAAGGTATAAGGAGCTTTCACTGAACACTTCCTGTTTCCTGAAAAGGAACAGTGCTAAAAAGTCACACATATTTACAGTTCATGTGAAATGGAAAACAAAACATCCTGAGGTCCCGTTCTGTGTGTATGTGCTGACAAAACAAATTATGACCTAATATCCTGGGGAGAGGATTTTTTGGACCAAGTGTGCTCCCTCACTAAATGCAGCCAGACAGGCACTGTGAACATCAGTTCTTTACGGCTCCCCAACTACACTCCCTCTCTCACAGAGCTATAAATCACACCGGTGTGGCTTTTCCAAAATGCTGGCATGTTTACCATTTTGTGGGTACCAATACTGTTGGGTAATTATTAATTGCATCAGAAAAGGACAAGACATAGAAAACAAATTGCACAATTAAAGCTACATTTGGCTTCAGCATTAAGGCCCATACAGGTTAAGAGGTCCTTGAAGATGTACATGTAAAAGGCAAAAATGACATAATCTGCAGGAACAAAGTTCCTAGGTCCCTTTTCCACCTGTCTTTCAACTTTCTTCCACCTCTGCCGCGTTGGTTCTAAAGTGCTTTGGTGCCTCGCTGGGCTCCTTGCGTGAGTGGCCCCCCCTCCTGCAGCCAGTAACTGTTATTGCTGCCAAACGTAGTGCTTTTATTTGAAGACATAATTGATGAATAGTTGACACATAAGAAAGATGCAAAGGAGAAACCAGCAGCGAGAGTCCAGAAGGAAGCTTTCAGAGGAGACCTTCCTGTGGAAGGATTTTTTGTTCAATGCGCTGAGGTTTCTGGAAAAGAAAGCAGTATGTTTATTTGTGTGTTTGAGAGAGTGGCCAACACCCAGAGCCCCAGAGTTTCCACACAAACACGGATCCCACGACTTCTGAGGCACCCTAATGGGCAAGGCACTGTGCCCCACAGACTCTCCTCCCCTCTTTTTAACAGAAAAATGAGTACTTCTGGGTGCTGCTGGAACAAGCAAAGCACAATGGCTGGTGTGCAAAAATGTAAGGGCACAAAAAACAAGGAACCTCTTTCCCCAGCACCCATTCACAAAGGTATGTCCTAACCTTCCCAAATGCAAAAACCAGCCCTGGACACTTCAAAGAGCAGCAGAGAAGAGCTAAAATCATGTCACCAATTCCTCCAGCTTCCAGAAACAGTGGGCCTAGTATGTGATCCTGTTCTCCTGATGCCTCTGTAGGGCCGGATAATATGCTTCACGCCTTAAGGAATCAGCGGGGCTCCCTGGGTTGGATGTAGCATCTAATACCTCCCCTACCCTCCCTAAAGGAGTCTACAGTGCAGAGCACCTTAACAGCAGTTGGTTAAGCATCTGTGTTCACCATTTTCCTCAGCTGGCAACTAGCAATTTACACAAGAAGAGGGAAATACTGAGCTTTCACCCCGTGAAGCTCAGTATTCAGAACATGTGCCTACGTCTCTGCAGCAAACAGCAAATTCAAAACATACCCAATGGCTGATAAGAAGGGAGAACCATGCCTTCTTGCGTAGCAGTTTTCTTTATAGCCAGCACTCTGCCCAACCCCTCCCAGCTCCTGCAGCTGTTTTGCACTTGGAAGTGCCGGGAAATACGTAATACCCTGAGGTGATACTTTTTGCTCCCATAAAGAGAGTCTTAAGCGGAAGAGATTACTGTTTCAAGTAAAGGTTGGTTTTGCCTTTCTGATGCGTAACCTATTAAGGTTACCTTTGAAGCAGTTGTTCACTGCACCCCTGCAGCTGATAAGGACACTCTAAAGGCCACAGCAGACTTAAATGCCACAGGTTATTTTTAGTCCATTAAGGTAATTACTTTGATGAGGGAAAATAGTTACCTGTGTATGTCCTGTTGGGCTCTCTGTAGGGATAAGACAGCTGAATGAATTTCCTTCAGGTGATTCATTTCTTTCCCACACTGAGCGCACAGACTTCCAAACCCTGTGGCAAAATATTAATGGACATTATGTTTTACATCACCATCCCTTGTGGCGGTGATGAAACATAAACCAGGTTCACCAGGCAAGTAGCTGACTGTGATCAAATTGTCACAGCTAGGGGGGACACTTTCAGGAGGAAACATGGGGAAAAGGGGACAGGTGGCAGAATCAAAAAACAAAAAGTCCATCCCAATGATATCCAAATACTTGCCATCATCATCTGACAGCTCCTGTACGGATTCCGGTGTTGAACAGCTGCTCTCTGTATTCTGGCTGTGGTTGGATGGCTGATCACTGGTTTTGCGGCGTCTGCAGTCTTTGGCAGATCTCTGAATAAAACAGGGATTAAAGAGATTCAGTCAGTACCAAATTGAAGACTCGGGTTTAAACAGTATCATGTAAGGTGCTCAGGAATATCTGTGAGGTTGCAAAGTTTGATTGCTTTTTCAGCAGCTCCTAGTAGCTGGACTCCTGGCAGCTAGTTACGGATATTAGAAGCTCGTTAAGGGTATTATACATATGCCACATACAAAAACATTTCCTCAAATGATAACATCCTTAAGAAACCCATACAAATTATTTTTGTCTTAGCTACAACCGTCACATACTAGTGATGAATTTTACAGTTATTTCACTGAGTCATATACCCACCAGAAACATAAGAGAATGGGTGAGAAGAAAAACTGACAACCAATTTTCCTGTAAAAAAATTTTCAGAAGGTGACTGAAGGATTTAAACACCGGAGAACTTCTATACCTGATTTATTCAAGCAGATTGGAAAGTTTTTCCCTACCTCCTGAATGGGTAAACCAAACCCACTGTTTCCTAACAGTTCTCATATGAGGGCCTGAAGAACAGTTACGAACCTTAGCTTTCCCACTATTTCAGAGGTATTCAGATTTGGGGTACTATCAAACAGAAGTCTACGTTCCTAATAAGACACAAGTTCTTTAGTGTAATATGGATTATATCTTGCTAGTTCAGATGTTCTACATTTACAAAGCATTTTATGAGTAACATGAGTTACTCCAAAGATGGATGCAATGGTACCATTCCCACTTAATGTAAAGGATGGGCACAGGTTTCTTGTCCTAAAAGGAAGCAAGTGATAAAGGCAGATGGCAAGGACTGAAATTTAAATTGCAGGACCATGGCTGTGCACTCCAATACCTTGGTCACATCCTCACTATGGAAAATTTCCTGTTTTGGAAACTCTGAACAGTGAGGCTCAGCTCAGTCACATGCAAAACCCAGTATAAGAGTCAGTGTCAGTAACACTGTGTGGGAAAAAAATACCAGAAAGGATAGCACACATCAACCAAGAATTACAAATAGTTAATGATAGTACACTACTGCTGGCTTAGAGTCATAAGCTCTATCTACTCAAAACAAACCTTTCAGCCTATGCTATGCTTACATGGAAATGCTGCAAAAAAGGGCTAACTATCTAAACAATTATAAAAAAATATTTTATTTCCCAAACCAGGCCTTTTACCTTGTGCCGTGTAATTTGATTGTTTATGCATGTTGTTGTGTGGTTTGACATCCTTGTAGATAAGTGTCTTTCCATGGTCTGCAGTATCCCATTCTTCTCAAATTGGGCAATGTCATTCAAAGGATCCCAAGGTCTTAAACTGTTGAGACCAAAGGAAAGAACATCAGAAAAGCAAGAATACCACTAGGTGTGTTACAAACAATGCACCAATTCCACATGCATCAGGGCAGATATTCATCCCTGACAGTAACAAGACTTTCTGCAGATGCTGTGTGTGGAGTAACAGACACTTCCCTGCATACACAGTTCCTAGCAATGAGTGAAGGGCTCCAGTCACCAGAGGCTTCACCCTTCGTGTCAGGAGAGGAGAGCACAGTTGCCAACTCTGCTTGCAAAGTGCAGAAAATCTCTGCTAAGTGATTCCACACTTGATTGCAGCAATGTGGATTTATACCAATGGCACAGCAGATTTTCCATTGCCATGCCCTCAATTTCAGCTATGCCCAATTTGTATCAGGAAAACGCACTCCAAGAGAGCTCAGAAAGCAAACCTGGGGCACAGTCTGGGGAATGGCAGGACCAGCAGGACCAGAATTACAGGTCTGTAACCTCACTTGCAGCCCTGGGAACTCAAGCAGAGAGGTCTGCTCATAACCCACAACCCCGCCACTCACTCCTCGTATTTGTAGTGCCATTCATTAGTTGTGGCATCGTGCCGGAAGAGCAGCGGTTTCCATTCTGTGCCATTCTCTCTCCGCTCCCGGGCGGCATTCCTCTGCTCCTCCTCCAGCACAAATTTTTCCTGCGTTGCCTTGTGTTGATCACCTTTGTTTATTGCACTAGTAACATGCTGCCAAAGCCTACAAATAAACAAGGAAAGAAGTTAATCTGTCTTAAAAACAGCAATTTATTTTGCCAGCTGGAAACTTAGAGCAGACACTTCTGGTCTATTGATACTGCAGAGTACCAGTATCAGGATTACTCAATCCCAGTTTTGGTTTGCAAATTAAATGAACATTACGAGAACATTATGAAACAATGAATGCTCTATGTAATGATCAGGGGAACTTCCCCTTAGATAACATCACCTACAATATTCATTAAAACCTTCAGTGCTGTCTGTGTGAGTTATAAAGTAGTTATGTTCAGTTCATTGAGGTTAGTGGCATCTTTAGAGGTGATATATAATGAAGAATCTGTTATCTTACTGTCCCTTTCAATCATTTAGGTTTAGAAGTCTTTGCCTTAATGTCTATCCCTGAATCAAAGGCTTTATATTTAAAATTTAGAAGCAATGGAAGATGGATGCATGTGCAAGGCTTGCAGCTGCACATGCAATGTTGTACTTCAATATAGGAATGGCAACAAGTCTGTAGGAAGTCAATTCAATCCACAAGAAATGGACATATGGTTGTGCACACACACTAAAAGCACTGAAGGCTTTCATTCGCACTTCTTTTCAGCTGCCAGAAGATTTGTGATCTGTCATACGATGTCTCACTGAGCCTCTGGATTAAGGAAAGGATCTGCCTTTTATAAGAGAAAAAACTCTTTTCACTATAGCAAAGATGTGATAGCCCTCTCTACAGTTCCTCTAATCAGGGCACTCTAATCTTCACTCCAGACTGGATATACTTCTGAAATTAGCAGTGAGTCCTCCCAAAACATTACTGGATAGTTTAGTGATTAGAATACGGACCGGAGATCCAGGCTGTTCCAGTATTCCCAGCTCTCCAAAACACCAGTCCTGTCTTTAAAAAAATGACTGCATTACTGCATTTCATTTGGAGCTTGCTGTGAGGCTTTTAATGTAAAAGGGGTACTGATGATTTCATTGTATTTCTATCACTGTATGCTTTAGCAAGACTCTAAAACAAGCAGCCACTTAGATGATTAACTGGAGGCAGAAGAACACTTTCCTGTCCTATATGGCATATTACTCCCATGTTCTTGTGTATGAATATTCTCCCCAAAATAAAGGAAAGAAACTCACTTCAAACTCAAAGTGATGGTGGGGGAGGGAGAAGCAAAAATAACAGTTTGAGGAAATAACACGGCGGCATAAAGTCAGTTCTAAGGAATGTGGTGTGTAAAGAGTGAGTCCTCAAACTGAAGAACTTCAGAGGGACACAAACAAAATCACTTGACAAGGGCAAATTACTCCATCAAGACTTGTGTGTGTCAGACAATGAGACCCACCATGGTGAGCTGCATAATGGTAAAGCTTCAGAGACTCTCCAGTGTATGTGAAAATAGGTGATTTTCAGCACTGCAGGAAAGACCGTGCAATTCAGGCAGAACATTGCCTCAATTAGATGGTACTTTATTCACAGAAATGCCAGCAAAATAAGGAGCTCAGTGGAATGTCTGTTAGGGATCTTCAAAAATTTCCCTTCTGCCTCCTTTCCCTGGATTATTAATTTCACTGTTAATTTCTGCTGTAGCAAAGGGAGTCAGCTCTGGCTGTACCCTGATAAACAGAGAAATGGAGATTCTTTGTCTCCAAGACTGAGATTTCTCTTCTCTTTTAAAAGAATCTTCTTCAGAAGTTTAATAGAAAAATACGCTCCAGTCTCTTCTGCAACAATGGCAATTGCACCAGTGTAAGTTACAAACACAGAATTCATTGCCACTGCTGTCCAGATGAAGCTAAATGCTCATGTGGGTTTATTTTCATTCATTTCCCTTCTCAAAAAGGGAAATCTTCTTAGTGTGATGTGATGCAGCACAGAAATTAGATGTCCACAGGCAGGTGGCAAATCTACTGCAGAGGGAGGCAGTAAATTGCACGTGCTGCCTTGGGATATTAGATGTTTTTGGCTAACCATGTTGGTGAGATGCAGAAGTAGATGGTTTGAAAGAAGTGCCACGTGACATTGTTGCTCAAGCTGTTCTGACTCAAGAACTAGCTTGGGAATGCTCTGCAACCCCCTGCATCAGGTAGTCATTCCTTCAATTTCCTAAGTGAAGTGCCAAGACTGTACTCTCAAGTAATGTAGATTACCCTAAAAAATCTGGTGCAGACTTCATTAGAGATCTCAGCTGAGATTATGAGGCACAGTTAAACGTCTCTTTAATTGCGTTCACATAAAATTCAGTTATGTGGTTCAACGCACTGCTCTGCTCATGCCAAGACTTTCCACATTCCTGCAACTAGTTGAAGAGCCTGTGGTTGGAACAACCTTTCTTAACAAGACATCTGACCTCACATTGACATCTTGCCCTTCCACAGAATGTTCCAGCAGTTTTAAGAGACTCTATTCATGTTCTCTGGACTCCAGGGAGAGTTGTTATTTTAGCAGATATTTATTACATTTATTTATATAATAATTATTTTTTATATTAGATATTTATTATTTTAGCCTCCATCATTTCTTGGCCTAGCTTCCTGGTTATTTCAGAGCTATACTTCACAGAAATTCTCCAAAATTAATAGAGTGTAACAAAACGGGTAAATGGACGGTAATACACACAGGCAAGGCCTTTCCAGGATCGTGCTGAGGAATCACAGCCTTCACAGTCCCTGCTCAGTTCCAGTGGAGGAAGCAGGAGTGAGACATTTCCAGAGCTCCTTACCTTTCTGACTCAAAGTCTGTCTGCTCCTCAAATAACACAATATGGCGCTTCAGTCTCTGCCTTCGTACTTCACTAGTTGGGTTCCAGAACACTTCCACATTTCCATTTTTCATCTCATTTATATGTACTTCCCCATCCTGAGAAGAAAAACACAGTGAAATCGTTAAGGACAGTCAGAAACACAAGGCAGAAAATAATCCTGACAAACGGAAGCTGAATCCGGATGATGGTCAGGGATAGGGCTTGGTTAGAGGGCTTTTTTCCTCCTCTTGCCCATTACATCTCACTCATCATTTCCTGAAAGTTTCTAATGTGAGTGAGGAGAGACATTCCCTAAAACACTGGCTGAATTAATCAGAGAAGAACTAGAAAGATACCAGGTTCCTTTTGTCAGGCTAATGCCCAGACAAGGGTACCCATAAAAGCCCTAATATGTTCTCCTTTCCCAATACTCCTCCCATGTACCACCCAGAATATGTAAACAAGATCCCTAGCTCCTTTTCTAGTCTTTCTTCTCTTCCTCACTTCTGAAATCTCATGATGAGCCTATTGAAATACCACCTTTTCTAGGAAGGAAAGCTAAAGCTGAGCTCTCTTTCACACTCTTTTTTCAGCTTAGTCAGCTTATGCTATTATTGCTGCTGAATTTCTTTTAGCACTTCACAAAATGCCACATCCTTATTCGTTGCCAATATACTTGGCAACCAACTATTAAACAGCACTTCTCTGATCTGGGGCTGGCCAGACAGTCGTGCTGTGTCCCTGCTTAACTCAGCCTCTTGCCAGCCTTGCTCACGGACACAGCAATGCCATGGAGCCGAACTGAGTAGGTTGCAGAGGATATAGTGAACAGCATGACAGTGATTGCAAGTGGAAAGAACCAGACAACTACAGCTGCTGAACAGCGTGTGCATTGGTGCCATTCAGCTGCCTGGACGCGGTAGGAGTATCATACTAATCTTAGTTAGGTCACAGCTATTTGCTTAGCCCTTCACCGCCTCATTTTCTTGCATCCCAACTGCTGCATTTCTTCCCCTGCCACGGTCCCTGATGCACGTCTGTTTTTCAAAACCCCACTGCCCACGTCTTCAGCTGTGAAACTCACTCAATTACAAGGGTCTCGATCCTCCTTGAAGTCTGCCTCAGGGAGAGGGATCATATGATTCTGTGATTCTATGATCTCCTCTGCCATTTCCTGAGGTGCCAACTCCAGGACAGATGTCAGGTCCCCAAAAGCCCCCCAGCTATGGATAAGAGGAGGCAGGCTTTATCAAACTTTGCTATGTGCATCTCTAACGGACACATGCAAGCCCTCAGCTGCTGCTTTGACTTTATTCAGGTGGCTTTCAGGTTCTGGGGCAGAGAATTAGCTTTTAAGCTGTGAGGGTCTCTGTCAGGAAACCAGACAGTGCTGGAAAAAAGCCTTCAGAGCTCAGGAAAGCAGGCCAATACTCTCAGTGGGGAGGGAGAATGAACAACGTCCCTACTGCTGCACAGCAGCTACTCTTATTCACAGCATGCAACTCCAAACAGTGGCCTATGGAGCCACCCATTCAAAGCCATTTAACTTCTTTCATACATCACTCTAATTTTGTGCACCACAAACAACCAGCACAAAGACCAAGGGAGGAATAAATTATTTTCATGCTGATAAAACCCAAACATAGAAGGCTGGAAGCTGAGCAGCACGCAGCCCTGCGGCTCAGTGCCCCAGGGGAGCTGCTCGATTACACGCTCTCGCGGATGGCGTTCGCAGGACCCACCGCAGACAATGCACTCCACAATCCAGCACAACTCACGGTTGCCAAAGCTCATCTGGCAGGAAAGGTAGCTCAGAAGGGAAAAGCTACCCAAGCACAGGAAGCAAATGTCCTTGTGCACATCCAGAATGGGCAAAACTCCCTGATTTCAAAGTGGTCATTAGCTTTTTATGTAAAAAGAGAGATTGCCTGGGGGAAGGTGTCCAGCTGTGATTCTTTAAGACTGCTCGACCAAAGGCTACACTGTAGTTAGGACCCCTCTGTAAAAAAGGCTTTATCCAGGCACGTTTCAGCTGACCTACTTGTACAGGGTGAGACAAATCTCATCTCAAAAGCAACAATATCTAAGGACTGAAAAGGGACCACAGGTCAACTGTAATGAAAACACAGACGTATAAATGTAGCTGAGATAAATACAGAAGAATCCAGCTCAAAGCAAGGTTTCACCACTTTTGCCTCAGTTACCAAGAGTTCCCAACTAAAGCTCTAGTCTGCATCCTTCACTGTGCAGCGTTATTCCTGCTGGACTCTGGCTTAAGGATGCCTTTGAGTGATGCACTTACAGAGGCTAGGCATGCAAAGGTGCTGGCTGGTCTGTGTTTTGAGCTGTCCATACAGACAGACCCTCACAGAATCCGTGTCTTTGTCCTTCATCTTATCAGCAGAGGAATAAGAGTCTTCTACCATAAAGATTTGCTGTGAAAATAACAAACTTAAAACCCCATGCTCTTCCCTGGCACTGTTGTTGCTGGAGAAGTACTGAACACAAAGCAGAAAGAAGCCTCATGATTTTCACAATCACTCTAAGGCCAACAGTCTGCCTTCTCTAGTTGACTGCCATTGGGGCCTGTCCTAAGCCTGGAACCCTAAATACAGAGCCACTGGTTTCAATGGAAACGCTCCTCACTGGTCCCAGCTTTGGCCCAGGCTCTGGAAATGCAAGTGTTACCTGTGCTGCAGGTGGATGGGACTGTGGAAGCATACGTGACCTTGAGAGGTGTGGCCTGGAAAGCTCTAACATGCCCGCGCTCTTGGGAATGACGTAAGGAGGCAGGATGCGCTGGCCCTCCACTGCTTCTGCTCCAAGGCAAGGAGCCTGCCAAGGGCTGCCAGTCCTCCCACACACCCCACTGCCCCTGCACTTAAAGTGTCAGCGACTTCTATTATCATAAGTTACCCAGTGTCCATCGAGACTTGCTAACACTTCTTCTCCTGATTTAATCTTCCCAGAGATTTGATTAATGCTTGTGCTGCCTCCGAAGAAGGGCTGTCAGGGGAGAAAAGAAATAGAAAATACAATCAGCCTAGTGAGAACTGGAAGGGAGCCAAAGACAGTGGTGCAGCAGGGTGGAAGGAAAAGTGCAACCTGGGGAAAAGAAGAATGAATTCTAACATGGATTTTGACTATCCAGCATTGCACACTTCTCCTTTTGTCCTTTTGTTTGCAAAACTGAAAGCACTGTAGGAGCTGCAGAAGAGAAGTAACCCTTCTGGTACTTTAATATTCAGCAGTGCAAGGCCTCACTTTCATTGCAGATTAGTTTATTGTTAACTAGTTATCAGGATAAATGGACACAGGCGAGTTTTTCCCAACATCCAGAATTGTATTACAGTTTGCACCATTTTACTTGCAGCCTTGTCCAAACAAAGGGAGCAGCAGTAATGTAGTTGGTGACTTTTCCTGCTTATGGGACAGCAACAGCAGTGTGGCACTGCTTATGGCTGCATCTGTGTAAAGTCTCCAGTGTGAAGAAGCTATTGTCAGCAGGAAACAAAAAAAGAAAAAAGGGTATTTCCAGAGTCAAGGAAAAGATTCTCAGAACAATGGAAAATTCCCCTCACCTTCTGCCTGCCAAACACAGGAAGCAGCGGTCGTGTGACTAGTTATTCCAATTCCTACTACACAATATTTCTTCAGACATTTTAGCTGCTGCTTTCAATAATGTTGTGAAAATTAATTATTGTTTTTTAAAAAACAAAATACAATCAAATCTATGGCAAAAGCCACAGAAAAAGAAATCACAAGTGTTTCAAGAACCAATGTGCACAATCCAGTAGAGTATGAGTATATATCCAAATTAATAACAAAACTATTATGAACATAAACTGTGGTTTATGTTCAACTGCTCACAATTCTACTGAAAATGGTGGATAAGAAATACTTGAAGCAGAGCATGTAATTAAGATACAGGGACCTCTCTGCATTATGTCTGCACTAAGCATCTTATTTTCAATCTAGAAAATAATGATTTGCATTTTAAGTGCTGAAGTTGCTTGCAGATTTGAGATGACGCTGACTAAATACTCCATCAGCCTCGGTACTGTATGGGAACTATGGGAAGTACAGGCTGTAAAGACAAGGACATGGGGAAACAGTTTACTTTGTAAAGGCAAATAAAGACAGAAAAATTTGATTGCTCTCAGAAAAATGTGGTCTGCAAAAGACTCCCCTACGTCCCATAATTTCTCACATTTATGTCAGCTAATGCTGCAACTATAAAATCCTCCAGGCTCTCAGTTTGCCATGTTTCATTTTATGCACAGGCAAGAAACTTTTGTAACAAAACTTTTGGAACAGAAGAGAAACGGATGCTCCTTAAAAAGCAAGTTAGCTGTCCAGGAAAAGATACAGGTCCTAACTTTCTCTCCCAAGTTTTAACATGCCTGAAAGAATGCCTAAAGACATCTCTGTTTTATCTGCACACCTTAAGTTTGCATTACCAAGATTTTCTATGGGAGCTATGTGAACAAGTCAGTACAAGGCAATGACAGTGCAGCTCTTGAGCATGATAACCACTCCAAATCAGATGGCTGAAAATGGACTGTTAACCTACCGTCAAGGCAAGGTCCTGTAGCCTTAAGAAACACAAGGTGCAGTTCATTTTAACACCTGCTAGTATGGGTATGTATGTGACAGTTAACTGGAGAGCAACCTTAAAGATCCACATCACGACTTGTCTTGAAGTACTCTGCACACCTCGCTGTACTTTGCAAGCAAAAATAATGTTACTTCTGAAACAGAAGCCACGTTGTCATTGCCAGAATTTCAGAAGAGTCTGGCCAGCAGCCAGCTGGCAGGGAACAAGCTGTGTGTAACTCAGGCTTAGGAGTTGGGTTCCATCAAATTGCACCAGGCAAGACTGACTATGGGACGATGCCTCCTCTGGAGTTAGGCCACCCCAGGGTGGGGGTACAGAAATAATGTGGTGTATATGCTCATGTCTTGTCTGGTGTACAGGGGCAAGCCTGAGATCCATTATAAAGGGAAGCATGATGTCTCTCACCTTCAGCTTGAATTCCAGTTCTGCCCTGTGGTTTGTTTTCTCACAGTCAATGGTAACTTTCCCTCCAAGCTCCATTGTCATGGTACCATATAAAATTCCTGAAAGGGGAAAAAAAAACAAGAGAACTAATTGCTTTTTTCTGAACTCAAATTAGTCCCACTGATATGCTGTGAGATCTGCTACTTGGCTTAACATTTTGAGAAGATGGAAACCAAAATTTCCAGGACATGTGTGTTTACTCTAAGCATGAAAAATCCTCCTGAGTCTGTATTCCTCATTTACTACACCAGCTGAGCAACAGCTTGACTCATGGGTACTGACAGAACATATGAAGCAAGCTGAAATTGAGACAGCACAAATTGAAAAGGGTTGAGCCCAGTAATTTCATTTATGCTAGTGCTTGAACAGACCTAACTGCCTCTCACAGGGTGGACTGAGCAGAGAGGAGCTGTAATAGGATTCAGCAGAATCTGGGGGACTAGCAATCGTGTAGGGAACTTCTTTTTACACATGCTTACTGTTTTCTGGAAAGGTCATTTGCAGAAAAAAATGAATCAACAACAGAAAGATTTACACACAGGAAACGCTTACAGAGAGTATGATTTACAGAAGTTACTGTTTCAGGTAGCTAGACCTCCCATAAAGATTAACTTATAGGTCAACGTGCCAAAATGAAAAATATGCAAAAAGCAAAATTGGATCAAACTGCTGCAGGAGTGATTTTATTACTTTGGTTCCAACGCCACCAAGGCTTAGCTTTCTAAGGAGAAATGCAAGGAGGAATGCAGTTACTGCAGCAAATCAACTGGCAGCCATTCCAGGGGCTTCAGTGCACACCCAGATCAACAGAGCTGTGCCAGTATTGTACCCACACACAACAGCAAGCACCAGCCTCATGGAGGCAGCTGGTACACTGAGGAATATCACAGTTCCATTAACAAAGAAATCAGAAGTCAAGTCAGGAATTTTTCATTCTTTATTCTTAAAAAGTCAGAAAACATATTAAACAATTTTTGTCATTAGAAGAACTTTACATCCTCAGAAGCTCATGAACTCTGACTCTTTCCATCTTCATTCTACCTGCAGTGCATATATGGAGTATTTTTAGTTTCTATGTAGTGCTAGAACTAACTCAGTGTGGGCCTAATTCTGTCCCCAGCTCTGTATAAACAAAGCAAAAATAATTCAGTTAGTATTACTGCTCCTCTACTAACTCCTATGACTCACACACAGAACACATGCTTCCTGGAAATGCCAGTCCCTGCATTTTGAGGTATGTGAGTGGAAAGACGAGCCAGTGCAAAGTTAAGTCAGTAAGATTAAATTACTACTACATTATTCTTTCTGTTTGCTTCCTATGTGAACAGTCATATCTTACCTTTACAGTGGGCATATGGCATAGTAATGATATAATCTTCCCCCCTGTTTAGAAACATAAGCTTTGCCTTCCCATCCAACAAGGCAGAAAGTGAGTTACCTGAAATTTAAAGGAACAAATACATGTATATTAAAATGCTCATTATGCATGGTCACTCATCTTATCCTACTTTAGAAAAACATTTACATTTAAATGTAGGACACTAATGAAAGAAGAGATATGAAACAGCAATAATTCAGGACCTGGCAAATCATTTACTGCTGAAGGCAAGCAGTTCTAATAAACTCTGCTGCATGACTTTCATTTGCTCTGGCATTCAGCCCCTGTTGCAGAAAGGGCAGAAGATTAAGTAAGCCATTAGTGGGATGCACTAATGAAAGCAATTCCAATGCCTTAGAGCTTTTCCAGGTGTTTCTGTTCTCACAACTTCTCTAATTGTGTAGGATCCCAAATAACAAATCAATTTGCCAGAAAGACAGAAATAACAAGTGTTTCAACAGATACAGCTACAAGAAGACAGTACTTAAGAGGTATCTGACTAAACAGAAAAAGAATTTTAAACAGCAACACTGTTTCAGAGCCTATCATTCTGCTGTCCTTCTGGAGGACATTAAGGTTAAAAGATCTGAAGCCACTTTGAAGCTCTAGGTTTCAACTCTTAGAAATCTGTGAGCTAAATAAATAAAGCAGTTACATTTATATGGAGACTGTTGCATAAGTCATCTGGACGATCAGATAGCTATAAAATGCCTCATCTGTGAGCATATGAAAAATATCCTGACAACTAATTGTCCACACATCCTCATAAACCTTCACTTTCTGAAAACCAGGCTTTTAAAGGGCTCAAGATTTCTGATTATTATTAATTTTAAGCAATTAGTGTGATCTCCCACTGAAATGGTGAAAATGGGGAAAACCTGGGAGAGCCCATACAAGGGATTAAGGCATCCTGGTGGTAGATGCTTAGAGCATTTTTTTGTTCTTAACCCTGAGCACACTGAGGAGTGACTGAAAAACAAAACCAATTTCACAATGTTACATGGAAGGTGCCTAGACTTAATGTCTTACCATAAAACTTGGACCTAGCAAGAATGCTTCCAGTAATGCAAAATCCATCCTTCCTATTGCTGACGTGAAAAGCTGACACTGGTGGATGATGAGAGACCTAGAGAAAAAAACAAACAAACAAACCATACAGAGATATTTACAGCAGTCTTTACAAGTTAAGCAGCATGAAAGATAAAACACAGCATCCCTCATGAAGTCTTGCACATGCCATCCAGAAGGTGCAAAACAGAGGCCGCAGAACTGAACAGAGTCCTCTAAGCCCCATTCATACCATTAATCCCAATGTTAAAGAAGGCAACATTATATATTAGAGACAGAATTCCTGTATAACCCTTCTATAACAGGCCACATTTTCTTTTTCTTTTGCATTTGTGCATCTGTGCACTTGAGATCATTTTATGGCTACATGTACACATGCCAGATCTTTAACACAATAAATGACAGTGTTGAACTTTTGGGTAGCATCTGAATAACCTCCATAAAATGGATGTAATTGCTGAAATAAAGTAAAACAAAAGAAAAAAAAATAAAAATATATTTGCTTAAATGTGGAAAAAAAAACAATGTATGGGAAACAAGGAGTCCTTGTACCAAAGTCCATGTGGTTCTCAGATTCCTTTATTAACTGTAATTCTCAAACTAAATTTTGTCAGGCCAGTTTGCTTGTGAGCTCTGCCTGTCATTTATCCCCAAAGATATGGAAACAGACCCTCAAAATACTTTGATTAAGATCATTATGGAATGTTTAGATATAAAGGAAGGCAGAATTTGATTATCTGTTTTATTATTATCCCTTTTGACAGAGGCAACACAAACCACCACAACATTCTCTTCAAACAAACAAAAACAAAACAAAACAAAACAAAACAAAACAGGAAAGCAGGTTTCTGTGGCACAGGTCTTCACTGAAGAGATTAATGTTATATATGGGACACCTGCCAAAGCTGAAGGTAATCTCAGTAAATCTAAAGAGAAAAAAAAGATCAGCAGCTAGTTTTTTCCATGTCCCACTCTGATGTTTAAACAAAACTTCAAGTTACTCTCACAGGGTGAGATAAGGAGCATGCTCCTATGCAGGGAGGTGTAAATGGGCTGCTGCTTGCAGCACTTGAACATCCAAATAATGTGACTTACCTGTTCTGCGATGTAAAATGTGTGACTGTTCGTCTGAGGGTGAAACCAACAGCAGCGAAATGTCTCTCCAAGAATAGGGTTGTATGGCTTTTTTATTCCCTGAAAAAAAGAAAGCAACCAAAACCTGCTATAAATCTGCAAGTCAACTTTACAGACACGGCCACAAAACAATGTAGTAATTTTCTTCCTTATGTTAGATCAAGTCAACTACAAGAATCAAAGCCTAAGAACTTGTTACATATATCCTCCTGCACTAATCTCTTCACCCAAGCCATGAATTCATCTGCAATTCAGCCAGCTTAATCTCTGATACTGCCCAATCAAAGCTGTACAAGATGGTCATACTTTATTATTTCTGTTACTATATGCAGCAGGTACACACTTCTGTGGAAACATGACACTAAGATACTGAAAAGATAAAGAAGAGACCTGCTTGCAGCGAGGTAAAACCCCTGCATCCAAGTACTTACTAATTTTTGATAACAACTTTTGTTTTCTAGATGTCCAGTGCAAAAGCTCTTAGGTTAACCAACGCTATTTGGCACCCAATATTCACTCCCAAACGAAATACAACTTTGGTTTTGAAAATAATTGTCACAGTATTCTGAACAACAGAGGAGGTAAACTGTTAAAGGAAATTCAGTAAAGAAATACACAGCCACAGCAGAAGTTTCCAACGTCTATTAGAACCCCAAGCACAAGCATTCTCTTACCTTTGGCTTCTTGTAGAAGCCGGACAGATACCACCTCAAAACTTGCTTAATTCGACTGTATGGATCGTCTTCAAGAACAGCCCTGCAGGACAGAACATAAAATGTTTTCTCACATGCTTTTTATACTGTTTACACATCATATTCATTTTATACCGGTACAATGATCTTAATTTCAACAGTATTTCCCTAGTACTAAAAGGAAGTAATTTCTGTACTGCTCCAATGAAAAAGGTGTTTGCCAGCAGCGACTGTTTTTTAGTAATGTACATTGTAAAACACACACATAAATGCTTAGAAAGCGACCTAATTCCTGCAAAAAGCCTAATAAAGTCTCTGGAGTGTATAAGGTTTGATTGGATATACCTCCAGGTATGTTAATGTGGGAATGACAGTAGTCACTGATAATAGTAAAGTATAAGAAGTAAAAATAACAATATTAATCACATCAAAATAAAAAACAATTCTATTTTTCTCTCTTTTTCTTCGTTTTCACCTTCCTTAAAAGATCTTTAAAGCTGCCATGCTGCAAGGCCTTTTTCAGTCCTTTGTGATTTCACACAATCATTTAAGTTGGAAGTGGCTTCTCAGGGCTGTCTCATCCAACCTCCCTCCGCTCAGATGATGTGGGAAGTAAACATAGATTTCCTGGCATTTCCAACCGTTTAGTCAGATTTGAAAATCCACCTGCTTAAGTTCTTGCAAAATCCATTTAGAAGGAGCAACCACACCACAAAGAGGCTTATTAAAGAAAAACTTCAAACCCCTTAAAGCTTTTTTCACATCTCAGTACTGAGGAGAACCATTTCCTTAACTTCAGATTTCAAACATACCACAAACAAAACTTGAAAATACCACAGCTCTAAAATTATCCAGAGGCAGCAGAATAAACATGAGTAACTAGTGCTGATATTTGAATACTGCACACACTGGCTTTAAAATACACCAAACATATCTCATTGAGAAAGATGGCCCTATCTGCAAGCAGGACATTTCCTGTTTTCTACTGTGGTGCTCCCTGCAGGTCTCTCTGCTCAACTGTGTTAAAAGGTGTTTCTTATTTATCATCCAAAATAATTATGCTGCTTTTGGAACAGAAGAGCTTGCTGATTCCACTGTTTGCTCTGTCCTATACTCCTCTGTACGTAAGTACACCAGAAGGTGGCGCAGCTCTGTTCCGAGCTGCTCAAAGGAACGAGCCAAATACCCATCAGTTCCAGCCTGTGCTGTAAAGGATGCGTGTGTGCAAAGGCAGCTTTGTCTGGAGCTTAACTGTTTTCCCTGTTTCCTTGCTCTTCAGGAGCAGCAGTGCATCTTGAAAAGGTCCCTGCAGCTGGAGCCTAGATTGATTTACACTGAATCCCAGTGACCTGAGTGCTATTTGGGAGCCTTTTGAGCACGTCTCAGCCAGCACCAGGCTCACGCTTTAACACGTTTTCACACTAACAAGAGACGTGCCCATGCCAGGCATGCTCTGTGTGCTGCTTACTGGGAGAGCAGGTCAGCATGGTAGTAGTAATCAGAGAGCTTGTTCAGGAATGAGCGTGGTTCCAGGATGAAGGTGGGCAGCACCACTCGTGACAGGTCCATGCCGGGTCGCAGCTGCTTCAGCAGGATCCACATCAGGCTCTTGTTCTCCTCAGAGACAGTTTCCGTTTGAGACGATTCACCTGTCTACAACCGGAAATACAAGAAGCATACAAGAAACTCCTCTCAGGCCCATCCTCAGCAAGTGAGAGACTGTAAGATTTACTAGTACACCCACACAAAAAAATAGGAGATAAATGAGTAATAAACAAAGAACTGAAGCAGTCCTTCAAGTTCAAAACAGGACAAGCTGATACATAAGGCACTGCAAAGGGCCCACTGCCAGGTTGTGTGCACAGACTACAGCTCCCCCAGTGCTATGTAGTGCCCTTTGCAGCAGAAGCACAGTAACAGTAAAAAAACAACCAACCAACCAAACACATTAAAAAAAAACAAAAACAACAACAACAGAAACACATAAAAAAGGCCAGGCAATTTATTGTGGTTTCATCTGTAACTGTGTAGCTCCTCCGTGTTCAATGGAAATACATGAGGTATAATATGGTGGAATAGGGCTTTTCAATCCAATGGAGAAAGAAAATTAAATTTTGAAACATGAATGTTGTTTTAATGCAGATGTTGGTTGTCTAGACTTTTGTCTAACACTCATCCTAGGCATCAGAATTTAACAGTGAAAGAGAATACTTATAATTAGGCTTCCTATTGTTTTTAGGCAAGAGATTTCTATCAGAAGGGCACAGTTCCATTCAGTTGCATTTCTGGAATACATTCTGGTTCAGGAGAGGACACGTAGCATACCCCAACAGGCTTTGCAGATAGTATGTATCACTAAACACTCATTTTCACCATCCTCAGCACCTTTTTGGCTCCTAATCAGCCCTTTTACTCATCATTCACAACTTGTGAGTAGGCCTGTAGGCTGGGGAGAATTTCAGACTGAGGAACAACACAGCTCTTTTCATTTCATTGCTTTTCCCTGTACCGTTCTTGTGACAGTCTGATGCAATACACAGCTCCAATCTCCAAGAAGTGGAAATCATTTTAAGGACGTAATACCACAGCGTCCTCTAGGGGTTACAATATGTATGGCTCTGTCAGAGCTTTCATTATTTATCTAGTTTTCAAGCGTGCATGTACTGGCAAGATAATTTAACGCCATGGTGAAATTGCTGTACAAGGTGTTACTCAGAGTGAGTAACTGCAGAAGGGATGGATGAAGAGGGATGAAAAAGGACAGGCAGGGGTGTGAGAGTAATTTCAGGTCATTTCGGTTTGCATTCCCATCAAATACCTCACCCTCAATACTCCTTTTTTAAGCTAGCTATAACTAAAATAAATTTAAAATAAGTTTTGTTGCTTTTGTTACCAGTCTACCTACTAAGAAGGTGTCTTTTTTACATTCTAGGCTAACTTTTGCAGTATTAAAGTCGTTCTGACACCTGTCTCTGCCTGCATGTTCCTACTGCAAACATGGCAAGGCACGCAGATGCACAAGCACATGCCTTTTTAATGCATACAGATGCACATACATATGTGCACACATTTGAAATGTGCTTTCAAAGTCATGCTGCAAATTTAACAGTGATGGTTTGCATCTGTGATCTGCAAATCTGAACTGTATACAGAGAGACAGAGGCAATTTCAGTTTAAGAAGTTAGTTAATGTTATTAATTGACACGCGTTTACCTTGATCCATCTGAGCCCACTGCTTATAGCAAACTACATCACTGCCTACAATTTACTTTTCTTTATGTTACTGTTATCATTGGAATAAGAATTAACAGCCAGTCTCATCCGTATGTCTCAGGAGACAACAGTCCCACTTTGCAGCCAACAACAGAAATCTAGTAAAACCCCTAATGGTCAAGGCTGCATGGGAACTCCTTTTGAAAGCTGACTGGAGTTACCCTGCCTGAACAAACACCCTAGCTTTATTTTACATTATCCAGTATCACTCTCTACTGTGGAATGTAGTCCTTCCCTTTTGTTTTTATTTTTATGGAAAACTGCAGAGTCTTCTTTCATTCACACAGACAACACTGCTGCCTTTTAGGTTTGATTGAACACCAAAGTATCTATCTGCTCTACTACTCCTTCTAGGACAAGTTTTCAATTGGCAAAAGGTCGTTTCAGAATAACGAGCTGAGAGAAATTAGGCTTGCCTTCATTTTGGTGTTGCCAAACATTGTTTGGTTCCTCCACTGTATTCTAAGTTCCCTCTTTGAACCCAGTCACCATTTGCTATGTGTCTGGGTGGGATTTGAAGGGAAGAGATGTACAAAAGGAATTTAAAAAAAAAAATTTTTGGATGCCTGTAGACAACAGTTCTTTTTCTAAGCACAATTTTTACAGCAGGGGCTTGCACCTCACCCTGACATCTGAAATCCCAGCAAACACATGCAGTTAAGAAACATCCTTCCAGCAAAGTGATTTTCTTTGAAGCATCAACAAGACTTCAGCTTCCTCTTTCAAATAGGCAAGGGAGTGCTCCGAGCCCTCCCGGTGCAAGAGTACAGTGCTTCTCTGCTGCTCACCCGGACTGACTCTCACCCAACAGTGGGTGCTCCCAGTTGCTCTACAGCTGCCTTATTCAGAGATGTCACAGCGACATCCAGCTAACAACGGCTCTTATACGGAACAGAAACACACCCTTCTGCTGTTAAGTGACATGAAAAATAGCTTTTCTACAAGAAATGGTCCTTAAGGAATCAAGTGGCACCATTAGGACACAGAAAGGATGTTCCATGCATAATGAAAAAAGGAAAGGATCATATTTTGTATCATGCGAGGACTGAGCATCTTAATTGACCAGGACACATGCCCAGAATAATAATTCCCCCTCCTGCTGGCTCCACAAAACCCTGTGCCAATGCTATGAGGCTCTTCACTGCAATAACTGGTTAAAGCAATCGCTGATGCTGGACACATGCCAAAGCAAAGTAGCAGAGCTGCTGTTCATAATGCATAATTATTAGAGCACATGATAACTCAACATAATTTAGCAGAAAGCTGTACATTGCTCTATCTGTAAAACACTGGAACCCACAAAGCTGATTCTTAGCTGCCATGCATCTAAAAGACTGGATGACAAATACTACGAACAGAGACATTTCAACAGGAACAGGCAATGATTAACATGTTTTTATGGTTTTTTTTTTTTTTTTTTTTTTTTTTTGTTTTGTTTTTTGTTTTTCCCATTACCTCCCCAAATTCCTCATAGATCTGTTCAACATAAGTCGTCCCCTTCCTTCCTGGAGAAACCTCTCCATGGATTTCTGACTGATCGCTTTCGCTTTCATTTGTCTTCCGGCTGTTCTCATGCGTTTCGTTCTCCGACTCTTCCACGTTGTCTCTCTCAGACTTGTCCGAAAAAGCATCGTTTTCCAAGTGGTGGTGGTTCTCCAGGGCTGATTCATTCAAACTGAAACACACAGTTCATTGCTCACTTCAATTTGATTTACAGAGATAGATTACTTCAGGCCTTTTGGATAAGGTAAAAGCACCCCCAAGGACTCAAAATAGGGTTTGCAGCCCAGGAGAGCCCAGGACATTGATTTTCTGAATAGCAGGGTTTTCATCACAGAAACAGTGAGATATTTTCAACCAAAATTCTCCCCTCCAACCATCATTTTGCAAAATCTGCCATCAAGCTCCACTTACTCACACAGAATTTCCAGATGGGAGCCTACACACCAAAGGGATACAGAGCACCCACTAACAACTGTACACTGCGATTACGGAAGTGTGATCAGGAGAGATTTTTCCCTTTACAGAAACACATCACAGGAATGTAGAATTTGGGAAAAATATGAAGTTATGGAATACATTCTCTTTTCAGTATTACTGCTACTTTTTTTTTTTTAAACAGATGGAGGTCCTAAGTCAGCCCTACATTAGAAAAGGAAAATTTAAATAACAATAGAAGCAAGGATTTTCACAGAAATACACACACACAAACTAACCTGGGGAATGTATTGCCCCCAAATAATGTAAGAACTCAGTTCAAAGCATGGACTGGATGACTACACAAAACAAGAACATCCAGACTATAGCAGCATAAAAAAGCATGGAAGGAGTAGTAAATTGCATATTCAGCAATCCAGGCTTTACAGAATCAGGAGAAAGACAAATTTTTTTTCTCAAGTAGCTGGTAGCATCTTCATTTGAAAAAGCAAATGGAGGTTGTACAACAGGTAGCAAATATGATTCTTCAAGGGGAGTTTAGTATGGGATTCAGCTTTCCCTATTCATACATGTCTTTGCACACGTCACCTCTTTCACAGCTTAGTACAGTTGCTGTTCACATCTCAGTTGCTGCTCACATCTTCCTCTGAAAATTTCTTACCCAAGTCCTCATGCTTAGTTGCTCCTGGCTGGGACAATAAAAAAAGATTTCCAGCATTTACAAGGAGTTTAGACAATCTAACCGGGCCCTGGATCTGGAAGAGTTTTGTTGGTGTAGTCCACCTCCCTCTCAAAGCAAGTTTTCTCTTCTCAGTGCATGAGAGCGCTTTGTCAAGCTTTACATTTCTCCATGTCAGAGCTTTTCTCAGGTCATTCTGGGCACATTCCATTTTAGCTATAGATTAATGCTGGAAGTTCCCATCCCTCATTGCCTGCTCCCTGGCTTTTGTTTCTTAGTTTTAAGACAAATAGGCATTAGTAGTTAGAGCCAGACTTTAAAAAAATCAAACCAGAAAGGAGTCAGAACAGAGAACTGTCATCAGCTTTTCAGAAGATCTCAACTTCCAACTATGCACTTAAATAAGCTCCTGATTTTTACCACGTGAAGCAAGCCACATTGTGGTAATCACAGCTCAGTTTCCAGAGAAGCCCAGCAGGCTGAGCTCTTTTGAAAGTGTCATCTATAGCTTTTTGTGCCTTTACAAAATCTTTCTTTTAACTCCATTTGCATATATATGTATATATGCATATATGTCTGTGTGTGTGGATGTGTATATATATAAGCTACAGGGTTTTCAGTTTTCAGCTTCACTGTAAAACAAACCTACAGTCATAAATTGAAGTCAATGACACATACACTCCAGTCCTAATAACTTGCTATTAGATATTACACATCTACATTGTTCTAGTGCAAGGATCTCATTTCTTTGTTTTAAATAGAGACCACCAAGTGTAAAGACTGATAACCACATACACTGGAAGCCTACAGCATAGCATATACATGAGTTTAAGGCAATAAAGGAGAAAAAAGGTGAGAAGAGAGCTGTCAAGAGCAATTATCCCATGACTCCTCAGCACAGATACTTCCTGGATGGTAGGGCTGACTGTTCAAAGATCCAATTTATTTCTTCAGTTTTCAACATGCGAGTGTTTGTACGTGGCTGCTATGCTCTCTCACCTACTGAAGGCTTTTCTCTATGGGTTATACACACTTCAATGAGAAGTTAATTCTAAGACTTACAGTTCATGGCTGAGAAATAGTGTGTTTCTATTTCACATTTGTAAGAAGAACAGGAGTTTTAAAGTTTCATCTGCCTTGCACTTGCAAGATATTTGAAGTTTCATTGGTGCAATTGACTGTCTTAATCATTTTTACTCTAAATTTACTCCAAAGGGGAAGTAAACTGATAGGAAATCCCACTCGACTGTGCATGATTACCCACCAGCCACAAACAAAGCAAGACTTAACAGATCCAGAGCAGAGGAGCTGATCTGGGGAACCAAAAAGAAAACAAATGCTCCTTATTCTGAGTAACAAATCTGAGATGTTGAAGTGAAGCCTGTCTCTTTCATTCCTCCTAACAGAATCATCAGTAAATATGTAGAATATGCTAAAAAGAAAAAACAATCCATGAGCTTGAACTAAAACCAATGTAAAGACCTTCCCAGAGGCTTCCAGTGGGATTTGGACCAGGCTTGAAAAGCTAGGAAGGGAATGACTAAATGTCAACAGCAGATTTCCATTTTACTCATGAACGTGAATAAATTGCAACTTTTCATGGCTAACTTACTGTTTCAGCATATCGGATCTGTCTTGTACCAGTGCTTTAGTCTCTAGGGAGTTCCTGGAAATGTCAGTGACCATAACTTCTTTGGGTCTGATACTGTTCTTCTACAAAGGGCAAAGAAAACCAAAAAACTTTGGCTCTTGTCAAACAAGGAAGCAAGCCAGATTCCTGGGGTTGCTGGACATGGAAGCAAAAAGAAATAAAGCTTCATATGAGGAGTGCCTAGTGCCCTAAAGCCCACCTGTCTAAAAATCACAGATTTGAAGAGTACTTTAGCTTTTGATTCAGAAGCACACTTGCACAGTTCTCTCCCTCTCAATTTTTATATACTACTAAAGACATAGGTTTCAAAATCAGTGTATAATCTTGACTTCTCTCCCAGCAGGAAGAGAGCAAAGCAGCCAGCAAACAAATGCAACTTTGGCTCAAGGGAAGATTCGCCTTTGCCAATTCCCTTGGGTTTTGTTCTCCCTGTAATATCCATCATCTCCCTTTCTTTTTTCTTCTTCTTTTCTTGACAGAGTAGTTTGGCTAATTTGAAGATAGAGTTAAATGTAATTAACTGGCCCCCTAACAACAGCGTGCCAATTTAATTGGTATGACTCCCTGTAGGGAAGGCATTTAATTAGAATGATTGAATCCCTGTGAGGAAGCCACTGTCAGTGACAAACCAAAAACCCTTTGCTCAGCACTTACACAGTTTTGGTTTTATATTCTCCCTTGTTTAAATGTGCTTTATTCCTCCAGGGACAACAGAAAGTCATTCCCCTCTTCCACATCCATCAAAGTCCCCTGGGTTGTAAACACTGGGGAAAGTCTGGGTACACATTAAAACCTGTGGTAGAACTCAGGAAGGAGAGTGAATTGTCCTGATGCTGAACCCCCAGTTTGAACCAGATTCAGCAGAACTCCGAGCTTGTCAGAAAAACCTGGTTCCAACTGTGGGTCCTCTGCCCTGCTGAAAACTCTGCCACATGTACTATAACTGAGCCCCATTCAAAAGGCCATTTAATGCTGAACAACTAAGCAGTGAAGCAGAGACATCATTTAAGTGTCACTTATGTATCATATGTTACAGAAGAAATACTTTAAATACATTTTAAAATCTGTCTTCACTGTCCATTTTCAGTAGCCATGGGTCTGCCTGAATGTTCTCAGTGCCGCAGGCTCCATTTTAGTATTAGATTTCTATACACACATCCATCAGCTGAAGAACAAGTCCAATGCATTCCCAGATTCATTGTCACAGTAAACCCAGTCTTTAGAGACTCTCTTTGGAAGAAAGGAAGTAAAGCATTACAGAATAAGCCCAAGAACAACAGAAGAATTTGCTCAAGTACTAGAGCAATGCACACAACCTAGTAACACATCAGATTTCCTTCTCTTCAGTAAAGTTCTTCAAATTCAAGCTAAAATCCAAACAAACAGCAGGACTGGAGAATGCACACTGGGAATAGCAGAGCTTTTCAGAGCAAAAGGCAGACCAAAGTTGCTGCCATCCAACTTTGGTCCCATGGGACCAGAGATACATCCTCACTCTGCAGGGGACTCAGATCCCTATTGTTAAATTTGTAAGAGAGCCAAAGAAAACCACTCAAACATGAGGTCCCACTGTGCTAGGCATCATCCATGCAGACTGCAAGAACTGCTACCCTAAAAACTGTGGGACCAATGGTGCATTGCCGTGAGCCCTTAAAGTCACATTCCTATCAGCAGAACTAGAAGTAGACACGACTTCTTCCAGATCCCACTCCAAGGGCCAAGTGTCTATATTGGAGGGATTTTTGAGGTTGCCTATTTAGCTATAAGCCACAAATAAAGCCTGTTTATTTTTTGTGATTATAGATCTTTGATGTGAGTAGTTCCAAAATGCTGCAGTACTACTAGGAATATGAATAGAAAGAAGGCTATGGGGACTTTTTTCCCTTATGTAAAAATTTATCTGATGCATCAAGGAGGAAATTGGAAACCACTCAAAACCCCTGTAGAGAGAGAAAGTAATTATAAAACTAAGGAAGCAGTGTGTGCACTCTGCTGACTATGATACAGTGTTATTAGCAAAGAGAACACATTAAAAAACAGATCAGACCCCTAGCCATATGTGCTAGCCGATAGACAGACACTGTAAGTGATTGTGTCTGCCTATCCACAGGTCTACTCCAGTGGCTAGACTCTGCAGTCTTTACTCAAGCAATCCATTATTCACGCCAGCATCTTCAGAAAGCATTTTAGTTCAGGAAGGGAATAGAAAAAATTATTTATTGTGTGCATGAACACAGCTGAGGTTCCTTCCAGTGTGCGTGCCCAAGCACTAGCTGATAGTAGATCCATATTCTCCAAAGCCATAGGTTAGTAATGGATGCAGCAGAACAACATATGGGCTAGTTTTTAAATAGATCTCCTTTATGGACTCTGGCTAGATTACCCTAAAATTAAAAGGATGCCCAGGTAAAGCCATGCAACACCTCCCTCTCTTGCTGTAAGAAGCACGAGCTGCATCTTACTGGAAGAACTCCTGGTCCGAGAGAGGGCTTGAGTGCAAGAGGTTGTTGAGCCCCGCATGCGCTGAATCACTCGAGCAGTTCATTTCTCCATCCTTTCCCTGCTTGGAGGCACTGAGCCGGAAGAGGCTGGAGCAACGCAGGGCAAGTTCCAGAGCATCCAGCCAGCATCGGCCTGTGAAAACAAGGGGCATTATTTAAGGACAGAAGAGGAAATAAGACAACTCATGCATTGCTTCTCAGAAGCTTATTACCTGCAAGCAACACCTTTTTAACTCACAAGTCACTGTGTACAATTACTTATGTTTAATTTTTCATACACATTAACCCCTCGATTATTTCGCCAGAAATAGTTTGTTTTAGTTGCTGCACAAGTGATACATCTGCATGGGTAACTCAGGAGGGAGCTCACCCCAACTCCCCCTTCCTCTCGCTGGTATGGGATCGCTGAACTAGAAGCCAGCTTGCGGGTTGCACGTGGGGTGTAGTGTTCCAACAGCAATCAGTCCAAACAAGAGCCAGGAAGATCAATACTGCCAGAATGATTAAGAGTAGAGGGAATTGCTTGGCAGGCTGTTTATTTTCCCTGCTCTCTCTGTATTACTTTTCCCTTTCTCCATTCCCTACCCCAAGTCCCTCAGGTAATCAGGGTGGAGCATGAGTTTTTCTTATCTTGCCCTAAAAAATATGTACTTGAAGGGCCTACTTCGCAAATACAACAATACAACTATAAGCATGGCACAAAATGGAGAGGAACCATGGTTCCCGTGCACAGCCTCACTGGATAATCTTAAGGTCTGCACAGGACCCACAGGCAGGCAGCAAATGAAATGCATGGGAACTCAAAAAAGAGCCTTGGCTCCTCTTGATATGATCCATGCACCTCCACAAAGCTGTGTGGTAGCATTAAAGTCTAACCATCACAATGCTGGAGCCTCTGTATTCTTGGAAGCAGCTGAGAACTTTCGTATCAGAGTCTTTAATGAGGCCAGGACACCTGCAAATTGGCTGAACATTCAAGAACTGAGCTATCAAGGAAGTTATCCTCTAATTTCTAGCATGTGAAACAGAGCTCTTCATTACACTCCTCAGAATACATTTTGCAATAATTATAAGTGTGCTTGAGAGGCAGGGAAGAAAACAAAGGGATTTTCAGTCAATGGCATGTGCTACAAACAGGTTCCTCCTGGACCACATCCACTCCTAGGTCCCATTTGGGAAATGGCTGCCATTACATTTGGTCCTATCACACTCCTAGCATTAAGCTATTTGTAAACCTCACTGAGATGCAACTGTTCTCTTGGGCAGCACTCCCATTGACTTCGATATGACCAAACTATGTCTCTATAAGATCAATGAGAGTTTAAGACAATCTAGGTCATATGCACAAAAAAAAGTGTTTATAAATTTGAGTAGCTTTCAGTGCTTACTTTGGTACAAAGCTGCAACCAATAAGAGAGAGAAAAAACAACAGAAGTTGCAGAATTCCACTTCAACACTGAGCCATAAACACCACGGAGATCAGCCATTTATTCCAATTTCAACCCATAAATTCCTTCTGCATCAGCTTATGGTTTAATAATAATGCCACACACAATGGTTAATAAAAGATTAGGAAGGCTGAAGGCTGTTGGAATTGATTTCACACTATTTTGTATTTAATGGAGATTCTTGCATTAAGGCTCTACATGCAGAGATTTATTCCCTTCTCACCATGTGGAGGATTTGCATGGCTAACCCATTAGAGTTAACGACAAATCCACTCTCCCCTGCATATCCCTGCTCCCACCACCCCATCAAGATGAAAACTTGTTTCAGGCTATTCCATACAAGGGAGGACACTACTAGCGCTCATCTTCTTTGACTTTCCTCTCTCCTTGTTTTAATTTTCTTCTCCTTTCCTGTGCATGGATAGTGAGGACTGCACCATGTGACATTTGGAAATACTGCAAATGTCAAGATATTTTTATATTCAATGGGCTTGTAGAAGTAGGTGCTGTGATAGGTAGCTTGATTTGCAGCAGCACAAGCACTTTGGAACAGTAATGGAGGTCAGATCCTCAGCTCTCTATGGCACTCTGCACACAAGATGTTCTCTTGCAATGGCCATGACAATGCGCTGCCTACATTTACGCTTTCTAACAAGGGTGACAAGGGTCAGCCCCAAGTCTCCCTCAGGCCAGGACCCAGCCATTTTCCATCCTGTGCCCCTGCAGCTCCCTCTCCCCGGGGCCAGAGGCACAGCAGGCCAGCCTGATCCCACCAACACCTCTTCTGCCCCCACACCGGCACTGCCAGGGGTATCTGCTGGAGCCAATGTGTGCTTATGGGCTTGGCCAAGGCCTCAGCGTCCACCACACTGCCAGAAGCAATTGCTACATCCCATGTTTAGGTTTTGTATCTCTTTATATGAATCCCAGGAAGCGGTTACGAGTAACTGGAATCATTTTGGAAAACTAATTCAAGGAGCTTAAATTAAAAAATAATATTAACATTTATTTTAATATTTTAAGGCAGAGACACAAAGCTGCCACTATAGGAACCTGCTGTGCGCTAGCAGTCAGCATTACTTCTGCCCTGCAGAACATCAGAAATGGCATCAGTTTGCCCATGTATTCACTTCTTAGAGAAAGTGAATTCAAGGGATGCCCAACCTAAGAAACAGACCTTCAGCCATCAGGTGGTGCTGTGAGTCCGAACAAATACATGCCACAAAAAACCAGACATAAAATATAGGATTTCCTCTGAAAATAAAAAGGTTATGCTCTCTGCAAGTCAACAGGGTGTTAATTGCAGCATAACACTGTAAAATGATACCCTGTAAATTTCAGGGATTGTGCACGAGATAAACCCGTTTCATTGCTACAGGCCTACATGAAATGTTTTTACATTTGAGTGGTTTTGCTATTGAGTAATATTCATCTTTATTGTGAAAATTATATGAAAATTCTAGCACTTGGATTACTTAATTGCTTACATGACGAGTTCACTCCCTCAGGAATTGCAGAAGGAGAAAAAAGTATGTGGTCACATAATTAAAGGCTGTCATCCATAGTCATGGCAGTCTGCATGAAGGCTTCATGCATACCTTAATTCTTGCATTTTCTAATTCTGAGTGGTTGACTCGAGTCATTTTTTGTATGCAAGATAATTAGATCAGAGAAGGATGCAAAATGTGGGTTCCTTCAGAGATGAATGGCAGCCTGATATGATGCATATAAAGGAAGCAAAATAGAGCTGCAAAGGAATTACAGTGGTAGTCTTTTAGAACATTAGAGGTTTTAAAAACTGTAATGTAAAACACTGTGATCAATTATCAGCTGTAATCTTCTATAGACTACGGCTTCAAACAAGCATATATTTAAATCCTGAAGGAAAACCCAAGAGCATACTGGCAGTCTACGGCAGAATCTCCCCACTGGCTTTTAAGCATGTTTTATATCAAATGATACATTACTCTATCCACTACAATGACACTTTTGAACAATTTCTGCAAAGATTATGTCGCCTCAACACCTGCATTACCTCCTTTTGCCTAGGAGTTACAAACAGTATTCCCCTTCAAACATCACCCCTGAGCTTGACCCTTTCTTTGTATTTAGCACTTTGTCTGCCCAGCCACTCTTGTCTGGATGGGGAACTATGGGGAATGAGTGAGACGTTGGACACAGCTGTTGCTGAAGTGCCATAAGCAGCTGTCCTACCAAAGCACTGGCACTGGCTTGGGTTCCTGCTCTCTTCTGGAGCAGCCTCTCGCCTTGCACGGACCATTGGTTTTAATATCCCTTCCCCTACATCACTTCAGCTAATGATGACCAAAATGCACATAATGATGCATTTGGCATATGGCAGATGTCCTGAGAAAGTGTGATGTCAGAGGAACACACTTGCACATCACTTAGCTGTGCTCACTGAAAAAAAAAAAAAAAAGATAAAACAGAGGTGTCTCCCCTGAGTAGGCCTTTAACTTTTTTTCTCTGATGGATGTGTTTATAGTAAAATGATGACTGTCATCAGTGACAATTTCAAGAAGGAAACTCTTTGGAAAATCTCCTAAACACAGCTGGGTTCCAAAGTTCCTTCCTTCTTGAAAGGTTTTGGAAAAACAAAACAAAACAAAACAAAAAACTAATAAAGGACATGTGTTGCCTTGACTTCTCAAAAACAAAGCCTAACATACATCCCACATATGTTCTAAAACCTTCTGTATGCTCTTGCCAGGCCTTTTGGCTCAGCAGACTGGAAAAGCACCCTGCAGTCCTTTGAGATGGTTCCTGTGGTATAGCTGTGCAGACAGGAATCACTGCTGCTCCTTGCAGGACGCTTCCTGCATCCGCAGGGTACTGCTGGCCCCATGCAGAAACCAGGAGGCTGCAAGGCTGAATAGGAGCAAGCATGCACTTGCACTGACTCTTTTTTTTTTCTGGACAAAAGAAACTACTAAAAGCAAGTAACGAAAACCACTTCTCCACCTTGAGGAAAAAAAAAAATCCAAACAACTAAAGGTTGCTTATGCTACTAAACCAGGCTTGGCTCAAGGAATTTCTTCAAGGAGTAACTTGAGTATGTCCCAGTCTTCAAGTAGATCTTAAATTACAAAAATATCCCATAGAAACAAAACAAAACAAAACAACAACAGACATTATTGGAAACATAAAGCTGTTCGTTTTTGGGATTCCTTACAGTTACCATCATTTCACCTAGAACAACTCATAATTTGATGTGCCAAGACTATCTTTGCAACAGCAGATCACAGAGAAGCCACCCAATGTCCTCTCAGCACTCATCAGTAATATGAGTACGCTCGAGATGGATTCATATCATGGCACATGAAATCTCAGTCCAGGACTAAACCAAACCTTTTTCTCCATTTCATTCTTATAGTTACAGAACAGCTGGGATTAATCTCTTGCCAATTAAGACTTCAAAAGCCTCACACCTAGTAACCATACATTCCTCCAGACAGGCATCACTAAGGGAATATTATTCTTCTTGAATTATTAAAGTCATCCAGCTTTTGGCCTCATGCCTCACACCTGCAAGATAGATGCTTTTCAAAATCAGCCTGAAGTAGACTGCCACCTGGAAATGATGAATTCTTGCTCAAGTACACACAAATCACAAACAATGAGGAAGACTCAGATTTGGTTTAGTCAGTGAACATTAAGGTCACTGTTTTCAGCTGACTGCTTCTTATTTTGTGGTACCACTTGGGTGCCCCACCTGTATGATTTTTTACACTTGGGCTGTCAAAACACAGAGATGTGATCCCTCAGTTAACTGCTGCAGGTGCAATGTATGCAGCAAGCTATACAAAGTCAACTTGCACATGCCTCGATTGTAAACTGCTGTGAAAGGTCTAAGGAATATGAAGGGCAGACACAAGGCTAAAGAGACAACTTCTATTTTTTCCAGCACTGCCAGGATCCAGTGGTGTATTTCGTTGTATTTCACTTCCTCTTGGTTTGTTGCTTCTGTGTATGGCCCTTATTTCAGTAATGTAATTTACTCCCCAGATCAGAGCACCCGTTCCGGGGGAAGGGCCAAGTGCCAAGCAAAAACTAAAGAAATGACACTGCAAGCCAGGCACAGCTCCGTCCACACCAGGCTAACCAAAGCATGCCTGGAGGAGGGGATGGACATAAGCAACTAAATAAGTGTGGTTTACAATCCCACTGTCAAGCCTTTAACCCTTGGTAATTTGCTGCTTTGAGCTCCCCTGGTAGCCCCCCGTTTGGTGGCAGTGCCCATGGCAAAGTGGAGAGCTGTAATATGAAATACAAATGGGTGTAGGATTGGTTTGGGGATCTCAGGGACAGCCCCAGAATGGTCTGGGCAAGAAGCTCAGGACAGGTTTCAGCTACCAATTCTAAGCCATTCATCAGCACAAATCTGAAATGCATACACAGTCACTGGTTTGGAAAAAACAATTTTCTTTTCTGAAACTGCTAAAAAAGAGAGACCCCATGCTTGTGCAGGCTGAGGCTTGTAGGCTGATATGACCTTCCAGATGTCTTTAAAACACATCACAAAGTAGACTGCTGCTGAGGTCTGTGAACGTGAAATTTACTGTATCTTGGCAGTGGTTCTGCAGGCTGTCCAGAAGTCAAGACCTTAAATCCTACCAACAGTCTGTCACAGATGGTACAGCAGAGGGGAAAAAAGGGATTCTGAAATGCTGAGAGAAAAAGTAGGCCATGTAGCTGCTGATCATGATACAGTTGCCTGGATAGCAGAACTGTACATCTAACATATGCTGTAACTCAATATTCCCCAGCAAGTTGGAGGCCTCCATGAATTACTGTTAAATTCACCAAATGCTCTGTGGCTCATTTTCCACTATTAATACAGGAGACTGCGTTAAAATAAATGTGGCCAGAACATCTCCTCAGAGACACTGTAGATTCACACAACACTGCATCTATGGAGGAGATGTGAACATACTACAAATACACGCTAACATTCCGCAAGGGAACAGATTCCGCCTGCCCCATTTATGTCAGCTAGCTTAGCTTGTTTCATCTTCATCTCCTGTCTCTCTTGACCGTAACTGCACCCTCTACGGTGTCCAGCATACTAAGAAATGAAATAAACTCAAGCACACCCTCAAGATGCCCATTCACAACAGGTAAACCAAATACCAGTCTACAGTCATATCAGTAGTGTCTCCTGGGTTTAAAATCAAATTGTATTAATTACGAGTACAAACCTTAAATTGTTGCATTTTATATAGATTTCTTGAAATGCAACAGTTTCTATTCCTTGTGTCCTTGCCTGCCTATGTTTTACACTACCTACTGATGTGCATGCCATTTCCAAGTCACTGATCTCAGAGAGCGACACCCATGTGTTGGGCTACTTGTCAGCATGTCTACACTGCTCAGTGGAGCCAAGAACCCCCAACTGCTCCCATGGAGCCCAGCTAGTGAACAAAAGGAGTGTAGTACAGTAACCACGCTAGGACAGCTCTTGAGTTTGGGAATTCTTCACTGTTCTCTGCAGACTCTCATCCTTCCCTTCCTGCAGAAGGTACAGACACTTCTCACAGCTCACTGACCTCAGCTGCCAACTCAAATACTCTAATTCAGCTGAAAGTTACACCATGTTTCATGCTAGTATTTCTGGTGCAATGTTACATCACAATTTTTTGTGAAGTTCACAGCCAAACGGACAGATCCCAAAGCTTCCCATGTCAGCTGTCATGGTCACCTCCTCAGATTAATTCTCAGAATCTACTAAGCCATAATGTGCCTGTTCCAAATCTCTGCAGGTGAATCTAGGGCATTGCTAGTGGTGTTCACAACATATACTGCTTCATCCTTAACCAAAGGTCTTAGCTACTTCCCACAAACAGATTTGTGATATTTGACTGAGAGGCTTCTCAGTCCCTCCTTCCTCTGATCACGGTAGCTTTCCATCTAACTATACAACCCTACTGTAGAGAAACAGCAAAGTAAATGAAAAAGCGATTCTACTTTGACCTGCCTGGTCTCCATCTGCTTCCCAGGAATCTTGGCCAATATCTTAGCTTTAAAAATAAGTTCCAGTAAGTCACTATTTTAAGCTCTTATGATACCACTGACATAATAATTCACTGGGCAGAAAGCTTCCCACAGGCCTTTAAATATTGAAAATGCTCATGTGCCAGACATGGTCCCTTTTGTGCTTTTCCAGCATTACAATGTATGACCCAGTCGGAGAGATCACAGACAGAAAAATCTTACATCTGATGATCTCTTGGGGACTATAGCTAGCTTGGGAGCTTCATGACTGAGGGTAGTTAGAACAAATCTAAAGCTATTCTACTCCACATAACTGCTCTATAACAGTCATCATAAAAGAAAGATTAGAAGTTCAGCCACAAGTCTCTTTGCCAGGCTGGCTTTAACATTTAATCATTAGGTTTCCCCCGGAATTAAAGTTTTCATTTAGAAGACAGTTAAAATGCCACAAGAAAATGACATTATCAGACAGCAATTTTTCTTGAATGCATGCAATGTCTACATTGCTCCCTTTGTGCGTTTTCTAATTAAGTTAATGGAAAGGCAAGTCACATCAATCTCTAAAGAAATAATAATTTAGAAAATCTGGATTGTCAGACAGTTAATGAAGTTACTCACTTGCCTAAGAACCCCGTAGAACTCTTCTATATATCTGCTCTGCAGGCTGTCTGTCTAACTAGGGTTTGAAATGCCTGTAATTGATCAGCTCTACCTCAGAGGCACTTTTTTTTCCCCCAAGAGACTACTGTATCAACCTCTCAAGACAGGTGATATTTGGAGCCATGTAAAATCCTGTATGCCTTTACACGAATAAGCTGTGCTGTTCCGTAAGCTGCAAAAATGTAAAAAAGAAATAAATGTGCTTTTACAGCTCTATACACATACCGCTTATACTATTTCACTGTACTGGCAGCTGCAAGCAGCTTTCACTGTCGAGATGGTATACCTCACTGTGAACAGCTCTTTACACAGCCACAGGAAGAACAGCATGCCAAGCCTGCAATGGAAGCAGCTTTCCTCCTGTTCTAAGTGCTATGTTAAAGCTGCATTTGGTGTTTTCAAAGTCCCATTCCCAGCCTTTAGGAATTTATGAAACTTACCAGCAGCATTTTCCTTCTAAAGCCCACTGTGCTCCATAAACAATTGTTGTACCCTTAAAGTCAGTCTAGATGAGCACGTCTGAATGAGCACGTGGGCTACTTGGGCACCCTGGTGTGATAGGTGAAAAACATCCATAAAACAACAGTCTGGGTTAATTTGCTATGGCAAAAAAAAAATACAAAACACCGTAGTCTGAAGGTCAAATGAAACGAAAACATTATTTTAATCTTCTTATCTACTTATAAATCACTGATATTTTAGGTCTGCTAAAGTCATTTAGAGAGATTTCACATAGCAAGCTGGCATGCTTGTTATCTATTGACCTGAATTTCCCTTCCATAATTTTCTGAATTCCTAGAACAGTATATTACAGGAGGAGTCACCAGGGTCTGTCTGGGCCTGCTACAGCATTAGCCCCAGTACAGCAAATTTACAGAATTCTGGTGGTTGAGAGGCATCTATTAACAGTTCTTCAGTATGGATATGCCTTTTTCCTCCAGCAGGTCCCTACCTAGTCTAAGACTTAGGCAGAAAACCCACTAAATTCTCTGCTAAACTGAAGAAAGTTTCATTCTAATTTCAGGATGAAATCCTTTCATCCTCTAGTATTTACTGACTTTGTGTTTTTTCCCTCATCTAAAAGTCTAGATCCTTCCACACACATGTCAAGAAAGGTGGCTTTTCAGTAAAGAATATGAAATTTGCCTATAGCCTGCCCTACCTATTCTGAGCCACGCTAATGGGCATCATCTCGAGCTGGGTGAACTGTTACTTGTTCCTTTGTGTGTCATATTTTTTTGCATCAACCTACTTTCTTCTGCAGTCTTGAAGTCCACACTAAACTTTGCCTCATCATTCACACTGGTTACTGGAGAAAGTAAAGGAAGACTAAAACTTACCATCCGATTCGGAGGCTGCTCTGAAAATCAAGTAGCTGCTGGGAAGAGGCTGAGTTATCGAACCAACGTTTTCTCCTTTTGGGCCCTGGAAATGAACACAGACAAAAAGAAATAAGTCACTGAAGATGCAGTGGCCGTTCAATGTCTTTCTACCCTTCCTGGGCAGAGTGTGTATATTTGTGATAGTCAAAAAGAAGGAAGGAGCAGATGGAGTAATTTAGAGAGATTCATTAGTAATCATGACATTGCTGCTGTAGCTCCAAAGCAGCAATGAGCTCTGACGTTAATTGGGCTTAGCCTAACCCTTGCTCAGCTCCCAAACTGCCCTGTTTATTCACATCCTCAGAAATGGAGAAATTTCATTCCTGTAGCTTGGGACAAAGACAGCCAAGTGTTTGTATTTGCCATTAGAGGGAGGGAGGGAGGGAGGGAGGGAGGGAGGGAGGGAGGGAGGGAGGGAGGAAAGGAGAAGACAGGCAAAACCACAGGCTGGGGACCAAAGGTTTCCCACCACAGATACATGTTTCTGGGTTGCAGCCCTTCACTTCTATATCCAGACATTTTGAGAACCTTTACAATGGGGTGCGTGGGGTGACAGCTGCTTCAGAGAGACTGGGAACAAAACCAGGCTTTGCTTGTTTGTTGCCTTTAGTTTAGGAGCTGTAGCAAAAAAGATTATAGTGTCTTGTAAACATCCCACCAGAATCCCTTCAGCTTGACTCTCCAGAAATGCTTCCCAGGGAGACAGAGTACATCTTGAATTAGGCACTTATTTGAGCAGAACCACATGCCTTTATCTCCTCCCTGTTTTCTCTTCTTAAGCTCCAGCAGCTGTGAAGAAGGAGCTTTTCCTCTGCCCAGTGTGCACAGCTTCACAGTCTCCATTGTACGTGCTTTAAGTCACAATATGCTTGAAATAAGAGAGTCCCTTGCATTTCCAAAGTCACCCACCCTCCTCCAGTTCCTTCTCTTCCTCGCCTTGTAAGACACAATATGAAAGCGGATCAAGTATGTCGACTCTTCAGAAACACATACAGAGCAGAAAACATCACCAATACCCACATATCCACTAACCTAAGTGCGGAGTGAAACAAGCGGTTTTCTCCAGAAGTTCTCAAATACACAATTACTTTAGTTTCTAGAGAATACCACACACAATACTTAAAATCTGTAGGGAGATGTCTGCAGTCTGAGTATGGCTCTCCTCCCTTGCATGGCCCTTTAGAGTATCCCATCCTGCTCCTTGAGAAGATTTCTTCCCAATAATGGTGAAAGCAGTGAAACTGTGACTCCTACTGAAAACTGCTGCTGTATACAAGTGTTTAGTAGTTAAATGGTGGTTTCATCTGGATTTCTGTATTCGAGTTCCACCCAGGAAGCCAAAACTTGGAAAGGGTGAAGAGTGAAAGCATATGATACACATCAAATTGTATCTGAGTCTATGTCACAAAGTTGTAGTGCTGAGAAGACAACAGTCTCCAGTCTAGCTTCTTGTCTCTATATCCACAGGGTTCTTCTGCTGCCAGGAGAAATTGGGATCCTTGTTATTCACTTATTTCTCTGCTCCTCTCTCCCACAAGAGGCTCAGGGTTCACAAAATTAAGACTGTTTGAAGGCTTAATAGTCAGGACCAGCAAAGCTGGGATTTGATTAGTGATCCAGAGCAGAACAGCATTATCAGTGACACTAATGCAATCAGGCAGCATTCCCGATGGCATTCTTCCTTTCACTAGCTTGCAGCTGAACAGGACATTCAAGAATTGTTGGCAACACCATTAGTTGTGTTTTCAGTGCAGAGCCAGATATTTGCCCCACAACCAAATGGTACAGATACAAAGAACCAATATTAAAAAAAAGCCTGGGGGTGGGAGGGGTTGTCAGGAAAGGATGGGGTAGCACAAGGTTTTAGCAGACATTTAAGCATGTGGATAAATACAAGGAGCAGCTAAGTTGTTGTATCAAGGGAACATATTTCATGGTAAGGCATGTTCATACATGGAGGGGCTGTTTCCCACAGAAAGAAAAGGAGAAGAAGAAAAGAGAGAAGGCCATAAAAATAAAGTCAACATCTCCACAAAGTAAATGAGGTTCTGTATCTGCACAGAGGAGATAATGGTGCTTTCTGTCTCCCTGCCTTTGAGCTCTGTGCCTGTTTTGAGTTTAGACTCTAAACCTTCAAGACTGTCTCTCACTAAATGTGAATGTTATCCCTGCTATACAGGGACCTGGAGCTCAGCTCAGCCTCTAGACAGTACAGCTAAGAAAGGGTCATCTTCAGACCATTCCTGTTTATACATTTGATTTGAGTCTCAAAGGCACTGACAAACAAGGGGTGTTCAGGCTTTGAAAACTGGAGTGGACTCACGGTTTTATATAGCACAGCAAGACATCTCATCTTGGAGAGTCATAAAACAAAGCATAAAACGGGGAGGAATCCCTTTCATTAACAGTGCTATGGATAACTGTGAGAATAAAGATAAAAGTAACTGTTATAGTATGGAGGAGAACAAACAACTGTAAAAGTAGCACAAGCCCATTACTAGAACTTCTTTCTTTAAAGAAATGACTTGAAGCTCTTAAAATCAACAAAACTGAAGTTATATATATCCCCAGATTCAGTGGGTCTGATCCCAACTAATTTACCAACTTAAATACACACCAGAACAAGATGTAGTCAATAAAAGCCTTCCCACACCATGCTGTTCAGCTAGCTCCTGAGCAAGCTCAAGGGGAAATACAACCTATTCTAGGATATTTATTTGGGACTGCCGGGCAAACCCTGCCTGTTGATAGCCATACATTGCCTCTGCAAAGAAAGAGGACAGATGCCTGCACCCACACACTAACTCCTAGGTTGGCATCCCCCTGTCTCTAGAAACCAGAAAGCTTTATAAGAAAAAAAGTTCCTTGCTTCATATACTTAAATGTCAACTATAAGCAATAGACTTATACCATACCTACCTACCACATGAAAGGCATCCCAAAATTTCATCCTGCTGTAGCTGAAGTTAAATAACTGCAAATCGAATTTAATTGGCCAGCATGACTGTAAACACCTAGGGCAGTGCTCAACCCAGGTATCTGTCCAAGGGCTGAAACCCGCAGTTAGATCCAAACACCTGCAGAGCACCCAGGATAACAAGTACAAAGGTGCTTGTTACCTTGAAGTAGCTGGAAGCCCAATAGTGAGAGTCAAAACCAGACCATCAACTGTACTCTGGAAAACCCTTGAAAATTTGACAAGCCATTTTAGCCGTAAGTGAAAGTTGTTTAGCCAGATCTTATTTCTATCACAATGGACAGTAACTTGGGCTTCTCTAAGCTCAGGCTAATCCATATTTCATGAGCAATAGTCTTTCTTTGCACAGTTACACATAACCAATTTAGATTAGTCAATTCTGCTCCAGTTGCTTTAAAAGACGGCCATGAAATGACATGAAACAAAACAGTATTTTTAGCAGCTTCAGCCTTAAAGTGCTGTCAGAGTGCAGACAGCTTCTTTGACATGAGGCAATTCTGGTAGATTTTTTCTTGATGTGTATTTTAGTGTTCACCTTGTGACTGGAAGCATCTATCAAACAACAATCCCAGCTGAACTCAGGTTTCTTACTATGCAGCTTGAACACAGCTTTCTAAACATCTATCTCAGGTGACTGAGAATATTACTTTGACTTAAAACTCAAATCTCTCGGGACTTCCTCTAGTACAGAAACATTTTCAGGGATACATTCCTTTCATATTTAATATATTAATTCCTATTTCTATCATATACTTTTCTCAAGAGACACGAGAATTAGATACACATATGCACACAAATACATATACATATTGATAAAAACTGCTTTTTCTTTTGGATGGTCGAAGGGAAGGATATACGTAGGAAAGGTCATACTGGCATAACACAACACTTCAAATCTGGCAGTGACACTACTTTTCATTACCTGACTGTGCTTTTGATTCTGCTTTTTCCCTGCCTCTCCTGACTGTGCTTTTCAGAAGAATTCAGTTGACCTGTTATGTCACAGGGAATTTTTTGTTGATGGACAGCAAAAGATTGACAGCCTTCTTGGGTGCATGCTCTGAATAAAACAAACAACAAAACTCTGAAAGCTGAATAAGAAGCACAGCTGCAATAAAACCTTTGGGATATAAAGCTAAAATAATGCATCTGGGCACAGATTAGAGCTGAACGAAAAGAGCAGCTCTTATCTCTGGTTGTTGAAATTCATTTTAATTCTCTCCACTTACCCTATTAAAAATTGCAAGACTTTTTATACTTAGTGTATAGCTGTGTTTAAAACTGTTCAATTAACTGGAGGGATGAGCAGGAGTGAGGTTTCTCAATCTGTTCCCACGGGATTTCCCCTCCATTTTGTTAGACCTTCCGATGCCAAAGACAAATTCTGTCATCACTCTTTCATGAATCTTTCCAAGCAGACTTTGCTGACCACCTTGCAGCAAAGCAGTACCTTGTAAACCTTGTTTGCACTGGTGATGTCTCTTAGAGAATTTGTGTCTTCAACAATTCTGCTGAATTGATATTTTAAAGGGGAAAAAAGAGCTCAATATAAGTCGAGTTCTGTCACTTCAGGGTATCCAACAGATGTTGCTCTCAGTGCTTCCAAGGAAGTACTGGGGTCTTCCTCTTTGCTCTCAGGCATTCATACTTTACTTTCTTTTTTTTGCTTTCTGCCTAATCTTAAAGGGAAGAAGAAAAAGAAATCCAGCTTTTCATAACTGGTAGGGAGTTATTTCAAGAAGGGTGAGAAACTACTAATCAGGTCAGAGGTTGGACTCGATGATCTTGAGGTCTCTTCCAACCTAAAAATTCTGTGATTCTGTGATCTATGTTACAGGGAGATCCAGAGGCCACTGCTGGAGCTTATGTACATACAGCCTCTGGGTAACAACAGCCTGAAGAAGAAGAACTCGAAGGAGAGAAAGTCTTTCTACTTCCATTTCAAAGAAGAGAAAACTAAGACAATGCACCCAAAGTCACGCTTCTGTGTAACAGTCAGGGTTTGAGCAGTCCACGAAGTTCCAAGTCCATCACTAACAAACCCAAACCTCAGACATCAGGGGAGAAAAAGACACTGTGGTGATATCATTCATCCTTTTCATTTTGTCACTTTGCCAGCCCTTTTCCAGTGTTGTGCAAAGCAGTGCTGTACATCCTTGTCTTTGGGAAGTCATTTAGTTGGGTCTGTTCCTCATCTATTTTTAAAGATTTAGGCCATGGCTTGATACAGATTCTGCACTAATGCATTTCCCCTTCCCTCAGTTTATGCATACACCTATATATCAAGAATGATACATATGTATAACCATAACGCACCGTTTTCCTTTAATGTCATATCACAACCAAGCTTCAGCTTCATCTTTTTATGCAGCCAATTCACCATCACTAACAGCAACCAAATAACTGAGAATCTAGATACTGACAACGCCAGATAAATCTAGCTAGTGCTCAGACACTTTGGTGACCAAGAAGAGCTTGTTCAGCTCATCAGGGTTGTTACCTTTACAGCCCAGATAGACTGATCCAAAGGATGAAAAAGTTTAAAACAGAAGCCATCCTTTTTGGAGGGTCTCTCGATGAGCTCACAAGAATGGAGCAAGATTGTCCCAACCCACTGTCCAATCTTTGGCGTCTTATAAATCAGCAGCACTCCCGGTTTCAGAACACACCACAGCTTGGTCCAGCTCTTCAGAGTCCCACGAATCTGGAGGGAGGAAGAAAGAAAAAACATTACCCTTACGTTGTTCCTTAAAACAAAACCAACATTTATTTAGTATTTATTCAGTATTTCCAGTACCCATTTCTCCCATGGCTGCACTGAGATATGCTTCCTTACACAAGGATACACTACATTGTCTTAACAGTCTTGGGGATCTCATACCAAAATCCCAGACCACACAAATCTGGCTATCAGAGCCTAGTCTTCATATTTTTATTTCTGGCTTGGTGTTTGCAGCTTGCTTAATTTTTTTAGGCAACCAGCACTGCTGGCTGATGTAAGAGTGATTTGTTAATAATCAAGGAGGACATGTGAATTAGGATACTGCATAGAAATATATTATAGCTTGTCTAACTGGACTTCAGAGTCATTTTAATAATGTTCAGCAGAACAGAGTTATTAATGGGTTTTGACAAATACCCCATTTCTTGATTGGGGTACTTGACAGAGAAGTAAACCTTCTCCAGCTGGTTTAATTCTCTGTCAAGCTCAATGCGTATTCTCTCTTGTATAGAAGACATTACATCTGATAGCATGTATTAAAGGTAACAGCTTCAGTAATGAGAAGTTTCTCAGTAAGGTTAGGTTTTGCCTAAGGTCTTCTCGTCTCCAGCATATGTAGGCTGAACCTCAAGTCTTATGTTGCTGTACTGGTTTTTGTGGGCCAGCATCATTTGTTTCTGAGCTAGATATTTCCATCCACAACTATGCAGCAAGTATTTTATATTACAAAAACCAGCATTTTTCATGTTGCCAATCTATTTTCTCAAATAATTGATACACATCTCACTTATCTGGCTTCTGACGATAGAATAATGTGAGAGGTTTTTCACACTGGACAAATACAATTGTATTTTTTCATGAAATCCCTAATTTACTTTATTTCTTAAAGAGCTGTTTGTTTGAAGATGTTTGGAGATAAAGTTTTGCCATTATAAAAGGGGCAACCAATTCATGACCAGTCAAACCAGACTAGATGCCCTAATAGTCTCTTGCAATGTCAATCCACATGTACTTTGCCACATACAAAGTTTCAGGACTTCAATGAGAAGCTGTCACTAGTTGAGTCCTTGCACAAGGAGAAATTACAGTTGTCATCAGGTCCAACATGTTTCATTCTGCACTGTGGCAATATCAAATCCAGCTGTCAATAGAACAAGCTGTATCTGCTCATTTCCAGGCTACTGCTCTGTCTATTGCCTCCTCAGTACAAAAACGTATCTACAGGAAGAGGTCAGCAGACTCTTTCAGAGGAGGAAAGAAAGAAATATCATCACTTCCTTTTTGTACTATGCAGTTTTTGAGACCTTGTTCATACTTAAGGACATGAAACAGACAGACTCATTTAGGTTAAGATGAAAAGTAAAGATTCCCCAAATGTAGTTTCGGCTTTACAGCAACATCAATTCAAATTTAGTCTGTCTTCCTTCAGTCGGTGCTAGACACAGCAAGTATTTCTCACTTATTTTTGTCTAGAGTCTCAGAATCAATGGTCTATATTAAATACCTTCAGCCAGTCTGCTGTGATCACTACACTGGGATCCTTTAGAGCACTGAAGAGTTGTTTGGTAGCTCTTTTCTTCTCCTGTCTGTAGTTTTTTTTTTGTACCTGGTTCAGAACAGAGAAAATATAGCAGCTGTAATCATGGCCTCTTTGGGGGAGGAAAGAACATAATGCATTAAGGACTGCTATGTATAGCACAGCTAGAACTTGACCTAGCACAAGCACCCCAGAAATGAGCACACAGAGGAACAAAAACATAACAAGAGAGCAGATACTTTCTTTGCTTCTGAAGCTCCAATAAACAGTTCTTTTCTTTGGGGGGAATGGAGAGAGGCTGACTAGTGAGTCCTCCCCACCCCTCAAATTAAAGAGAACTAATATTAAATCTAATTTAATCCAAACCAAATTATTTATACTTTTGGTTTAGGAGACAAAGCAAGTGTTAAGCAAATAATTTACTCAGATTGCCAAGGCATATTCCTCCCAACAAGGCCAATGAAGCATTACAGTCTTCTTGAGGTGCCTTATGGCTCTGGAACATATGAACAGAGCAAAATAATTACACAGATTTGTTCTGCTTGCAATATATAATCTAATACTGTATATAAAGCCCATTAATGCCCTTGGCCTATAATGACTCTTAGAAGAGTCAGAGGCTTTTCTGGGTCTTGGGAAATGACTCAGAGCAGTTCCCAATGGTTTGTTTGAAAGGTACTACTTGTTTTGTAAGGGAAAAGTCAGCTGATGCTGACTTGGCTGCTTTGCACATACCTTCAATGTTTCCTTCTTAGTGGATTTGGCCGTGGGAGACACACACTCTTTGTCAGACCCATTGCAAAGCTTATATTCGATCTAAAAAAAGCGGGAGAGAGGAAATAGGAATGTGTTAACACGAAGATGTTCAAGCTAAGCTCTAATGAAGGGTTGTTTATATCTCCCAGGAATCCATGAAAGAGCTAAAGAGCTGACTGCAGGCTTCAGCAGAAGTACACTAGATTAGATAGGCTCAGAAATGACATAACTGTGGTGTGCTCTGAATTTCCTTTTTATGTGTTCATAGTTAGTTGGAATTCCCTTATTTTTTGTATTTCTCCCAAGTTGACATTATTTTTTATTAAAAACAAAAACAATCCCCTTATTCTTATTCCTAACTTTGAAAACTACTCACATTTTTTCAAATCTTACATCATTTCAATTACCGGAATAAAAAATACATAAAAGCTGGTAGAGATCCTTCAGAACTAGACTTGATATTGATAATGACATTGTCCTGGCTGAAATGTTCAAGAACACAGTGGGCAAGGAATGACCTAATCATGTTACAGATAATACAGAAAATCATCATCATCTTGGCCTAGAGAAGCCAGGCACAAAATACATATTCACTTCAAATCATGTTTGATACTGTCAGTGCTGTTTAAATTCATTTTCAGAGGCTGAAGACTGATCTCATGTTTGTGCTGATGGGCTAAAAAAATGTTTTACTTTGTTAGACATGGTCACAATATTACTGTTCCCAGACCAACATACACTTATCGAGTGCAACTCTCTGGAAACTGCCTCACAACTACAACGTCTACACTTGGATAGGCTCTTGTCCAAACCTGGGGAGGGTTAGTGGCATGAGAATTATGGTCTGGGCTGGTCTCTGCTACCTTCTTAGGTGACCTTGGGGAAGTTACTTTCTCTCTCTGTACTTCTTTTCCTTCCAGCCTTTCATGTTTGGGGTCAGACACTGTCTCTACTTCTTTTGCACAATGGTTTTATGAAAAAGTTCAGTCCCTGGCCAACTTGATTTAATGAGTATGACACAAAAAGGAGATGTAGTAAGGACAAAATGTAACAAATATAGTTCCCATTTACAAATTTACTGCTATGATGTGAAACAAACCCAGTGGGCTCTCAGACTCTCTCTCCTGTATGTCATGAGTTGATGTAATCGTATTACAGTGCCTTCAGTTTAGAGAGACCCACTTTTCTTTTTCCCTCCCAGTGACACAGAAACCTCTCCAGCTACTATAGTCATGAACCATATTGAACATCAGTGTCAGCAGGGATGCATGTAATGGTAGCTGGATCAGTCCTTTACACATGACTTAGATGAAAACATGCAGATGACTTAGATAAAAACAAGCAGATGCTTCACCATATCGCAGCAAACGGACCACCACCAATGCTTAGGAGACTGTGGCAGGAGCAGAAGTAGGAGATGAAGGTGCATTGCAGAGCAAAAGTCTTTCTGGGTGATGCAAGGTTAGAAATGAGGGACAGCAAGTGCAATGTGCAGCAGAGCCAGGGTCACTAAAAAACCTGTTACTTGTTCTTACACCCTTATAGTAGTCTCACACTAAAACCAAAATGACATGTAACCCTTAAGAATAAAGAAATCAAAACTCTAAGAAGGCACACAGAGACTAGTGAGGCCCCTGATTTGACTGTCCAGTCTACAAGTCCATTTTACATTAAACCCACTCAGGGAAAACATCAGCTCTGGACTCCTGCAAACTACTTCATATTTGTTATTTTTGTTTTAATTGAAAGCTAAACCAGTCTTCTCTACCTGCAATGCAGTCTCTGAAGCATATTTTACATTTCTGTGTATGGGACTTCCCTGTAAAACCACAGGATTTGCAGTGAGGACCACTACACAGATAAGACATCTGAGCAGAGAACTGTGCCCAGAGGGTCCTTGTCACATTTCAAAGGGCAGCGGTAGGCATTTGAGAGAGACACTACAAGCTTTTCTTTACAAGGAAACACTTCCAAGTGCTTAAATGTCTCTGAACTAGAATCCTCTGGAATTATTAAGAGATTATGCTTTCATGATTCGAGACGTGTGTCCTCTGAAATTGGTCAGGAGAATTCTCCTCCTTTCTCCCAGTCAGCAGGGAGAATGTCCTGTCCTTGAGATACAATTATGAGCCAACTGTTTATTGGTAATTTCACTCCCTCCAGCCTGAGAGATCAGACACACAGAGAAACACTGTGTACCATCCCTCATTAGCCAGCGTGAGAAGCAGAAAAAGCACAGATGTCTGTGAGATTCTAGGAAATGCTGTTCAGGTGTCTGCAAAGCATCAGGATATAAAGAATGCTTTGTGTTTAATGAACAAAAACAAGCTAGTCACTTGCTGTCTAGAGAATTACACCTTAGCACTTAGATATTGGATAAAAACATTCCTCCTAAGCTCACTTGGCTTGAGGAAATCTTCTTGAAGTCAGAAAAGCTTCCAACAACCACCACCAACCATGCAAACCTGAGCCCTAAACCCATTGCTCATGGGCAACCGAAGCCAAGGCAGCCAGAGGCACTGTCATGACTCTGCCAGCCACACCTGCCTCCTGCTTGGAGTCTCTCCGGGTCATGCTAAAAATAGATTTAACCAACCACATGACTTCAAACCTGGGTGGTTTACACAGAGAGACATTGATTCTGCCCCCTCAGGGGTGCTGGCTCCTAGCTCCATGCCCAGGGCTGCCAGCCGCCAGCTGCTCTGCTGTAAAGCCCCAGTGCACAACAGCGGATGAAGGGATCATCTTCCTTCCTACTGCTGCAGTCTTTAGGAGCTCAATAAAAACAGCGAAACTTGCCCGAAGTCATTACAAACCGGTCTTTCACTTGGTTAAAGCAGATGGATTAACAGCCTTGGAGGCTGCTGCGGTGGGCTCCTGAACTGCTGCACCGTTTCCTTCGGGCACTGCCTCCCCCGTGACTGAGCTGTGTCCAGACACGTCAAGTGAAAACACGGCCACCAGGATGGTGCACATGAAGACAGGCTTAAGAACAGATGAGAAAGAAGCAGTAGCTTGAGACCCTCACTGCTTGCATAAGAGTTTCTAGGCATGGGAAAATAAGTATCTGTGCTGCCATGTCCCCAAAACAGTGATGAGAACGGTGTGTGAAGGACAGTGCAGCTCCCCAGGGTGGTTATAAAATGGCCAAGCTTTATGAAGGGAGAGAAAATCTTATTAAACCAAGCTATGTAACTAGGAGGTGTGGCAAAGCTTTCAGATAGGCATGACTTGGGACTTCTGTTTTCAGAAACTTGACTGTTCCCTGGGTGCTATTTTCACTGGGCAAACAGATTGCTTCTCCCTGCCAGCTTTGCTTCTTTGTGTGCTGATGACGATGCGTTATCACAGATCCTAAAGAGCACTTAGCTTGCAGGTGATCTCCAGTTCTACAGGGTGAAAAGCACTGTGTCTTGGTTTTTAAAGTTCCTGCCTTTTTATGGGACAGGAATATATACCACAGCCCCTCCCGGTTTTCCCAGGTTTAACCTGCAAAGTGTCTTGAAATAATATGGTTTCGTGCTTTTGCATGAAGCTGTTGTAATAGTTTTGTTTGCACTTCATGGTATATATAAGGTTCAGTAAATCCAGGCCGTCAGCTGTGAAGATCCCCAAAACACAGTGGGACCTTACAAGAGCACTAGGACATGTCAAGAGAGTGTAATGATGTCCTTCTGTCTACATGCCGTTCTCAGCCTGGCAGGAAACTAAAGAAGCCTTTTGTCACCACAGCAATTATGTCAAGGACAACGGGATAATGCTTGGGCAAGCAATCCTAGTGTGGTCCCCTCTGCAACAACACGTGAACAGCATTAACCAGGGAAGAGGCTTTATACAATGGGAGAGTAGGGAATTGGTGTCCTTTGTAAAATGAAAAAAGACACTGTAGTATTCTAATGAGAAAATGTTTTTCTATCTGCTGTTTCTCCTAAGGCTAGAAGATGGTTAATCTGCCAAAAACTTTTCCAGGGCATGTCACAGCACTTGTGAGGGTGGAATGTGTTGCCACTCCCAGTTCTCTAACCAGATCTGTCCTTTCCAGGAGTGAGTGATGACCTTCCAGGGTGATGACAAGACGTACTCCGCTCAGAGGCACACTTCTTATCCCTACTAAGTCTCTGCTGCCTTTCATCTCAGCCATGCAGCTCCTGGGATCCACTGCTGATCGTTAGCAGTGATCACACTACCCTCACGCATTGGCTAGGCTCTGTAAGAAGGCACACAGCATCCTCACAACAGCACACTTCTGCTACAGTGTCTTTTGGTTCCTTCGCTTCCAGGGGACACCAAGCCATGTCACAGAACTGTCTGATCAACTCTGGCAGGGGGATGCCAGCCCACCATGCCCTGGATAATAGCAAGAGGAATATACGGTTTTGTTCAGCGCAAACAATCCTTGCTGCATGGGATGAACACAAAATAATGTGTACTGAGAGACAATCAGACAGAATTACTCCAAGTCAGACGTATTTAAATAACATCATTCTCAAGCTGTGGTCTACACGTTAACAGCAGTGACTGCTTACGAGTTGCACTTTTTTCTTCTTTGTTCCGAGTGAGAGAGAGACAAAATCCAATGCGGATTTGAAGGCAGAACAAAAGTATCTGGGATCAGAAGTTACATTTCACAAAACCAAAAACAGTCATCATGGGGGAGACATGTCCTTGCTCACATGTAACTTCTCTGGTATCTTTTCCACATAAAATTGCTACGGATCTGTATTACTGAAGGAATAAAACAAATGAAACAAAAGCTACTACAATATTATCAACACTATGGAAAGCTTGAACTAGCAGAAGCGGAGAGCTTCTTGCTGTTGTGAATATTCACAGATACCTCAACTGTATTTAAACAACTTGCTTTTCAGTTTACTATAAACAATTCTTTTGCAAAATGGTAACTAACAGCTCATCCAAGGCACGTCAGAGTCAGTGAGACAGTTCTTGCTGATAAACAAGCTTTGGATTAAGGAAGATTACCCTTCAATTAATATGCTGGTTTACAGCACATCAAATGATTTTCACCTTAAATTTTCTGGCTGCAGAAAACATTCCTCTTATTTCAATGATGTTACAGAGACGCAGTAACTATGTCTACGACACTGCCACAGCACAATGATGAGCCTAAACTGAAAAGCCTGTACACATAAATAGCTGAGGTGACAGCAATAGGGAAAATCATCACTGAAAGCCACCTATGCAAGCAACTCAAAATATCAAGCTACACTGTTCAGTGGAGTGCTTTGCTCCATTGCGTCAGATCACTGCAATTAAAGAAAAAGTCACTGGCCTCATGGGATGGCCATACAATCATCTACGTGTGCCTTTCAGGGGACGAACATTCTGCAAGTTTAGAATATTTGAAGAACATTTTAGGCATCATGGAAAGTTGTGGACTGAGAAAGATGCTGTTTCACGACTGTCAGAGTTGTATTTCTAAGCAGAAACCTGTAGCAGAGCTTTGTTTTCCCCTCTAGCTATAGCTACTGCTCTTGTTCCTAGGCTGAGTTTAAACAGATGGAGAAGGCGAGCAATGGAAAACAGCTGGACTTTAAAATATGCTCTGCTAAATTGTTTAATAAACTGTTTCAATTTTAGCTCCTCCACTGACTCTCATGTCAGAAAGACCAGAGGAAGGAATTCTGATCACCACTGACCCAAGGTGACAAGATAGGTGCTGGGGCTTACCCAAAACTACCAGCCTTCAGACTTCAACTCGGCTCCCACTCTCCTCATTGCTCTCCGTGAGGCACCTGGGAGTATCGGGGCTGGCATGCACTTATGTAACGTAGGGGTACTCCACATTTCTAACCTCTCAGTGCAAAATCCCACCCCTCTCCTCTGCAGTTTTCCCAGGATACTCCATCTCTGCTCACCCGCAACCAGCTGCAAAACCCTCTGTGGACCACAGTGCCTGAAGAAGCAATGCATTCCTGAGCACAGGAGCTGAGCAGGAGATGTGACAGAGACAACTAGCTCCAAAATAATTACATCCACAACATCCACAGCATAATGTAGGCAATGTTGGCAAGGGTCCAGTTTGGTTTAACACCATCTGGAAGGGCCAAGCTCTCCTCTAAAGCTGTGCTGAGCACACACAAGGGATGTTTCCCTCCTGGGCCCCTCACAGCTGATTCCTGCAGCTTCTGGATCTCTCTGGCAACTGATTCCTTGGTTTGCTGGCATTGGGAGAACAGAGGGAAAAGTACCCTTGTAGGTTGTCAGAGGTGTGAATGGTCTTTTCTGATAGTCTCAAATGCAGCTGGAATTAACTTGGAGGTTTAAACCATGTTTCAATTAACTAAAAGGGTGAGCCTGAGACAGCATGGGGTTTGCAGCTTGCTCTATCAAATCTCAAGTGATTGGTATGAGCTATTTAAAACCACTTTTCAGCTAAAAAAAAATAATATTGCAGCCACTTAGATCCGTATTTCAGATTACAAATCACACAATGAAGTCTTGAACTACTCACGCATGTGGAAAAACACATTCACAATGAACAAAGCAAGAGAAGCTTTTCCCTCCTATACGTCATACAACTGTGCACGCAACAACCACGCTCCTACAGGGTGGTAATTTTAGACTTCACTGTGGCATTAGTGTGGGACTGAAAATAGTGAGGTACTACTAATAGCCAGCTTTAAGTCCCTTAAAATAAACCTCAATACTTTGTGGGCTCTGCGTGCCTATCAAGAGATCCCAGCTGCTTTCTGGACAGTAGAATAAATCAGCAAGCATAGGGAGGGGAAAAAAGAGAAAATGCAATGCTGCATTTTTCAATAAAAGGTGTCTTAAGGGATGCTAACAATGCTGACTGAGAGCTTGTCATAAGAGAAAGGCACCCCCTGCCAGTATCAGGCATGTGCTCACTGCACAGCCCAGCTCCAGAGAAGAGCCTGAGGCTTAGAGCAGTTCTGCCATATTTTCACACCCCTATGAGTGCTGGGCACAGACTACAAGACTAAAGGGCTCCAAAAAATAGAAGCTAATATGAGCAACAATCTGAAATAAATGACCTTTTGTTTGTCGTTAAAATAAGCTGAAAGAGATTCCTCTAAAATGCAATATATAACTGAACTGTGCCTTAATTTTTTTTTAAATAAAAATAGGAATGAAAGCCACAACTTCCACTTAAAATATGTATTACTAAAAAGTGCACAAATACTGAAAGCAGATGTTCCAGCATCCAGCATTTTACTGTCTATACAGACAGAACAATCTGGATATGCTCACACTTCTAGAAGAGACCAGCAATCCATCTAAGAGTTCAAGTGCAGTGAAGTGTGTTCGCAAGCCAAAGGTTTATAGAGGTTTTCATGGGATATCCTGCTCAGTGTCTGCCAACCTGAGAAACCTGCAGCCTGCTCCATCACATGGCGTGGATATGTGTGAAACATGGGACTGTTTCCATGTCACTGATGAAGATGTGAAACAGAAACACAATTCATCTGTGTGGGGAAACACAGGGACTGCAGGTCAGAGCTGGGAAAGTCCTGAACCCCAGTCTGGGGGATGAATCACTCAGCCAGCTTTCCTTTCCTTCTTCTTACTGGGTGAACAGAGTCCATGCGTTGCAGTACATTGAAATTAACACTGCTGAAGGAACACTGATTTGCAACAGGGTCTGTTACATCCACTGTGGCAAACGAAGGCTAAGTATTTGTGGCATGGATCTGTTACCTAGTACATTTACTACTGAAGCCATTAATTAAACCTGCATACCCTACAATTCAGTTACTAAAATTATCCTTCCCCCCCCCCCCACTATCAGGAATCTAAACATGACCCAATTAGCACACACTTTCCTTTGGTTGAAGTAGCTGGAATTGCTATTTATTTTTAAATTGAAATGCCGTGACAGATCCTGACATACAGTGCTGGGCATCTGGCAGTAAGGTTTTATTTTACAGTCTTACAGCTGAGTGGACGTGGAAAGTGAAATATTAAGCAAACCAACTACGGCTTTGCCTAAATTTTTGAGGTGCAAGACATGTCACAATAGAGACTCCCTGCTGTCACTGACACTGTGAAGCAAGAGAAGACTTGCTCCTTGTCTGGAAGTGAAGAACCAGGCAGCAAACACCATAGTAAGGCAAAGCAGCGTGAAGTGAGAACAACAGGAGCTACCGCAGAGGTCCAGTGAGGTGGAAAGTCAATGAAGTCAGCCTCCGAATCAAATGCCCTGTACCCTGGCAGAACATTCAGGCATTAAAGAAAAAGCTAGCTCTGACCCATTTGGTAGCCAAAGTAATTGCCTGCAACACCAGAAGTCAGTAGGTGAGTCGAAGTTTGGGGCTTTGGCGTCTTGCCATCCTTTTTTTTGTTGTTGTTTATTAGTGTTTCAGAGGAATTTTGTCTATCCCCAGGCCAAAGTCTGGTTGGTTAAAGCAAAGCTAGTGTGCAGGGTCAGCCCTCCATTTGTTTTGACTTCCCACTCTGATGCAGCTGTTCTGTGCTGCATGCTTTCCCTCACTGCTCCTCAACCACTGCTCTTGCCACTGTCCAGGAGAGACCCACCGATGCCTCCCAAGTGCACACAAAGCATGGTGGAAATCGAGGCGGGCACCAAATTTTCCAAGGGTGCCTCTCAAAAACATACCTGTAAGAGACTACATAGCAAGGCAGGCCCTGAAGCTTGACCTTGCTCTCTCCCAGACAGCTCTCGGTAGTACATTGTACTCTCGTGTTTGTCCTGCATCTCAGAAACCAAACTTCCATTCAAACAGCATTTTGGTGCTCTGAGCTGTCCTGTGGCTTGGCTGACCAACATCACATCAGAAATTAAAAGGAAAAGTCCTCCTTCTTTATACTCCTAAGTCCCTGTGAATTTAACCCCACTCTTTGTAAGGCGTGCAAAACATCTGGCCTTCAAACAAAGCCCTGGCTGCCATCCTTTGGTCCTTTGGGTTCTCCACTGCCAGGAAAAGTCAGTAGCAGGGACCTGCCCCAGAAAAAACAAAACCAAGGTTGGTTTGCATCTTGCCAGATCCCAGCAAAAGCAGAGTACTTGCACACAAGCCCTTGCTCTACACTCCCAAAGCTCCTCTTGTCACCAGAACCCCATGCTGACCTCTGCCAGGGCATCCCTGCAGAACAGCCTGCAAGCTCCAGCAAGCACAGCCAAAAATGTTTGAAGATGCAGAGTCTGTTTCCATGTATTATAAGAAATCACTTGTCTCCAGATGCTTCCTTCGTGTTATATTTTCATTTCAGCTGGTGTCATTTGCATTTTATAGCTTCATAGTTGAATAAATTTAGTTAAAAATTTATTAACAGGCCTTGCTGCTATTTCTAGTCACCCTCCAGAAACATGTCAGGGAGCTGCAGCCAAAAAGCCTGCACATGCATCTCAAAGCCATATCTAATTTAAAAGGTCGATTCCATCTCTACAGGAAGTCAAGCTCAGGCACACAGTAAGTCTAGATGTAGAGCCAGGTCTTGAACACTCAGATGCAAAGTATTTAGATCCAGCTTCACCTCTCTGTAATAGCTTGGATGGAAATGCTGCGTTCAGGATGTCTGGGTTAGTGCATGTTCCTCTCCTGCTACACCAGTTCTCAGAGCTCTCACCCAGGATTTCAACTCGCAGTTTCAGATGCCATGCAATACATTAAATATTACAGCTTTCTGTTCCAAACAATTAAGCTTTATGATGGCCTTGGTGGTCAAGAACAGCAGGAGACACCTCTGCTGACAACATCAAGCTTTCAAACATAATTATTCATATCTAATTACACTGCCAAACGAGGCCCAAATAACCAAGGTTCTGCTGTAGTAGGTACTATTAAGTCAGAGGAAAAAGTGGGCTTCTCTAGGTCATCCCCACCATCCCCAAATGCTCCTTTTCTTTCTCTCAAAACATGCACACATGGTTCCTGCAGAAATGAAGGGAGAGGTATTCTCAGTGACTTAAAAAAATACTATAAGTTTGATTAGTAACAGCCTGAGAAGAAATGAAAGCAAGGCTAGGCTACATCCCTTTTCCACAGTACCTTGCTAATGGAGTTTGGTGTCTGTGGTGTCTCATCCTTCAGCGTCGATGGGCTGTTTCCTTCCACGTCTTTTCCTGCAACAAAGCAACACGATTCAGAAACAGAAATTCTGGGCAAAATCATGGCTACTCATGGCCCTTGAAGGGCTACTGCTAACAGGAAGCAAGAGGAGCTATCATGAGCAATAGCACCAAGCTCACAGAGAGGGATCTTACAGAGCTTAAAATAGCCTGGATCCACATGCTCGGACCATGCAACATGTATTGCTTAAAAGTTACGTCTGAAAACCCTCTGGTAAACCACTACAATGGTTGCAAATCCAGTGTACAAAGGCAGGAGAACACCAGAAATAAGGTTGTTTATGCATCCTTAATCAGCCCCCTTGTGTGCCTGCATTATGATGCAGTCTTTAATTACATTACCACAGTCTGCTTTTTCCTTACATTCCCCCCATGCCTCCTCCAATGCAAATAATAAATGGAATTCAGTTAATAGGCAGCTATTTAATATGTTATCCCCCTTGGTCAGTATCTGGCAACTATACACAGACGCACTTGATAGCATGCTTTGTTTGACAAATAATAACCACGATCATAAAATGTTACAGAAGACAGAACAGCATCTAGACATAATTAGTGAAATAAAATATTGCAGAACATCAGTGTCTTCTGACCAAGTTACTGTTACGATAAGAAACACTTTCATTAACAAGTAGTATTTACAAACTGTAACATTTCCAGTCATTGTAGAGATATATATTTTCTATTACCTAAATATACTAAACTTGCAGTACATCATACACATTATATACTAGTATGAGCATGTCTGGTCCCTGTCTAAGCAATAAAATGTAATGATAAATTCTGTTCTTTTTGCCAACCATAATCATGTCCTTATAGTAAAGAAAGCCTAAAGCTTCTACTAAAAAAGTCAAAAAATAGCATCTGATGAGACAAGCTTTTTAGTGCCACGACAGTCCTTGTTATCCAATTGCAATGTAGTTTTCTCCTCAAAATTGTTAGCAATCAGAGCTTCAGAATACTGGACGCAGTGTAGAGCCACCAAGGTAGTACAATACAACCCATTTGTAGCACACTGCAAACATGGCAACTGTTAAAAACATTTTTAAACATTCTGGGGGTGAATCTTGGAAACAACACCAAATACAAAACCAGCAAGGGAAAACCCTGATTCTCTTGAAGTCAAGAAGAAGTTGCCACAGATGTACCAGAACCCAGAATGTCTCCCAGAGTTTTCAGAGGAGCTGTGCAAGAAGCCAAGTGCCACTTCCACCACGGGACACGCCGGAGAACAAACACATCCCTTTGTAACTAGAACCGCAACTGCGCTACAGGGTTTCACTGATACAGGGGACAAACCTCTGCCTTTTCTGCAGGCATCAACAAGCACTTTGGGGTATCAGCTTGTATATTAAAACAGGCTCTTTGGGATAACTGTCCCTGGCCACACTCCCACAGGTCTCTAGAAGGATACACCTTCCCATGCAGTGAACAAAGGCGAAGGGGGTTCATACACATTTCTCATCCCATGGCACAGTGCCACATCGTGCCACGCACACAGTAAGCATTGTGGTCATAAGCATTGCTGGGCATGGATTAGGACCTGAATTCCCGTGTTTCTTCTTCCTCTGATGGCTCTTTCCTCTCTACATTCTCCCAGATGGAGGCAGAAGAGGTTCGAATAAACTCACAAAGCCATGCAGTTACTCTACTTGCTTCTCATGAAGAGTTTTTTTCTGCTCATGTATGGGAAAATAACATATGGTCTAAAAGTTCAAGTAAAGTTAATAGCAGTCAGCTGCTGCTTGCTCTGAGGGAAAGGCATCTATTAACATAACATAATCCAAACCAATCTTTACTATATCTCACATCTTAAAGAAAGTTTACCTCCAAGCTGAGATCCATATAAAAGGCCTGCACAAGAGACTTCTCTTTCTCTCTGTAATACAGAGAAAAGGTTTTGCACCTAAACAATGGGATCTTAGGTGCTCCTGAGGTTCTGGACTGCCCCTCTCATAGGGCGTTACGAAAAATGTGAACATGCAACTCTTCACTCTTGGTCATACCATTTACAAGGATTCAAAAGATGTGTTTATGGAGCAGCATATCCCAGTTCTTGCAACAAACCCGTTAAGCCTACTGGCACTTGTGAGGAGAGATGCGGTGTTTTTCGGAGGAGCACTATTGCAGCTGTCTCAAGCAGACCTGATGCAGCCGTGTGGAGGTAGAAAGCCAGCCCTCGTTTGGAAAGCAAACTCCACTGAAACAGCGTGCAAGTTTCTCAAACACCCACACACATGGTTAAGTGCACAGAAAACCCCAAAGAGAGTCTGACCCCGAGCACAAAAGACACAGCCGTCTCGAGAAAATAAATAGGAAACCACAAAAAAAAAAAAAAAAAAAAAAAAAGAGCTAAATATCAGCTGGCTATATAAACTGGAGCTCTTATCTCCCTAATCACGAAGACATAATGCCCACAGCAGAAATAGAGCTGAGGCTCTTTGACTTCAACTGCTGGCTGCTAACGTGACATGCTAAGAAAGGTCCTCCAAAGAAGCCCAGTAGTATATGGCAAATAATTAATGGGATTTCAGGAAGGGAATCAATGGTGCTTATGGAAACAGCCTTCACCACATCACAAAGAAAAATGCTAACATTCCAGTCTTGCAGTTACAGAGCTGAATTACTGATACCTTCTTTTATCCCATTACTGTCATGCATAGAAAAAATAGAGTTCCTTTCCGAAGAGTTAACTATGCCTTTTGTTTGGCTTTGTGCTGTGTATCTACCCTATGGGTACATTTGCCTTTTCTCCTTATAAAGAACGATACAGCAAGAGTGACTGATCAATGCTCAGACAAAGTAGAAATACTGGGTTATTACAGAATTCGTGATTAGCTCCTTGCAGCATGAACTATTATTTTACAGGCTTTCAGATCAGGTATCTGTGTAACTACAAGAGGAAATAAAGGCTCTCATGTGTGGCAAAACTATCATGAATATAACCTGTCCTGATGCCATAAATGTTACTGCAGCAAATGTCAGCCACATGGCCTGGCCCAATGTGTGAACCAGACTGAAATTTAGTTCCATGTATCTATCACGGCAAAATTCCCATATTCCTTAAAGTGCATCTCTTCAGATGCAGATAGGCTAATCTACTTTTTTTATTTAAAGACATGGACTGATCTCCCAGCCTAGTCAAAAAGAAAGATTCTCTAAAAGTTGTTTTAGCTACTCCCCCAATAAATGTCCTACCTTCTGAAAGAGAAGAGAGGCGAAGATTCTTCCCCCTTATTGCTGCATAAAAGAAAGACATGGTCAAGGAACCTGAATTCATGTCTCTAGTTCATGAACTTTCTATAAAGAGAAAACATGCCCTCCTCTAATTTCTTTTAGTTACCATAATCACCAGCATTTACGTATCAAGAGGCAAAAAGTCAGTAGTGTTACTTGAGATAGTGCCCTCTGCATTCCCCTGTGTTTCCTTCAAAAAACATCCTTTCACTGAATGAAATCTCCATAGCTTTACTTGCCCAAGATGTGAAGTCTGTCACTCCCATCTCATGGAATTATTTACTTGAACGCCTTCGTGGCTGCAGGGCTAATCCTAGGCATTGGTGCTGCCCACACTGCCTGCAGTCTCCACCTGATGGCATCAGCCCTGCACCCTTGAAAAGAGAATCTGCTGGGGCCTGGCAGCAAAACATGGGCCACTAAAAAACCCTCAAGAACTGAAAAGTTCATATAAAACAAGAAAAAAGTGATGAATAGAAATATTGGATGTAACTTGTGGATGTAGACTTGTGGCTTATTTATAGTTTCAGCAGCATCCTTCAGAGGGCATGCAGCAGGTGGGAGGGAAGCACGCGAGGCTCTATGGGAAAAACACGGCAGCAAAAGCAGCAAAGGAGTTAAAGAAGAGCCCACCATGGAAATAGCAACTGAATGGGAAAAATGACAGATACTTCTTATGGGAAATGTGAGCAAAACAAAGATATAAGGCAGCTCTGTGGGGACCAGGAAAGAAATGAAAGGAATAAAAATATGTAAGGCTAGACAAAAACCCAGACTCTGCAAGAAATCCCCTGGCTGAAGAAGTAAATTCTGTTTGTTTAAAAGGGATATTCTCTCCTTTACAAACCCTTTGTCCCGTGATCTTCCTTTACATTATAGAGGGCCACCTCCCTGAGACTGGTGCTGGAGGTTGCTCTGTGGCTCAAGGCACTTGTCCTGCTGAACCCAGCAAAGACTGGTCCAGACATCAGCAAGGTTCAAGGAGAAATGAAGTGATGTGGGAAGCTGAGGAAGTGACAAACTCCTCCATGCTCAACTTTCCCTGTTTTTTGAAAGATTATTACAGCACTGAAATACCCTGGTGAGGAAGTCAGTAACTTGTTTAGCAATAAAAATGCTGGTAAGAACTGAAGCACGGGTAAAACTTAAGGATCTCCACCTCCCTGAAGCATGGGGAAGTGACTACAGCCTGAAAGATCTGCTGGTCCTTCAGCACACCCAAAGATTGCAGAAGTGAAACAGATTTACTTACCACACATTTATATGGAATGCACTTACAGGCAGAGAGCTTTTCAGAAGTCCCTACAAGTATGTAATGTATGAGATTTTGGGTGTCCCCTTTTAAGTTGTTTTCCATTACATTATCAAGAAATTGTTGAAGCTTTCAGTGACCTTGGTGACAGCGAGGATTAGTCAGCACTGCTCAAAACTGGTTCCCTGTTGCCTTGAAAAAGGCACACCAAAATAGAAATACCTGCAAAATCAGAAGCCCTCGAAACCTTTGCACTTGAAGACTCTTAGCTCAGGAAACCCAGGCCTAGTTTTGCTCCCCATCTGCAAAGCCCAGCAAGTCTGCCAGGTGCTACATTTATATGAAGACTGAAACCTTTTGACATGCTATGTTCTTTTTCTGGGTATCAGTATTTTAAGAGCTCACAAAGGTGCTGTGAGGTTTGATTATTTAGCACTGACACGGCAACTGCAAATGACAGCTCTGCAAACTTGTGACTGTTCCCTGAAGCATTTGTTTACAGACTGGAACGGAAGCATTGTTTGCAGACTGCAATCAAGGAAAGACTTGAATGTTATTGTGAGCAATGAATTCAGAAACAACAAAATGAGCCCTATTTCCTTCAAAAAGGGTGCTGTCTAACAAATTCAAAGCACAAGAGACGTAAAGAGAATGCTTAAAGCAAGCCTGCCATTCACTGCAGCCTGTCAATATTCCTGGTGCTTGCAGCGCTTGTATATATTTACAGAACATTAACTACAGAAAGTCTTCTCTTGTAGTATTTATTTTGGGCTTTAAATCTAAACAGGGAAACCTGCCGTTAAACATTTGCAAAGGGGCCCAGGCGACAGCTTAAAAGAGTTCGATGTTTAGTGTGAAACACATCAAGTGCCTCAAAGTGGGAATGCCAGAAAATGTTAAGTCATTTCTGAAACATGAGGCCACTCAGTGCTCAAATGAGGATGTGTACTAACTCTGATGCCCTCCATTCCCACTTAATGCCATGGCAGTGAAAGACAGCAGCATCACGGACACAGCACTGGCTAGGAGCCAGCGACACCTGTGTTGCAAGAACAGCTTCTCTCTCACTCTCACATTCACTTGTTTCTCTTCGTTTCACAGCAGGATGCTAAAAAAGTCTACTTGCAGTCAGGCACCTGAGGTTCTGCACCGAGTTTCACAAGTGCTAGAAAAGCAGTGCAATAAAGGCAAGACAAGATACATTCTGCACTGACACAGCAGAAACCCACCTGGGCTGACTGGATAGATGTCATTGTCGGCCCCAAAGAAGAGATTGCGTGTCAGCTTGCGAGGATCGACCTTCTGAGGGGTGGACGAGGCCGGACAGAGGGAGAACCTGCGACGAAGAAAGTTCTCTTCCTTCATGGCATGAGCTGTGGGGGTTTTCTGAAAAGGAAAGATAGAAATAACAGTTCATTTCAAGACACAGGAAATCAAAGTTTCACACCCAGATGACTCCGCTGCTTCAAAGCCGCCTAATCCTAAGAAGTGTGCCAGATCTTTTTATAGATTGCCAGAAGGCTAAGAAAAAAAGAAAAAGGAAAGGATATTAGTTTAAGGCTACAATTACTGATTTGCTGACTCTCAGCATTTGCAAACTGGAGGGAAGCAGGACACTGCTCCTTGGTGAATCCAGGCAGTAGAACTCCCTCCTGTCTACAAGGATCTATCTAGGATAATAGTTACTTACTGGGTCTATCCAGCGTATAGCAGCTAAAATTCCTCTTTTTTGTTTGCTTTTAAGATTTTGGAGACTCTTTTATAGAAGTAACTCCATTGGTGTGAGCAGAGTTGCACCTGCAAAAATCAGCATTTAAAATGAGCAGTGTGGAGGATGACCAGCAGCGTTGGCTGCAGAGAGCAGCAAGTAGAGATTTGCAGGTAAGTGGGACAGAAAAACTAGCGTCACTCCTGCCCTTATTTTCTATTAGAGCACATATAAATATTTTCATTTTTCTTTAAAATGACAGATCAGCCTAGCAGTTTGACTAATATGGTAAGTCTTGCTGCTCTGCAAGGGTAAAGAACAGCATTTATGTCCTTGAAAGCCCCCCTGCATCCTTGCACAGGAGCCGGGTGGTACTGTGCTCTTTACCACCACTTGGCTGATGCGTTAGACCATCCTGACTGGAATTAAAGGTTTCTTTTTATACACATCCAACAAGCAGCTCTTTCTTACCCCTTACAAACAGATACTATGACTGTCGCATTCCAGAGTTAGAAGCACTATTCTCTCCCTGTGTGCAGCTCTGATGGGCAGGGCTCTTGCTAGCAAGAAGTGTTAAGCCAGCCTTCGGGCTGGCATCGCAGGACATGAAGTCTGCTGCTTCCCCAGGGGATGGTCACTGTGCAAAGGAAAATCCTTTGAGATGGGATGCATTTCCTGAAAAAAGCCTCCAAGCTTTCCCGTCTCCTTTAGGCTGGGACATCCTGCCCTGCTCTTCCTGCCCCCAGCACTTTTGCTCTTGCCCAAATGACCAAGTTTAATGGGGAAGCCTCAGTGGGCTCTTGGAGCTGGGGCTCTGCCTGCATGGCTGACGCAGCACATGGGGGGGGGGGGTGCCATGAACGTGTCCCAGTGTGAGAAGCTCCCCTCCTGTGTTTCATCAGTGCGCCGTCCCTCCAACTGCTCTGCTAACCCCGCGAGAAGGCAGTCTCCATAAGAACATTTTGTCTTTTTTTTTTTTTTGCAGCTTCATTTATTTACACAGCAGGTTGCGCTGACTTTATAAACTAGCTGTGATTTACAAGGTGAGTCTGTTCCTTCCTTCCCGCAGGAGACAGCCTCAGTGCCCAAGACCTTAATTTGATACAGACCAGCCTGAACCCTGTTGCTGACCATGGGTGAACCTTCAGATGGGGGTGTCTGTAATATCCAAAAAGGGATGAATGGCTACCAGCTGGGGCTAGCCCCAAAACAGGACGGGTGTGTGCAATTTGTAGGGGACCTGTGTCCCCCACTGGATCTGAATCATCTGCAGCAGGAGAATTAAGATCCAATGCAATGTGAATAACTTAGCTGCCTAACATTTGGCACCTTAACTAACCTCTTTTTTTTTTTTTGCATAGATATTCTTGACTGCAGAGTGCAGGGTTGTGGGGCAGCAAAATTAAAGCTAACCTAAAACACAAAAAGAGAGAAGAAGAAAATACAGCTAGTTACATGTCTCAAAGCAAAATATTTAAAAATAATCCAGGACTAAATAGCTGGGTTTGGAATGCTAACACTGAGCTATTTTCTGCATTTGTTTCCAGCAAGGCCACTTCAGCTCTCCGCTCTGGAACTGCTCATAAGCAGCTCAGAGGAAAAGCAGGTCCATGGGACACTCTCCCCAAAAAGCAGCGATCCAGCTCGGCCGTGCCCATCACGCAGCCAGGTAGGAATCCCCAGTCCATCCCCACCAGGGAACCAGTCACAGACACAAACCATCTGTCCGTCCCACCATCACACGCCGCTGGCACGGTGGGGACTTCCTGACATGGCAGCACAAGGGCCCTATCAGCCAACTTCATCTCCACACAGACACAAGCAGAGAACTGCTCACACCAATGTCGGTGGCACAGCTCTCGACACCTGAGCACAAGCAGGCAGTTTATCGGGCTGGACATACCCCAATATGAGTCATTTCAACTACCAAAAAAGTGACAAATTTCCCCCACTGTTGCTGCTTTCCCTCCAAGTCTAGCAAATGAGACAGAGGACAGTTGAAGAGAGATACCTTGCCTTGATCTGAACACTCCAGCTGATACAGAATCCATGAGCTCTCTTAGAAAACTAACTTCCTTGGGAAAAAATCTTCACCTTAGCTCTTGCAAGAATTTATCTATTCGTTAGTCCTGCTAGATTAAAAAGCCCTGAAGCTTGCAGCTCAATTCATTTCTGGCTGTTGGTTCTGTGGTCCTGATCACAAAAATGCAGGAAAGGGAAAAAAGGGAATACAGAGAGAATTGAGAGAGTCGCTAAACACACTGGGTTTCAGGATTGCCCCTTTAGTGTTGACAGCTCTTAAGGCAGTAATATGCTGTTAAATGTGAACTGTTCACTGGAGCTTAAACAGGAATAAATAATTCAGTAGCAAGAAATAAACTTCTTGCTAACCCTGTCTTTGAGACTACTTTATCTTTTAAACCAAAAAATAGAGCAGATGAAAAGCCTGCTACTGTGAAGCACAGGACAGTGAAAGAGATGAACCTAACAGAGTGCAATTGCCTGGTGGGACTTCTGCTCGCAAGCAGCATCAGCAATAGCCCAGGGAAGAGCAACGTGGCAAGAATAATCCTTGTTTTATGAGCAAAACTCATGGCTGCCACCAAAGTGAGTGGGGACTGCCAGAGCTCTCTGCTTCTGACACTGGACCTGTTTGGGGTGAAGGCTGTGAGTAACGCAGTGACAGACATTACACGTTGGAGCAGAGATGCCTTTCACGTGGCTGCTCTGCATTTTGAGCCTCTCATGCTTGCTGGGAAGACAGCGGCAAAGGTTTTGGGGGATAGAATTTTCCTGGCTCCATCTTTACATCTTCTAAGTTGCTGATATATAATTACTGCACAGCTAAACACTGTGCAGACATTATCCTGCCCCTACCCTCTGCAAACCGGTGGGTAGGTTGGTTTGCTTACTCTCATGTTCAGCATTTTAAAATAGATTGGAAATATGCTCTATAAATAGTTAATTAGGGGGTTGGTACAGTCAAGAAGGCTGTGCCAGTTAGGGGGATTCTTAATTTATTCAAGACTTGTTTCAAACAACCTTCTCTTTTTCTGGTCACTAAATATTTCCCAGAAATCAAATTAAGCCACATTTTGTATTCACAGCAGCCCTTCCTTCACTCTAGAATCTGCATCAATAAGGAAAATTAAATCCAAAGATACTGACATTTCCTGACTCAATTAACCCTGAGGAGGTAAAATTTTCATGAATGAAAAGGCAAATTGTTAGCAGATACATTCTGGCTTTTACAGTCCCAACTATTCACAGCGAAAAATGGCAGCTCAGATCTTCAGCAGTGGTAAATTATTAGTTCAGTGGTTCACTGGTGATTCACAACAGCTGAAGAACTCCCGATCAATCCAGAAAGTCTGTGAAATCTGTTTTGGGAAGCTATTCCTAAAATACCTATTTATAAGATAGGTAATTGGACAACCAACCCCCTACTTACAGTTAAATAAAAGCTGACAGAGGGAACAGTGCCTGAGCAGGCAATCTTTTCTCTAAGTTACCCATGGTTTTTGGTTAGGGAACAGCCAGAGTGCAGATATTACAGTGTGCAAGGAAGGTTTCAGGCTGTCGTGCTGTTAGCTGGAAGCGGAGCACACAAAGTGTCAGCCACTCCCCAGAATAATCAGGGCCAGCTATTTCTCTGCTGTGCTGCCAAGGGGACCGCTCCTCAGCAGTGGTGGTCTTTGGTATTTGGGTCTTGGTATTTGGCAGTCCACGTCTTGCTCTGCCAAGTCCCAAGCCAGCCCTGCTCTTTTCATCCTTCCTGCGCTCCAGATACAGGGAAGTGCTGCTGCTGCAGGACTTCAAACCCTCTGCTGGGTGCCATCCTGCTCAGCTTGACCATCAGTCCAGAGAGGGGAAAAAAAATAACACGGGTTGCTGAAGACATCCGTCTGCAGCAATAGAACCAAGTTGTGGAAAGCCAGATCTAAAGACTGCTTCATTATGATTACATGAAACATGAGGGATTTTTCTCAGCTGCTTCAGCAGGCTCAGAAGTGTGGATCATTCATCCCTACAACCTAACTCGGGGCTCATGTGCTTAAAGCTGCTTCTCTCATGCTGTTTTTATGGACAATGCCTACCAGAGCCACCCTCAGCTTTCTATCTGCTCTTGCTCTCTCCCAGAGCAGAAAAAAAATATGTTTTTCTAACTACCCTCTGCTTCTCTGCTCACCTTTTCCTGCACTGGGCAGGGACAGTAATGTAGTAATGAGGAGACAAAACAATCTCCCTTAATTCTTTGTAAGATGCCTTGATTAATGCTTTCTTTGTATACACTATTTAAAACATTTGCAGCTCGAGGCACACCAGGGGTGCATATATGTTTAACTGTCTCATAACTAATCTCCCTCTGCGGTGAGCTTATGTACAACGGCCCCAAGCAGCACACCTATAGGAATTGCATGCCCACACTGGGGAAAAAAACATCCCAGATCATTCATTCTGGGGATCCCCAACTTGGAAAAAGACAGGGGAAGGCAGAGTCAAAACGTGCAAAACATTTTCATTTGGCATGTCGGAAAACCTCATCTTCAGAATCACCTCTGGTTTGGATAAACATCTCCTGTGTGCAAACATCGGCCCATCGCTAAAGCCGTGGTGCGTTTGGGAGAGGAGTCTGTGATCTTATGGCTTGGAAATGGGGTTTGTGCTTTGCAATAAGTATAGTCCTCATGTGTTTTGTCTTCAAATACTTTGCCATTTACTTTGTAAACATTATGCTAGAGTTTACTTTAGAGTAAGACTATCAATAAGTGGGTCTTTGAAATGAATGCTCAATGATTTTTATATCCACCTCCGCTGACCTTTAAGCTGTAAATTGATTGTTATGCAGAAGGCTATTAATTTAACACAGCTTATTACATTTCCCACTCGCACTGACGGGCCTCTCCTGGCTTAGCAATTCCACTGGTCTTTTCCCTTGCTAACTGCATAGATCATACCTCTCTTGCTGTAATTATGACTAGTACCTCAGCATTAATTATTTCCCCAGCAACTGCAGGCAGAATTCCAGGTTTTACACATACCACCAGAAAGATAAGAAAGCCCCTGGCATTCAGAGAAAGACAGCAGTGAATAGCTTTTTTGCAGACCTTTGTCTTACTCCATCACTTTTATATGTTCAGTAAATCATACTTTGCACAATCTCATTTAGGCCCTGATTTCTGAAGGCATTCCTACTGAATAAAGCTCATGTGAAGGTGTTTCCATCAATCTCTGCAGGAAGGTAAAGTGCTTTCACTGAATCCTCTTCAGTACTTCAATACCATGTTCTAATATATTCAACTGAAGATGAGCAAAAGGTAAATCACGACTGTTAAGCATCCATCAAGCACCTGAACACTTATGCATCTCACTGAATTTTTATTTAAAGTTAACTATTATTTATTACTGATATTGGTAGATAGCATTCTTTTAAGCAGGGAAAAAAGAAGTCAGAATGCGGATTAGCAAAGACTCCTCGCCAAACCAAAAAGTACAACCATGTGCATCCACAACATGCAGGAAAAAATGTGCCCTCACACTTTCTGGCACACTTTTTGTAACATGCACTAGCCGAGCGGTTCCATCCACTAAGGATCCACTTTGAAACAAGCCCGGGAGCCAGATCTCTAATTTTCTGTGTTATCTAGAAACATTTGCGTACTCCTTTAAACTGAAGTTTCATATGGATGACAAGGATTCCCAGGGCTGTCCTGCTGGAGTCACTGCGACTGGTTCTGTACCAGGGCAGACAGGGTGTGGGACAGGCCCAGTGCAGTGATGGAAATACAGGACCAGGTACACAGCAACACAAATGAGAAATCGTTTCGTTGCTTGAGCTAAAGCTCTTGGAGATTTAAAGCCATGACAAGAACACACTGCTTTGGATAGGTGTGCGGTTATATCATTTGCAGGCAGGCCACCTCTTCAAGGTCAACTCTTATCTTGATATTTTCCTTTAAAAAGAGCATATTAAGGAGCATCATTACAGCCTCACATTGCTATCTAAATCACATAATGAGATCATATTCTCTTTTAATGGAAGGATCCTACTTCAAGCTTTAATGACATTTATAAAAACCAGTCTACTGCAAGCCTCACTGATGGCTTTCTATGATATCCACCTCTGCCTTTATATAATTAAATCTAGAAAAGACCATGCCTTGGGGCTACACTCCCACCACACAATTACTAGGAAATACCAAGCTAATTTTAAGACCTGCTTTCATGCTTGATAGTGTCCTCTGACAGTACTCCCTTGTTTGTGAAATATTGCTCCCTTGTAACAAAGCAGAAGAAAATCAGACTTTTATCTTAAGTCCTGCTGTGCCATTTGCAGACTCAGGCTCAGAAAGTAACTTCAGCATGGCAGTAGATGTGGTAGATGTTTGCAAGCCAACTTACAAGAAAGAAAACAAGCGCTGTCCAGTTTCACAAAGATTTCCCAGAATCAAACTGAGATTATTCATTATCATTGGCATCCATCATATCAAACACACGCTCACAAAGAATGAAGTGGACGACAAGGATTTAAGACTGTAAGTATACTTCTACCTTGACATCCTGTGCCAATCACAAGCCATACTTTTGCCCAATGGCTCCAACCACAAGCCCACTAAATTATAGCCGAGCTGGCTTATAAATGGCTGAAGAACAGCAAAGTGACGGAGAAATGACTGCATCCCACGACATGGTGCTTCAGTCACTGAATTTTCCACTTCTCCACTTTGTTGATTCCCATGTCAGATTCAAACGGGCTCTGTAAACCTCTGGGGCCTTCACAAGGAGGGCTGAATAAACAAGACCAAAGAAATTTTAAGGAAGCGCATCTATTTTTGAAAAGATCCTTATATGCCCCTGTTTAGCTTTTCAGGCTTCTGGGTGCTGTGGCATACCGAGATCTGCTGTACAGTGGTTTAAATTTAGCATCCACCTATACTTCCTCTGGTTCAGCCGCTCTCCCTCGAATTCTAAAGGAAATTAATACACTGTGTATTTTTTTGCATAAAATGCACTGTTTCTCCAGAGACAAGAGCATCAAGCTCTTCCTTCAACAATAGTTAAAAGACGGCACTGCAGTTATTTTGGTCCTAGATTTTTAATTAAAAATCTCTGTGGGAGGAAGGAAACTAGACAACCCACAAAGAGCATTAGGGTGGAATCTGTGCTGTGTTAAATGAGCCCAAAGGACTCAAACCGTGCACAGGCCGATGCAGCGTGCACAACAAAATCCGCACTCAATTCTCGAGCTCACAACCCTTCTGCGCCTACCTCCGTCCTTCCTTCTCTGTCAGTTTATCTGGCATTTAGCTGGAAAAAAGAAGCAGCTTGGGTAAACTGCACTGTCACTTCAGCCCGAGTGAGAAGCAGGTGAATGAACGCACCCACGGCATGTGAATTTAAGCATGCATTTGTCTTTGCTGATCTCCTCCTATCTGCTAGAATAATACTAACCCAGTATTTCTGCTGGTGGCTGCTCCAGTATCGACACGACTGTCCCACTGTCCATGCAGTTGGGTGTGTGCCGGGCAGAAGCCAGACAGAAACTCTTTGTGTGAGGTATCAGCTATAAATTAAAGCCCTGGAGAATCCCAGCAAGCAAGCAGTTATGACAGAGCGTACATCTTGCCCCTGACTTCATTTCAGTGAAAAAGGTAGGCCCCCAAGCAACTTAAACGTGCTCCGTAGTGATCGCAAGCTTGCTGTTTAAAAGCATCCGATACATTTCAACAGTATTCGGAAACACCTGACACCGAAGACCTGAGTCCCCTTCCCCTCATATCACTTTTATATTAAAATAGTACCAGTGGTGACATGAAATTCCTCCTTGCTGACACCAGTGTAAGCAAGAGCAGGACCCGTCTCCCCACTTCGTGGGCAGCAAACCCGACAATGCAGCTCTTGACAAAAGACAGCAAATCTGAAAGCCGTGGAACAGAGGAAGAGGACTTTTCCCATCACTTTAAAGCTAACCTATGCTGACATCGGCTTTTTTTTTGTCCCCGAAAGGAAAGATTCAAGCAAGAAAAGCCCCAACTGAAACAAAACACTGCTGCTGAGCTCCAAGCACTCCTTCCTACAAGTACTGGAAATACAAGGAGGGGAAGCAGCTCTGACTGGAGAGCTGCAGGGCTCGCAGCTGGCGAGGCTACGAGCTAAGCATGCAGCACACTGCTGGCACGAGGGCATCCACGCCAGCTCCAGTGCTGCCACAGGGGAGGGTGGAGAGGGCAAAGGAGGATCTGGAGAATCAGGGGCTCCTGTAGACTCCCGCCTTCAGCTTTATGAATCACACTGACCTTCAACAGCTCCACGCTGAAAGTGTAAATGTGTCTTTAAGCAAAAAAATAAAAATCTTTGCCTCCTGAACAACTGCGGTCTGAGGCCTGGCACAGAAGGAAGATCAGGTCCAGATTGCCCCTGGCTGAAAGGAAGCCAAACACAATGCAGCCGATTCACAGCATTTTCTTTATCGCAGCGCTAAGAGCAGCCAGACAATGCTTTCCAACACAGACCACTGCAATTCATCACGAAGAGACGGGAGTTAGCAGGAAACGCTCCCATTATCTCTGCTACGAAAAGGAAGCAGTGAGGAGAATGGCTAAAAGGTGACAGACAGATTTTATGAGGCCAGACTTGAGCCATGCTCTGGGCTGACCAGCTCATCTTTTCCATACCAGAAAAAAAGTGATAGGCTTCAGCTGCACAGCTCTTACAAAACAGGAGTCAGAGTTGCTGCACTGTGGCTCTTCAAGAGAAAACAAACCAAGACAAATGAAAATATTTCAATAGCAATTGTGCTGCGCCAGATCCCCGGGCTGTGTAAATCGGGGGAGTTTTGTGGCCTCCTTAATGGAGCAATGCTGACTTAGAGCTGCGAGCACAGGGCCAGGCATCCAGCGAGTAAAAGGGAGGTATCTCAGACCTGTGAGGCTGTAGGGAAGAGGTGGAGAACGTGAGGCCATGGTGCTTTCTGGCAGTAATTTGGTCTGCATTACAAATGTAGGCTTCGAAATGGTTGCTGCCTACAAGCTCTGAACACAGAAGAGCTTATAAACACAAAAGCCCAGATGGAAAAGATTTGAAAGGTTTGGGAGGGTAACAAGGGAAGGAATAAACAAATATCTCTGAAATGAAGTAAGGAAGCACTTAAAATGGCATAAGGCTAGATGGCCTGTACAGACTTTGTGGTGCCTCTGAAAGGTACAAAACCTTTAACATCCCACGGCTGTGCACAAATACTGAATTCCCCTACAGGGCATAAACACAGGCTGCTCCTACCAGCTGCCAGCAATAAATACTATTGCCCAACCATTAGCAATCAGTCATTACTGCACCCAGAAGTGCTAGGAGCTGTACAAACACGTAGTAAGTAATTGCCCCTGCCTCAAAAAGCATACTGGGATTCTGGCTCAAGCAGCCACTCGGACCCAGACACATTTGCTATGGAGCAACAGACCATGCCAGCTAATGTCTGAGTGAAACAGGGAAAACTAAACAGCATCACATTTTATGTCTTCCCCTTGATCAAGTCAGCTCATTCAGCGCCTTTCCCAGCAAAATTCATCTTCCACTGCAGTCAACGCTTCATCTTTAGGGGCATATATAAACACTGCTATTAATGACTTCTCCCCTGCACAGCTCACAACTGAGACACCAGTGATGGGATCACAGTAAGGACGATTAGTTTTTTTTATAATGAGCAGTCACATCTGGTTAAAAGCGGAGGTGACGAGACAATAAAAAAGAGATTTCCAAAGCTGCTCACCAATGGATTCTGCAGCCTCCTGTGGGAGCGGGGCTGAGCTGATACCGTGTCTGTCTGTAAATCCCACGTAAAGTGTCCTGACTGCAAGCCTCGCTGCCAACAACTGCAGGCAAGGACCTGGCTGATGCCTCTGCCTCTCCTTCCAGGGCTGCCAACGTTGCTGGACTCTTTGAGGAAAAAGATCAGCTGCTGACAGCCCACAGCTCCTACCCAAGGCAAACAGAGCAGGCAAAAACCTTGAGTCAGCCCAGGGAGAGAAGTAATTTAAACCAGCAAAAGGACTGCCGCAGATCACCTTCCTCACAGAAGGAAGCAGCGAAGACCAGGGCGAGCTGGATGCTAGGCTGGGTTACATCCCAGCTGTGGATTTGTCCAAGGTTGGCTCTTTGTTCCCTAATGGCCCCAGGCAGTACGGCACGACCCAGCCCCAGCCTGTGCACAGAGCCACCTCTGCCAACGCCATCCGAGTCACAGGCAGTAGATGAGCTCGGGAAGCAACAGCAAAGGTTTTCCTCCCTACTCTGCTGCTGTCTGGAAGGCTGTCTCTGAAGCAGCGCGCAGTCTGGAGGAAATGAAGTCAAGGACCGCAGCACTGAAACAGCACTCGCAGTAAGCAAAGGTGGGAATTAAATGAGACGGAGGTGACTCTAACGCACAGGGGGAAACTATTAGATTCTGCTGACGTTTATTTCCCACAACAGCACAGCAAGGTAACTGTGCCAACAAACAGGTTGATGACTGCAAGCAGCACAAAGAAAACACATTCCTCTTAGCACAGCTTTGCAATCTTCTGAGAGCACCATCTTTTTGTCCCCCAGACTCCTTCACCTCACCATCACCTGCCTCAAAATAACCTCTTCTCATGCACAAAGGGTCGTACTGATTTATTTACTCTTTGGCAGAAGAAAACCTACAAGTTTTAGCTAGGTCCCATGTTTCCGGACACAGGTCAGTCATGTGAAATTAGGACAATTGCTCTGCAGAAGACTGTAGCCAGTTGATGGCACTGCCTTTCCCCAGGTACTCTGAGTACCAAGTGTTTCCTGTACCGTACGTATTTTTGTTTTGCCTGCAAAACCTTTCCTGTATGGCTACTGCTCATCATCCAGCTTAGCAGCAGGGCTGGGAAAAAAACAATCAATAAACCATGGTATCTGGTATGATAGTATCTGACTGGAATTCTTAGAAGTTTCCCTCTGTACCCACTGATCTCAGGACTGCCCTGCCCTGCAGGTAGCTGAGGCAAATGACTGCAGATACAAATGCTGAGTATCTCACCGCTGCCAGGCACTCACTTATCACTGGTGCAAGGAGCTTGTACCTCTGCCACGGCCCTCTTATATTGCCAATACGAGGCAAACAAAAACACAGGCCAGCCGCCAGTCTGGAAGTCAAAAAAGTCTTACGCACTTTATTTAAAAATAAACTACAGTCCGTGACTCACAAGTCATGACTTTTCAGCCAACACACTGCCCAAGTCTTGGTTTCTTACCTGTGAACACACAACAGGCAAAGCAACACGATGTCTTTCCGCTGTACCTCCGCTCACATAGGCATGATCACAAACGTGTGGCATATTTGACGCTCGCTTGCAAGGAGTTCTGGAGGCTGTGTGCAGACCAAGACTTGTTCTGCGCGTGACTTTGTACCAGTTCACCCATCTAAGTTAGCAGCACTATTCGCTGATGTACTTCTGCCAGTACAACGAAAAGTGTGGATGGAGTCACAGCCAAATAAAGGTGCTCTATACTGGAAGAGCTTGTTCTCCTTTCCCACAGGGGAAAAAGCTGTGCTGGGATAAGCGTGTTCATACTGGCAGACCTGCATTTGCACTTGGGGAGGGTTACAGCAGTGTTGCAGAACTGCAGGTAAAAGTACAACCTATAAGCAGGCAAGACCCAATCTCACAGGGGATTCACTACTCCGATCTTAACTCACTCGTCAAATTCCTAATTCTACAAGCAACCTAGACACAAGGCTGAATCAGGCTGATTGGGGTTTTAGCTCAACTAAATCCACCAGAAATCCATACAGACTGCCGACAAGGAATAGCGGCAGCTTGAGGCAAGGCATGCTCCCAGGTGGGCTCTCACTAATGCTAGTTATCCCTAAGGGACTCCAGCCCCTTACGCAGGTGACAAGTTACCCAAGTTATTTAGCAGCAGAGGGTAGGGAAACGGCCAACCCAGCTGTACCAGAACAAATTCCTGAAAATGTCAATTTATGAAGCTAATCAACGGATGCCACTGCCACAGCTGTTTCTAGCAGAATTCAGACCTCAAGGGAGCTGAGCGCTTGTGTTTCTGAGCAGACAGAAATGCAAATAAGGCATTCAGGTACTTACAAATCCATCACAGCCGATTCCTGCCAGTCAACAGTTCTCAAGGCATAAGGCTACAAATGTTCAAAGAACCCACTGCATTTGCATGATACTGCATCCAGCCTCAGAGGCAGGGCAATGGAAACAAAGAAAGGAGAGGAGGGGAATGAAAAGCAAGGGGAGAAGAGGAGGGCAGGTAAAAATGAGAGCCTGGGAGGACTAAGGGAAGAGTCTACACGAGGGGAGATTTTGAAGAGCTACTGGGAGCCCTGAAGGCTGGGGTGGGCTTTGGGAAGGAGGAGGAAAAGACACTCACCGTGGTGCTCGCTGTCTCAGCCGGCCACCCTCTCCTCTCCCACGCGACGCCTGTGCTCAGGGCAGCTGTCCCTTCCCCAAACCCTCGCACTAGGCGCACGCAGAGGTTTTCCAGCCCGCTCCCACATGCACCACTCCTCCGAGCTGCGGATCAGCGCAGGACCCGGGGCTGGCACCCACATGCCGAGCCTCTGCTCCGGGGGCACATGGCAATGCAGCACGCCTCCCACACGCTGCCGGCACGCCGTCTACGCGCCCAGCCCTGGCTCAAAAAAACAGAGCGACTCCCTGAGCGTGGTGGCTGCGGAAGAAAATCCTCAAAATAAGCGCAGCGCGATTCGACCCAGCGCTAGGAGCGAAGAGAAGCTGGAACAATAGCCCTGAGGGGTGTGATCTGCCAGTATTCACCAGGGGAAGTTTAAAATGCAATGCCAGTTGAGACAATTATTTAGTTGTCAGCGCTGTTAACAGTTTCATTGCTGATCAAAGCTGCAGGGCAGCACAGAGGGAATTAGAGCCACTTACCAAAATGGGCCAGCAATACACAATCTGCAACTCTATTCCTGTCATATATAATCCCTCCCACCCATTCTCTTTTTTAGAGGCTCCTTGGCATACAGAATCGCTGTGCAATAATAACAATAATTAAAGAATCAGCTCACTCTTTTCTGCAATTAATCTGTAAGGGAGAAAGTAAACACCTGCAACAGCATAGGGGTGGCAGTGGTGGAAATCCTTCCGTGCACCACGTGGGGCTCAGATATACCCACGCTGGACAAAGGTTCCTCGGCCACTCCAGCATCATTTTGGAAGCCGCGCAGAAGGTGCCACACAGAGGCAGGTTTGCCAAGCACAGGCACAGCCAGCAGATGCTAGCACAGAACTGCTGCTTCAGCTTTAAGAACAGTCAGATAGATGTTGCTAGTTACAGTATCCCATAGCGATTGTACACATATTTCAGTAGGCAAGCATGTTTAATTACAGCTCTGCTTCTCCATGTAGCATTCAGAGCCTGGAAAACCTCCAACTGTTCTCCTTTCTTGGGTTTTCCCGATATTGCTAAATTAAGTAATAAGCAAAACTCACAAACCTCAGCCAAGGCTCGCCCCAAAAGGCTCTTTGCGTCGTGGCTGTTCTTCCCAGCCTGCGCTCTGCCCTGGCCTTTGCAGCGAAGGGAGGGCTTTGAAAATAACATATATATCCATCAGTGCCACCAGCTGTAGTGTAGCAGCCGGTGTCTTTTTGTATACAGTTTTCTAGTGACTTGTCTGGTTTTGTGTCAGATCAGATTCCTCTGAGACATCTGGCATTATGTGACTGAAAACAATATGAACTAAAAAGCTTTGGGAGAACTCCCACTTGTTGCGTTGATTTCTCATGAATAAGTGATATCCAAAACAGTAGAAAATTAAGATGACAGTGATAATAGTAACAATAAGAAGCTAGCATTTCCGAGGTGTTTTACACCTTCAAAGCACTGTGCAAACAAGGATTAAAATGCATGCACCAATACCACCCCCTGCACTTGACAGTCCATGGCTTGATGAAGGCGCAGCGTCTGCTGAGACATGAAGATCTTTTATTAGATTAGAAATCTCAGTTACCAGAGACATTGTCGCAGCGGGGAACTGCTGAAATCCTCGTGGGAGGCCATGCTCACGTGTCAGGCCCAAATCCTGCTGCCACTGTGGGGTCCCATGTGAGGAGTGACACCGAACCAAGGGACCATGGCGAGTTTGGGGTCTGGGAGGGAGCGTGTACACAAGGGTGTTTCTCTCTCTTTCCAGTGGTTATAAAAGAAAGCCCATGTGGGTGGGTAATGTGGGCCCAAAGGAAAAACTGGGATGAATTTGAAGAGAAAGGCTCACAAGCAGCTGGCAGCACAAGGAGTCTGAGATCTTGGAGGAGATGAGGGGATGCAGATGGGCTCCTGGCTGTGAAGGACACCTTGAGGACAGGCAAGGGCTACAAGAGATCTTTGAGGGCACACCAAAAAGATGCTGCCAGGAAGAATTTTGCCCAGGAAAACAATCTGATGATCTCTCAAGGTCCCCTCTGGCCCTATGTTTCCCTGGGTTCCTAGTTCCCCCTTTCCCACCAGCTGGCCCTACAAAGACAGGTCAGCCTTTCAGCACTCACTTGGGTTGTTTGGCATTGGCAAATCCAACTGTCCTGTGGCCGGTCGCCTCCAAGAGCTGGGGGATTTCTGCAGTGGAAGATGCAGGAGCAGCTCTTAGCGACCCCTTCTCCCTGCCAAGCTGCTGAATGTCAGAGCAGCCTGCAGTTCTGGACCGTGCTCTGCCCTAGGCAGCCACAAGAGCTGCTGGCTCTGCGCAAGGAGCGAAAAGGCAGAGAGGGAAACTGCTCCTGCATCGTTAGTGGGCAATGTTACATCTACCTCTGCCATCTCGGCCCCGCCAAAACAACAGGAAATCCTCAACTTAGTTCCCAAAAGGGAGCTATTCTACCTTCCTTCTAAGATGTCCTGCCTCTTCCTTACGCCACCCAGTGCAGGATCAACTCGTTTCTGCTGAACTAGTACGTGGCTGCTCTCAAGAGCTCGTCCCGCTCGGCTGGGCTGGGGTCAGCGGTGGCTTGCTTGGGGTGAGTGCTGACGGGATCAGTTTGAATGACTCTTGATCTTAAAAAGACTTGCTTGAAAGCCTTTTTCCACGTGCCCAGTAATCACAGCCCCACTGTTTCTTTCTTTGTTTATGCCCGGTTTCTGCTGAGCAACAGCTTCCTTCCTGTACTTGGAAAAGCATGCCTGGGTCACAAAGCTTATGTCAGGTGATTCTCGTTAGAAGTTTGGCTGAACTGTTTGCCTTTCTAGAAAAGCAGAAAATGCATCTTCATCTTCAAAAAACAGGACAGCAGTCACGTGATCACCATGAAATGCTGTTAGAGAAAGGCCAAGTAGCACATGCAGCTGTGTGCTGCTAAATTAACAACATAAATACAGATTTTAGAGCACACTGCCACACTTAAAATCCCCCCAACTTATGATGCTTGCAACAAATCAATGGCCTGATCAATTGGCAACTCGAAAACAACCAAGCTGCAGCCTGGATGATGTCAGCAAGTTCAGCTCCCTTCAGTGGCTCATGCTCCAGTAGCGAAGGTGCTTTCAAAGATATCACAAATTGGGAAGAGCTCATTAACCAGTCCAGGAAAATCCCAGCACACTCCCGCCTCGAGGTCTATGCCAGTGCTTTTCCCCTGTGCCCGATTTGCTCAGCCACAGCCACCAGCCCACGTCGCACAAAGCGCAGCTTCTTCCTACGACCCAAGCAGCTAAGGCCCAGAGGCATCTCCCTTTGTGTCTTCTGATTTCCTGGGGAAAAAAAAGGCACACCTTTTCCCTTCAAATTCCTCTGAATCACAGGGAGGGCAGGCAGCTCTTAACCCTCCTCTAGCTGGACGAGGAGCATACTAAAACCCCAGCACCAGCCCAGCCTCCTGCAGCAGCTCTGGCAGGGATGGTGGGGCACGGCCAAGCCCACCGGGCCTCCCCTGATCGTACAGTCTCCACAGGGTATTTCTAGCTCGAAAAACCCAACCAACCTGAAATAACCTCTCTTTTTCATTCCTTTTTTTCTGGCCTGGAATCCTCTTGAAATATCACTGAGGTGAAAGGGATCTGAGCTTCGTGTTTTCCTGCCTTCACAGAGCGCAGAGACACACATATTGACACAAAAGGAACATGACTGGCTCTGCAGTGCTGCCTTCCCATTTAGCAAGAAGCAGAGGAGATGGAGGAAGAATTGCTTTCTGCTTTATGCTCAGCCATGCCTTCCCACTGCTTCCAGGCATTAACTGCACGTTTCCACAACTGCATGACTGCAAGAACATGGGCAAGCCCTTGGTTTATAGTAAGCAGCAGGTTAAACCATTTTATAGCCAAAATTCTGATTAAAAAAAACCTGTGATTTTGAGTCCATGCTCTCAAACATTCTTATGATTTCTTTCATGCTGTACCTTCTCATGCTATTTTCAATCTAAAGCCTTTTTTTTTTTTTTTTTTTTTTTTAAACAAACACACTTCATTCATCTGTGCTCTTAAACTGCATCCAAGATGCTGTGTGAAGAGGGCCAAGTCTTAACCAGCTCCCTATCGTTCGATAAAAAAAAAAATTGTAGAAACTAAGACTTCAAATTTCCAAGTAATATATGGTATTACTGTTGTGGTTTGAGACAATTCCACAGACAGTGCCAGTGGCTTTGCCTAGACAGCTCCCAAACCAATCTCCTGCTGTTCCCCTAATTAATTCCCTACACGCATCTCAAACCTCTCATATATTAAGTGGCTGCCACAGTTTTTATTTGACATTTGGATCTTTCGAGACAACAAGGTGTGAGACAGTGGCCACAGAAACCCAGTGAAGTTCTGCCAACAACTTCAGCAGTAACGGCATTTCAGGCGAGGGGTACTGCTTATCTTCTCTCGGTTGGGTTCTCCAAAGTCACTCTTCAACTGCAGCACTAAGGAAATCAGCATGTGGGGCAGGGAGGGCACCTCGGGCAGGCTGAGCCCTGGCTGGGGAAGGAGCTCCTGACACCACACCCCTCCCTGCTTCACAGCTGAGGAAACCGTGAGTCAGGTTGAAGGGAGAAGGCTGGAGATATGCCAACTTTCCTTTACGCTAGCAGTCCTGCATGCTAAAGGGTGCTTTTTGCCCAAATATCCCCCTTTTCGGTTCATAAATTATTAGGGCCATGGCAAGTGGGTTAGTGATGGTACTGTAGCACACTTGCTGCTTTACATGAGGCACAGTCTTGATGGGATGTTGTTTTTCACCAGCAACGCAGCAATGCTGCTGCTATCATCTGTTTAGCTTACATACAGAAAACAACCTTTCTAAACCACAGCATCCTATTCCTGAAGCTCAGCACCATCAGGAATAGCCCAGAACCAGGCCTGCTCCATTACTGCAGTCCCCTGAAAGGACGTGAATTAAGAACTTGTATAAAAGACAGTAACACTGTAAATTAGCCATCACAGGACCATCCCTGCCACCATCCCTACCAGTGCATGTGAGGCTTTGCCATTTCACTACAGAGCTGACTTTTGGAGGAGCCAAATCTTCCTGCTTTCGACTCCGCTGTACCTAAACAGTGAAATATTGCAGGAAGGGGGTAGAAAAGGGATACGAGGACAGGCATTATGCCCTATTAGCAATGAAAGGGAACGATCAGAATGGTACAATTTTACAGATTCAGACACTTGAAGATGCCCTTTTTCAAAAACAAAAACCAAACAGAATCCCTTGCAGTTCAAAGAATGCTGGATCCCAAAGTCACAGAGACACGTGAAGACAGCTAGTCAGAAAGCATCTGAAAACATGAGCTATCAGGAAATAATCGAGAAGCCTGAAATGGCAGCAATCAGGGAGAACTGAGGGCAGCAAGTATCTATTCACCATCCGTCCCTCCAGGCAAATTACTCTTCTCAGGATGTTTCTGGCTAATAGGCTCATCTTGAAAATATCTTTTTTTGCATATTTAATGTCTGTTTCTGGGAACACAAGCCCATCAGAAAGTAGGAGTAGGTCTGGACCTCTGCGGCCTAGTTTAGGAGAAAATGCAGCCCTTTTTCCAAATAGACGATTAGGTCCCACGATCCAGGAAGAAGCAAGAACACAGCCAGCGCGTGTTTATAAATCTGGCCACATCTGATCGCCGTTTCCAAACTCTCCATTAACAACTTGGTGGACGTCCAGCAGAAGGAGGTTTTCCAGGGCTAGGACACTGAGGAAACGCTGCTGTTGAAACATGCTCTATTGTAATGATATTCCCCAGTGACACGATGCAGCTGAGATAGGATTTGCGCTTGCTGCCCAGTCAGCCTGAGCCGCTGCCCCGCCGCCAATAAATGGCAGCGTTTGGTTTTGGGGGAGTTGTTCTTTCCCTTGGTTTATTTCAATGCACAAAACCTGCAAGGAGAAGACTTTTCTTGAGGGCAGACAGCAGAGCTGCAGAGAAGAAAACAGGACAGTGCTTGCCTTCGCAAAGTAAAAGCCACCACAGGCCTGGGAACCAAGATGCAATTTTTACCCCCTTTGAAGATGAGGGCCAAGGATATCGGGCCCCAGCTGGGAGCCCCAGATGAGGGCAGGATGAAAGCACTGCTCGCGCAGCCACTAGCAAGCACAACGGGAGCTTTATATTGAAAAATGTGCTACAGGGCAGAGTAAACTTTCTAAACACGCTGAGATATTGTTTTTGAGCGCCGCTCTGAACTGCTTGGTGTAACTTTAGTTAACTGAAGAAAGGAGGAAAAAAAACTCACACACAAGTTTTACATATAGTGTGAGAAAAAGGCCAGCAAAAGGGATGAAGAGGAAATTGTTTTTTCTCATTTTCTCATTGCAAGATCCAAACCCCCACTGACTTCTGCTATTAAGAGAGAAAAAAGAAGTGCTGTATATTAAATTGCAAAATTGTAACCCCATCTACAGCTTTGGTCTGTTTTCAGATTCACCCGTAGCACCTGAAGCCAACAAGTTTTGGTCTAAGTACCTCGTTATAGTAGCAGACATCAAAGGACTTCTGGTAAGAAACAGGGTCCTGGATGATGAAACCGCAGAAAGAAAAAAGAAAAAAAAATAGAAAAAAATAATTCTTGATGTGATGTATTCAGACTTTGCAATTTCCAGAAAAAGACAAATTTGTCCAACCCCTCTGAAACTCAGCTTTCACTGCTTTAGGAGGAAATTCTTCACTCAGAGGGTGGAGAGGCACTGGCACAGGTTGCTCAGAGAAGCTGTGGACACCCCACCTCTGGAGGTGTTTAAGGCCAGACTGGATAAGGCCCCGGGCAACCTGATCTAGTGGGTGGCATCCCTGCCCATAGCAGGGGGGCTTGAATGGGGTGATCTGTAAGGTCCCTTACAACTCAAGACATTCTATGAATGCTCAGATCTTGCCTTGTTTTATCAGAGAATGTGGTAGACTCAAGTTTTGATGCCTCCTAACATGATTTAGATACTTGTTTACAGAAATAAAAAAACATACTTTGGACTACTCCTGTAATTTGTTCAGTGGTCAGTTTTTCCAGCACAGCCAGTACTGACTCGCTGAATGCACTGGGCACTTACATTACACAGCACATTAAGCTTAATTTGCATTAACTTTAACTGCTTAAAGATGACTTCATTAACTGGAACTACATGAGGATACCGTGCTTCATTAAAATAGAAAGGAAGGGAAAGGAGGAAACACAAACAAAAAGCAAGCAGCCTAATTTCTTCCAGCACTCCTGTTTTCATGACGGCCTTTCACAGACAAACACTGTGTACAGGAGGTTAAAGCGAAGGCAGACCCATGAGCCCGCACACGAGGCGGTGGCTGCGTCAGCCTCTTTTGAATCCAGCCTTAAGCAACCAGAGTTGGAAAGAGCCAGTTCTGCTCCCTTTTCACGAACCCTTTTCCTTTAAAGTTTTCAGATCTACATGGTTTTGCTTTTAAAAAAACAGTTCCCCAAAAGAAAAGATGTTATAGCAATGGTAAGAAAGTCAATAATAGAGCCAGATGCAGTGAGGAACACCACCGAGGGAGTCAAAAACCTCTGTAAGGTCACTTTAAATACCCTTATCTCCGCTGGTAAAGAACATACCAGACATCAGGAGCCAGACCCACAGCTGGCAAAGAGCTTTGATGCAAGCGAGGCCACTGACACCGTGTCTTTTTTTTCATTTAGCAGAGAGCAAATCTGTTTGAGAAGACAACTGTGAGGCTCCAGGCTGCCTTTGAAGAACTAACACACCCTTTGATGCTACAGATAGCTGGATATCGTGTTTTGCTGGCTTCTGGTTTTAAATGGGGCTCTGTGGTTAACCAGAGCGGCTGCACAGCAAGGAGGGAATGACTTGCAACTGAAGAGGAATGCCAGTGCCTGCACTCCAGCCAGGAGAACGCCATACGTGCCTGAGGCTCAGGGGTACAGCACGTGGCAGACAACTAAGAGCTAAGACAGTAGGGCTCAAACCCTCCCATTTAGAAAACAGCCTTTATTTTCTACTTTCCCTGGAAAGGGTGGACACCCAAAGGAAGGACCTCAGGCCCCAGATCCACTCTCCACATCAAAGGGCTTGCTTCTAAATCTAAAGCAAATGAGTATGTTCAGAAGAAACGTTTCTGACAGAATGTGCCATTTTTAAAATGGCAAAGCAACATGGTTGTCAAAGGGTTTTCTCTAAAGCCACGCCTGTCACAGTCACTTCTGCCAAGAAAATCCATTTCTGCAGCTGTGCGACTCAGACTGCTTGAGGCCAAGTCCCCAGACTTCTTCCCTTGGTGGCCCAGTGACAGAATGGACGAGGAGAGATCAGCTGGAGATGGCAGGGAACCAGGGCTGACACTTCGGTCCAAGCCCAGTTGGCTTCTGGAATATTTCCTCTTGTATAAAAACAGACTGAATATATAACAGAATGGGAAATATAGAGTGTGATCTGCAATCCTATAGCTGGAGCACAGCTGTGGAGGAAAGGCAACACAAACATCTTTTCTCTGAAGCTCCCTGCAGCACTCAGCAGGTGACCACAAGTGGAGTACAAGATCTCTGCAGCCCGCATATGCAGTCCTGGCCCGGTGTTTCACAGCTCTGAGGAGTGGACTCACTTCATGGACCACCATTATTTGCTGGAGGATCTGGCAACAAGAGAGTGCAAGCAAAGTGCTCGCCCAGGACAGGCAATCAAGAAGTAAGACAAGCCAAGTGTGTGTTTAATCCTCACAAATCAGGCTTCAAATGTTGAGTCCTCAGCTGGTGAGCCCTGAGGCAGGAGTTCCAGGGGTGTTAAATGGCCCTGGGGAAGCTCAATGCGGTCCGGGAGGGCCAAATGCACATTGTGAGCAGAAGGAGCAGAGCACACCCACAGCTGCTTTGGAGGAGCACGACGCCCAGGCAGTGCCTGGGGGCAGCCAGCCTGGCCAGCACACGGGGTTCTGTGCTGCCTGCACCCAGCCCACGCAGATCCGTGGGCAGGACCTGCTGGGCTCGCTCCATCACACTCCTCAGGGACACGGCCTTCCTCACCCTGCCAAGAGCCAAAAGCTGGCACTACCAGCACAACAGAGGCGTTACTGTACAGATGAAGCTGGATAAAAAGTACGCAGGAATTAGTTTTGGCTTAGATCTGTGACTATTTGAAGGCATCCACCATACTCTAATTGTTCAGTGACAGAAGGACCCCATGTAATTAAACAGGGCTGCACACACGGAGTCACAGTACTCATTTTTGCAGAAAGGCAGCAAGATCAACCCACAGTGTTACACTGTGACAACGATATCTCAACCCATTGCTATTTCAAGACACTGTCACTGGAAGAGATTTATACCCCTACCACTGTGCCTGCCCATGCAATTAGTCTACCTCTGTGCAAAATATTAATGGAGAGAATTTATAATAAAAAAAACATTCACAGGAAAAAAAATGATTTATGTAGAAACTTTACTTGTAACAAAAGAGAAACGCCAAGACTGAGAAAGTTTCATGCTATAGTTCTATGCATAAAAAGTATCAAAAATTTCAAATTAGTGCCTCTGTACTCTTACATATCTTATGTATCAATTTTGTGCCTATAAACAAAAAAGATCACTGCTATTTAATGAGCAAGGCGATAGTAAACTTTGGCATGCAGTGTGCAGAGAGGCATCGTTTAGCTTATGAACATGCATAAAAAGGAACTTTGAAGGGACAGAATCAAACCAGACAAATCAATCACAACTGCAAAAATGTATCCTTCACAAGAGCTTAATGTCAGCTTGTAGGTTCCTCCAGGACACTAAAATGGGAAATCCCCCTACCCTGAGCCTACAGAGACAGGAGGGAACTACAGACAGATTCTGGTGGCCCCTAAAAGCTTCCTCAGCCAGGCGGGATGGGGAAACCCAGTCATGCAAACTGTGAAGAAGGTGAACCAAAGCAAACATACAGCCTGTGCCTTTCATGAGGAACACTTCACTGGAGCCACTCAGTATGACTGAAGATTTGGCCCCAAACGTTGACTGCTCTGGATTGTGTCACAGGGGATGTAAGTGAAACATTTTGTATTTGTTTCACAGTTCCGATGTTACAAAAATTAAACCTGACTGAACTATGAATAGCACTAGGCATTCACTCTCCCTAAGGAGAGCTGTGGCTAAGTTTCTGCTAGCTCAAGCAGCAGGTTGCTGGGAATGATCTGTCTCCTTCTGGGAGCATGGCACAGTGACCTTCCAGTCACCCAGCTGGCAAAACATCCTCTGATCCTCAGCAATCAGCGAGCTGCTACTACATTTAAGCCCACTATCTGGTCTTGTATGAAGCCACTGCTAAGATTTTCATGAGAAGAGTGCTTCCCTGTTCTTCCCTCAACTCACCTCACAGTCCTTACGTGACATTTGCACAAAACAGAACTCCAGCTTCAAAAATAAAAGCCCGTTGTCTTGGCATCTCACCAAGCCTGTGCACCAAGCTTGCTCTTCTCAAAGCAGAATAAAAATTCACAGCAACCCTTCTTGATCAGAGCACTCAACTAACAAAACCAGGTGTCTTCAAAGCAAGAAAAAAAATGTTAATTACAAATTGAGCTTTCTCCTAAGAGAACAGCGCATCAGGTATCCGAGAGCAATTTATTTAATCCTTCACCAGATCCAAGGTACGTACGGCACTTCAACAAAAGCAAAAAAAACACATCTGGATGACTATAGGAGTACTTGCACAAAGCATCAGGGCTCAGGACCCTACCCTGGTGAAGGCTGGAAGCACAGTGCTCCAAAGAATCCACACAGGTTTCTTCTCCAGAAGAGCCCAAGTACATGCTATTAAGCTGTCAGCAGAGAGGTGGCTCTGGAGCTACCACAGTGGGGCACTGCTCCATTGAAATCATGATTCATTTACAGCAGGGAGTCCCTTTTACAAATATTTCCCAAATGAATGAGGTGATCCCACTGGAAACGCTCTAGTGCAACAGAAATTTTGTTTAATAGAGACCAAATTCGGATCATATCTTCCACCCAGTGAGTAATGCCATACTCCACAAATAGTCTAATTTGAATGGGTGGTCATGATGAGTAAGGCAATACTCAGGGAGAAAAGGTGAAAAAAATCTTTCTTCCTGGTTATCACAAAGAGGTGGCCGCCACCTATTATTGCGGAGATGAGACTAGCAGTATGTAGGGAACTGACTCATGCTTGCCTTATCTTTAGAAAGGCTTTTATACTGAGAAAGGAAAAAGTGGATTTTTACCTTGTATACAGCGCAGATTCAGTGTCTTTACGCAGGGAACGCAACTCCTGTGCTTGATGTGATTTTGAGATTTAAATGACAGACACACAGACAAACGCTGAGTACATGACAACTGCTAAAAGTGTTTGCTGATGAAGATACTGAGTGAGTAAGTTTCAAATATCTAAAATGGGTATTTGCCACGTTAATAAGCTACCGTGGAGCCAGTGCTTTCTGCCATCCTCCCACCAAGCAACAGACCAGGTCCTGCCCTAAGGAGCTCACTTACCCACTGCCCTACACAGTGCCCTGGGGTGGTCTGACAGCAGCACAGGTATTCTGTGTAAATGCCCATAACAGGTTGAATGCATTTATCACCAAGGTGATAAACAGCATCATTTTGCAAGGAAGTTGTTTTTTTTTTTTCATATGCTATTCTAAATATATCTATTAGCCTAGTACAATGCAGCAGAAGTGTAAGCATTTGAATGAAGTGAAATCCCACAATGGTTCCCAAATTTCTTCTCAGAATGACAGTACTGATGTTTCCAGAGGTAATGTGAATTCAAGAACATAACCAAACACTTTGTTTATCTTTGTGATATTTAAATAGAATAAACATTTCCCACTTCTGCTTCTCCCTCAGCTTCATTCTGGCCACTTGAGCTTTGTTTGCACCTTTAGTGCAACCACTAGGAGGAGGGAGGTTCAGCCAGCTCACTCAGTGCTGACCCTGAGTACCTAGACGGCCACGCACATGCAACACCCCGTCATTTAGTCATGTAGATCTGATGGTCTTGGGGATATCACAGTGGATTGGAAGTTAAAAATAGAAAAACCCACACCTTCTGCATTTTTGTCTTCCAGCTCATGCTTAACTGCACAAACTTGTAGGGCGGGGACTCTCACTCTTCCTGTTGGGCAGTGTGGGCACAAACACATCGCGTTTCTGGTCTCGTGAGAAGTCTTGATGTGCTGTCAGGCTTGTTTACCAGGGGAGTTATTCTAAAACTGGCAGCCTTGGGCAGATGCTCTTTATTTGGAAGAGCGACTTTTTCCAAGCTGTGTTCACCACCCAGGTGACCAGCCAGGCAGCAATTCTTTGCAATCATTTTCCACGTGTGGTGGGCTTTCCAGACAAAGGCAAGCTAAGGTATGCCAGCAGCTCAGCTCTATTTCCCAGCTTCCTTCCTGCTACCTGAAGCTGTCACACACCGCGCAGCAGAAGGCATTACACCGAAGGCTCTTTCTTTACACTCACTCTGCTCCTTGGCAGCAAGCCATGTCCCCAGCTCTCAGGCTGATCCATCCACAAATAAAGCCATAAATCTCAGACTGAAAAGGGAAAACCGTTACACAAGATAACGAGTTGAAACTATCAGTACCTGGAATAGAAAAGACTAAGGAGGCATCTCACGCCTGGAGAAACAGCATCAAGACAACTGATGGAAAGCAAGCAGCAGCCCAAATCCTGCCCCTCACCTCTCTTCTCTGTCTCTCTTCTGTGCAAAGCCCTGACAAACAACGCCAGCAGACAGGGAACTAGCGAGCAAAAAGACTACTGCTCCTGCCTGCAGGGAGGAGACCATTGCACCAGCAAGAATGATACCCAGGCTTTCCAAACAGCCAGCTGCCAGGAGCAGGAGAAGGCAGCAGTGCGAACACATACATGGAGAACAAACCCAGTTAGTCACCAGAACACACAGGCCTAATTCTGGTAACAACCAATGGCAAATTCAACCCCAGAGCAGTTTAAAGCAGCCGTATTGCTGCTTTATGGTTGCTATAAATCATGCCCCATCTGCAACAGACTCCGGAGAACTGCGCATCCAGTAAGTATCCTAGCAGTGCTTTTCCCCTCTTCCAGGAGGATCCAAAGATGTGATCCAACATCACTACCTCTGTGTCTCTCTCTGGCTCTCCAGCACAAGGCTAATTACATTCTTTACCCTCAGGAGTACTACCAAAAAACTCTGATCCCCAGCAGGTCATTGTGCAGATGTAGCTGTCCCAGAAGGTTTCCATTTGGTAGGCACATGGCAACAAAGAGCACGTGATGCCTGTTTCACCCAAATGCTTCCTTCAAACAGGGCAATCTCTGCTCTGTTCCACAACAGCTGCCAATACCTGCAAGAAGCCACAAGGGCATTCAGCAGAGCACAGCCCATTTGTTGGGCTTTCTGAAGCTCTCTCACTCACTGGTGTCTTTAATCTACTTCACTGGGCAGGGAAGGCCAATTAACCATAGTTAGAGTGCTTTTTTAATAAGGGTCTGCAAGAAAAATCAAGTTACCACTTACAGCAATGTGCATTATGGAGAAACAAGATAGACAGAAGAAAGGTATGTGAAATGGTTAGTTTATAGTGAATTTGTTATCCTACCATCCCAGGCTGGAAGAGAGCTCAGGAGTCCTGCACTACGTTCTTTCCTCATTTCTCTGCCCAAAGCAACATAGTAAACCCAGGCCATGTCTGGCAGGTATTTCTCCAGCTTGCTTTTCAAGACCTCCAGTGAGGAAAAGTGCACAGCTTTTCTTCCACAGCTTCTTCCAGTGATTCATCCTCTCAACTGTTATATGGTTTTTCCTAATGCTTCATCTGACTCATTCATTTACACTGAGAACAAGAGTGCCATGGGCAGCAGTAGACAAACTTATTAACATCGCTACAACAGCTTCTAATTAGAGTTACCCAAGACTTCCCAGTAGAGAATTGCTACGCAACTGAATTTCAACAATTTGTGCTGAAATTCACCAATCTCAGTCACCTTAGGGCCTGCTCAAAGTCTATTTCAACCAGATATAATCAGCCATTTCTGTGATTGAGTTGAGATGTTGTGTTTTTTGCATGCTAGCAAGAGACCTTCCCTTTGAAAGCTTTAGGTTACACTCCAGCTTTTCATCCCACCAGGGAAGGGGCTCAGGAGTCCACTGCTAGCACAGCCACTTTGAGGCAGGGGGTGAAGGAAGGTAAAATCCAGAGCAGCTCAACCTAGCTCAGCAGATCCCAAGCAAGCCACCAACAGCTCAAACTCCTGCGGGTGGGACAAGAGGCTCATCTTCCACACTGAGCCTTCCCTGCTGCTAACCCAGCACACCAAGGCAAGGCCCTGAGGGCATACTGAGTTCAGGTGGAGTAAGGTACCAGGGAAGATGCAAACAGAACTACATCTTCAAGACCACAGCCTAGGACCTGATGCCATTCATTCCCAGCTCAGTGGCAAATCCCCTAATAATCTCAGCGGAGCACAAACTGGCTCCCAGTACTTGCAATCTTTGCTCCCACTAGTCCTGTGATGCTTCCAGTTCAAAAGAGAAGGTACACTGGCAAGGCAGGGCAGCAAAAAGGCGTATGCACAGCTTTGAGTATTGTAATCTGTCTGCAAATAAACCAAGTGTTGCAGTCCTGAGCACTGATGTGCACCCTTTGTGGGTACAGAGTTCATAAAATGAACAGATTAATCAAGCTGAAGGCATTAACACGCTCCAACCTGCAGCTGTGAACCCCATCTCGCAGATGCCTGGCATACCCCATTAAGTCCCCCTCTCATTACCCCTTCCCATAGCAGGGTACCGAATGGACTGCCCCAGGCTCACTGCCTGGAGGGGCAGGCAGCACAGCAGCCTGAGCTTCTCACAGCTGGAGCAGGGGAAGGGGCACGGATTGCATCAGCATTTTCAGAGGGACCACTGAGGAGAAGTTCTCAATTTGCAGTCACTCAGCAAATAAACAAGTAAAACCTTAAATGGGCTAGCAGCAACTTCGGGGATAGATAAGATTCAGGTACAACACATCTTTGTGGTGTCATGAAACAATATAAAGCAAGTAAACAGAGGAAGATAAACAAGATCACTATAGAAACCCTGTACCTGGAGATACCATCATCCATCCCGCCTGCCTGTATAAAATGCTGCATGGCAGTTTGCACCTTGAGGGGTTTCTAGCCAAGATATAGCATCTCAAGGGGGCACACAAATGATTTTATTAAACTGGGACTAACCTCCACATCTTTTCTTCATTCCCGGTTTTACAGTGATGAGTAACTTCACTTGTGATCACTCCTCTGAGTTTCATCGGTGTCTGTACCTACAGCTGAATCTAGCACGTTATTTACATATACAGGCCTCTGCATATGTTAAGCTTTCCTTGTACACTGTGCTCCTGCACGAATGTGGAGTGACAGAAAAGAAACATACGCAGGCTGTGTCCGAGACAAAGGAGGGAGGCCCCTCAGATTGTTTTTCAAACTAAAACTCTCCCAGGTTAAAAAAAAAAAACACAATACCCTCCAAGGCTTTGCTGCCTCTAGTCACACCAGAGAACACTCAAATGTTGAAATGTTTGCAGAAGAGGGGCCTATTGCTAAGCTTCCCCGTTTGATTACAAACTGTAAGACAATGAGGGCATCTACGTGCTGTTCTCACGTACCCACAGCAGCATATCCCAGGGCACCTGGATGTGTGAGGGCTTAAGTAAGCACAGCTGTGTTTGGGCTCAGCCACGTGTCCACTGAGACCATGCGGGACTCGTACCTCTGCCATCTGAAGAGCAGAACGTGGCTCATTGAAAATTTGCACCCCCAGAACAACTTCCTACAGACAGTTCCAGGTGCCTTCCAGGTGCCTGCCCTTGCTGAAAGCCATGCAAATTTTTGTAGCCAAGTTTTCTGTATTTTTCAATTTTATAAATGCAAGAATGGGGGAAAGCATCGTTTTGTCACTTCAGAAACTCAGAAGTGATCAAACATTTTGTTTTTCCAGTTCAGTAACTGTCCAGGTGAGCAAGCACATGGGAAGTTGGACATAGCTTTTTGGCACTAATCATTCCAGTGTCATTTTAATGCCGGGAAAAAGCCTTTACTGGAATTTATCTTCCTCTCGAAAGCAAATGGACTTAATCCTGTAAGAGGCCTTCTCACATTTTCAAGTCTTTTAGCATGTGCTCACCAATTTTAGCGCTGGCATTTTGATAACGGCCAAATATCCAAGCTTGCAATTTCCTGAACTAGCATCTTGTCAGCTCGGAGCTACACACAGAGGAAGCTGCAGAAGCAAAACCGCACACTGCGCCACACTATTTTTAAAGCAAGCAGATCAGAACCCACCACTTCTTCATAGGGGAACTTCTCTGGTTTCAGAAGACACCAGAAGCGACCAGAGGGAAATACCTTTCAGTGACGTACGGGGCTATTTTCCCTGATTTTACAATTCATGTTTGTTGTGGTCTGATAACTGTTACGCAGATTACGTAAGCTGATTTTTAAAGGAATGAGAAAATATGCAAAAATTATGCAAAGCAGCCATTTTTCATAAACGGCTGATCAGTAGGTACGTATTCATACAGAAATACCCTCAGCTAGCAATTCCCCAAATGCACCAACAGATCTGGAAAGCAAAGCGAGAGCTCTCCGAGAAAGGCTGGCATTTCAGAAAGCAAGCTGACATTCCCACAGCCTTGCCTCGCACAGAATGACTAAACCTAAACAAACAGTATCTGCAGACCATCTGACATGAAAAACCCCTGCAAAAGGTCCTGCTGTTCAATACACGACAGCTCTCCTAGAACAGCAGCAAGACCAACTTCAGGCTCGTTTTCAACGTACTGCCTGAGACAAAGAGGTTCCTGCTGATGATGGAAGGTACTGGGAGGAAAAAGGCAGCTAAAACAACATGGATTCATTTCCCTAACTGCCTGTCCCACCCCTTGCAAGCAGCTGAGATTGCTGCCATGCAGCTTGGAAAATGTCTGAACTGATGAAGACAAAAGGGAAAACTTAAAACGAGAACCAGAGGTAAGCAGCATGTGTTATGGTACAGAGGAGTGGTCGGATGTTCAAAGCAGGCCAGTCACACCAGCATGCCAGTCCTTCAAGCTCCCAATAAGCTTCTAACATAGGTTCCAGCCCAGGATTTCTTTTGTTTCTTACTGCAAGGCTGCCATTTCAGACTAGTCTTTGGCTGTAGAGCTCCCCAGGTGGCTACTGGATTTTATGACCAGTTACCTTCAGAAGTCTGACAGGGTTCTTGGAATGGATTTGGTTGCAAGACACAATTGGTCCTTTCCCCAGTCAGCCCTCCAAGTTTCAGGGTGATTTTTGCTGCTTTCTGTTCTGCCAGCATTCTGCTGCTGCCTGTTTTGTACCAGGTCTGGGCTACGACATGAACTCCCCAGGGCAAGAGCCCAGACTGCATCTCTCAGGTACAGACTTCACTTCCTTAGCAGGACAGAGACCAGGAAAAACTGTGACACCAATTACAGTGCAGTTGCACACAAACATTGGGGAAAAAAAAAAACACAAACAACAACAAAAAAACATGCTCTGGGTAAGTCTTGAAAACGTCTGCTACTGTAAGTGACTTGCTTTCTGTTTTTTCCCCGTTCGACACATGCAAGTGATTAAACAGACCCCTTTTGGTGCCCAGCTTGCTTCGTGACTTGAAACATTTTCTTTCCCGTTGATGTGGCTTTTTGATTTGGTTTGGATAAAGTGCAAAAAGTAAAGTCATTCACTTAGAATAGCAGAATTTGTTTTGCATGACTCATGCTGAACTCAAGACACCTCCGTTTTGGTCCTGCAGCAGGACCAACTCTCTGCTTGCTAGCAGCTGTGACCTGGCAGTGTCTGGGACTGCTGTTCTGCACTTCATTCATCATCTCCTGCAAAAGTCTGGTGCTGTCAGCCCATCACCTTTGCTACAATAGAAAGGCAAGCGAATAGGAGAACACACCAGTGACCTCACTGAGTCCATTCCTGGAGCACATCACAAGAGGACAAACTAACGATTTCCCAGAAGCACTGAACTTATTGGACAATTCCCACTATTCTGAAATCGTTTGCATCTAATAACCAACTCAGCACTGCTCCCTTGGGGGCAACACAACACTCCCAACTCTTTTCCTCTCCCCTCTGACACCCAACTCCGGTGGGCGCAGCCACGCAAATAAAATAAGCTCACTGAAGTACAGTGCAGCTCTCCTTTTTTTTTTTTTCATCTATGAAGACGCATATACGTGTACACATGGAGGACACTGATACCAGCATCAGATTCGTGCTTAAAGAAATTTAGCCCCATGGTACCTGGGCATGCATCCTCAGTAACGTGACTGCCAGCTTTGGTGAGCCAGACCTCCAGCTGGCACCGTGCGGAGCAGCTCCGTGCCCAGCTTCTACGCGTCTGCGTGCCACTGACACCAGTTGAGGAGTTTTAAGCACCTCATAGAAGCTTATGGACAGACGTGCCAAATCACTTTCAGCTGCACTTTGGTCTGGCTCTTAAATCGCCCACTGTATTTCTCATTTCAGAGGAATTAGGCTGAATTCAATCATCCGAGGACCTGATCCATCTACACATATTCCAAGAGGCGCCTTACATTACAGATAAGCAGAACTGACAGCAAAAAACCTGATTTGCTGACTACTGGCATTTATTTTATTACAGCTTTTGTCCATTAAATCCAGGAAACCTCTGGAAAAATAAAATGCATTCAAGTAGAAGCTCTTTCAACGGCACATTAACAAAACTTTACGCACCACCATCTAAAGCACTATATAGTGTCTCAGCCTCTTGATTTGTAAATGATTTATGCTCTCGTTCTGCATGGACTGATGGATGGCCTGGCTGCGTGACACATGCATGACAAGTGCCCTCAAAATGAGCAGGAATGTGTGCACTGCTCAGCAACTGCAAAGATGCTCAAAGCAGCAGGACTCTGAAACTGGGAAAAAAATCCCAGGGGAAGCATCTTCACCCATTCAGCAGAAGCCAAAGAAATGCTGCAACCACCAAGACAGCCACCTATTAGCAGAAGGTATTTCTGGTTTCAGCCTAAGCCTTGAGATGCACTGTTTATCTTTGGCTGAAATTCATCTTCTCTCCCTTAGCTCACACTGTATTTCAGTGCACACAGAGATGTCTGTCTCTGCTAAGATCACATCAGCATAAATTTTGAGACAAGTTATTTACATAAAAAGACCTTCTGGTCTTCTCCTGGTTATGTATGTTTAAAAAGAGCAAAAAGACTCTGGTGGTCAAATTTAAGTATTTCCTAAAAGCTGCCCAGAATTTCAGAGCTGCACATCTGTGAAGCTCTCCTCCTCTTCATGAAAATGATTGAAGGTTTAATGTCTGTATTTCTGCCATCTAATGCGGACCATTAGGACCACTTAAAGGAGACTTGGCTATGTTCTTTTTAGCAATGTCTTATTTCTAAAATTGTATTTAGGACCAGATCAACATTTCCATGATGAGGACTCACTGTCTGCAATTTGGTACTTGGTCTTTATCTCATGCAAGTAACATTCCTCTTTGGCTGAAACTTAGCACAGATTCCCCAAACCGGGAGATATCTTTTATTCTTTGTTTGTTTTATTTTTGTCCAAAACTGGGAAGAGATGATATTTTGCTTTTGTTTTTCTGGTTATTTTTTGTTACTACAAGGACATGTTTTTAATGTGATGACTTTCTCATCTGCTGTCCTCATAAACCATAGTAGGGCCCTTATTCAACAAGCTATTTACATTCTTAATTTCACCACTTATTTCATTAGAACGAGTCTGTGTTTCAATGGCTTTCCCACTTCAGTGAAAATTAAGAACCTAAGTAATCTGCTGTATCTGGCCCAAATTATCTGTTCTATTATCCCTTCTCAAATCATGGCCAGAAAGTCTTCTCCCAGCTCTCAGTTCCTCCCCATTATTCCTGGTTACCAAAACCAATTCCAAAACAAACCCTAAGCCTGTAATGCCATGCAAGTCTCTCCATGGCCAGATATCTACATTAACAGTGCTTTACCAACTCCACAAATACATCTGGAGATTTTTCTCCTAGGATTTGCCAGCCTAAGACAGAGTTAATGCAAAACATTATCTCATTACTCAGGGCAGAGGAAAGGGGCTTGCTGGCAAGACCCCAAGTCATTACCTGTTTTGTGTCTGGACTGACAAATAGACATCTGTTATAAAGGCCAAGTTGCTCTTTGCAGGGAGTTTTCTGAAGTACTCTGAGAGCAGATCTCCTTGCCGGCATGTGAAGGGGCTTCTAACCAGAAATATAATACAGCAGGACGGGTAAAGAAAAGATGTGACTGCAGGCATAGAAGCAGAAGAGAAGGGGAGTACAGGTATCAGACAAAAGTCATGTCTGTGACATTGAAAATTCTGCCGATAGAAGCAGTAAGGGAAGAATTTGACTACAATGACCATCCTCTAGGTCATGATTTGTGCTGTTGTCACAGCCTGTTAAGGCCACAGTATGCAGCTCCTCTTCCAATACTGTCCTGAACAGACAGCAGCACGAATTTTTTCTGGGCTCTCTGATTTAAGAGGTAAGATGCTTTCTTCACTACAGTGCAATGAATACTTAACATGGTGCCCTGAAACCAGTCTCCATCACCTGGGATCAATAAGAAGCATGGATAAGAGGTGCTGCCACTGACTTGCTCTTCAAAGATCTGGGGAAGACCCAAAGAAAAAGAATTGTCAAGACCAGGCCTAGAATTGGAACCTCACACTCTGAGGTGCATGGGATGTCTGCAGAAAGGCTGCTCTGCATCAGGAAAAATCCAGACTTCACAGTGAAGCCAGGTTTGACAGCTATTCATTGAAATCCTGGGCCATGACTGCTCTGTGCCACAAGAGCTCACAGGACAGAACCTCTATTTAAAATGCCCAGCCACCCATAAGCTTCCTTTTCCAGATGGAAGCTTCCTTTTCTTCCAGAAAAGAAACAACATCCCATTGCACAGTACCACAGCACTAAGGAAGAGCAATCTGCCCAGAATAGGTAGCTGGTTGGCCAACGCTACTCTGCATTCCTGCTGGAAATGTCACAAGACAAGAAGGGGAGCATCATAGAAACTCAGAAACCATGCAGTTCCAGACATTGAGGCATTTTTCTTGCACAGAAAGACCAGAATAATTATGAGGCTGTATTTGTCCTTCAGCGTGACTCCCCGTGATTGCCAGGAGACTCCTGCATGCTCACAGAATTGCCAAGCCACAGCACGACAGACTCGTGAATCAAACTGTAAAACTCACGAGGCTACCCTAAAACACAGATTTTAAACACAATTCCTCTGTTCTTTATTTCCTTCCTGTTTTTCAAGAGACTCAAAATACTGAAGAAGTCGCAGTGTTGGTTACAGTTCTGTGCAGTCTCCCAGTTCCCACTATCAGGGCCTACAGGAAAACCCCAATGATCCCAAGTCTAACATGAAGGGAAAAGGAAAGCAACAATTTTGCCAGACACCCTTCTGAGACAAAAGCATGAAGTTGGTTCTTGGTCCGCTCAAGTCAGCTGGAATCATACTGTTGACAGGAAGAGAGCACCTAGACTGGGAGGCTTCATTTAAAATGCATCTTGATCCCACCAGATAATTTGATCTAGTTGATGTAGCTTGCAGAAAATGGCATTTCCTAAGAACAGTTTAATAAAAGAGATGTGGCTTAATGCCATACTCAGGTCAAGGCACAAACTGTTCACATTTTCTCCAAGACCAAATACCCAGGGGAACAAAAGCTCCAGCAGGTGCCACTTCAGCTTTCTCCACGCCTCATCAAAATCAAAAGAGGCAGCCTAAGAAAAATCGATCAAGCTTTACATCGGTATATCCAAGAACATAACATTAACACTGCAGTTGTGTCCCATCTTAAACAGGGGCACTAAGCGACCTGCTTTTAAGAATCTCCTTATGGCAGCTTAAGAAGTGTTTTTGGGCTGAGATGCTAGATTTTCTACTGAAGCACATTTCTTTCTGCTATTTCTGCTATGGATCCAGCACTCCCAGGAAAGAAATAGGCAGAGAGCAGGGAACAGTACCTTTTGCATCTGCAGTAGCAAGATAGTCCAGAGCTCATCCATCAACATCCAGAAGATGCAGCACAACAAACTGTTCAAGAGGATGACAGGACTGTGTAAGGAAAGACACCAGGCACTGTTTTAACTAGCCCAGCAGGAGAGCTCAAAGAGATATGATTCATTTTTGCCCACATCCTCGCATAAAAGTGTTTTCAAGGGCTCATTTCAGAACTATAAACTGCAATCGCAAGCTGTATGTGTGCTGATTTGCAACAATTGCTGAACTTCTGTAAAGAGGTGGGCCGGGTGCTTACCACTACTACCACTACACTATTGTGTGTGTCAAAACAGCTAGGATGATCTGGAAGGCTGGGGAGTAAGCACCTGTGGTGGAAGGTGTCAGTAAGATTTAAGAGCATAATTACAAAAGCTGGCTATAGTCTGGGCATGGAATCAGCAATCACCTCCTGCAGATGATGGCTCAGAAAAGCCTGCCAGCTCTGGTCTGAACTGCCCCATAGGACAACCCCGCTGACTGCAGAGATGGGCACAGCTGGTCTGGTGCACATCCTCCCTGCCTTTCTGCCACCCCTAGAGCCCCCATCCAAAAAAATCTGTCAAATAGACAGTTTTCTTTCTTTACCTATGAATAAAGACTTAGCTTGAATCAAGAAGGACAAGTTTGAAACAGCCCCCGTCCTTCTCTGAATGTAACTAACAGCCTTACCTAGTTATTTAGGAGTATGTCATATTCCTCAGTTTGAAGAAAAGAAAAACGATTGGGACATTTCTGATATGTCAGGGTGAAAAGAAATGAGCAACTTGGATGTCCAGATGGATAGAATACAAAAGACCCTAATTTCAAACAGCTCAGCACATTTTGCCAAGCCAGGAACTTCTCTATGACTTAAAGTAACATAACAGATTTAAGATAACCTGATATAAGGTTACCTTGAAGTTTGAAAAATTCTCTACGTGTCCACATCTGTGAATTCTTTTTGACTCACAGTGGATTGTCCAGGAGAATATCCTTCACTCAGTGAAAGAAAGCCAGAGATTTGGAGACCAGATTTCAAAAAAATGTTCCTGATGTAGCTATAATCAAATGGAAACCAAGAAGAAAGGACACTAAAGGCTTTGGTCTGAGGAGAAAAGTCATGACTCTGCATTTACACCTAATGAAATGAAAACAGGAAAGTGGGGAAATAAATCTTGAGACCAATTGTTTGAAACAACGTCCTCAGCTGAAAATAAATAGATTTTGTGAGGTGCCTTAGGATCAATAAACATTTGACTCAACAAAAGAATAGTCTCAAGAGATGTCTCAATTAAAAACTAGAATTAGAACAGCACAAGAAAGTTGACAATGCAACAAAACAGCTCAGGTCCCCTATAACAACTTCTGGCATAAAATGATCCAGAAGTATCTTTCTCTGAAGTATTCATTGCAGTGTTTTGTTCAGAAATTACATGAACTCAATTTATCACACCTTACTAGGGCAGCAGTTTAGCAACATATTCAAGCGCGTGCTGAAATATTCCAGTTCAGTGAAACACTGAAGTACCTGAAAACAGAGCAGGTCAGCAGGATATAGACTAATGCAGCTTATATAGACTAAACTTTAGCACCTATACCGGGAACACGCTGAGTAGGACTGCTTGCCTCAAGTCAGGATGTAAAATTGTCATCACCACTAGCCTTCAGTACATAAAGGCCTAGAAGTAATCTGAGTTCTGGGATATTATTAGGCACATGTAGCCTTGAAACTTTCTCACCTTCAGTCAGCGTTTCTACGCCAACCCAAATGCTAAGTATTTTCAGTCTTCATGTCTAGTCTGGAAAGATGGATTTCAGCTGGATTTTAAATACAGTTTGAGGCTCTTATTCAGCCTAAGGCTGCACCGAAAGGAAAACTGCAACTTGAAGTTACATTTTCTTTTCTTTCATTTTATATGCCCAAATCAGGATGCCTACCTTTCTTCCCAGTGTCTCCTGTTAAGTCTTAAAAACACAAGCATATAACCAAAATCAACTCTAGTAACTCTTCTACACTAAAACAAAGCTAATAACCCCCAGCTAATGCCAAAGTTACCTTGGTGTTGGCCAGATTACAAAAATGGAATGACCTCTGAAAGCAAAGGGGACTTCAGGAAAGTTATCAGCAACTTCCTTTTTATATAACTTTCCGCAGGTGATAGAAGAAAAGTGAAAGGATCTGGCCCTTTTCAACATCAGTGGGAGTCTTCTTTGCCTTGCTCAATCTTATGTTCAAGGATGCAACAGTAAATAGTCAAACCACACAACACCAGGGGAAAAGAAAAAGGAATTTTGTCATTGGCTTCAGTGGATGTGAGACCAAACTACAGGTGAACACAACAGGAGATGCAGACTGAGGGGTAAGGATATGTTGTGGTTCCGCTCGAGTGGGCAGCCGAGCTCCACCACAGCCGCTCTCTCACTCCCCCTCCTCAAAGAGGAATGGGGAGAAAATATGTGAAAAGGGCTCAAGGATTGAGATAAGGATGAGAAAATCACGCAATAATTATTGTAACGGGCAAAACAGACTCGGCATAAGGAGATAGTAAGATTTATTGCCTACAACTAACAAGCAAGAGAAGTGAGAAAACAAAGGAAAAAAAAAACAAAAGCACCTTCCCCCCCCATCCACCCTTTTCCACCTCCTCCCCCCGAGCGGCGCAGGGGAACGGGGAATGGGGGTTATGGTCAGTCTACAGCACTTCTTCTCTGCCGCTCCTTCTCGGTCACTCTCGTCCCCTGTGCTGTGGGGTCCCACCCACGGGATGCAGTCCTTGATGAACTGATCCGGCGTGGGCTTCCCACAGGCAGCAGCTCTTCCAGAACTGCTCCAGATATGGGTCCGTACCACGGGGTCCATCCCTCAGGAGAAAACTGCTCCAACCTGGCTCCCCTACGGGCAGCAGCTCCTGCCGGGTCACCTGCTCCTGCGTGGGCTCCTCTCCACAGGCTACAGGTCCGGCCCGGAATCTGCTCCGGCAGGGGTCTTCCACAGGCGGCAGCCTCTGTCGGTGCAGGGCCACCTGCTCCACCGTGGTCTCCTCCACGGGCTGCAGCGTGGAACCCTGCTCCACCGTGGTACTCCATGGGCTGCAGGGGGACATCCTGCTTCACCATGGTCCTCACCACAGGCCGCAGGGGACTTCTGCTCCGGCGCCTGGAGCACCTCTCCCCCTCCTTCTACACTGACCTTGGTGCAAGGCTGTTCTCTCACTCCCTTGACTCTCCCGGCTGCTGTGTGGCGCAGCGTTTTTTCCCTGTCTTAAATATGCTCTCACAGAGGCGCAAAACAACATCGCTTATTGGCTCAGCTCTGGAAAACAATGGGGCCCTTCCCAAACATGGGGCAGCTTCTAGATCTTTCTCACAGAAACCACCCCTATGGCTCCCTGCTACCAAAACCTTGCCACGTAAACCCACTACAGGATAATGCAGTCCTAATTCCAGAACATGATGCCCAGCTGTACGTGCCTAACTCCACATCTGCTCACCTGAACAAAACGAGGTTGGTTTTCACTGGAACAGGCTCCCCAGGGAAGTGGTCACTGCACCGAGCCTGTCTGAATTTAAGAAGAGATTGGACTGTGAACTTAGGCACATGGTCTGAACTTTTGGGTAGACCTGTGCGGTGTCAAAGAGTTGGACTTGATGATCCTTAAGGGTCCCTTCCAACTCAGGATATTCTATGATTCTATGATTCTATGATAAGTGAGAGCAGCTGCAGATTTCACTGACTCCAGCAGCTATTGCAGGAGTCAGCACTTCTGAAAGCCAACAGATCTTATACAACTACCTACCATACAGATGAGGACACGTCGGCTCCAAGGCACCCAACCCTGAACATCCTGTATTTCTTTATTCCTACTGAAAAGCTCAGACTGGGGTTATAAGGCAATACATACATTCAACAAATAGTGTTGGAAATGTACTATTTATTTTGTCGTGAAGGCTTGCCACTTCATTTCCAGCTGAAAGGGATTTGGGATATTGCCTCAACTCTATGCTCTTGGGGACACAGAAACAGGAACCATACTGGCTTTCATTAAAAATATATGGGCTTCTAGCTCATGACAAAAACGTAACAATGGAAGACATAAAAAACTGGACAACAAACGAAGAGTGCTGATTGTTACAACAGCTCAGGTGCTGAGGAAGCCTAGAGAATGCTTTTTCACTCAACTGGCAATTCAGTATTTCCTATTGTGCTTGGACTTGCAGAAAAACTGAAATGCTGCAGTTTGAAATCTGAATTGAGAGGAGAAAACTCCCCGCGTGCTGAAGTGTCGTTTACCTGCCTGCTCAGCATCTGATTTGGGTTCCATTTTGAAAACACGGTGTTAAAACAGATGAGATGGGAACAAATATAGTTCCATGCAAAATTCAATGGCTTCAGCTCCTGGAAATTCAGGGCTTTACGTTAATGCTTACAATTCTGCATACCTCCAGGGGAAGGAAACATGCTGATAATATTATAATGACACAGAGAAATCAATGTGAAAAGCTATAAGCTGTCCTCACAGCACCATCATAACCAAAATATAGGTATCTTATCAGATGGCACTGGGGAAACACAGGAGACAAATAAGTCATACTTACATGAGCTGACTTGAAAGCATAAGTCAGGAAACAGCAGCACCTTATTTTTCTTTAGACGTGACTAAGATTGAGAGCAGAGTGACTTTTACAAACATTTCCAGTACTACATATCTCTATTAAAAGATTCTTTGTCTTACCAGACAGATGAAAACGATGGGGTGTAATTCTTGTTTACAGCAGCAATTACTTTCAACTGACCTCACAGTGTAAAGAAACAAATGTAATTTTCCAGATTTTAAGATCCTTCTCTATGCCACAGCAACAACAACAACAAAAAAAGCTTAAGTGTAAATGAGATGCTTTTTTCCCCTCTTTTTAAAAGAGAAGTGAAATGACTTTAAAATTAAGTGTTACAAATAGGGGAAAACACATAGCTAGTACCTTGATATTCTTTAAAACAGAATTAATCTAAAAGGTGTTTCAAATAAACATACCTATTAAAAACTGCATAGATCTAATTGCAAAAGAAACAAACTGGGGAGGTGCCACAGTCACGTCTTTCAGGACCTATCTTAAATTTCAATGATCTCAGCAGGGCTTCTGGTACAAACAGGAAAAAAGAACAGTAACAAAGTCGGGACTAGATGCCATTCACTTGAGAATTTTAAGCAAACTCAGTTGAGATAACTAGATTACTAGCAAATTAAAAATATGGAGCTTTTAGAAGAGATTTTGTGAGGACTGGGGTAACTACAGGTCTGCATGACTAACAGTCGTACCTGGCAATTTTGTGAAGATTACAAAAGGACAGACACCCACATAAATACAACCTTGTTGCAGAGTTAACACAGCTGCTGTAAGGGCCACTCAGGCCTTCCAGACCTCCTGGATTTCCCCAAATAAGCAAGCAGCTGTGTAGATAGAAGTGATCCATCTAATATGATCTAGACTTCAAAAAGTGTTGTGACAAAGTCCTTCACCCAATGCTCTTGAAAGCCAAATCCCTCAAGTGCTTAAACAAAAAACTAATTTTTTCAAGACAGAAATTGTTTCTCAGGATAGGACTAAGCTGTTAGCAGTGGAAGGAGTTAATTGGTAAAGTTCATTAGGAGCCTATGCTGGGAGTGGCGCTGTTTGATATGCTACAAAATGACTCCAAAAAGAGGTCAAGCAACTATGCAAAAAAAAAAAATAAGGTAACAACATAAAGATAGTCAAGGGAGTTGGTATAAGCACTGCCCACAAAGAACTGGTGAAGTACCCTTGCTGAAGGACTCCCAGTTGCTATACAGTTGTAACTGTTTAGGAAAAATTATGCTTTGATAGCAACAGCTCAGAGCCCGACAGTCAAAAGACAAAGAATATGAATTACTACAAAAAAGTACAGAAGACAACATTACACCACTGCAGTAAATCCACAGCTAATTCACACATCAAACATCACATGAAGTTCTTGTCCTCTAACCTTGGACAAGACAAATCAGAGCTGGAATATGCTCATGGAAAGACAGCAGTGATCAAAGGTACTGCTCTGCCTAAGGATGGCTCAACAGCCTGAGACTCATTAGGCTGCAGGCAATGCAGGGGTCCACGAGAGGATGACTAGTATTAGTAGGGATAATAATTGCTGTCTTTTCCAAGGCAGGACCTTGAGGCTATCAGGAGAAGCTAACAGCATCCCAGTTCTTCACTAAGTAGTATCATCCTCTGAAAGGACACTGGGTGCAAGAAACTCTCACAGACTCGGGAGGAGACCAAATCATGGAACTGATTTTTGTTATACAGAGTGCAGCACACTGCTCCCCAGCCTTCCCTACTCAACCAGGGCCTTCAGTTTTATTGTCTTGAAGCTGGGCGGGTGAAGCTGTCCAGGCACTACTGCAACACAGAGACTATGCTAACAACATCTCCTGCAGCAAAGCAAAAGGAATCCTATACTGAAGCTTCCGCACAGCCTGGAATTCTTTTATCTTAATTCAGATCTCTTCTTCACATCTATGAGTACAAAGCCAGATGCACTCCGACATGGAAGCTGAAATGTTTCTGTAGGCTGCACTGGGGATCCAGCTGATGTTCGTTCTGCAGTCACTACCTGTGAGATGAGCAAACAGCACAATGGGAACAGCAGCTGCTGCAGAACTGTTGCTCATCTCCTGGTTCATCCCATTTTGACTACAAGGCAAACACAGCTTTGTCCAGCATATTTGAAGCCACAGTAGGAGCTTGCTATAAATGCTGTTCGCATTTCTCCAGCTTCACTGCAGGCTCCTTGCTGGTCTGGAAGCAGAAAGCTCATTAAACATGACTTGTAGGTCTAGCAGTTAACTATCAGGACAATGGGAAAAGTCTGCATTAGCTCAGTCCAGAAGGTGGCTGCACTTAATTGCTTCTTTCATCACAGATCTGTTCCTTTGTGAAGAATGGTAGAGAATTGCTGATCATTATTACCAATTTGCTGAGACACTTAAAACATCAATCTCCTTATACAGAAAGCATTTGCTGAAATTATCACCATTTACACTGTCTGATGAGCTTTTGCTCCTCTTTGCAATTTGGAAGTAGGCCACCCCATTAATAGATTCCTCGACAGGTTTAAGCAGGAAGGCATTAGTGTGTCCCCACTAGTACTAACAGTATTGCAGCCTAAGTACCAGCGAGCCTGCTGAGAGGCAATCACAGATGTGTCTATAAGCTTCCCATGCACCAGGGCTTGTGCACAATTAAATTCAGCCACAGAAATTAAAATCAGGACTGGATTGTTTGCTTAATGAATGGCTGAGATGTTACAGAATAGTTTTAATTTTAACAGCCTGAGGATACAAACACAAGAAAAGTGGGCATTTGACCCCTAAATGAGATGTCTCTCCGGTCCCTGCTGATTAGGCTGGAGCTAATGGTCTGAAGATGATGCACTCAGGTCCTAATTTGTGACCTCATTCCAGGTACCTCTGCTCAGAATTGCCTTTGAGAGATGCCTGGAGACCAGCAACAGCCCCACACCCTTCACAGCTCATTAAAGTGCCTGAAGTTCAGGGGGAAGACTCTGGGCCTTCATTCCCTTATCCAACCTACCCCAAATTCCCCTTTAAGCCTAGCAGTTGGCTGATAGAGACAAACCAGCCACATTCCCAGCTCCTTTTCACCACTGTGTGCTGAACAGTGAGCATTTCAACAAGGGAAGAAGTGACACAGAGTAACTAGCACCAAACACAAAGGCAAGATTCTTAACTGTGGGCAGGTCAGGAGATGTTTCTATCATTTATCACCGCACTGAAATGCCTCACAGTCCTAAAAGCATCCTCAGCTGTTTCCCACGTTGCACCTGGTGATGTTAGGGCCATAGGCAGGAACTTTATGATGCAAGAACAAGAAGCAAAAGGCACAAGAAGTAATGGTCCAGGCTCAAATCCTGACAAAGCGTTCTTCAGAACCCTGGGCCCATTGCCATATAGTTCCCGTGGCAAATAGCTCATTTCAGAGCAGTTTAATTCCACCCAAGGCTTACATGTAACACTGGATGGCAATCATTCAGGTAGCTACTACCATCTTCCTCCCACAGACCCTCAGCCTGTGAGGCAACATTCAAAGCCTATTTTGTTATTTTCTGGCCAAACTTATGCTTGCAAAAAAAAAAAAAAAAAAAAAAAAAACAAAACAGGTAAAGTATTGGCACATGGATTTTCAGGTACTAGAACATTTGGGTCTCTTTTCCCCCACTGAAAATGAACTCTAGGGGACTTCAGAAGAGGTAGTATGCACAAGTTGCCCAGGAGCAGCTATGGAAGCCAAGTGTTTCCAGAACCAGAGGGGTATTTGGGAAGGAGAGGAAGGCGGATGCAGCTTTGGCACAGGGTGCTACTCACCTGCACGGCACCTATGCAGCCTGGCAGGCTGTCAGGCTCCCATCTTTAATGATAAAAGTGAAGGAGGCTTGAGTATGAAATAAAACAATAAATGATAATGCAATACATTTGCTCAGCTTTGGCTAGCTCAAATATTAGCTACTCAAAAATCAAAGGAGAAGTACAGTAACCAGACCCACTTACGGGCAGACTCATGGAGTAGGTTTCCCACCACTGTAGTGCCAAAAAACACAAGGTGAAGTTAAGCAACTGCATGTTACAGAGTGCCCTTTAAAGTGAGCTTCCAGTACAAGATGTGGAGAGCCATGACTTCACCTGCAGCTCGGATGTTAAACCTGAAGACAAATGACTTCAAGTAATAAGCACGTAACACTCACCCAGTTTCAAAATAAAGCTGCTCTACAACACACACAAAAGATAACTGTCTTGCAGAAGCAGGCGCACAGTTGGTTATGGGCCACATGAAGTTTCTCATCAGCCTGTTCCTCTTCAGCCCCTTTCCTCCTGCTTCTCAACTCTACCCAAACAAGCCAGTAACAGCTCTCCAATTCTTCACGTGCCCCAGCTCCTATCTTCAAGTACTCTGCAATTCACAGCACCCTAATGGCTACACAACACAACCCTGCTGGCTACAGCCCCTGCAAAGGAATATCCTAGTCTAGTCTGCATTAGCGAAATGATCTCCACCACACACTTTTATGCCAGCTTCTGCTCAGGACACATCTTTCTCTGCCAGGTTGGAATAAAACTCACTGGACCAGGACTTCTCACATGGGAAGAAAAAAAAAAAAAAAAAAAAAAAAAAAGAGAAGTCATTTCAAAAGGCATGGAAACAAATATGGAATTAAGCAAGGAAACAAGTCTGGATACAGTGAGACAATCCAGAGCCTTGAGAAGTAAAAACAACTCGTCACACATCAGCCCCGGTCACAGGCTTCTGCTCCTGGATTCTCCCTGGGACCACTGCCACCTTGGGCCATCACCATGGCAAGTCACAGAGGTGCAAAGAAAAGCCAACTGCCTGGCACGGCTGGGTCCAGGGATGCTGTGCTGACTAAAGTGAAGCCAAAAAGCCTCTGTTATTAGCTATTCTGAATAGCTACCCTAAAAAATGCCTTCTGTAGACCTTCTGTTCTGCTCAAAGGCGGAGGGACCTAAATTTGGATCTGTCTGCTAAGCCTGGCACATCTCTGCAATTAAGCTCACCAGCAGCAACAACAAAAAGCCAAGTGTGGGAGCCAGCAGAAAAACAAAAGTGTGGGCTGTGCAGTTCCAAGGTGGAAGAGAGGTTTGCCTCCTTGCTGGCAAGAAAAACACACTGTTGTTCCAAAAGAAGAGGAAAAAATCCTAAAACAAGACAGCAAACAAAACAAACCTGACCCCACAAGCTTTAGGCACCCTCCTATTGAGGTTAATTATGCACAAGCTGAACTTTTCCAAGGACACCACCAGGCTTGGACGGACAAATCCCACCAGCACAGGCAGGCTTGCTGAGAAGGCATTTAAGGTGAGGAAGATACCGTTTAAAGCCTCCAGTCCCACAGGAGGGGAAATTCCCAGACTTGATGCTTGCTAGGACACATTCTCCTTTCACCGTGGTACTCGAGAAGCGTCTCCAACTCCCCACTTTTCCTGCCCACTGCACACAGTCAGTAGGCTTGGGCCCCTCCAGCTTTTCCATAACCCCCTTGAAGTGGCTGGGGAAAGGGGTAGAACAAAATATTAACCTCTTTCCATCCGCCGGGGATGCTCACAGCACAGCCCAGCACATAGCCTGCCACGTTCACATCTGCTCCTATTTAATGTGGTCCCTCTCAGCAGGGCTGCACCCCAACCAGCCAACTCCCAGCCTGGGACGATGCTACCGGCCAGCTCAGCGCATGCTGAACACTCAGATTCATCCAAAAACTTAAAACCACTTCATGCCTTTAAAGTCGGTGATGCAGTCTCTTGCAAGCCACTAGGAGACGCTCAGGCCAGGTCCAAATTCAGAGGATACAATTTACCAAAGTGCATCACGCAAACTTCTCATCTGGGACTTCCTAATTTCTGTCTGAAGAAGCCTCTTGTACCCACACCGGTGGGTGAGATGGCTGTGGTCCTGCAAACAGTAGCAAAGCCCATTCTGAACTGAAAAAGTATTTTCCTAAGGCAACCAGAAAAACAGTTTGATGAATGCCCTTTACCGGGGAAATTACCATTTTCTAGCCAATGTCATTTTTTGTTTTGCAGGCACAACCTTCTGTCATTTCAAGCCCAGACAGCTGGAGTGCCCTGACCATTGTTCATTAAATTACATGGGACCATTTTCCTGTTACCTTTTTCCATCCCTTCTTGTCTTTTTAAGGTAAAACTGTACATTCCTGAGACAGTGAATACTTGTGGTTTTAAATAAACTAGGTCTGTGTAATATCTAGCACAATGGGGCTTTGATCCCAGATCAGAAGCACTGGGTATTACCATACAACTAAATAATAATACTCAACCCGGATAATAACAGAAGCCTAGATAAGCAAGTCCCAGCAAATAGCTGCAGTGGGCAATTGCTTGGCAGAAAAGCAAGCACAAAAATGAAAAAATAAAACCAGAAGGATTAGAGTGAAATTGCAAACTTCCTCTTGAATATTCTATTAGAGCTGACAAAAGACTCAAAACTCTGAACAGAGTCTCTTTGTACATTGTATTTCCTAATATCATTTTCTAATAGCTGGTTAAGCCCTCCGACCCGATAAGCCACGGCAGAGCGCTATCGGATCTCCGCTCACACAGATTCAGGCTGTTCTCTCGGGTACGTGGGCTGCCTCAGTGGGTAAACCAGAGCATAAATTACAGAAAGTGACTGAGCACCCTGTTCCCTGTCACTTGACTTTTCAGTTGTATTTGTATAAAACCACACAGGACAGCAAAATATTTTTGCAAGTAGGAGGCATTTAACCACTGCAGGACAAGTGAGGTTGAAGGCCATAAACGCGCCACCAAGCAAACCTTGCTGTGAGGCAGCAGCGCTGAAATGGGGCCAGGCTTCCCCCAAGCAGAGGGGAAAATGCTGATTTCTGACAAAGCATTTCCAAATTTGAGCACTTGCTCCCACACTTAGGCATGAACTGAGTCATTCCTGCATTGCTTCCAAGCAGTACAGGCAATCTATGAAATGCTTTAATTACTTCTGAGATATTTGCATGAAACTGGGTGATGCCCAAGCCCCGCTGACTCCATCAGGGCCTCTGCTTCCGTTTCAGTGAGGAGACCTGCATGGTACAGTCAGGCCTCAGGGCTCTGGGCTCCTCTTTGGTCAACATGAAGACAGACGGGACGAGCTGCCGCTTCAGATACTTCAGGCTGGATCATTTTGTAGATTTAACTGTGCTTGCTAGGCCCAAACTATCTGATCTTGTTGCCTTCTCCTGTAGTAGGAGTTCTGCTACTGATTTTTAGGGGAGTGCTCCCCAGGTCTCATTTCACCAAGTTCCCATTGAAACTAGAGCTACAGGAGAAGAACTGAAGCCACGGCCCTCAGCAAAACCCTTGAGACACGACCCTGAAGCCCATGAGCCCAAAGGGGCCTTTCCGTGTTTGTTAATGACGGCATCAGTGGAAGTATCAAGCAAAAACTACTCCTTCACTAAAATGCTGCACCTAAAGAGGCTGATCTTAAGCTAAACAACCTCACTCACCTGCCTCCTCACTTTTCCTGAGCAGTTACCAGCTCAGTACCATGCAGGCAGTGCTTGCTAACCTGGCAATGCTGTTTCACAGACTCCAGTCCCAGCTGGGTTTCAGGCTCTCAGGGTGCAGACACCCTGCCTTTTGCAGTAGCCCAAAGGACATTAAGCACAGCGAACCAGACCCCTCACGGCAAAGCACTGCGGCACCCGTACTCTGCAGTGGTAATTTTCAGGCTATTCAACATGGAGAACACCCTGGCAGAAAAAAATAACGTGGTGAGAACAGCACGTAGAAGTACACAAGGAGAATGAGGGGGGATTTTTATTTTTTAATTCTCTCAAAACAAACAGAGGAGAGGGAAATCACAACAGTTATGCTGCCACTTTGGTTAATTAACTGAGCGGTCACTGTGCTCAGCCTCTGTGCAGTGCAAGGGAACCCAGGCTTTGCTCCCCTTCTGCAGCCAGGCTCTAATGAGGAACGCTTTCCAGTTCTCCCATCACCCCTCCAAAGCCTTCATTTTCTCTCCTTGCACTTGAACATCAAGGGTACACCTTGGCGTGACACTGATCTGCATGCGGCGCGATGTCTATCATTAGGGCCTTTTCTCACAGCTGCTACCAAAGGAAAATCAAACAGGGTTCCTCCCAATTAATTCTGCAGCTGAATTGGCTGGAGGAGTCAATACTGAGCACAACAACTCTTCCCTACCACTACAGAATAGATCAAGACAAATGCCAGGGCTCAACTATGTGATTTATTCACATCAGCAAACACTTGTTCACATAAAAGGGCTCCTGATTTCAGTAAAATCACTCCTGCAAATACGCAGGCTTCAGTGTGAGTGAACATTGCAACAGGAAGGCTAAAAAACAAGAGATGAGGGCACAAAATTTAAATCACTAAGCCCACACTTGCAGTACCTCGCATTTCTCCTCACAGAGCTTTTTCTCCTTTCTTGCCTCCTGAGGTACTTTGTAGCCTTACTCTTAAAAAAATTGCCAACGCCAGCTCTGAGAAAAATACAGTGACCTGACTGCTACTCTTAGAAATGCGAAGAAATTCAGATTTAATTCTGCCAGCCGCTGCTCTGCTGAGAAAAGGGAATATCAAACCTGATCAGACTTCTTAGAGAGCTGCACAATAAGACATGGTAGGCTGTGAGCTAGCAGGCTAAGCTTCAATAAAGTGAAGAGTTGCAAAAAAAAAAAATAAAAAAAAATCACAAGTATTTTGGTCTGAAACCATATGGACAGCTTGGAATTAATATGCTGGCTGGCACCTATCAACTATGATCAAAGGTGTATTTTAAAATTCACCATAGCAACACCAGGATCCAACCACTCACTGCCTATTTCTGAGATGAACAGAGGGGGGGAAGAAATAAAGAAGCTAAGTCACCATTAAATGCATTTTAACATTTCTGCTCCTCAAAGCATGCCTCATTTAACAGAGCTGCTGCAGATATGACAGAGGGGTGTGAGGAAGAGTGATGTTCAGCCAGAAGTTTGCCAGCTGTAGCTATATTTTGGATCTATCTTGAGTTAGCTCAGCCCCAAAGCTGCAGAGATGCTCTGCTGCCAGTGCCCGGGTGGGTCGCAGCTCAGCGTCTGCTCAGCACCACTTGTCTCACCCTGGGGAAGCTTAATGCTGGGGCTGTCAGAAACACAAAAGGGGAGAGGAGCCTTTGTTCCGCAGCAGTTACAGTGTGGAGATATCGTGTATGGAGAGGTCCAGAAAAAAACACAAACAGAACTGCAGACACATAACAAAGGAGCTTCCTTTTATAATGCAGATCGAGGAAAAGGAGATTTGCTTTCCATTAAGTCCCAGAGATAGCGAACAAAGGATGGTGAGCTCGAAGCTAAGAGACCCCATCCCACATACACCTAGGAGTTTCTTTTATAGGTATACTGCCAAGTCAAACATATTTTCCAGATTTTAATTCTCATAAGTGATCTCCAGGAGTCCTGCTGCCAATTCAGGCACCCAAATACATGGAAATATTTGTTACTGAGCAAGTCTGCCTGGGACACAGACCATGCTCACATCCAGAAGTGGGCACTGAAGGTGGGAAAGACCAACACCATCTCCAGCTACAAAGATATCACCTTCCTAGAGCCCATTTTTACTTGGCATAATCAACTTTGGGGTCCGTGTTTAAACTGGTTTCTGACAGCATTTGACTGAGCAGCAAAAGCCAGACAGCAGAAGATGAAGATTGTTTCTTAATTCAGTTTGTGCCTCGCAGAGGACAGGGCACGCAGCCAGATGGAGCAGAGCCTGCAGTACATTTTCCCGGGAGTTGTGCAAGGATGAGTCGACAACCAACAACTTAAGACTACACCAGCCTGTTCCAGCCCAGCAGGAGCAACTTTCTACTTGCCAATTGCCAAAATAATAAACTATAAAAAAAAAAAAAATCAACAAAACCCTGCAGATTAAAGAAAAAAAAAGGATTGCAGCGTTTCCTCACAGCAACCAATTGCAATACCATTTGCACGGCACACTGAGTGCTGAAGAGGGGCTCCGCCACCACCCCTCAGGAGCTTCAGTTAATTTTAATGCTCTTGCAGCTTCTGCTGCATGATGTTGTGAGGTTATCAGTCAGTGCTCCTGGTTGTCCTAGTGACATTTACATCAGGTTTGCCCAACATTAGGAAAACATAGAAAGCTCAAGCTGTTAGTAAAACATAACCTTTTCAGCTGAAGGCTGAGAGCTGCTTCTGATCCACACGACATTTTACACCAGTAAGAACTTTATGAGCAGGGGATTTGGGAACTGAGGTCAGCTGGAACAGTCCCACCAACATCTCTGCAACCCTTATCCTGCAGGTCTGGTGATATATGGGGTGCTCGTGGAGGTCTGAAGGCCTGACAGTGCCTCCTCACAGCAGACAGGGCAGTAACCTCCCAGGGGACAGAGAGAAGCTCCTGCAGAGGGTGTCCCTGCAAAAGAAAGCTCTGGAAGCAGACGAGATGCTGCTGAACTCCTGCCCTCTTTCAGAGGCCATTAAAGGTTTTAGGGGTGTTGCACAGAGCTGACGCAAGCTCTGGCATGGTTAGATGTTTAAAGCTTCCTGGCTTAGAAAGGTATGAGCAAATGGTTCACATGGCAAACAATTCCCCAAGGCCAAGCCGAAAACACGCTGTAATGCTAAGGCACAAGTACTGACAGGGGCACACGGCAACTGCACAGCAGCTGCCCAGCCTCTTCCACCCACACCCAAGGCTAACACTGGTTACCATTTTCCCTTTTGGGGCAGTAGGGATTTTTTTCTCTCCTACAGAAAGGAACATGGGTGCAGATTCCTGGCCTTCAAGCTGAGTAATGCAGGACTTTCCAAGTGCACCACTGCCGGAGGAGAGACACCACGACTGGGCTCCAAAATGGGAATTCTTAGGGGCATGGACTGCAACAAACTGGGCTTTTACACGGGTCAGAAGATGAGGGCCTAATTGCACTGCCATGGCGTCTGACACTGAGTTAAGGTGCATAAGAAAATAACCAGAATAGCTCAGTCTGAGTTGAATTTGACCAAGCTAATGTGACTCGCAGTTGACTTCAAGCTTTACACACAACACAGCCAATCTTCTACAGACTGTATTAGCATAGTGGTAGGGGTGCAGGAGAAAAATCCTCTTTTCTTCCCCTAAAGTTATCCTCGGACATGAAGCTTTTATTGAATATCTTCCCAGAAATACTCTTCCGTTTACGTGTCTCATCCTGGAAACAAGAGCTGCTGGGTTTCCTTTGACTTACTGGAAAGGGATGTTGGCATTTGAAATGGGTGCTCACATGACATTTCTGAGAAGAAAATTGCCAACATTGCCAACTTGCTCAGAAAAAGCCACTCCTGCGCGTCCTTCAGTGCTGGACAGCCAGCCTCTAACAACCACGCAGCCACTTCTCTCTGCCACTCCCTTGGAGAGCTGCAGAGCGCTCACACCCTGCCTCCTGGTAAAGGGGAAACCAGCATTTACATTCATACAAAACAAAAAACAAGAACCAGGAGTGGAGGTGGTTAAATACACACATTTCCTTCCACAGAAGAAACTTGTGCACATTGAGCTAACTCAGGGGAGTTGAAGACAGGTGAGACAGAACAAGAACTAGCAAAACAAACTGTTATCTACCCACCCCTTCATACCTGAAATGAATCAAAACAGGAAAGATTCCAAGTCTAAAAGGAAAAAGCTTATTTAGAGATTAAGTTTATAAATGAAAGTCTGCTCTTTGTGTACTTTGCTGCCAAGACAATTTTCAGTATTCTACATTTCCTCTATGATCTTTGTGGGTAATAACTACACTGAGAAAGCATTGGAGCACTATCTGCCATAAGTTTAGCAAGAGAACACAAATATCGAACTCCAGTTTGGGGAAAGTAAAAAGCCTTCCAGTTTGTCCTGGAGCACAGAAGACCCGCAAGAACAAAACTAAGCTCTGATGTTTGCGGGTCAGCAGTGACCTCAGTGATCCCATAACAACAGTGTCCCGCTCTGCTGGGGCCAAACTTGGAAGCGAAGTGACAGCCCGCAGCACTTCAGCCCTAGAAATCTTACACCCCACTTGTGAAAGGCCCTCAGACAGCCTGTCTCCTCCAGGCTCCCACACAGCACGCAGGGCAATGACTTTAACACCAGGCTGATTTCTCCAAGGCTGCTGATGGGCCAATCTCGTTCGTAAACACAAAGATCCAAACTTGTGAACCGTAATTAGTGAGATTGCAGATGAATCCAGATTGGGGAATCAAGTTCCAGGACAGGTTTCACTCTGGACTATCTCTTCTGATTTTCATAAGCAGTTGGACCATAGTTTAGTTTCAGCTGAAGGCAATCCAGTTTGCATACTCTGGGGCTGCTCCACAGCATGAAAAAAAAAGCACAGGCAGCGGAGATCACTCAAGAAGCAGAGACTATCTGCAAAGCACAGTCTTTATCTGAACCACGACGCTTCTGGAGACACCCTGAATCCCCTCCCACTGCAGATGCACAGCCCGCAACCTCAAAATCAGATGACACCTAAAGTATGTGCTACACTCACGTACGTGCTATCATTCCAGTTGGGCAAGCATGCGTGTAAAAGCAGGGAGTTGGTTTTTCTTTTCCTTTCTGAGCCCATTCCCATAATGCACATATTGGTCACGCCTTGCAGCCCATTGAATTAACTAAGATTTAGAAAGTCACCAGAGCTGGGACCTTGAGACAGGGGAAGTCAGAGCTCCCTGCTGCTGACACCACACACAATTTCTGCACGGTATCCATACATGTTGGATTGCACAGATAAGATGAAGGCAGAGCACCCACTATCCCAACCCAGTCACTGAAAACAAAGACACGACAGCCAGAGCTGCAGCTCAAGCCACTATAAAGGGGTATGGAGCTTCAGGTGTAACTGCTCTGCAGGGGCTCTCCCACTCCCTGCACACAGCATCGCAGCAGGCAGAGAGCGGAGAGCATCCTAACCCCGTACCGGGAGGCCCGTGAGCTGCCTCTTGGTTGCCTGCCTTGACCACAACTACTCAACTGCACCTGCACGCCTTTGGCTGTCAAGCAGCAAGGCAGGAGCCCTTCCCCCTCACCGAGCTGCTCAGGGTGAACCACCCAGACTCTTCCCGTCATACTGTAAGACACAAAGCAAATAAATTTAAAAATTCCGCGTTTCGTGGAACAAGAAAACAAAAGCCTATTTTGGGAGACAAAGGCCTGACATTTCCAAGGGACGGATCTGTGGTCTTTGCGAGGAGTCAGCCTTGCAGTTTGCAGCCCACGCTGCAGCACTCCAAAGCTACTCACGCCGATTTGCCAATGCTGGTATTTGTGTTTGCGTGCTTGGCACTTCTGGGCTATTCCAGGACTTCCCCCAGTGCTGACAGTACACATTCTTCGCCACGCGAAGAAAGGGGTGACCCACTGCCTCAGGCAGGGGGAAACACAGATAATTGCTTTTGAGAAACAACAGCCACGTTTCTGGCTCGTGGGGGAACAGCTTGACCCTGCTCTCCCATCCAGCAGACCACAACAGCTACACGAGCTCAATGCAGCTGCGTGCTGCCTGGTATTTGTAAGGAATTTGACATTTAGATTCTGATTTTTTTGTAAAGAGTAAAGCCCAATCTGTTCAAAGACCTGCTTTATCCCACTGGCATTGCCCTCTTGCCCAGTTGGCTTCGGTGCACACCACCCAGCACGGCCATGCATTCCTGTTTAGCGGCAGCAAAGGGAGCCCCAAGACCCTGTCCCTAAAGCCCCCAGGCTCATCCCCTCCCAGGGACGCTGTCTCAGCTTCCTCAAAGCAGTGACAGCTCTTCCGATCATAAAATAGTTAAAAACACCCAAACACCACATCAAAAAACTGACAATTGTGCTAACTTCTAAAACATAACATTAATAGGCTTTCCCCCCCCTGGATTTAGCCTGCTTTTATACAATTACAAGGTGTCTGTACTCACAGCTCTCCGGTGCTGGCAGATCCCTGTACAAGTGAAATGCGATGGGAAGCCTGGCTTCAATTACAAGCAAGCAGTGGGGTATTTCCACTTGAAAAACCTTACTGTTTGACAACAGCGTTTTGCCCCTTACTGAACGAAGCCCTTCAGGTTTTGCAAGGCGTTTTGTACACACTCATTAAGCTTACAGTGCTCAGTGACAGAAGGAGATTTCATCCCCAACATGCAGAAAGAAGCCTGAAACACAGATGAACAAAAATTACTTACAGATAGGGTAGAATGGAATCAAGTGGTGACTTTCCTTGGATGGATCAGCAGTAACGAAAGAAACTGCTGGGAGGCAGCTCCCCCAAGAAATTGACTGTGAAGGGCTAATTCAGCCAGCTGGGCTGGAGAGCGCAGGGAGGAGCAGAGGAGAGAAGAGGCCGGCAGCCAGAGCACCCAGCTGCTGAGGGCTGGTGACAGCACCCGCTAGCTGGGCTGCCAGAGCGCTGCACACCCACTTTGGCCAAAAGCTGTGGGTCTCAGTGCTTCTTTCCACACTGCGCTGGGCTCCAGCTACCCTTCCTATTTGAAGGGCCAACCTATCCAAGTTGTTCTTTGCAATAAACAAGCTGTTAATGCTCAGAGATAGCTATCTTTAAGGTTATCAATTCTCTTTTACATGCACGCTTTCCAGGAGAAGCCAGTGCAAAGTGTATGATGGCATTGACATACTGAGGTCTCCTTCCATCAAGAACGTAGATGGAAACAGATAACAAAGTCAGTAACATCCACACAAGAACCTTCTACTCTCATCTGTATAGGAAAGTGAACACCATCACTGCCTGCAAACAGTACCATTTATACATGCTGGCATTAACAAAAAAAAAAAGCTAGATACAGATACCATTATATTCTCCTTCAGATATTAAAATGCTACATACTAAAATGGGGGTGACTACACAGCAGCAAGGCAAATGAAATGAGATAGAGGCATCTCCTGGGTTAGCACCACAGGCCATGTGTCTCACAGTCTGCAGCCTATCACAGATTTATAGCATTATTTTTCAGAGACTAAAATGAAATGTCAGTTTCTGGAGAGCCAATATAATGTATGTGCCAATAACTGGGGGAGGGGAGGGAAATATAACCTAAATATGAAGTGAACTGAAAGTGATTTCACAGATAGCAAACAAAATGACTATGAGATGGTGTCTGGTTAGACAGACAGAAGGCAGAAAGAGAGGAAAGTGACCTTGTGCTGCACAGAAGAGCGATTCATATGTATGAACCAGATACCCCAAATTACCAGCTACTAGGAAAAGAACTTTATTGCAAATGCAGCTCAACCTCCAACACTTCACAAGTGCTGACTCAACCCTATCTGTAAAATGAGAAAACATGGACAAAATAAAGTCAGTCACCTTTCTGAACTTGACCATTTCCCACCTGATAAAAACGTAGCAGCGTATAGAGCCAGAGCCCCAGGAGGTATAAATCAATAAAGCTCTGTTGTCACCACGGATGGCAGAAGGTAACAAATTTTTGCAGGAGTTCCTCTCTTACCAAGCTAAGCATGTATGCACACATTGCTTCATCTCCTCCAGCAGCATGCATGCCATGCATGCACGTGGGCACAAACACAAGCAGGTTTCAGAAGCCCACCCCTGCCCTGCTGAGTGTTTCAAACTATGTGGTCTTATCTCTGCTCTGGTCCTGTTCTGGGCACCAAGGGGAGAAGACTGCATGGATGACAGAGATGGAAAAAGCTCTTCTTCACGTTATGCAATAAAGATGTTTTCTTCTAGAGCTTTAAGCTGCAAGACTGACTTTCACTTTCCAAACAGCTCCAATTCCTGACCTTGGCACAGCACCACAGAGGACTTGCTTCCACTCACACGGATTAACTGTCACCGAGCAACCCACCCAGGCTAATTGGCACAGCCACTCCTTTGCTTCAAAGCTGGCGCTCGCTCATCTAGTTTTCCTTCCTCCAGTGAGTACATAACACACAATCGTGTGCACACGACGTATAATAGTGACTGAATTACCACCCTACCAACTGGGCAGGGCGTTATCCTGAATAACGACTGCCAGTGCCATCAGGAGGTGGAAGCATGGCGCAGTGCCACACATCAGCCAGCCACAGGCACGGTGCCCCCGTACCTGATGCAGTTCAGCTCGCTGCCACGCGCTCGGCCCACCTCCTGGGAACAGAGATGGAGCAGCCCAGGACCACTTGTAAGCTGGATGCGAGGTAAGTGCACTGCTCCTAACCGCCTCCTGTGGACAAACTCACGTTCACATCCTTATCTGTATGCATCTACACAGTTTACATTGCTTAGGTCCAATAAGTTGTTCTCCTACTGAGCAAAAAGCTTCCTCTGGCACTAAAGCTACCATTCATAAACTTGAAAGGTTTCGGTAGTGTTTAAAAAAAAAGAGTTGGTCGTGTTTTAACTAGGGCTGCTATGATTTGCTGTTTCATAATCAATCTCAGCATTTTTTTTTCCTTTTAAGCACCAGGGGATTGCTTTGAAAAATCTTTGTTTGTAAAACGGGGAAAAAAAGCTTCTCTGGTTGCAGAGAAAAGCTTGGAAATGTGTGCTGAATGCAAGCTAGCATTTAGAAAATGTAATAGCAAAGGGCTCCTTAACCCCCTCATTCCTGAAGTTGGTTTTCAAACTGAGCTTCACAATTTTTTACAACATTGGGATCTCAGACTGGCAATACTGTAATGGATATCCAATGTTATTCGTAATAAATGGATGGATGAGCAAAGTATTTCTTGAAAAGCATTGTCCCCGATGTTTTGACTACATTTGCATACTAAAGCTTTAGTTTTGAACATCTAACTGTATGCAATCTGTCTCTGCAGTCTTGAACTGGTTTCTGTGTTATGTCACTTTGGGGAAAAAAGCTGGAATAAGGGGTGGAAGCTCTGAAATTGTGCAGTTTTGCCACTCTCCCACCAGCAACTTTTAAAGGGCCGTACTTCAGTGCTACACCAAACTACACAAACCCAGGCTTTCCCTGTCCCTCCTCTCACCTTGCATCCAGTGACTGTGTGGCTTTTGGGGATGCCCCTCAGTTTATCAGAGGGAAGGGAGGCAGGGAAGTCAAACAATCTCCTGGGAGAACTTGGGGCCCAGTGCCCACTGCCTTTCAGGGGTTTTTATGTGGCTCTGTAAGCTTCCCTTGGTTAACTCCCAGCCCCTATCAGTTAAAAACAAAGTAGATGATGGAAAGTTAAACACCACTATTGTAAAGCACCTTCTTAATTTTTAGCACACCTCTGAAGCTAAGTAATAGCAATTAACATAATTACAGCACAGCAGCCTGTCTCCATGCTGGCAGCTAGCTGCTCTCCATCCAGCTCTGCTACTGTCTTTCATCACCATCTGAGCAGCATCTTGGCCTCACCAAGGCTAGGGACTTGGGACACTACTGCAGGCTTAACAGGAGCCCAGCACATCAAACATCTTGGTTTGGATGAGTTGAGGCAGCAAGAAAGGGAAGCAGCTAGGGAAAACTTTAGTCACCACCCAATGTAATCTTCCCTGGCATGACCCAAAGATAAGTGGCAACACAGCCCCATCAGGGCCCATAACCATTTACGCCCTGACTTCATTGCTCTACAGTCATTTCTTTTCCTTCATCTGCTCTTTAAGGCTCCACTAGGCCACTTGGTGGTGAATTTTATACAGTGAGTGGGCAATTTCCACTGCAGCACATTACGAACCTCTCACAAACATTCCTCCCTGCTTCGGGGAAGAATGCTCATCCATCAAACACCTTGGTGCCATTCCGGCTTGCCATGCGCCGTAATTATTTGCTTTGGCACAGCAGATCTCTGGGCAGCAGGCAGGCATGCTCTTATTTTCCCCAGCGACAGCATTGAACAAGGAAAGCATATAAATTATAGCAGTCTTGGGACTGCATTCATTTATCCTGCAAAGAATGAGATGTTTAAGTCTCATACTTTTTTAAAAATAATGTTGTGTTGCTGCTCCCATCTTTTCTTGCCTTGAGAAGGGACAGCGCTGAAAACTTATCCAGCCTGGGCTCCTCAGAGTGAAAAGAAGAAGCTTCACCAAAGAAAACTTAATTTCCCACTCCCTTAGTGCTCCCCAGCCTGCAGGAGTCACCCTGGTTATCATCAGTGCCGTATTCCCATGTGTGCATGGCCAGATGCAAGCTCCCTGTTCCTCTGCCTGGTGCAGATTCTGCAGCCATGAGCTGCCTCCACCTTGGCCAGAGGAAGATGAAGATGTAAACAAAATACTGTGCAACCTTGAGCATAATATGCTCCACCACCTCAAATGCAACAGAAGACGACAGTGTTAAAGTGTCTGAACTCTGTATGCTCTGGGGGAGACAGGGAGAGGTTCTCTACCGCCAGTTTTACGCCCATCTTCCATCATTTTACTCTCACAATGCAGCTGCTCTCTTGGATACTGGAAAGTTGAGAAACTCCTAAAAGGGCATGGCCATCATTCGGGGAAACACGCAGCCGTCCAGGTCCTGGGCTGCAGAGTGTGCCCCAGCCTTCTGTCGGTCTCTGACAGCAGTGGTGGGTACGCCGGTGGGAGGTGTGCCCAGGTTGAAGAACTGCTCAGCCAGGTAGCGGAGCTCCGGGAGGAGGTGAACAGGCTCAGGAGCATCAGGGAATCAGAGAGGGAAATTGACTGGTGGAGGTGCGCTCTACCCTCTCTGAGGCAGGCTCACGAGACTGCCACGGCACAGGCGTCTCCTGTTACGCAGAAGACGGAGGTTCACTCCTCCAGCCAGGCAGCGGGAGGAGACCTAGATCAAGGGGGGGAATGGAGGCAGGTGCCTATTCGGGGTGGTAGGCGAGCCCTCTCTCTGCCCACCTCACCTTCTCATCTACCCTTAAATAATCGATATGAAGGACTAGAGCAAGACAATCTGAATGACAAAGTAGACAAACACCCGTCCCAGTTGGAGGGGGCGCCTAAGACAATGCGATCTACACGTCGCATTGCCACATCATCCTTCAAAAAAGAAAGAAGGGCTATTGTTATGGGGGGCTCCCTCCTGAAAGGGACAGAGGGACCGATATGCCGACCGGACCCAACCCGCAGAGAAGTCTGTTGCCTCCCTGGGGCTCGGGTGAGAGACTTTGCCAAGAAAGTCAAGCGCCTGGTACGGCCCACTGACTACTACCCGCTACTGGTCTTTCAGGCTGGTAGCGATGAAGTAGCAACGAGAAGTCCAAAGGCGATCAAAAGAGACTTTAGGGATTTGGGGCGACTACTTAGAGGATCAGGGGCGCAGGTGGTGTTTGCCTCTGTCCTTCTGATAGGGGGGATCGAAGCTGAAAGACGTACTGTTCACATAAACTCGTGGCTTCGAGACTGGTGTGACCGGCAGAATTTTGGTTTCTTTGATCATGGGAAGGTCTATGCTACACCGGGCCTGATGGCACCGGATGGGATGCGCCTCTCTCGGAGAGGGGTAAGGATCTTAGGTCAGGAGTTGGCAGGGCTGATAGATAGGGCTTTAAACTAGAGTCGAAGGGGGAAGGGGCTAAAACCAGGCGCGCCGGTGAAGACCTAAGGGATGGTACGCTAGAATCAGAGGGGCTGTGTGCCAGTGGGGTCCTTTGGTCAGATCCACAAGGTGCTGAGTGTAAGGAGACGCACCTGAAGTGCTTTTACACAAACGCACGCAGTATGAGGAATAAAATAGATGAGCTAGAAGTCCTGGCCCAGTCCCGCAACTACGACATCATCGGCATAAGCGAAACCTGGTGGGATGAGTCCTGTGACTGGGGTGTTGCGATAGATGGTTACAGGCTCTTCAGGAGGGACAGGCAGGGTAGGCGAGGTGGTGGGGTGGCGATGTATGTGAAGCAGGGGCTGGACTGTGTGGAACTTCAGGTCGGCGATGGCAAAGTTGAGAGCCTCTGGGTAAGGATCAAGGGACGAACGAATAAAGGGGATGTCGTTGTGGGAGTCTATTACAGACCGCCTGGCCAGGATGATAGCACCGATAAATTATTCTTTACAGAACTAAGAGAGGCCTCGAGATTAACTCCCCTTGTCCTTATGGGGGACTTCAACTTGCCGGACGTTAACTGGGAGTGCCACACGGCTGACACGAGCAAGTCCAGGAGGTTCATGAAGCACCTAGATGATAACTTCTTGGTACAGGTGCTAACGGAGCCAACTAGGAAAGGTGCCCTCCTAGACCTGTTGCTAGAAAACAGAGAGGGTCTGGTGGGAGATGTGGTGATTGGTGGCCGCCTCGGTCATAGCGACCATGAAGTGGTTGAGTTCAAAATTTACGGTGACAGAAGGAAAAGTGCCACCAAAACCTCATCCCTAGATATGGGGAAAGCGGACTTCAGGCTGCTCAGGGAACTAGTCAGTAAGGTCCCCTGGGAAACTGCTCTTGAAGGCCTCGATGTCCACCAGTGCTGGTCACTCTTTAAGCGATGCCTCCTAGAAGCACAAGATAAGGCAATTCCAAAATATCGCAAGTCAGGCAGGCGGGGCAGGAGGCCGGCGTGGCTGACCAGGAACGTTCTAATGGAGATTAGGCGGAAACAGAGAGTGTTTCGCTACTGGAAGGAGGGCCAGGCGTCATGGAAAGAATACAGGGATGCTGTTCGTGTTTGTAGGGAGAAAGTTCGAGTGGCCAAAGCACAGCTAGAGTTGAAGCTGGCTGTGTCTGTGAGAGAAAATAAAAAGGGTTTTTTTAGATATGTAAATGGAAAAAGGAGAACTAAAGAAAACATAGGGCCGCTCCTTGATAGGGAAGGTCTCCTCACAGACGATGACATATGCAAAGCAGAGATGCTTAACGCCTTCTTTGCCTCTGTCTTCAATGCCGATGATGGGCTTCGGGACCCAGGGTGCCCTGAGCTGGAGGACCGGGACGGTGGGGATGACAAACTCCCAACTGACCCTGAACGTGTGCGGGATTTGCTACTCCACCTGGATCCCTACAAGTCCATGGGTCCGGATGGGATTCATCCCCGGCTGCTGAAAGAGCTGGCGGATGTCATCGCGGAACCTCTATCAATTATTTTTCAACGATCCTGGGAATTTGGAGAGGTCCCGGTAGACTGGAAGCTGGCAAATGTTGTGCCGATTTTCAAGAAGGGTCAGAAAGAAGACCCTAGCAATTACAGGCCTGTCAGTCTCACGTCAGTGCCTGGTAAAATCATGGAGAAGTTGGTTCTCGGACTTATTGAGGCGCACCTGGGGGACAAAGCAGTCATTGGTCCCAGCCAGCATGGGTTTGTGAAGGGTAGGTCCTGCCTAACTAACCTGATTTCCTTTTATGATAAGATCACCCGTATGGTGGACCAAGGGAAACCAGCTGATGTGGTTTTTTTGGACTTCAGCAAGGCTTTTGACACGGTTTCCCATAGGATCCTACTGGACAAAATGTCCACCATACAGCTAAATAAAAACATCATACGATGGGTGAGCAATTGGCTAACGGGCAGGGCCCAAAGGGTTATGGTAAATGCAGCTGCGTCAGGCTGGTGGGCGGTCACCAGTGGGGTCCCTCAAGGCTCCATTTTAGGGCCGGTACTTTTCAATATTTTTATAAATGATCTGGATGTAGGAATAGAGGGTATTTTGAGCAAGTTTGCTGATGACACCAAACTTGGAGGAGTTGTGGACTCAAATGAGGGCGTAAAGGCCTTGCAGAGGGATCTGGACAAGTTGGAGAGCTGGGCGATCACCAACCGCATGAAGTTCAATAAGAGCAAGTGCCGGGTCCTGCACCTGGGACGGGGAAACCCTGGCTGCATGTACAGACTGGGCGATGAGACGCTGGAGAGCAGCCTAGAAGAGAGGGATCTGGGGGTCGTGGTAGACAGCAAGTTGAATATGAGCCAGCAGTGTGCCCTGGCAGCCAGGAGGGCCAATCGTATCCTGGGGTGCATCAAGCACGGCATCGCTAGTAGGTCAAGGGAGGTGATTGTCCCGCTCTACTCTGCGCTGGTGCAGCCTCACCTCGAGTACTGTGTGCAGTTCTGGGCACCACAGTATAAAAAGGACATGAAACTGTTGGAGAGTGTCCAGAGGAGGGCTACGAAGACGGTGAAAGGCCTGGAGGGGAAGACGTACGAGGAACGGCTGAGGTCACTGGGCCTGTTCAGCCTGGAGAAGAGGAGGCTGAGGGGAGACCTCATCGCAGTCTACAACTTCCTCGTAAGGGGGTGTCAAGAGGCAGGAGACCTTTTCTCCATTAACACTAGTGACAGGACCCGCGGGAACGGGGTTAAGCTGAGGCAGGGGAAATTTAGGCTGGACGTCAGGAGGGGGTTCTTCACAGAGAGGGTGGTTGCACACTGGAACAGGCTCCCCAGGGAAGTGGTCACTGCACCGAGCCTGTCTGAATTTAAGAAGAGATTGGACTGTGAACTTAGGCACATGGTCTGAACTTTTGGGTAGACCTGTGCGGTGTCGAGAGTTGGACTTGATGATCCTTAAGGGTCCCTTCCAACTCAGGATATTCTATGATTCTATGATCTCCAAGCCTTGTCCTAGCATGGATGCAGTTACTATCAGAAGACAACAAACATTTAAAAGGACAGGAAAGGAGGAGGAACATGCAGGTTGCATACGAAAAACAAACTAATTTCTGCAAAAGGTATTACAGATGTGCTTGCAGCACCGCTGCCAACATTTCAGTGTTCTCTGCGGTTTTGCAGACCAACCTTGACTGGTGAACTACCAGGAATAATGCAGTGCAGCTCTCCAAGCAACCCCTGATGTGGCCAAAATGATCAGCCCAGGAGATTCTGTAAGAGTTTCTTCCCAGTGCAGTTTACAGTTTTCCCAAAGCACCAATTTTAATCCAGAGAAACACCACCACAGAGGAAGAGGGCAGCTCCACAAAGCTTGGGGAACAATGTATCCATATCACAAAGCAATACAGTTGCTCCAACACAGTTCTGAGAGCAAATTTCTCTTATTGGGAAAGTTCTTTTACAAATTCTGACTTCAGGCCACCGAGCCAGGTTTGGGAACCAGGCACCACACATTCAGGCTGCAGAGCCAGGGCTCAAAGCACCACTTCTGCTTGCAAACAGGACAGGTCCTGCTGTCCTCCAGCTCCTCTGCGTCACACTGTCAGCCTGTGAAGCATAGGTGGCTCACAGAAAACAGGCCCACAGCAAAAGCCCACAGGCGTGCAAAGATAGTGACTTCACGTATTCAAGCAATGAGTACAGCCAGGGGCCTGATTTCATTCCTGTTCCCACCTATTTGGGTTTTTCCTGTGATTTCAGTGGGATTTGGATTGATATATAGAATCTGAAAGACCCATTTTGAGCTAAGGAAATATTGAAAACACTTATTTTCTTTGGGAGGTATTTAGACTGCCTCTCCTGGCAAGGACTGGGCCAAGCCAAGGAAAGTAATGTACTCCTACCTGAGTGGGGCACCTGGGAAAAATAAAGCAAAGGCCCCAGACTGTTGCGAGGCTAATAGACCAAACCTTGATTGAATGGTGACTGCAAATTTTATCCTGAATTTTATTGGTAGTAATAAGTGGAGCTGCTGAAGCATTCTCTGTTTCCTTAGCATCTTATCCAGCAGTCCCTGGAATGTATCAATGTCAATTGGTATTTTTTCCCTGGGACACACATCTATGCTGGCAGTTTCTAGCTTTGGCACCACAACACATCATCTCATGTAAAGGAAAAAAACAACAAGAGAAGCTAAAAATAACTGAATGAAAACAAAAGTGTTTCGAGTGCCGTGAGTTACCCTCCCTTCCTTTTCTGTGACCCTGATTTTATTTCCAGTGACCACTGAGATAGCCTCTGATATTTACATAACATTTTCCCCCAAATAGAAGCAGAAGATATTTTCTTGAATTACATTTATGAAAAATGCAGACAGATATATATACGTGTGTATATATATAGAGAGAGATAGATAGATATAAACAATCCAAAGTTCCAAAGTCTATGAAGATCTAGTGAAAATATTAGAAGGCCAGGCAGACTGTGAGTAAGACCTGAGTGGCAGCCCGAGATGTACTTCCCCTCCACACTTCCCAGAAGCTGCTCATTGAGTCCAGCCTTAAGCTGGGGCGGCGACAGGCCACAAAAACTTCCAGGATGAGCTAACACCACAGTATCTGGTTAAGGAGAAACATGACAGCCATCAGCCAGGCTGGGAAGTTACCACAATCTTGTGCACGCAGGCATTACAGGATCCATCTGCCCCACAGCGCCCTGCCCACTGGCTCCCTTTCTGCTGAGCTCCGACCATCCTGAAATTAGGACCATTTCTGCAGCCTCATTCAAAGGTTCTGCCTTTATAGCTCAGCCTCTGAGCACTGTCTAAAGGCTGTGCTGGCAAAACAAAGTGGAAGCGACTGTATTTGACGCAAGACATATTGCAGAAAGCAGGAGGACCAGCACACAAGCCTGAAGAGCAATCCTGGATACTTTCATAAGGGAAACCGTCTGCATCCTTAAAGAAGAAAGGGTCTTGTAGAAGGAATGACCTTGAAATGTAAGTCATCCTTAGAAAAAGGATACTTTCAAGGTTAAGCTCAAGATTTTTGAGCTTTATGTGCTAAATGTAAACCCTCAGGGTTTCTAAGGTCTGTTTAGGCACCCTGCACAAATTTGCTGGGTGAAGAGCAACACGTTTGACAGAAAACCCATACAATAACAGTGTGTTATTCTGCACAACAAAGACAAGCTTTCTAAATAATTATATACACAGGGCTAGGAAAGCAGCCCTGACAGTGCCTCCCCATTTCTCTTGGGATGGCAGGAAGCTGGGAACGCTCCTTCAGCCCCCGCACAGCCAGCAGCTCACCCCAGCGCAGCATTTTCTAACACAGCAGCTGCTGCCAGGAGCAACATCTGCAGCATCTCGGCACATATGATGCTCTTTAAAGAAGTAAAACCCACTGGGTTGCCCAAGAATGCTTTGGCTGAAGTAATTAAAATGGCACTACAGTACTTTTTGGGGGAAGGAATTCATTTCAAGCAGCTCTGGCTCATTTCCAACACCAATTAATAGAAAATTGAATTATTGTGCAGCTAAATAACACAGCTTCTGCCCACTGAACTTTCAGGTAACAACACTATAAAAGGCTAAAAAAAACCCGACTCACTTAGCCAGAGACCATGCCGGCTGTTTCCCCCAGTGCAGTCCATTCTGTTCTCCCTTTTTTGAAAGTATTTGCATTTAAGTTCCTTTTGAGGGTGGTTTGGCAGCAATAACTACAGCACACAACTCCACTGTCCACTCTAAGCTATGTAATTGTTGTAATTCAGCTTTCTAGGCATGTGTTCTTAGATATCCAAGAAGGGGCAGCAGCAAATGCTGCCTAACAAGACAAAAAAGCCAGCGCTCCCCTGCAAGACCCTTTTGTTTGCTCCCTTGAAGGAAAATGCACCAGCTGCCTCATGTCTTTGTGCAAAACAACAGAACTCCTTAAATTCATGGCACTGGGACTGGTAGCCCTGCATGGAGCTGGCACCTTCCTCTCTGAGCCCACATGCATCCACCTGAGCCCCCAGTGGCTCCAAGTGGGCTGCCAATGCTTGCCCACCGGTCTGCATGGGGTGAGGGCACAGCTGGACAATCTCTGCATCCGTCAGGGCTGTTCAGGAGAACAAGAAAAACTGTGGTGGTTGCAAACTGGGGTATTTCGAAGGGAAAAAGTCAATAGGGAAATCTGGAAGAAAAAAAAAGGACACAACTTGGTATTTTACTGAGTTACTGTAGTTCAGACATCACAGAAGCTTAACAGGTAATATGCAAAGCCATTGACAAAATTAAGAATATTTAAGACCTTGTGAACCAGAGGACAGAAAGATGATCCCAGTGGTCCTCAACTTAATTTCATTTTCCAAGCATCAGCTTCTGATCATTTCTTTTCATTGCCGCATACAGTACTCAAAACTTTCTTCCCTATACCCTTCTTTGTATACCAGTGACACACAGGATACTTGGGATGCTCTAACTGATTTCCATACAGTTGTACCAGCTGGTAAGTCACCTTTTACACAGCTGTAGATGGCTGCAGTTTCATTCCAAGTAAGCACGCTCCCTTTAATAAGAGCAATCAAATGCCAGGATTTGTAGGAAGTAACTTTTTCCCTTGACCTTTTTAGTACTGGCCAAATGTCAGCAGATTATTAAAGGGCAGGGAGCACAATCTATGATAAATAATCTTGTGTTGCTGCACACCAGACCAAAACGCCCCCTCCTCTCTGTCCAGACACGTACTTTGGTTTTCCAAAACAGTTCTGATTTATGAATTACAGATAACCAACAGAACCTGAGCGCCAAGTGCAATACAGTGGGTGAGCAGGGCTTGCTCAATTCCTGGAAGCTTACACAAGGATGGGAAAAGGAACAAAGTACCAGCAAGAACATAGCCTTACTTCTATAAGTGGCAGCTGCAAGATCACTGCTGGCATAACACATGCAATCTTTACCTGAAATACACCATCATGGAAAATTGGAAAAGACACAAAAACCCGCAAGGCTGTCTCCAGGTCTTAAATCAACTGCAATGAGAGATTTAAGGTGTTCAACCTACTTAACTAATCAAAGGCACTTAAAGCATCACCTGATCATGGACTGCAATTACTTACAGGGAGATGTCAGAAAGCTAGAAAAATGAAGCTAGAAAAAAGCCAGATTAGAGAGAAAGTACACATCTTTTATTGTAAAGATAATTACCCTTTGCATACTTTACTGAAGAGCACAAAAGACTCACCACCAGAAATTAAAATGCACTGCACGCATAAGATGCATGCTGCAATTCCGCCATTAATTACTGAACTTCAGGTAAGAATACTGGGCTAAAACACCAGAGCTTGCAAATAAAGTCAAATGAGATGGAGAGAACTGACAGCTCTGGCTTTAAAATCCAGGATGCAAATGAAAAAGGCTGAAGGTCCCAAAAAGCAAGTGCCAGTCTTCCCAACTGAGCCTTCTCAGGCTTGCCCAGCACCACAGCCCACCTCACCGCGAGCAAACGACAGGGCAGCCTGCGCTGCTTGTTGAACGTTTCCAGCCCCTGAACACCGCTTTTATGCTCCACTTCATTCTGCTAAGGTCCATTTCCAAATGAGCCTGAAGAAAAACTGCTCATTGACTTCAGTAAAATAAGACTTTTATTATTTCATGTGCTGTTTCTTTTAGTGATACTCCAAACTAAACGGTACAGATATTTACAATAGTGGAAGTCTCATCTGTAGTTCATCTCAGAGAGGCTCACTGAGCCAAAGGCTTATGGCACAGTAGGATTGCCCATTAAAAATAGTACGGTATAATTCAAGGCTTCCTGCAGGCACCGTCTGTATGTGCAGCTCAGCTCATGCTAGAAACATTATTAAGAGCTACAGAATTAAACTCACCATTTAATTTTTATTTGATGTTGAATGAAAGCAAAGAGCATGACTAAAAAGCAGTAGTGGAAGAAAAAGAGATAGACCTGAAGATTTCCCTCTAGCTTTATCAAGAGAGCAAACAAACATCCTCTGCCTTGGACAGAGTGGGGAGAGGAGGCCAAATAGCCTGGCAAAGAGATCAGACCCTCTGAGTCTTGTAGGTGAACAAAGGTAAATAAATAAAACCACTACCCCAAAGCTTACTTGGTGTTCGTTATATTCATTATGAACCTCATAACAGAGGTTCAGGGATGGAAGCCATCTCCCCACAGCTATACAAAGTCCATGACGGAGGCAGGAGCTAACACTGAACTCCTGAATCCAAAGCCAAACTCCTTAACCACAAGTTGTCCTATTTCCAGTGCCTCAACCTGTCTGAGTCCAGAAATGGCAAACTACAAGGTGAAGGGAGGGAACGGAGAATTTCTCAGGAATATTTCTGACCCACCTAGAAGCAGAGAGCAGCAGTATCGTAGCGAAACTCATCGGTGCAAGGCTCCCATACTGCAGCCCCTGGAACAAGGGAATGAACTTCTAGTGCTCACAATCCTCGGCTTTCTGAAGTTCAAGTGGGGCTGACGCAGACACCTATCAAAGCAGGCAAAAAGCCCCGTGTTGCTTAATGCTTTTTGAACAGGGCACTGGAGAGCTCATGAGGTGAAATCACACAGCCTCTCCCCCTGGAAGCAACTGTTTCACATCCAGCCTGGATCAGAAGTGCCTGGCGCAGTAACACGGGCTCCTGACAGACTTGGAGAGGCAGGATAATGGCCCGAGCACAATTCCCAGCAGACCAGTGCACACAGTGAACAAGTCCCCAAGGATAAGCTTGGCAGCAGTCCTAGGAGGACAGCAAGAGGAGCCAGCAGGGAAGTGGTGTCCTGGCCCCCAGGGTGCCGAGGTGAATTAACAAGGGAGCACACCACAGCCTCCACTTGACAGTTCCTGCTTCTGAAGACAGCCCAGTGAAATCCTGTCCCAAATAAATCACTTTTATCTGCACGGAGAGGCAGGGCAAGCTTGCAGCAGCTCGACGTTCACAGGTGAACACTGCCATTCCCGTTGGCGCTAAGCATGCCCAAACAAAGAGCCGGTGAACTATTCCAGGGGGCCACAGCCCCGCACACGCTCCACCTTGTGATCTGGCAGCCAAGCAGGGGAGCCAGAGGGAAGCAGCCATCAGCACAGGCTGCCACAGCTCCAGCCTGCAAGAGGGACCTGAGCTGTCGCAACCCGCTCTGAGCATGGAGCAGCAGCCAGCTCCACCTTACCCTGCAGCATGGGCAAAGCACAGGAGGGACTGGAGCCTCTGAGGAGCCGTGTTGTGACCCACGGCCTTCTGAGCTGACTCCTGCAGCAGCATTTTGGGCCGTGCACCTGCTTCCATAGCTCCAGGCTGGGCTTGGAGTCGCAGTCAGGTTCTTCGCTCTATTTCCACCGCCACTTTCCCTCCGAGCGCCTGCTGTTTCCTTACGCAAACTGCCGCAGCCCTGAGGTGCAAATGGCAACAAGGTCTTCTAGCAACACCCAGGAGGCAGCAATAGGTCATTAAGGACCACATTAGGGCAGATTTCCTTTCCAGCTGGAGCAAACCTTCAATCTCTTTTTTCTTTCCCTGTCAGAGCTATGGTAATACTGCACAACTATTCATTATCCTCATCTTAGCTAGAAAAGCCCCTTTCAATTTAGCACTTAATATAATTATGGAAAATTAAATAGTGTTTAGAAAAAAACCTTACTTTTCCAGACCTATTATCTTACCTCTGCGAAACTATCAGTTAAAAGTGGATCTAGCTATTAAACAATGGGGTTTTTTATCTATTCAGTGAGCAGAAGAGTGAGTTATTCGACTGAAAATCATTTAAATTCTACTTCCAAATTCAATACTGCATCTTCAAGGGAAAATGGTAGAACCTCAATGGTAGCACAGTGTCCCTTTCACATTGTGGAAACCTGAACACCAATTCTCTGTTCGCGTTCATGCACCACAGTGGAGCTTCCTTTTTTCCTAAGACGAAAAGATTTGTATTTCACTAAACAACAAGGCAAGTAATTGCCTTTATGTGCTTTCAGCAAAAATTCTCTCTGAGATTTATTGTTGACTTGATTTCTCTTTAAGACACATGCAGGACAAAAGCAATTGGCTGCTATGAAGTCAGTGGGAAAACATACTGAATCCCAGGGGGTCAGGAGATCCAATGTGGGAGATTTCCAGGAGGAAATCAGGTAAGAAGCCACATGCATTGACTACTGACCCTATAAATGTAAGTGGTAAAAGCTTGGACTATCCAGCTCTGCAAGCACTGCCTCTCACAAACAGTCTGGTTCAATGCAGTCAATCTGACTTCACTTGCGAGGACAAATTGCAGACATTCCTTCTAGGTCTAATTTAAGCAATTAATTTCTACACCAATATTTGGGGGAAGAGGGGAAAAAAGGCAATGCATCTAACAAGAAGTACCTAAGAGGCAGGTATGTCTTGGTAGGGTCAATTTGTGTTCTCAGTAATCACTCAAACACTGGCCTGCTGGCCTGTAATACTTCAATTGATATGAGAAGCATCATTTTGAACACAGAGCAAGCATACCAACCACAGGGAATAACATACTAAGCAGGAAGCATCCTTATCATGTTGTTGTTCAACAATTGGAAGAACATTACCAATAATTAGAGCCAGCTCCAGAACTGCTCTCTGGCAACCATGGATCTTGTTGGGAACAGCAAGGTTTGTATTAATACAATGAAGTCAAACAACAGCAGCTTTATAGCAGAGAGCAACACTGTATGTTTCTGGGAAAAAGAATTGTTAGCTCCATGGGAATTATTGCAGTTAAATTGCTTCTGAGTCATGTCAGTTGTTGCTCAATGTCTCTCACTTGGTGCCTACCTACTGTTCATTTCCTCATGAGGATGCACCTGTTCAGAGAAGAGGAAAAAATGGCATTGCTGCACCCTCTTAGCTAAATGAGTTATCATTCAGTATCTTGCTGACAAAATGGGATTCTTTTCATTTACATCACAGAACAGCCCTGCAGAAGCCAAAGGCCACGCCACAGTAGTCACTGTGTGAACTCACAGCAAGGGAAAGACCTAGACACCACAGGACCTGTAATCCAGGCAGGCAAACCAAGACAAGAAAGGCATGCGCAGGTGACATGACCTTCTCAGGGGCGTCTGTGGACAGAAAAGGCTTCCACACTTCTCAGGCGTGCTCATGGCTACAGCATCCTCCTTCACAGTGCAACTCATCCTCTTGCAACAGACAGCTTTCAGCACCTACGCTGAGGGCTCCGCAAGCCACAACGTGAACACCAGCTAAATAAAAGCAGGGTTAGGTGCCCGACAGTCTGGGTTTCACACACACAGCCTCCAGCCCTGTCCGTAGCCAGAGCTCCCAGGGTCTACTGCAGTGCGTCGGTGTGTGACTAGGCGAGCAGAGGGTACTGCAGCCTGCCTCCCGTGGCACTGAGTAACAGGAGAGCGATTACAGGCAACAAAGCCTGCATGGATCATCAGCCAAAAACTTATGGCCCATTTGCATTCAGTGAGCCTGAACTGAAAACAAAAAAAAACAAACCAGCCCGTTGGTATTCATAATTTTCAAAGTGTCTCCTTTTCATGATGGTGCTGCTGACAGCAGGCCAAGGAGGCTGGACCAAATTAACAGATGCTAAGAGAAGAAAGATTTTAAACCAAACTCAAAGCCATCAAGATTGCATTTTTCATGCCTAACACACTCAAGACCCGCTCTCGACTGACGAGAACAGAGCACCACAAAAGGCAGCTTAAATTACTGCTGTGTCCACTGGTGCTGCGACTGGTGTGGTGCATTCAGCGTCCACTGAAAGCTTCATAATCCAAGTGAGGATTTAGTACTTTATGGGGAAAAACCACTGGCATTGCTCAGACCTGAACAGTCTCTGACCCACATATGAAAGGAAAGGTCATGAAACGATCTGCAAATCCAGATTTCTTTCCTTAGCAAGGTAAGGAGAAAAAAAGTTATTCACTATCAGTGACCATCAGGCTCGCAGCACTGTGAAAAGTTATTTTTCCCCCCAAAGCAGCACAGCAAGAAGAGGCAGAAAGATTCATTTTAGAAAATGTAAATCTCGTCTATTTGCATCCGTGCCAGGAGCTTACCAGAATAAACCCCACTGGCCCAGCATTAATTCCAGTGGTAATTTCACATTCAGCTTCCAGGGATTTTACAGATGAGCCAGCAGCAATTCCCCAAGCAAACTGTGCAGTAGTTGATAAAGTATCAAAAAGCCTCGGTCACCTCTCTGTACCACATAAGGGATTCTCTCCTGATGCTGAAAGTCATACTAAAAAAGAAAAAAAGATTACTGTTTTTTAAAAAGAAAAAAACAAAAAAGATCTTTTTTTGCCAAGATTACCCACAGTGAGTAATAGCTACCCACACCGTGCTGTGGAGCAGAGCTCCCTTCCTCTCCTCAATGGGACATGGCAATTGCTCACTGCCAGGAGAGAATTCCCTGTCACTGCAATCTGGGGAAAGAGCAAGACAATTGAGCAGTGGAACAACAGCGTAGGTTTCTCACTCTTAACTGGCACCGAACAATGCAGGTAACAAAAGCCGAGCTCTCTGCAGTGCTGAAGGTGGGAAGGAGCAACAACACCAGCAGCTGTCTGGAACAAACTGCATTAGCATAGAAATTAAAAGTCCCTTTTTGAGCAACCTCGTGTTTTTGCTGTAGGCAAACTGAAGAGCTACACGACTGCTTTTGTGCTCAAAGCGCTGGGTTGGGAAGCGGAAGGACCAAGTTCACGGTCAAGCTCTCCACTCAACAACAGAACGATGCACCTCCTCACTCAGTGCCTCTCTTACATGGGTAAGCAGCAAGTCAGCTTTTATCCTAGCCGTCGCTGATCAATTTAGGCAGCATATCCTCTGGGACTCTACTACAGTAGCATCCCACTCAGGGAATACACAGAGAATTGCTATTGCATTATTCCTTGGGGGTACGATTTCACATTGATTGATTCACTGACAGATTAGAGAGGATGCAGCAGGCAGACTCGGTGTTTTTCTCCACAGCGACAGCTGTACACATCCTGGCTTATCAAGGACCCGTGCTTTTCTCTTTTGGCTTTAGTCAACTGATTTTACACCGATTCTGGAACCATGAGAACAGCCACCATGTTGCCAAACGCCAAAATTCACACAACCCTGCAGCCCACTCACAAGCAGCCAGAGTTCAGCCAGGAGTTTAACAAAACCTATCCCAGAATTTGTTGTTTAGCACACAGTTATGGAAACTGGCCCACAGCATGGGCCTCAGTGGCACACCAGTTCAGACAAGGAGCCTGTAGGCATACACCTACAGACAATGAGAAGAATCTTTTCAATCCAGAACAGCATTTATTAATTAATGCATTAATTCATGCATTTAAATCCTTTAGCTCAAGAGGAGCTTAAAAGAAACAATGGCACAACTTCAACTGTAGTTCTGCAAGCAGAGCACAAAGCCACCTGAACCTACAGAACAAGGGATATGGTTGGATTTTTATCCAGGTTGCAAAAACAAAGCAGCTGGACTATTCTGACCTGAAAATACATCCACCTTTCACGTTGCTGTCCTTTTTTGATGGCAAGAAACCACGTGAGAGTAACTCTTACCAGCAGCTGCTTCCCATTTTGCAGAATTCCCCTCTAACCCCTTCACCTTTTGGTATCAGCCCAATGCAAGCACAAAACCTCAACACCCTGGAACAGTACTCCAGTGCTTCAGAAGCACGGACATCAGTGAAGCAGCCTCAGCTTCTGAGTCCCCCTGCAATAAAACCCTCATGGTCAGCAGCATTATGGCAGGAACACTTTGCTGGCTCACCTGATCTCACATCTGGAAGAAAGCATCAACAAACTCACTGTGCTCCCACCACCTCCAGGGTTGCAGTGGAGAGAAGCATTTCAACAAGCAGTGTCAGAGCTGCTGCTGGCTGAGGGCTGCCTTAAAAATATTCAGTATGCTAAGATGTGTTGTGTCCAATTAGCATCACAGCAGAAGCACATGGGTAATAGATTTTGCAGGCAGGAAAGCTGCTCCTGGAGAGCAACCAATCAACAGTGGAGGAGGCAGGCACAAGGCCTTCTTCCTTCTCTCCTTCCAAGAGAAAACCAGGGCAGCGTGTAGCCAGCTTTGAGGAGCAGCATTTCACGTGGGCTCTGGGACCCAGCCCTCTGCAGGAGGCCTGGGCAGGCCAAACACTGCTCCTCAGCCCTCCGCAGAGGCTCAGCTTATCAAAGGGTGTTTTTCAGGATGACTGTCTCCTTCCTCGCACAGCCAGATAAAGCCACAGCACTGGGGAGGGGCTGGGTGAGGCCAGAACCTGTGATTTAGACACAGCCCGGTGCAATTAAACATGCCGCAGCCGCACTGCTCCGTAGGCGCTGCGAGCTTCACGTGCAGCAGCGGCGCCTGGGAGCAGCTGGCCTGCTCTGCCAAGCCTGGTGCTGTGCAGAGTCTGCACCAGGAGTAAGCAAACCCAGCCTGGTGCTGGCTGCCGCAGCAGGTCACCGTCATTCCTACCCAAACCCCCACGGATCTGGCGTGTGGACTGTCTGCTCCCCTTCCCTGAGCTGCTGCTTGGGTTTCCTTTACCTCGGTAACCACGGCAGGGGCGCACCAACACCTTCAGCGCGCTGCCAGAGATGTCTCCCATGGAAGAGCAGAGGCGTGAGGAGTGGCGCTTCTGCCTGAGAAAGCTCTGTGCTCCCGAGGCTCCAGAGGCAGGCAGGCCGGGAGAAGAAACACCAAATGCAGCCTTTTCCTGAATAAGACAGCGAGGTCAAACAGCACAAACCCATGCAGTTGCAGAGGGAGCTCAGTGCCCCTTGGCTCAGAAGCAGCTGACATACATCAGGACAGTCCCATTTTTCAGGGCAGTCTCATTTTTGCCTTTTAAGCCCGTGATCCAGCCCTGAAAGCCCTCCTGCACCGGCTACGCTGACAATCTCTCCGCCACCTCCTGCAGCCAGCAGGCCCCTTAGATACGAAACAAGTCTGACCTGATTCAGATTGATGTAAAGAAAATTTCCACCAGCTACAAACGTAATATGAACTTGGTAAGTCTGAGTTTGCTCTGAGCACAGCACACAGGTGCAGACATCGCCCATCGCAGACTACAGGAGCAGCCTCTCCCTGGAGGCACCCCACACTGCGGTGCTGCTCTGGTCACCGAGCCATTTGCCTCCTGCTACAGCCCCGAGAGCACCTTGCTCATCACCAGCACTGGAAACCGAGCCACCTGCACCGCACACGCCTCCCTCCCACTCACCTGATGAATCAGTGTTGCAATACAGCACTGAGAAATTAAATTAAGTACCATGAAAAGATTAGAGCAGTAAATCCTCCTTTCGGTTACATTCAAGTAACACCACGATTAAATCATTCCTTCGCTTCGCACTCTCTGCTTCTGCCTCGAACAGGCTGCGGGCAGAGCAAAGGCCTGCGTTTTTGGCCTCAAATCACAGAACTGCCATCCCTGCCTTGGGCAGTGGCAGCACAAAGCGACCCCTGGTGCCCCACCTGAGCCCCCCGCTGCCCCCACATTGCTCAGAGCTCTCCCCGCTGGGCTGGGGACAGCATATGTGCAGGGTCACCTGCCACCCCACCGAGCAGAGAATGCCTGTTCTCTGCTTTCATCAGGAAAGCTTGCCACACGCAGAGAGGAGCTGCTGCAGCACGACTCAAGGCTCATCTCATCTCCCTCCCCGTCACACCTCTGGGGACACCTGCTGCCAAGGAAAGGTGGCAGCTGGGGACAAATCCAATGCAGGAGCTGCTCTCTGCTGCACAGACCGTGCTCAGTATCACCATCCTGTGCATCAGTGTGACAGAGGGCAGGAAGATTTTGAGCAGAAAGATACCACCGCAGCTGGATGAAGCGAGGAAGTATCAGCTTCAGACATAGCTTACAGACACAGCTTCCTCTTCACTTATGTTCAGCAATTACAGAACTTGAGGTTTGTGCAGCACTCGAACAACATGGTTTCTGACCCAGCAGACAATTAAGTTTGCGCTTACATGTTTGTATCTCCAGAAATGCCGCCTTGCTTCATCCAGTTCAAGCCAAAAGTGTTCCCAAACTCAGGTCTACAATCTACCTGGCTTACGGACAGCAGCGCGTATGGTCTCCAGCACAGTATCCTTCTGAGGTCCTACAGGAAAGGTAATTACCACCCTCATTTACACTTAAGCAATTAATATCACTGGAGACAGCCTCCTGTTTCCTTGCCATCCTGGCAGAAGTACCTTACAAACAGACTCCACCAGGCAGATGTGCCTGTGGGGCTGAAGAGGCGAAGTTCCCCTGAGAGCCCACAGCCCCCCACGTGCCGGCCGCTCGCCTCCACCCAGCCCCAGGGTGCTGGGACCCCCCCCTGGGGGCACCCCGCAACTCCCGCTGCCAAACCCCAACCCACAACAGGAGCACGCTGTACTGAAAATCAGACAGCCTGCCTACGCAGGGGAGACAGGCTGGCTTTGGGAAGAATGGGTCTGTGGGGGTAATTGGCTTTAGGGGTTATTTTAGGGATGAAGGCTTTGGGTGGCATTTCCTTGGGGGGTGGCTTTTGGGAGGGATGCAGCCAAGATGAGGCTGGAGGTGGGGGATACCCAGCGTGCCTTACCTGGCCGGGGCGCCCCAGGCCCCGTGCGGTGCCACCTTCAGCACCCTGCACCCCGCCGTGCCGCTCGCATCGCCGCCAGGACACGCGTGGGGAAGGGTGGGGGACACGCGTGGGCCCCCAGAGCAGCGAGCTCGGAGCGGTGGCCGCAGCCGGACAGCTGCTCGGGGGAGGCGGCGGTGGCAGGAAATACCAAAAGACTGATCCAACCACGCTAGGGAGGGAGGGAGGGAAGAAAGGGGGGAAGAGAGGGAAAAAAATAGAAGGGGAGGGAAAAAAGAAGGAGGAAAAAAAAAGAAAGGAAGCGTGCAAAACGCGGGCGGGATCAGCACGGAGCGGGCATGGAGCTCAGCTCCGTTCTCCTCCTTCCCCAGCTTGGTTCTTCCTTCTCCCAGACACAGCAAGAGGCTGAAGCCAAGGCAAGACCCAGGGCAAATAAAAGCAAGAGCCCTGAACAGCAACGAGGCACCCGCAGCCCTATGCAAGCAGACAGCTGCCCTTTGGGGTGAGGGAGCAGAAAAGCCACCCCTGGGAAGCCCCCACACAAGAGCCCTCCAGCTGCAGGAGCGCTCGGCCCCAGCACCCAGCCACGCGTCTGCCCCATCGCGGTGGCTTGAAGGTGCCCGCACAATATTGAACCCTGAGGCAAAGACAGGCTCCCAGCCCCATGTCTGTGGCTGGAGCAATAAAATCAAGCTGGTAGCAAGCACGGACCCCCAAGCCCCTCTAGATAAGGTTAACAGCCAGGTTGTGACAGCCCTGGCTGCAGCCTGCCAGCCCCCCGCGGGGATGTGGCTTTACAGGCGGTACCTGGCACAGCACCACAATCTCCGAGCTGCACAGCGACACGCAGGTCCTACAACTCAATGCTGGACTGAAAACGGGAGGTGAAGCAGGACCTCTCTCTGGGAAAGAGAAACCAAACGTCCACCCCAACCTGTGGCGGCAGCAGCAGAATCAAAAGGCACCCAACTTTCTGAAAGCAGTATCACATGAGGGATAATGTGACCAATACGCACGTCTGACTTTCGTCGCTGGCTCTGAGTCACCCATTCACAGCTGAGCCCGCGGTGCAAAGTGCAGCGTGAAGCTCAGACTCACGCTTCTGAAACCAGAAGTGTTAAGCCAGATGCCCCAAGTGCTCCGCTAGCCTGTCCTCTACACAGCAGCTGGATCTGTTTTCTATTTAGCATATGCAGACCCCAAGCTGAGACCAAGACCCATCAGCTATGACACTCCTCGTGCTGCCCAGCAAGCCAACTTCCAGTTCTGAAGAGCAATGACTCTCATAAATGAAAACATCTCCCAGACTTCAGAAAGAACCTGGAATTCATCCAAAGCTTCAAGCTCAGCTTGGACAAGGTCGGTTTCTCCCATCCACAGCCTTTGGCCAACTGACAGACTACAGGGGCTCACCATGCATCATTTACACCCATGTACCTAGTGTTAGCCAGCCGAGGCAGCTGATCTCCTGGGGAGCTTGGCAGGACACAGCAAAACTCACTCACTGTACCTAGCTGGAAGCATTCATGACATTGGAGAGAAAGTTCAGCATTTATTTTCACTCTTTCCTAGAAGTTCTAGCACAAGACAGGACTGTAAACAGGTCATAAACTAGACTATAAACAGATCAAGCATGCTGGGGCTGCCCTCTACGCTCAGAGGAACTGAGACCAGCCCAGTGCCCTGCAGAGCACACCCACGCTGGAAGCTGTGGGCAGAGGCACCGACTGCCCTCACCCACAGCAAAGTGCCCAGATCTACGCGTGGGGACCAAGTCCCCAGCCCCACCATCTCTTCTCCAGGTAATGGGCCAGAGAGAGAAAACATCCAGCTGAGCCCCACAAAGAACAAGCTCAGGAACCTCTCCACACCCCCCTACTACTCAAGGAGCTGCCCTGGGCCTTTTCTTCCTATTACACGACCCCCAGAATCACAGGTAATTATTAAATTCACCTGTGGCCATAGCGATTTCTGCCATGATCTGCAAGGTGTTGAGTGTTATCAAGATTCTAGCTGCCTTCAAGATGGTTGGGATTTTGTCCTAATCCTCACTGTGGTTGTACCCTTAGGGTAAGCTTGAGTGGCATGGTGGGGCATGCAGGTGCCAGGACCCTCTTGTCCCCCCAGCTCAGGGCACCAGCAGGAAGAGCCACTGTGCTGGAGGTGAAGCAGCTTGCCCCTGGCTGCTCCAGGCCACGCCACACCAGGCTCTTCTGCATGTCCCCATGCCCTTCATCCTTCTTCTTTTAGGGCTGGCTCACTCATATGTAGCCAGGAAGTTTGCCAGCACCTTGCCTGATCCAAATGGCTTTTCCACTAAACCATGGGTTTGAATCAATCCTGCTGTCTGCATCCAGAGTAGCTTTAGGCCAGCTTTGGCAGCAGATGTGGCTCCTTGGCTACTGTGATATGGAGGTCTCAGTACAGCATCCTTACATGAGTCACATCAGGATTCAAAGTTCACTTCTCAAAGACTGCACTTTTAAAAGTTGGTGGTATTTTGGCTAAAGCTTTCCAGTAAAATTATTTTCTCCTCGGGAAATCATTCCACAATTATTATTTCACCTGCTCACTGCCAAATCACCACACGGAACTCATTTGATAAAACCTGAGCATGCAAAAACGTTCCTGTCAAAACAGCTAGAGGTCGTGGTAAGGCATACACTTAATGCTTTCCTGTACGCTCTAGGACGATGCATGTGACATCAGGAAATAAACAAAGCAAAAGGTTTGCCAGCTAAACTGCAAATGATTTGTAAGTCAAACTGAACCATTAGAGCAAACTGACATCAGACTGATGTTTTGCATCATGTGGCCATGGCATTTCTGATGTGGTCCAGGGAGCCCTGAAACTGGATTCGCTGTGCCTTCAGACCTTGCACCAGTTGTGTCCTCAGACTCTGGGTTAAACAAGGAGAGTTACACCCACTGCTTCCCTGCCCATCTGCCAAAGACAGGACTTGGGCCCATGCTCTCCTTTATAAACCCCCCACAGAAAAGTGGGGATGCTGAACCACACAAGCACTGATATTTTTAAAGACTGCTTTCCACAGCCCCCTAGCGTCTGTTTGGTTAACAGCTATTCAGAAGACAACGCATCTGCTTGGTCCCTGCTGATGATGATTACCCCGCCTGCACCGTCCGTGCAGCTGTACCTGCACTGGTCATAAAACCCTCCTGCAGGAGCTGTGGGTTACAGAGCTCATGGCCCCAATGTCTGTGCTAACAACACCTGAGCTCCCTTGCTGAAAGCACATTCATCAGTGTCCCAGATACGATAAATCCCTTTGACAAGAGACCTCTGACGGATGTACCCAGCAGTTAGGGCTGAGGTCCATTTTGGCTTCACTTCTTTGCAAGAAACCAGCCCTCCTTTGAGAGGGTTTGCAGCTGTGATATTTTTCTTTTTTTTGTGATATTTGCCAGCGTTCACAACACTTACCTTTCTCACCACGGCAATATAACTCCGTCCTAAGAGGGCTTGTAAACTGGTGTGGACTCTACCATAAATAAGGGTAAGGAAAACAGAAAAGCACAATAAGCTGTAATTGTAGTGCTGGGAGAGTGAAATCAGAGTGACTCAGTTGTGTTGCTCCAGACCTTACAATCCAGAGTGTAATAGTCTGGGCACTTAAAAACGACATCTGATGTATTTTTAAGACAATCCTAGGAGATGTGTGACAACACAGTATCAGTGCTGTTTAAAAATTGTGATAAAGGGAGACAGAGAGTTGAGTTGCAGCAACAGACATCACTCAGTCCTTTCAGGTTAGCAGCCTACCGTTTACTCTAGGAAATGACTACAAGACTTTTCTCTGCATCTTCCTCCTTGAATCCTTCACCTTTTGCTAACTGCTGAGCTCCTTTTCCCCCAAAGATAGATCACCTATGTGAAATGCAAATGCACACTCATTTTGCAGTGTCCATGAGACACACGTATTATGCTTTCCTGTATCTCACAACATATCTACAACAGTTTTACAAGCTCCTGCTTATGATTAGAAAGCTTATTAAATACCATAAAAGCCATCAGATATATTTATTAGCCTCCATTAAAATGGAAATTGAGAGGAACAATCATATTCATATCGTTATAATTAGTACAAAGTCTCTATAGCCATAACCACATTAATCAGACATCGTATGAATGGCTGTTAGCATTGCAAGATACTTGCCCTTAATCCCATGACAAATAGCGAGACAAGAAGCAGGAAGCTTTAAAACAAATGAGTTAAAAAAGAAATTAATGAACACGAATCTTTATCTTTAGGCATAAACTTCAACATAGCGGTATACAATTAACAATATGAAGATCACTTTTTACCCGCATGCGTTTTCCTGTGCAAAGCTCCTTGGCAAAAATATTTGCTGCCATTGCTGGATAGAGCAGGAGTTCCTTGTTAACAGGTAAGTGCTGTGTCCGTTTAAAGCTTAAAAAAAATGAGTCCACAGCGAAATGTTTGCTTATTTTACATTTTGAAAAACAGAGCTACTGCTAAACCAGGTTCCTAATTGCAAGTTTGCTAGAATAGGTCTCTGGGGAAGTCAGAAAAAATACAAACAGCTCCCTGAGAGCTGCTGGAGATTGGAGTCCTCTTGTGGCAAAAGGCAGAGGAAATTTTTCAGCAAACGGTGACTGCTGAAAGTTGGGGCTCTACACGGAAGGCTGCATGGTGAATAACAAATACAGGGAATATCAGCTTGGCAAAGACTTTCACATCACACTGCAGAGCATAAAAGCAGCAGCACGAAGATTTCACAGCTGGCAGTGGGCAAGCATCAAAAGGAGCAGGATGCCACCGCGTTTTGATACTGCAGGCTGCACTTCTGTTTATTTTAGCAGCTCGTGTCTGTTAGTGTGTGTTCCCTACTGAGATGATGTTTCTGGCTGCTGTTTTTTTCCCTCTGTCAGCAGAGGTAATTTTTCCTGAGTGTTTCAATAGTGAGAATTTTTCTCCTGGCTAATATATTCACCTTGCAGTACTGCAAGCCAGCTCCTGTCCTTCTTCTTGTCAGCCTGCTGCTGAGTTGGGTGAATAACACAATCTGAGTATCGTGTTTAGATCTCACTGCTCTGTATTTTATCTTTTCTGCTGCATTGTTCTCTACTTGCAGTAGTCCCTGTGGACTGCCTAGAGTTCAGCTTAGGAGACATTCTCTGTGAATTATGGATGTTGGCCATGCTGGCGCCCTGCCTGTGTCATTTCAACTACTTCTACCCAGCCCTCATCCTAGAGAAGTCTCTTCTGATCTTAGTTATCTGACATTAAAGGAGACTTCTTGGGCAGATCTCACCTTCCCTCCTGTCTCAAGGAGGCTCGCCCTCAGGAGTGCTACGTGAAGGGTGTGCTGTGAGGTAAAACTGCTCTTGCATACACCTTGGTCTTGCTACGCCTGAAGTCAAAGGAGGCTTACTTGTGACTACCTGAGCTCCTCATTTCTCACTGCTCATTTGAAGGATGTTCAAATCATGCACCACAAACCTATTTTGTTTTCCTCAGAGTGTCTAGGATAGGAAATGAAGCTGAATATTGCCATTATGGCTCTGGTGTGAAAAACAGATTAAAGATTTGGTTTGGTAGCCATCAATCTGCTCCTGCAGGCCTGGGTACTAACTAACTGCAGCCCAACACGCTGAACTATTTGGTAAGCAACACTCCTTCTGCAGCTAGCAGCGGGCTGGAAAGCAGCCGGGACATCCACGATCTGACAAACTGTCCAGTGAAATGTGGGCTGGATTTCAAAACCCTTGATAAGACAGGACATGAAACCAATTTGCTATTCAAAAACATTCCAGTAGCCTTTGTTCTTGGTAATATTTCCAGCTAATTGCTAAGCAAGCTAGCTGTTACAAAGCCTGGAAGGACAAAACTAAAACATAGATGTATATGTAAACAGACGCATGCATGCATATGAACATGTATGTAGATGAACTTTTTGCGTGGCTGGATCAGATTGCAACACCCTCATTGGTATGGATAGCTGACATGTTTCTGAATGATCACAGACTTCCTCAACAGCTATTGGGAAATGTCCATATACAGTCAAATTTTAAAAACTTTTTTTTTTTCAGTTTCTTTTTCTTCCTGTTCCAAATAGACTTTGGAGCAGATGCCAACAAGCTTAATCCGTCTGGACAGAGTGCTGTTGTCATGCAGGAAACATCACAGCGAGGAAAAGCATAAACACATCTCTTTCTAAAAGGTTTGATTATTAGACTCACAGACCCAGACACATGGATCTTCACATAGGCCACTATCAATCTCTCTGGGCTATCTATTTTCTGACTGATTGATACTCTGTCCATAGATAGATCTGGATCCAGGCAGACTGTCACAGCTTAGTTCTGCTTTGCTCATTACTTTGTTCTCTGCAGAGAGGGGCATTTTGACTTACAGTCAACTGAATCTAGTTTCTGACACCCAACGCATGCTATTGATCTGGAAGTCAGGCCAGACAGTCACAGGTCTGATCTATCAGTAGCTTTGCAATAACACTACATCGTATTCCGAAGCTTGTGGCTGCTTCCTAACGTTACAGGATGTGTTTGTTCTCATACTTGACCCCTTTTATTTTGCCTGACTCTTGAGTCATTCTCACAGCCAGCTCATCTCCAATAAATCACAGAACCTCTCACTGCCTCTTTCTTGCTCTTCTCTCTGAAATCCATCTTCTGTCTACATCTGTGATCAAGCAAAAAGTCTCCTTGATTCCTGCAATTAATTTTAAGGATTCTTTATTATTGCTGTTCCTTTCCTTGAACAGGACACCTGCACTTGCCACAGGGGCTTGAAGGAGACTGGGAAGAGAAAGAGTACAATGGCATTTTTTGCTACTGCTGAAGGACACGTGGCTTACTGGTTAGGCAGCACAGAGGACTGCCAATATTTTTTCCACCTTTTGCTTCAAACAGGGACACCTGTCCAGTGTTCCTGTCACAGATTAAATGCAGAAGTAAAACAGAGAAGAGTAAAGCCTGAAGAAAAAAACAGTTTCCCCCCCAACAGATCTAACATCATCAAAGCCCATACTCTGACTTACAGCCCAAAAGGGCAACACACAAAGGTTTCTTCCAGAGCAGAAAGTCCACTTCTTTTATGCCAGAAAGGACCTGATTTGAGCCCAGAGCCACTGACTAAATCTGTGCTATTGAAGTCCCCCAAGGGCAGTCTGGCAGAGGAGGGCTGGATTTAGCTACTAGTTGAGTCCTGACACTATGGAATAATAGCCTGGGAAGTATGAGGTCACTGCAGAGAGCTGTGGATATTTGCTCCATCACTTTGCAAATAAAATTATTAATGTCCCAGCTGCTTTCAGCCCCAATGACCTTCATTGTTCTACTGCAATTTATAATGCCTCCTGATCTGCTCCTACAGTGAGATCAGGCTTGCTGTGGTGCATGGCTTTCTCATACTATGGCTACATTGGCAAGTAGGAGCAGATCTGTAGGGTGAGCACTTGGTGTTGAGGGTGCAATATCCACACCATTTGCATTTCAGAGGGCTGGCTTTGGACTAGCTCTAGATCAGTCCTACCAAGTCAGCACCCATCAGCAGCTACAGCGCATCAGGTATGCTCCTAGAGTACATCTCCCACTGCTGTTTCACTGAGAAGGAATCCCAATTCGTGTACTCTGAGACTGCTCTGGCTATGAATCAAAGAGCAGTAAATAAAGATGACCAGGAGGTTTATCTCACAACCACATCGCTGATCTGCCTGAAAAAACGAGTGACATCTCTGAGATACGAGCAGGATGCTGACTGAAGAGATACTGAGGGGGAAATACTGCTGAATACAAAGAGGCGGGTTTTAGCACAACGTGTCACCTTACCTACTGGCTGTTAGCAGGCAATCCCCTCGATTACCTGGCAGGGAGGTTCAGGGTCCTTGTTCCCCGTTCATACCTAGGGGATGGCGGCAGTCACAGCGCACCCCAGAAGCAGAACCCGCAGCTGGGGCACCCTGGTCCCATACTCCTCCCAGGCCTCCGCTGAGAGCAAGCCAAGCAATGGGGCCAAAGGCTGCTTTTTTCAGTCAGCCACTGTCACTGTTTTTATGCTACCGTTTTGAAGAAGAATTGTTGTAAATGCGGCAGCCATCCACTTCAACTCTCATGCTAAAGATACAGGGATTAGAAGTGAAACCGACTCCTTCAGACAAATGTCTTCCTGAAAAAGCTGTCCATGAGAAACACACCACAGGCTTGAGCAACAAATGCTCTCTGTGGTTACACAGACCTGACTACAGGATGAGAAGGGTAACGTTGGTCATGCATATTTGAATGAAAGCAGAGTTTGAGACCATCTCTTGCCACCCAGAACAAGAAACCCTCAGGGACTCCGTGACATGCGATTCGTCTTTGTCCCACTTCCCACTAGGTCCCTCAGTACAAAGGAGAGTTGAATAAAGAGAAGAGTAGGATAAAGTATTCTCTTTAACTCAAGAGGAGACAAATACTCACACTTAAATATGAGCTAACTTTGCAGTACTTTGCAAAAGAAGTTTAAGTAATCCTTGGCAAAAGTGTTACATGGAGGGTTTTTTGAGCAGAACAGAACCCAAATAGTTTCCTGGGTGTGGGATCACAGTAAAACCCTAAAATTCAGTCTGTTTTCATCACAGCCATGCCAAGCATCTCAGCCAATTGTGGTTTTGCAACAAAACTCCGTGCTCCTCGCAACTCCGTCAAACTTTCCAGTGAAACCAGATGAAACTCAGCAGTTCTGGACTCAGCCAGAGAGCTCTTAGGAGGCGGCGGCAGCAGCACATCGACAAGGCTCTGCTGGGTAAAGTCAGAGTGAATTCCTGCCTACAGACTGACGTCAGCTAGGGGGTTGCAGATCATTATCTGTTTGTTTTTTTTTTTTCTTTTCTTTTTTTTTCTTTTTTTTCTTTATCTGGGAAGATTCTGTTTAAGTTGGATCACTGGATTATGTCAAATGGGTTGGTAAAGTTTAGGGATACTCAGGCAGAACGGTTTTCTCTCAAATACACCTCACTTCTTACAAACCTGCACATGTACACACAGTTTCTCCCTGAGCAGACGTTACTTTTCACAAAATTAGAGGGCTATCATCTGTGATGAGTACTAAATACTTTCAAAAAGCCTATTCTGCAAGCTGGTGCAAAGCACAGAGCCCAGGGGAGAGAAAGGAGGGCCTGGTGAGGAAATAAACAGCCTCTTAAGGCCATTGCTGAGTTCTGCTACTGAATTTCTCTGTGCAAACCTTTTACCTGCACACAGCTCTTCACGGCACAGAAGGCAACCTTTCCCACAGACTTTGTTTACCTACATTTTAAACTCTTAACATCAGTGGATGTTTTACCACATCTAGAACTGCAATTATTCCTATTCTGATATAAACAACATTTTATTTCAGTCCAGTACTGCACATTATCACTGGTAGAGAGAAACACAATCACTGACTTGTACTTCTCTATTGCTGTATTGTGGCTTTATTAGATTTTTCCCTTAAAAAACAAGGAGTTTGTGGAAGTGCCAATGAGTTTTTAGAATGGAAGATATTTTCTAAAACTCAAAGGACCTGCAAAGAAGAAATGTTACATCTCGAGAAGACAAAAATGAGTCAGAAAAGGTGTCTGTTTCTGTGTTTAGGCTGTTGGCTGTCTAGGGAAAGAAAAACTAATAAAGGTTCTGTGCCTTTTTTAACAAGAGAGCCAGTAAGATATACCCTAAATTACGTACCTCTAAAAGAATAAGGCCAAAAACTGGTGGTAATTTATTTTCCCCTATCCTCTCTGTTTTTAACAGAAATAAAAGCTTACTTGGTATGGGAGTTGTATGCTTGGGAGAGGGAGGCTGTGGGTGGAAATGTAGGGGAGTGCAGGACTCTCGATTCTTACCCAAAGCACAGGTAAATGGCAGCAGCTCCAGAAAACACACAGGAGTTGACATCTGGCAGTTGTTTGGCAGACTCTCAGCTCACTTGCAAAGGAAACTCTGTTCTGTTAAAATGGGAAGAGACCCTTCTAAACACAAAGTGAATATAAAGAGACACCTGTGAGCTTGTCTATGTGGGTTTTGGTTATCCTGGTCTAAGTAAACGGTTCATGTTAGATGAGGGTGGACATTCTGATATAGCTCTCAGCTGAAGACTGGGTCTTGTCAGGATAGCTTAAAGAATTCATGCAGCAATATAAAGTAAAAAAGGCAAGCCTTGATTTTAGAAATGGAATGCTTTTCTGGGAAGCACTGCTGGTTTAATTACAGAGGTTGCAAATCTCTTCCTTTCCCTTTCTTTTGCAACTATCCCATATCAATAAACCATGTTTGAAGAGAGTCTGAACTGATTGCTCTAATCTATTATATTCCCCTTCACCTGAACAGATGCCAGCTCAGCTGAGGAGTAACTGTACCATCAGTAATCTCTAACTACTTCACTTCTCAAGAAAGTGAACAAGGAAATCAAAGGACCAAAGGACAGGGACATGCCAAAACATTTCCTACAATGCTGAGCTTGAAGGGCTGCTGGTGTGTGACAGATGAATATATTTCAATATTTTCATGTATTTATATTTGAATATAGTTAAACTGTACGGAAGGGGGGAGAGGGCACCAGTTAAAGTCCTGTTTCTGGAAAGGGGCAGAGGTAGGCTCAGCTTTCAAATGCTAGAAGAATAATACTCTGTTACCAGCTCAGCCGGACACCCATCTCAGGTTCTGGAAAAAGGGCATTTCCAAGTGTCCCCCAAGAAGTGCAGCACTGACCTGACAGGTGGACAAGGGTCGTTGGGGTGTATTTAATGAGCCACAAGTGTTCTCTGTGGACTTCTAGTACTTCAGATGCTGAACATTTTACCTTAAAGTGTGACAAGGAAGAGAAGCAAAAAAGGAAACACGGCCAGGTGGTCTGCTGAACTCATTGCACTGCACAGAAATTATGCCACGATGCGCTCAGTTAACTGACTGCTGATAAAAATAGAAATTGTAAAATCACTGAGGTGGGCATTATTAACTGCTCTGAATGAATTATATTCTGTGTTTTTGGAGGAATTGTGTGAGAAGCTGTCTCTGAGAGTTTCAGAGAATAATTACTGCCAGTCTTCTGAGCATCTTGTGATGGAAAAACAAAATTGTGAATCACCTCTACAGAAGCACATAGATACAAAAGACATACTGCCAGCTAGGGCTGAATATAGCTGTCTTCTACCTTCATTCTTCCAGAGCCACCACAACACCCAACAGGTTCACCAGTGCAGAGTAGGTACCTGCTCAAACCCTCACCCAACTGAACAAATTCAGCCCACTGCACTATAAAAATTCCCCACAGCCATACCAAAAGGAGGGCAGCTCCTAACTCTGTGAGAGGGCAGCAGAAACAGAGTTACCACTGCAGGATATAAGGACTTCGTGTGCCTGAGTGTGGGTGTTTTCTCTGAGGTGCTGCAGTCCTGCTGGCCCAGCTGTCTGTCCCCACCACAGTACTCTCATGTGCAAAACAGCATTTTAAATCTCATTCAGCTCACACCAAGCTGAACAGGCCCACAGAGTTGGGCAAAAATGAGTGCCAACGGGACAATCAACGTTTCAGTGTCATCTTCAGTAAAGGCAGCTGCAGTGAGAAGTTTCAAGCTTCAGCTTTAGAAATGCATGTTGGCTACCACCAAAAGATCTCTCTGTCGCCTTCATGCTGGGCACATCTGAGCATCTCAGCTCCTGCAGGCACCTGTGCAACTGTCAAAGTACACAGGGTCAGTCACAAACTGAAATAACTACCTGAAGCAAGGGCCTGAAACCTGCAAGAATTTGCTTATAGGAGTAAATCTTATGTCCCTTAGCAAACCTCCTTGGAGGAGCAGGACTGCTCTGCTGTAGCTGTTTGACTGGTATCACATAAACACTGATTTAGTGACTCTATGTTCCTTCCAACAGTGCTGCTTTTTGAGACCTATTTCCAGTTAGCAGGGCAAACCTTTAACAGACAGAAGGTGGATGTGTGTGCAGTGGAAGGGCAAACTAGAGAGAAATAAACCTTACTAAAAAACATCTAAATCGCAAATTAACTTGGACAGGAAAACAAGCAGTCTCACAGTATTTCATGCCTATTGCTCCTGTGAAGGCAGGGCTGGTGGTTGCCCTTAAAGTGACTTAAAAAGTTAAGAGTCCAGCTACCATGAGGCATGCCAGACCAATTAAAAAAATCAGTGCGGCTCCTCACCAAATGCCATGGCTTTGTGAAAACCCAGAAACTCCAGATGGAAAAGGCCTATCAAGTCAGCCCACTGGGTCTTCGTCCAAGAGTGCAGGATTGTTCCTGGCCCTTGATATATTTTATTGCCCCCACCACCTCACCACCCCCCAAAAAGCCTGGCTACAGCCACGTATTTGCAGCACAAGGCTGCAGCTGCTCAGGGCTAGAGACAGAGACTGGAGCACAGAAATCCTGGAAAGAGAAGCTTTGCTTTTCTCCACACTCTGATAACTACAACCAACCCAAAGCTGCTCTGGGGCTTTTTGTTTGTTTTTTTGTGTTTTTTTTTTTGTGTGTTTTTGTTTTTTTGTGTGTGTTTTTTTTTTTTTTTTAACATTTTTTTTTTAAATATATAGGGCAAGGTTTTATTTGGACAGGCTGCAAGAGGGAGAATTTCTGTCAGATAATATGGCTGGCTCTTCATGCAAGCTGCCCTGGCAAGCCCAGCTATAGCGCAGCAACACTCCCTCTGGTCAGATCCTGAAAGATATTTTCTCTGAGAGCGTTCAGAATCAAATGTGCATTTAACTCTTCTTTCCATTTCACACTCCATTTCTAGTGATTAATGCTTGAAAGCTGAAACAGATGTTTTCCCCTCACAATACCATTCTGATAACCCTGAGCTAAAGGCTGCAATCCTTAGCAGATTAGTGGCTGAAATAAAAAATGGATAAATAAAAGTGGGGAAGATGGGTGAACAAACTCAGGTTTTACTTCAGTGGATAACAATGCACGGTGGCTATGTAATCTCCACGTTAATCTGCCAAAGGAAAGATTAAATGGCAAAGTTCCAGCACTGAGACCTGCAACCCTCATCTGCTGGACCATCTTAGTGTGTGACCACACATCTTTTTAGCACGATGACACTGTGTATACTTCAGGTTTCCAGGTTGTTTGCTTTTTATTAAAGCAACAACAATAGCAAAGTTTCTTTCTTACACATTCTTGTGAGTTTATTTCTACCATTACGTGCACTTGCAGCCACTGGGTGATTTAACTAGGGAAGAGGAAGTTACCAAAAGCATTTCAGTTTTCACTACAGGAACTTTTGAGTGGCTTCTATCAAATAAGAAGACAAATTTTTAGAGAATTCAAAACTATTTTTTATATCCTTTCTTTGAGACCTGGGAAGTCCTTTTGAACAATGAACCTGGCATACCTCTCTAAGTCAAGGAGGAATTTCCAAGAGTCCCCAACCTTTTTTTCTTTACCTGAAAGTCAACAATAAGTCAAATTTTTAAATATTACAAAAAGCTGCATGGCAAAGCTTCCAATGGGGAAGTACCCATCTGTTAATGACATCTCTCACATTGTTGTTTCATGTCCTGGCCATGTCTGCTGGCAGGAGAGGTCACACCAAGCTGCGGTGTATTAAGTTATAGGCAAGATAGACCAACTCAGCTGAGGGCATGCAATTGGAAATAGAGGGGAAAGGACGACATCTGCCACATCAGGACCCTGAAGAGCAGAGAACTGGCTAGATACGTACCAGCCCAATAACTCAACATAGCTGCTAAAACACTCCCCTCTTTAAAGCAGAGGGAAGGCAACATGGATGCCATCACCCAGTCCATTATCCTGCCTCAGACAGCAGCAGATGCTTCTGGGGAAGGAAATAACAACCTGCAGTGAGCTGGTAGAGGATAATCTTACACCTACATCAGTTCACAGCCTGGTATTCGGAGTTAAGGGATGGGCTTAAAGCAGAGTATTTAATATTGCAAGGTGTTCCACTCTGGCTGCAATAATGATAGATTTATTTCCAGCACCCATCACTGAGGCAGGTACCCTAAATATCTCTGCTTTATGTATCTGAACAAGTCTCATAAGACACTTAAAATTGGAGAAAAGATCATTACAAACAGTAACTCAAACTGCCTTCCCCAAGTGGAAAGAAGGACTTTCAGCTGGCAGTGTGCGAACTGTTATTCTTGGTTGAATTCACATTGTGAGCTCCTTGAGGCCTCTTCCATCCCTAGGAAATCTGTGCCAGTTCCGTGCCTGTGGATAATGCATCACAGACACTGAGTGGGAGCCAAGACACCGAGGTCTGTGTGAGCACTTCAAGTCTGCTGACTGGGGATCACCAACTCTTCTCTTTGCACAACGAAGTCTTCTTTAGGAAGAGGAATCATCTTTGCACACAGAGTCCCAGCTCTCCCTTCTGTCCTTAGGCCTGAAGACCTTCATTTCGCAAAGAAGACGTTGCAAAAATCATGATGGTGGTGCTCTGTAACATGCTGAGCAAGAAGGCAAACATCCTCTTTTAAGATATGTTCCAGAAATGCACTTCCAAACCCATGAACCCCTTCTTACCACCTCTCAAGAATCATTTAGTTTTGTTAGAGCTCATAATATCGCTTCACTGAGGAATAACACAGCACTGGCAGTTTCCAGGTATTCATTCTCTGATGCAAATATCTCCACGTCTCCAGCCTTCAGGTAGCCACATGAATCCCTGGCTACTACTTGCTTCTAATCTTCTTAGGCTTCTCTTCACAAGGCTGCAGTTAGGACTCCATTTGCAGGCATAAATCCTTCACCTGCACCTTTCCCGGCTCTTCAGTGACACCTTCTGGGACTAAAATTACCAAGCCAATCTTAAGTTTTCTGCAGCTGTTTTTATCTATGCGCAGGAGTCAAGTGAGATATTTGGGAGCTAGTTCCCAAGAAACAGTGAGCACAGAAGAAACGTTAGCCAAGTACGCTGCCGCCGCCTGTATGCGGCACCCTGAAAAGTGAGATCTTTCCAGAGACTGGATAGGAGATGAGTCCCAGATGGCCATAAATCTGTAAGATTTCACTTCTCCCAGCACAAATTCATTTCTTGAAATTGCCCATGGGGTGGGGTGGGGTTGGGTTGGGGGTGTTACACTTAAAGAGCTAGATCCTCACAGTAGGAGCAGCAAAGATGAAGGTGGAATTTTATATTAATATATTTTGTTAGTGAGAGTGATCTCATCTTTGCTTGATGGCAAGTTTTAAAGCAGCTGTGGTGTGAACTCCGAGGTGTAATGCTTGCATTTCACTGCGACAGAAACACTTTAAAGGGCTGGGCTGCTGCTCCCACTCCCCTGCAACTCCAGCTGTGGAGCAAAGTGGGAGGATTCCCCAGTCACAGAGGAAAACTCCTCCTGGTGCACTGTCAGGGAAGATGAACAGACTGTGCTAGGCAGGCTATTAGCTCACTTGAACAGGCTGGAGCTCAGCTGAGAATGAGACTGCATTTACCAACAAGCACCGCGAGCATTCGTGCATGTACAGCCAGGGGCTGGGTGATAACGTACAAATTTACAGCCGCTCAGAACAGAAGGAACATCTGATTTTCCTATGTGCATAGTGTATCTGAAGTAAATTTACCTTTGATCTCACTGTGCTCCATCAATGATCTACTCAGTATTTTCTGGCATTTTCAATCTGGCTGTCCTGTTTAATTTACTGATCTACAACATAATATCAAACCAAGCACCTTGGTTCTCCACGCCTTGTGCAGCCACCGACTGTTTTGCAGAAAGAACACACAGCGGATGAAAAAAAAAAAGACTTAAAATCTGTGACAGTCTTCAGGTTTGGCACACAGAGTGCTTTCCTCTGACCTGAACAAAAGGGGAGCCAGGAGAAAGGCATCCCCTCCAGTCAGGGCAACGAGCAGTAAGGCGATGCTGCCATAGATACTGCACTCCTGAAAGTGGCGGGGCAACACTAGCAGTACATCAGCATGACCTGCTCTAGCATGTTGATGAATTAAGCTACTCTGCATAACTCCTGGCCCAGCACTCATTTTCCTGAAGCAGTAGGGATTCCCCATAAAGGAGGTGTAGCACGCGTGACACATCAGAGCCTGAAGAATTTACTTGTTATAAATGGGAGAGCTGCACAGCCGAAAGCCACCGACAAGGTTGGCAGTATGCAACATAAACAACGTGATTTGTAATCGAAGCAGTAAGTTGTCGCTCACAACCTCTCCTCTACACTAGTGTATAAATGATCCGTGCCTTTCTGATGGAGAGATGCTAATGCAACCCATGAATCATGCATAGTTTAAAACAAAAAGAGGACCAAAGAATAGCTGTGCTGTTATTCTGTTATTATGCTGTCCTCTCATTTCTTCTCTGTAGCAGGCAAAAGCTGACCTCTGTCTAGGTGTTAAACTTACAAGATATTAAGTATGCTGCCATAAACCTGCAAAAAGAGCGTGTGTGTTTCTGTTAAATGTGTGCCCCTGGAGCAAGGTACAAACTCTACATGCTTCTTTCCTGGCTGCTGTTTCTAATCCCAAAGAGTAGAGTTCTAGGTGTGTGTGTTCATCACTGCATACATAAATTGTTCCATCAGCATCAATTACTGCTTGGGGTCCTGAGTAGGTGAGCTCTTGCCAAGTAGATGGGGCTGAGACTGGGATTTGTCCTCTTGCTGGGGCTCTTGGTTTGGGCACTAAAGAAAACACTGACCCGCAAAACCTCCCAACTTCCCTTTCAAACTAGAGGATTATCTCCCTCTTAGGAATCCTAAAATACATATTCTGGGTACAAGCCTGATTTTTTATTACTTAGACAAGATTATCTATGGGAAGTCACAGGGAGCATTTCCTGAGTATTGTGTTCCTTCAGTATAGCAGAGCTTACTGCACACTTGAACACAGTTTGCTGCCAGCCAGGCTTTCAGGGTTAAAAGACAAAGACCACATAAAATGTAAGTCCTTGCGACAGTGAGAATTGCTCAGCAAGAATATTTTACGGCCTTTTCACTTTAAAGAGAGATGATCTTCTGATTGCTCTTCACCAAGGATACTGAGGCAACCTGGCCCGGCTGGGGCCCCACCCTGCTGGATTCTTTCTGTACAGATGCAGAACGAAAGCAGCTCTTGACAGCAGAACATTTCCAGTACAAAAGAGTAACATTAACATTTGCAGTCATCGAAAATTGCTCCCAGCTCTCCTAAAGGGCTCCACACATTTTTTTTCTAGGTGTAAAGTGTCTCCCTGCCCTGCTTGTGGGGACACACTCAGAATTTGGGCAGCTCACACTGAGCTGCCTCTGCTCACCCTGGACCCAGTGAAGTGTGTGCCACTGTCACAGGGCGTTAGCCTGTCCACGCGTATTCTGTGCCTCTCAGAGCTTTGCTGCACATTGCTCACACGCACCGGCCTTGCCCCTGCTGGCCAGCACAGCTCCCTTTACGCCAGCTTCTTCCTACTCCGCTTGGCTACCTCCTGCTTACAAACCCGACTGCCAGAAACCAACTGGGATGGATTCAAAACAAAAGCCCAGGGGACGGCGCTACGTTTGCACAGTCACGCTCCCGACTCTTGCAGGAGGCGCATCCAGAAATGCCCCATGCACTGAAACTCAGCCGTGCACAGCTGGAGGCATTCACACGGGTGCTCTCCTGGTCTCTGCTCCAGGAGGGGAAGAGGGACTAGAAAAAAAAAAAAAAAAAAGCAGCAACTACCTGAAGATTCTCAACCACTCAACCAGGAAAAAATAACATCCTGCTATGAAATCAATGGAACTGCAGTTTTAAGACGATTTGATCTTGCCTCCAATCATGGAAGTAGACCTACTCTTCAGTGACAGTTTCCCAAACCATGCAAAATGTTTCCTTATAAGAACTCTCCCTAGTCTTTCCTCCACTCTACTCTTGAGCTGAAAAAAGCTCATTTGAATCCCCTTTGCTGAGCAGCTGCTCTTGCAATTGCTGCTACAACTGCTGGATTGCCCTCCCCAGAATCACAACGCGTGGCTTTGGGCTTTTCACTGTTTATTTGTCATTTAGTTCTGCCTTCGTGCTTCCACGCTGGGCATCACGCTCGCACAGCTGCCTGGCACAGCCCCGCAGCCCGGCCCAAACACCTGGGCACCTTTTCCACCGCCCGGCCTGGGCCTGGGCTCCGCATCACCTGCTGCACCCTGAGGATGCAGTGCCATGTCACAAAGGGCTGGGGACGGCCCCAGAACACTGGCCCCAACGGCCACACAGCCCTGCCATGGCTGCCCGTGCTGACAGGGAGGCTGCTCAGCTGCCTGCTCCTGCTTCAGCCTCAGCTCTGGACACAAACTCCACCAGAGGAACTCAGCTCCTCTCTCCTCTCTCTGCAGGCCCTACCCTTCAATGGCTCTCAGCACCCTACAGCACACTGACCCAACTGAACCGTGGCACGCTCCTGCCCGCTCCTTGCCACCACGGAGCCAGACAATTCTCCACGCCCTCCAGGACAGGTAAGATCACCCCAACCCACTCCCACATCAGTCCACAGGAAGAGGGAAGGTGACAGAATCGGGTTGGGACAGAAGGAAACCGCGGCATCAGGACAATGGGACACGGACAGCCTTGGTGAGTCGCAGGTGACCCTCGGGCACAGAGGCTGGGGCAGCCCGTGGGCACAGGGGGATGCTGCTCCGTTTGTTCCTTCTCTTCTTAAAGTCAGAAAGAGACGGCGATGGGACCACACCACAGCACAATCCTGACTGCTCTCCCATTGAGAATTCAGCTGGAAGGAAGAGCTGCCAGAGCTCTACAGGACAGGTAAGATCACCCCAACCCACACCCAACAGGCTCTCACAGCATGCAGGAAGGTGACAGAATCGCATCAGGACAGGAGTAAACCGTTGCATCAAGACGACGGGGCACAGACAGCCTTGGTGAGTCGCTACAGACCCTCGGGCACAGAGGCAGGGGCTGCCCGTGGGCGCAGGGGATGCTGCTCCCTTTGGTGCTTCTCCTCTTTCAGCTACAAACACACAGTGATGGGACCAGATGACTGCACGGGCCTGGCCTCGCTGCCCTCAACCACTCAGCTGGAAGGGAGAGCTGCCAATGCTCTACAGGACAGGTAAGATCGTCCCAGCCCATACCCGGCACAGCCCACAGGAAACAGGAAGGTGACACAAACAGGCCAGGAAAGCAGTGATGGCTCCATCAGGATGACAGGACACGAACAGCCTCGGTGAGTCGCTACAGACCCTCGGGCACGGAGGCAGGGGCTGCCCATGGTAAAAGGGGGATGCTGCTCTGTTGCCCCTTCTCTTATTAAAGCCAGAAACAGACGGCGATGGGACCAGCCCTCAGCACACTCCTGGCCTCTCTCCCCTTCAGACCTCAGCTGGAAAATGTGTCAACGCTCTACAGGACAGATAAGCTACCCCCAACCTATCCCCACCATGGTCTCAGGGCCTCTGGAGTTGGTAAAACATGGATAATTCTTGGCCCACAGGGAGAAAATGGATGGACGGCACTGTTGTGAGGCCGGGACAGCCTTAGGCTGGAAGGCAAGGGCTGCTCCCAGCCACGGGGGAAGGCTGCTGCACTTTGGCTTTCTCTCTTGCAGCTGGAAACACACACGGCGATGGGAACAGACCACGGCAAAACCCTGGACTCTCTGCCCTCAAGAACTCAGCTGGAAGGGAGAGCTGCCAACGCTCTACGGGACAGGTAAGATCACCCCAACACAGTCCACAGGAAGCGGGAAGGTGACAGAATCGGATCAGGACAGGAGTAAACCGTTGCATCAAGACGACGGGGCACAGACAGCCTTGGTGAGTCGCTGGAGACCCTTGGGCACAGAGGCAGGGGCTGCCCGTGGGCACAGGGGATGCTGCTCTGTGTGGTACTTCTCTTTCAGCCAGAATCACACAGTGCTGGAACCAGACCACGGCCCAATCCTGGCCTCTCTGCCCTCGACAACTCAGCTGGAAGGGAGAGCTGCCAATGCTCTACAGGACAGATAAGCGACCCCCAACCCAACATGGCTGGGCTATGATCGACACCTCCTGGCTGTTACTGAGACGTGAGGTGGACGGCACTGTTGTGAGGCTGGGAGAGCCTCGCACAGGGAGCAAGGGATGGCTTCCAGTGCTGCCAGGGCGTGGCTGCTCGGTTTGTCGCCTCCTCTATTCCAGCTGGACACACTGACAGCTAGGGAATGAAGCCATGGCACACTCCGGGCCTCTCTCTTCCAGCACTCCGACGCAGAACTCACCCCGCTCTCCAGGACAGAGAAGATCGCCCCAGCCCTTTCCCCACCTTGCTGTCAGGCTCACAGAGCCTCTCCCAGGGATACAGGGGCTGAGCCTGGCAACAGGCTGGGACTGCTCTTTTTGACCATTTTCCTTTCGCCCCCCAGCACAGAGCCCCGAGCACACCAACGCCTGCCACTGACAGACCCTCCTCTGCCACTGACCTGAAGGCTGGGGCAGCCTTCTACAACCACAGCCACCAAAGGAGCACGAAGCACACAAGGATCCCGGCCCTACCCGCCCATGGGCCTACAAGCACACCAGCGGGCCCCGCACCTATGGACCAAGACAGCTCAGCACGCCTCCGCGCCACCCCACGGCTCTCAAACCTACCTCAAATAAAGCTGCTCATTCACAACCTCATCTGGCTCTGGAAACCAGATTACTCCCTCTTTCAGCACTTTGTTTCTTCTTGGACCACAAAACACTCTGACACGGGCTCTACAGTGCTTAGGCTCTATTCCTTTCTGTCCCACCCTGCTGGTGGGACTGCTGCTCCACTCATTACTCCAGCGAAAGGAGCTTGCTTACAAGGCACGCTCCCTTCCTTGCAGCTCAGTCCTTGTGTCGCTGCAAGCTCCTGCGCTGCCTGGCTGTAGAGAGCACCAGCTTGCCTGGGGCATGCTTGCTACCTGCGCTCTCAGGCACAAAGCACTGTCCTTGGGGGGCCGTCCGGGCACTTCGGAGACATCCTGATGGAAAGTGGGACCCCCAGCCACTGGCACAGGGCGTTAGGCTGTCCGTGCGTATGCTGCTCAGATTTTAGGAGCTCTTTGCAGAGATACGATCAGATTGCTCAAGGGCATGGTGCAAAGCACTGAGACTTGGGGTACAATTACAAGGCCGCTCAGTGGGACTGATTGTGTGCTGTGCCAGAGGGCCTGGGATGGAGTTACACCTTTGGGGTTCATATTTGCCACCCGCTATCACTGCTCAACAGGAAAGGCAGTGTGTTTTTTATATGCTTCAAGAGAAGAGGTGAATGAAGTGTCCTGATTACCAGAGTCCAGTGACCGCTGGGCAAGGTTATCTTTATTTTCTACACAGGTATTGATCGTGAGGGACTGCAGGCTCACCTGGCTCGGGGAAGGACTCCCCACCCACCTCCTGCAGTAAGGCTTTATTACCAGCCTGGAGTAGCCACAAAGCAAAATCCTCAGCAAAGCACCAGCCCTGGAAAGGAACTGAAAAATTGTTTCCTGGCCTTTCTTCAAGTCTCAGCTGCTCTACAGCAACTGCCAGCAAGAGGGCCTCTTCTGCTAGCAGCAAGGGGATGCTGGGACAGCTATCCTAGCAGTAGAGGGCTGAAAGTACCGGTTACATTGACACCCGTCAGCATGCCTAAGCACATCTCCTGGTCACCTTGGAAAACACTGAAGCTGTGGCAAAGACATTGAGCAGGTAAAATGCTCCTACACCAGCGAGCCATGAAAGGCTTTGGGCTCCCCTTCTTACCCCCATCTACAGAGCAGAGCTGGCTGCACACACCTGGGGCATCCTGCAGAGGCTCCGTGACAGAGGTAACCGCCCCATCATCTCTAATTATGAGGCCTGAAGAAACTCAAACATTTAAAGCTTAAAAGCATGTGCAGACATCAAACTTTCCAAAAGAGATGTCGAATAAAAGGCAAAGCTAAACAGAAGATTTAGCAGCAGAAATGCTTTAACAGCTACTGTAGGTCTAGTGAGACTGCTAAGGAAAGACGGAAAGCACATGGATTAAATTTGTTGGCATAAGTCTGGAGACACCAGTTTAGCTACAGAAAACACCATCATCAAGCCTTTGGAAATCCAAAAATGATAGCATTTTAGTACAGAAAAATGGGAAAAAGAGGAGGAAACTAGAAATAGAATCTCAAAAAACAGATACCTGCCTTGTTCCTTACGTATTTGTGGGCTCTATTTTCCCCTTGCGTAAATCAATGAAGAAGTAATCTGCAGTTGCATATCTAAGTATAAAATTAGCTTGAAGTACAGGCTTCGTTCTGATTAAATTCAAGGTGAGTTTAATCACACTGCTGTGTTTGGGCCTAAACCGAAGTCTGCTAAGGCTCTTATAAAAACTACACTGGTATAAAATAGCTGTAAGAGGACAAAATCAGGCACTTCAAGGTGGGGAAGTAAACTGCTACTTCCAGGGAGCTGTTGGACAAACGGTGTTCTCTTTTACCAAGCAATTGCACTGTACTGTGTTATGACAAAGGGAATTTGTCTTCTCAGCCAGTTCCTGCTTGGGTGCCCATCAGCTGACAATGTTTCCAGGGGAGCCAGAGGACAAAATACAGACCAAATTCTGAGGACAAAACCTAAAATGCAGCAAATCCCATGCATGACATTAAAAGACACTTAACGAATGGTATGAAGCGATTCCACCAATAAATGCAGCAGCTGGTAATTGCTCGGGGTTACTCAGGCTGACCAGATATTCCTGGACCCTTCTTACTGGAAATATCAGAATAGCTGTTGCACGTCTAAATCATAAATCCTGCAGCTCAGCAAAATACCTGAGTATGTGCTCCACTCTCAGTGACCTGGAGCCGAGACCAGCCAGCAACCTGGTAGAGGCAGCTTACGCCTTATCACAGAATCACAGAATTTTCTAGGTTGGAAGAGACCTCAAGGTCATCGAGTCCAACCTCCAACCTAACGCTAACAGCCCTCCACTAAACCATATCCCTAAGCTCTACATCTAAGCGTCTCTTGAAGACTTCCAGGGATGGTGACTCCACCACTTCCCTGGGCAGCCTGTTCCAATGCCTCACAACCCTTTCTGTAAAGAAGTTCTTCCTAACATCTAACCTAAAACTCCCCTGGCTCAACTTAAGCCCATTCCCCCTCGTCCTGTCACCAGGCACGTGGGAGAACAGGCCAACCCCCACCTCTCTACAGCCTCCTTTAAGGTATCTGTAAAGAGCAATAAGGTCACCCCTGAGCCTCCTCTTCTCCAGGCTGAACAATCCCAGCTCCCTCAGCCGCTCCTCGTAGGACTTGTTCTCCAGGCCCCTCACCAGCTTCGTCGCCCTTCTCTGCACCCGCTCAAGCACCTCGATGTCCTTCTTGTAGCGAGGGGCCCAAAACTGAACACAGTACTCGAGGTGCGGCCTCACCAGAGCTGAGTACAGGGGGACGATCACCTCCCTAGCCCTGCTGGTCACGCTGTTCCTAATACAAGCCAGGATGCCGTTGGCCTTCTTGGCCACCTGAGCACACTGCTGGCTCATATTCAGCCGACTGTCCACCATCACTCCCAGGTCCTTCTCTGCCTGGCAGCTTTCCAACCATTCCTCTCCCAGCCTGTAGCTCTGCTTGGGGTTATTGCGCCCCAGGTGCAGGACCCGGCACTTGGCCTTGTTAAACTTCATGCAGTTGACCTCAGCCCATCGGTCCAGCCTATCCAGATCCTCCTGCAGAGCTTTCCTACCCTCAAGCAGATCGACACACGCACCTAACTTGGTGTCATCTGCGAACTTACTGAGGGTGCACTCGATGCCCTCGTCCAGATCATCGATGAAGATATTAAAGAGGACCGGCCCCAGCACCGAGCCCTGGGGGACGCCACTAGTGACTGGCCTCCAACTGGACTTGGCTCCATTCACCACGACTCTTTGGGCCCGGCTATCCAGCCAGTTTCTAACCCAACGAAGCGTGCGCCAGTCCAAGCCAAGAGCAGCCAGTTTCTTGAGGAGAATGCTTAACAGCGCTCAGTTCTGTGACAAACAGCACACCAACTTCTGGAACATACAAGAACTGGAACAACAACTAAAATTCACATTCAAATGTGTATACAAGTAGTAAAATTGGATTCAAATATGTTTCCCAGTTACTCATTGTGATATATTCTCATCTTGTTTTTCCTTTGGATGCTATTATTTGTCACTCTTCAATCAAGAGAGTCAACTTCCTTCTTTCCAAACCAGAGAATTCCCTTTGAATTTTTTACAGGAAAAGACACGTGCTAAAACCTCCCCATACTCAGAAGCTGCCCCTTCTTTTAAAGCCAAATAAAAGTGTTGTCACTGTCCATGAAGAGCGTAGGCTGCTACAAACACCTCAGGCCCAAAAGCCGGGCCTTTGGATAACACCTGAGGGCTGGATCCAAGGTGCAGCTGCTGGGGGGGCTGCCCCACTGCTGGAAATCAAAGAGAACCTGGGACATTAAGTGCCTCTCAGAGCTTTGCTGCACATTGCTCACACGCACCGGCCTTGCCCCTGCTGGCCAGCACAGCTCCCTTTACGCCAGCTTCTTCCTACTCCGCTTGGCTACCTCCTGCTTACAAACCCGACTGCCAGAAACCAACTGGGATGGATTCAAAACAAAAGCCCAGGGGACGGCGCTACGTTTGCACAGTCACGCTCCCGACTCTTGCAGGAGGCGCATCCAGAAATGCCCCATGCACTGAAACTCAGCCGTGCACAGCTGGAGGCATTCACACGGGTGCTCTCCTGGTCTCTGCTCCAGGAGGGGAAGAGGGACTAGAAAAAAAAAAAAAAAAAAGCAGCAACTACCTGAAGATTCTCAACCACTCAACCAGGAAAAAATAACATCCTGCTATGAAATCAATGGAACTGCAGTTTTAAGACGATTTGATCTTGCCTCCAATCATGGAAGTAGACCTACTCTTCAGTGACAGTTTCCCAAACCATGCAAAATGTTTCCTTATAAGAACTCTCCCTAGTCTTTCCTCCACTCTACTCTTGAGCTGAAAAAAGCTCATTTGAATCCCCTTTGCTGAGCAGCTGCTCTTGCAATTGCTGCTACAACTGCTGGATTGCCCTCCCCAGAATCACAACGCGTGGCTTTGGGCTTTTCACTGTTTATTTGTCATTTAGTTCTGCCTTCGTGCTTCCACGCTGGGCATCACGCTCGCACAGCTGCCTGGCACAGCCCCGCAGCCCGGCCCAAACACCTGGGCACCTTTTCCACCGCCCGGCCTGGGCCTGGGCTCCGCATCACCTGCTGCACCCTGAGGATGCAGTGCCATGTCACAAAGGGCTGGGGACGGCCCCAGAACACTGGCCCCAACGGCCACACAGCCCTGCCATGGCTGCCCGTGCTGACAGGGAGGCTGCTCAGCTGCCTGCTCCTGCTTCAGCCTCAGCTCTGGACACAAACTCCACCAGAGGAACTCAGCTCCTCTCTCCTCTCTCTGCAGGCCCTACCCTTCAATGGCTCTCAGCACCCTACAGCACACTGACCCAACTGAACCGTGGCACGCTCCTGCCCGCTCCTTGCCACCACGGAGCCAGACAATTCTCCACGCCCTCCAGGACAGGTAAGATCACCCCAACCCACTCCCACATCAGTCCACAGGAAGAGGGAAGGTGACAGAATCGGGTTGGGACAGAAGGAAACCGCGGCATCAGGACAATGGGACACGGACAGCCTTGGTGAGTCGCAGGTGACCCTCGGGCACAGAGGCTGGGGCAGCCCGTGGGCACAGGGGGATGCTGCTCCGTTTGTTCCTTCTCTTCTTAAAGTCAGAAAGAGACGGCGATGGGACCACACCACAGCACAATCCTGACTGCTCTCCCATTGAGAATTCAGCTGGAAGGAAGAGCTGCCAGAGCTCTACAGGACAGGTAAGATCACCCCAACCCACACCCAACAGGCTCTCACAGCATGCAGGAAGGTGACAGAATCGCATCAGGACAGGAGTAAACCGTTGCATCAAGACGACGGGGCACAGACAGCCTTGGTGAGTCGCTACAGACCCTCGGGCACAGAGGCAGGGGCTGCCCGTGGGCGCAGGGGATGCTGCTCCCTTTGGTGCTTCTCCTCTTTCAGCTACAAACACACAGTGATGGGACCAGATGACTGCACGGGCCTGGCCTCGCTGCCCTCAACCACTCAGCTGGAAGGGAGAGCTGCCAATGCTCTACAGGACAGGTAAGATCGTCCCAGCCCATACCCGGCACAGCCCACAGGAAACAGGAAGGTGACACAAACAGGCCAGGAAAGCAGTGATGGCTCCATCAGGATGACAGGACACGAACAGCCTCGGTGAGTCGCTACAGACCCTCGGGCACGGAGGCAGGGGCTGCCCATGGTAAAAGGGGGATGCTGCTCTGTTGCCCCTTCTCTTATTAAAGCCAGAAACAGACGGCGATGGGACCAGCCCTCAGCACACTCCTGGCCTCTCTCCCCTTCAGACCTCAGCTGGAAAATGTGTCAACGCTCTACAGGACAGATAAGCTACCCCCAACCTATCCCCACCATGGTCTCAGGGCCTCTGGAGTTGGTAAAACATGGATAATTCTTGGCCCACAGGGAGAAAATGGATGGACGGCACTGTTGTGAGGCCGGGACAGCCTTAGGCTGGAAGGCAAGGGCTGCTCCCAGCCACGGGGGAAGGCTGCTGCACTTTGGCTTTCTCTCTTGCAGCTGGAAACACACACGGCGATGGGAACAGACCACGGCAAAACCCTGGACTCTCTGCCCTCAAGAACTCAGCTGGAAGGGAGAGCTGCCAACGCTCTACGGGACAGGTAAGATCACCCCAACACAGTCCACAGGAAGCGGGAAGGTGACAGAATCGGATCAGGACAGGAGTAAACCGTTGCATCAAGACGACGGGGCACAGACAGCCTTGGTGAGTCGCTGGAGACCCTTGGGCACAGAGGCAGGGGCTGCCCGTGGGCACAGGGGATGCTGCTCTGTGTGGTACTTCTCTTTCAGCCAGAATCACACAGTGCTGGAACCAGACCACGGCCCAATCCTGGCCTCTCTGCCCTCGACAACTCAGCTGGAAGGGAGAGCTGCCAATGCTCTACAGGACAGATAAGCGACCCCCAACCCAACATGGCTGGGCTATGATCGACACCTCCTGGCTGTTACTGAGACGTGAGGTGGACGGCACTGTTGTGAGGCTGGGAGAGCCTCGCACAGGGAGCAAGGGATGGCTTCCAGTGCTGCCAGGGCGTGGCTGCTCGGTTTGTCGCCTCCTCTATTCCAGCTGGACACACTGACAGCTAGGGAATGAAGCCATGGCACACTCCGGGCCTCTCTCTTCCAGCACTCCGACGCAGAACTCACCCCGCTCTCCAGGACAGAGAAGATCGCCCCAGCCCTTTCCCCACCTTGCTGTCAGGCTCACAGAGCCTCTCCCAGGGATACAGGGGCTGAGCCTGGCAACAGGCTGGGACTGCTCTTTTTGACCATTTTCCTTTCGCCCCCCAGCACAGAGCCCCGAGCACACCAACGCCTGCCACTGACAGACCCTCCTCTGCCACTGACCTGAAGGCTGGGGCAGCCTTCTACAACCACAGCCACCAAAGGAGCACGAAGCACACAAGGATCCCGGCCCTACCCGCCCATGGGCCTACAAGCACACCAGCGGGCCCCGCACCTATGGACCAAGACAGCTCAGCACGCCTCCGCGCCACCCCACGGCTCTCAAACCTACCTCAAATAAAGCTGCTCATTCACAACCTCATCTGGCTCTGGAAACCAGATTACTCCCTCTTTCAGCACTTTGTTTCTTCTTGGACCACAAAACACTCTGACACGGGCTCTACAGTGCTTAGGCTCTATTCCTTTCTGTCCCACCCTGCTGGTGGGACTGCTGCTCCACTCATTACTCCAGCGAAAGGAGCTTGCTTACAAGGCACGCTCCCTTCCTTGCAGCTCAGTCCTTGTGTCGCTGCAAGCTCCTGCGCTGCCTGGCTGTAGAGAGCACCAGCTTGCCTGGGGCATGCTTGCTACCTGCGCTCTCAGGCACAAAGCACTGTCCTTGGGGGGCCGTCCGGGCACTTCGGAGACATCCTGATGGAAAGTGGGACCCCCAGCCACTGGCACAGGGCGTTAGGCTGTCCGTGCGTATGCTGCTCAGATTTTAGGAGCTCTTTGCAGAGATACGATCAGATTGCTCAAGGGCATGGTGCAAAGCACTGAGACTTGGGGTACAATTACAAGGCCGCTCAGTGGGACTGATTGTGTGCTGTGCCAGAGGGCCTGGGATGGAGTTACACCTTTGGGGTTCATATTTGCCACCCGCTATCACTGCTCAACAGGAAAGGCAGTGTGTTTTTTATATGCTTCAAGAGAAGAGGTGAATGAAGTGTCCTGATTACCAGAGTCCAGTGACCGCTGGGCAAGGTTATCTTTATTTTCTACACAGGTATTGATCGTGAGGGACTGCAGGCTCACCTGGCTCGGGGAAGGACTCCCCACCCACCTCCTGCAGTAAGGCTTTATTACCAGCCTGGAGTAGCCACAAAGCAAAATCCTCAGCAAAGCACCAGCCCTGGAAAGGAACTGAAAAATTGTTTCCTGGCCTTTCTTCAAGTCTCAGCTGCTCTACAGCAACTGCCAGCAAGAGGGCCTCTTCTGCTAGCAGCAAGGGGATGCTGGGACAGCTATCCTAGCAGTAGAGGGCTGAAAGTACCGGTTACATTGACACCCGTCAGCATGCCTAAGCACATCTCCTGGTCACCTTGGAAAACACTGAAGCTGTGGCAAAGACATTGAGCAGGTAAAATGCTCCTACACCAGCGAGCCATGAAAGGCTTTGGGCTCCCCTTCTTACCCCCATCTACAGAGCAGAGCTGGCTGCACACACCTGGGGCATCCTGCAGAGGCTCCGTGACAGAGGTAACCGCCCCATCATCTCTAATTATGAGGCCTGAAGAAACTCAAACATTTAAAGCTTAAAAGCATGTGCAGACATCAAACTTTCCAAAAGAGATGTCGAATAAAAGGCAAAGCTAAACAGAAGATTTAGCAGCAGAAATGCTTTAACAGCTACTGTAGGTCTAGTGAGACTGCTAAGGAAAGACGGAAAGCACATGGATTAAATTTGTTGGCATAAGTCTGGAGACACCAGTTTAGCTACAGAAAACACCATCATCAAGCCTTTGGAAATCCAAAAATGATAGCATTTTAGTACAGAAAAATGGGAAAAAGAGGAGGAAACTAGAAATAGAATCTCAAAAAACAGATACCTGCCTTGTTCCTTACGTATTTGTGGGCTCTATTTTCCCCTTGCGTAAATCAATGAAGAAGTAATCTGCAGTTGCATATCTAAGTATAAAATTAGCTTGAAGTACAGGCTTCGTTCTGATTAAATTCAAGGTGAGTTTAATCACACTGCTGTGTTTGGGCCTAAACCGAAGTCTGCTAAGGCTCTTATAAAAACTACACTGGTATAAAATAGCTGTAAGAGGACAAAATCAGGCACTTCAAGGTGGGGAAGTAAACTGCTACTTCCAGGGAGCTGTTGGACAAACGGTGTTCTCTTTTACCAAGCAATTGCACTGTACTGTGTTATGACAAAGGGAATTTGTCTTCTCAGCCAGTTCCTGCTTGGGTGCCCATCAGCTGACAATGTTTCCAGGGGAGCCAGAGGACAAAATACAGACCAAATTCTGAGGACAAAACCTAAAATGCAGCAAATCCCATGCATGACATTAAAAGACACTTAACGAATGGTATGAAGCGATTCCACCAATAAATGCAGCAGCTGGTAATTGCTCGGGGTTACTCAGGCTGACCAGATATTCCTGGACCCTTCTTACTGGAAATATCAGAATAGCTGTTGCACGTCTAAATCATAAATCCTGCAGCTCAGCAAAATACCTGAGTATGTGCTCCACTCTCAGTGACCTGGAGCCGAGACCAGCCAGCAACCTGGTAGAGGCAGCTTACGCCTTATCACAGAATCACAGAATTTTCTAGGTTGGAAGAGACCTCAAGGTCATCGAGTCCAACCTCCAACCTAACGCTAACAGCCCTCCACTAAACCATATCCCTAAGCTCTACATCTAAGCGTCTCTTGAAGACTTCCAGGGATGGTGACTCCACCACTTCCCTGGGCAGCCTGTTCCAATGCCTCACAACCCTTTCTGTAAAGAAGTTCTTCCTAACATCTAACCTAAAACTCCCCTGGCTCAACTTAAGCCCATTCCCCCTCGTCCTGTCACCAGGCACGTGGGAGAACAGGCCAACCCCCACCTCGCTACAGCCTCCCTTGAGGTACCTAAAAAGAGCGATAAGGTCACCCCTGAGCCTCCTCTTCTCCAGGCTGAACAAGCCCAGCTCCCTCAGCCGCTCCTCGTAGGACTTGTTCTCCAGGCCCCTCACCAGCTTCGTTGCCCTTCTCTGCACCCGCTCAAGCACCTCGATGTCCTTCTTGTAGCGAGGGGCCCAAAACTGAACACAGTACTCGAGGTGCGGCCTCACCAGAGCTGAGTACAGGGGGACGATCACCTCCCTAGCCCTGCTGGTCACGCTGTTCCTAATACAAGCCAGGATGCCGTTGGCCTTCTTGGCCACCTGAGCACACTGCTGGCTCATATTCAGCCGACTGTCCACCATCACTCCCAGGTCCTTCTCTGCCTGGCAGCTTTCCAACCATTCCTCTCCCAGCCTGTAGCTCTGCTTGGGGTTATTGCGCCCCAGGTGCAGGACCCGGCACTTGGCCTTGTTAAACTTCATGCAGTTGACCTCAGCCCATCGGTCCAGCCTATCCAGATCCTCCTGCAGAGCTTTCCTACCCTCAAGCAGATCGACACACGCACCTAACTTGGTGTCATCTGCGAACTTACTGAGGGTGCACTCGATGCCCTCGTCCAGATCATCGATGAAGATATTAAAGAGGACCGGCCCCAGCACCGAGCCCTGGGGGACGCCACTAGTGACTGGCCTCCAACTGGACTTGGCTCCATTCACCACGACTCTTTGGGCCCGGCTATCCAGCCAGTTTCTAACCCAACGAAGCGTGCGCCAGTCCAAGCCAAGAGCAGCCAGTTTCTTGAGGAGAATGCTTAACAGCGCTCAGTTCTGTGACAAACAGCACACCAACTTCTGGAACATACAAGAACTGGAACAACAACTAAAATTCACATTCAAATGTGTATACAAGTAGTAAAATTGGATTCAAATATGTTTCCCAGTTACTCATTGTGATATATTCTCATCTTGTTTTTCCTTTGGATGCTATTATTTGTCACTCTTCAATCAAGAGAGTCAACTTCCTTCTTTCCAAACCAGAGAATTCCCTTTGAATTTTTTACAGGAAAAGACACGTGCTAAAACCTCCCCATACTCAGAAGCTGCCCCTTCTTTTAAAGCCAAATAAAAGTGTTGTCACTGTCCATGAAGAGCGTAGGCTGCTACAAACACCTCAGGCCCAAAAGCCGGGCCTTTGGATAACACCTGAGGGCTGGATCCAAGGTGCAGCTGCTGGGGGGGCTGCCCCACTGCTGGAAATCAAAGAGAACCTGGGACATTAAGTGCCTCTCAGAGCTTTGCTGCACATTGCTCACACGCACCGGCCTTGCCCCTGCTGGCCAGCACAGCTCCCTTTACGCCAGCTTCTTCCTACTCCGCTTGGCTACCTCCTGCTTACAAACCCGACTGCCAGAAACCAACTGGGATGGATTCAAAACAAAAGCCCAGGGGACGGCGCTACGTTTGCACAGTCACGCTCCCGACTCTTGCAGGAGGCGCATCCAGAAATGCCCCATGCACTGAAACTCAGCCGTGCACAGCTGGAGGCATTCACACGGGTGCTCTCCTGGTCTCTGCTCCAGGAGGGGAAGAGGGACTAGAAAAAAAAAAAAAAAAAAGCAGCAACTACCTGAAGATTCTCAACCACTCAACCAGGAAAAAATAACATCCTGCTATGAAATCAATGGAACTGCAGTTTTAAGACGATTTGATCTTGCCTCCAATCATGGAAGTAGACCTACTCTTCAGTGACAGTTTCCCAAACCATGCAAAATGTTTCCTTATAAGAACTCTCCCTAGTCTTTCCTCCACTCTACTCTTGAGCTGAAAAAAGCTCATTTGAATCCCCTTTGCTGAGCAGCTGCTCTTGCAATTGCTGCTACAACTGCTGGATTGCCCTCCCCAGAATCACAACGCGTGGCTTTGGGCTTTTCACTGTTTATTTGTCATTTAGTTCTGCCTTCGTGCTTCCACGCTGGGCATCACGCTCGCACAGCTGCCTGGCACAGCCCCGCAGCCCGGCCCAAACACCTGGGCACCTTTTCCACCGCCCGGCCTGGGCCTGGGCTCCGCATCACCTGCTGCACCCTGAGGATGCAGTGCCATGTCACAAAGGGCTGGGGACGGCCCCAGAACACTGGCCCCAACGGCCACACAGCCCTGCCATGGCTGCCCGTGCTGACAGGGAGGCTGCTCAGCTGCCTGCTCCTGCTTCAGCCTCAGCTCTGGACACAAACTCCACCAGAGGAACTCAGCTCCTCTCTCCTCTCTCTGCAGGCCCTACCCTTCAATGGCTCTCAGCACCCTACAGCACACTGACCCAACTGAACCGTGGCACGCTCCTGCCCGCTCCTTGCCACCACGGAGCCAGACAATTCTCCACGCCCTCCAGGACAGGTAAGATCACCCCAACCCACTCCCACATCAGTCCACAGGAAGAGGGAAGGTGACAGAATCGGGTTGGGACAGAAGGAAACCGCGGCATCAGGACAATGGGACACGGACAGCCTTGGTGAGTCGCAGGTGACCCTCGGGCACAGAGGCTGGGGCAGCCCGTGGGCACAGGGGGATGCTGCTCCGTTTGTTCCTTCTCTTCTTAAAGTCAGAAAGAGACGGCGATGGGACCACACCACAGCACAATCCTGACTGCTCTCCCATTGAGAATTCAGCTGGAAGGAAGAGCTGCCAGAGCTCTACAGGACAGGTAAGATCACCCCAACCCACACCCAACAGGCTCTCACAGCATGCAGGAAGGTGACAGAATCGCATCAGGACAGGAGTAAACCGTTGCATCAAGACGACGGGGCACAGACAGCCTTGGTGAGTCGCTACAGACCCTCGGGCACAGAGGCAGGGGCTGCCCGTGGGCGCAGGGGATGCTGCTCCCTTTGGTGCTTCTCCTCTTTCAGCTACAAACACACAGTGATGGGACCAGATGACTGCACGGGCCTGGCCTCGCTGCCCTCAACCACTCAGCTGGAAGGGAGAGCTGCCAATGCTCTACAGGACAGGTAAGATCGTCCCAGCCCATACCCGGCACAGCCCACAGGAAACAGGAAGGTGACACAAACAGGCCAGGAAAGCAGTGATGGCTCCATCAGGATGACAGGACACGAACAGCCTCGGTGAGTCGCTACAGACCCTCGGGCACGGAGGCAGGGGCTGCCCATGGTAAAAGGGGGATGCTGCTCTGTTGCCCCTTCTCTTATTAAAGCCAGAAACAGACGGCGATGGGACCAGCCCTCAGCACACTCCTGGCCTCTCTCCCCTTCAGACCTCAGCTGGAAAATGTGTCAACGCTCTACAGGACAGATAAGCTACCCCCAACCTATCCCCACCATGGTCTCAGGGCCTCTGGAGTTGGTAAAACATGGATAATTCTTGGCCCACAGGGAGAAAATGGATGGACGGCACTGTTGTGAGGCCGGGACAGCCTTAGGCTGGAAGGCAAGGGCTGCTCCCAGCCACGGGGGAAGGCTGCTGCACTTTGGCTTTCTCTCTTGCAGCTGGAAACACACACGGCGATGGGAACAGACCACGGCAAAACCCTGGACTCTCTGCCCTCAAGAACTCAGCTGGAAGGGAGAGCTGCCAACGCTCTACGGGACAGGTAAGATCACCCCAACACAGTCCACAGGAAGCGGGAAGGTGACAGAATCGGATCAGGACAGGAGTAAACCGTTGCATCAAGACGACGGGGCACAGACAGCCTTGGTGAGTCGCTGGAGACCCTTGGGCACAGAGGCAGGGGCTGCCCGTGGGCACAGGGGATGCTGCTCTGTGTGGTACTTCTCTTTCAGCCAGAATCACACAGTGCTGGAACCAGACCACGGCCCAATCCTGGCCTCTCTGCCCTCGACAACTCAGCTGGAAGGGAGAGCTGCCAATGCTCTACAGGACAGATAAGCGACCCCCAACCCAACATGGCTGGGCTATGATCGACACCTCCTGGCTGTTACTGAGACGTGAGGTGGACGGCACTGTTGTGAGGCTGGGAGAGCCTCGCACAGGGAGCAAGGGATGGCTTCCAGTGCTGCCAGGGCGTGGCTGCTCGGTTTGTCGCCTCCTCTATTCCAGCTGGACACACTGACAGCTAGGGAATGAAGCCATGGCACACTCCGGGCCTCTCTCTTCCAGCACTCCGACGCAGAACTCACCCCGCTCTCCAGGACAGAGAAGATCGCCCCAGCCCTTTCCCCACCTTGCTGTCAGGCTCACAGAGCCTCTCCCAGGGATACAGGGGCTGAGCCTGGCAACAGGCTGGGACTGCTCTTTTTGACCATTTTCCTTTCGCCCCCCAGCACAGAGCCCCGAGCACACCAACGCCTGCCACTGACAGACCCTCCTCTGCCACTGACCTGAAGGCTGGGGCAGCCTTCTACAACCACAGCCACCAAAGGAGCACGAAGCACACAAGGATCCCGGCCCTACCCGCCCATGGGCCTACAAGCACACCAGCGGGCCCCGCACCTATGGACCAAGACAGCTCAGCACGCCTCCGCGCCACCCCACGGCTCTCAAACCTACCTCAAATAAAGCTGCTCATTCACAACCTCATCTGGCTCTGGAAACCAGATTACTCCCTCTTTCAGCACTTTGTTTCTTCTTGGACCACAAAACACTCTGACACGGGCTCTACAGTGCTTAGGCTCTATTCCTTTCTGTCCCACCCTGCTGGTGGGACTGCTGCTCCACTCATTACTCCAGCGAAAGGAGCTTGCTTACAAGGCACGCTCCCTTCCTTGCAGCTCAGTCCTTGTGTCGCTGCAAGCTCCTGCGCTGCCTGGCTGTAGAGAGCACCAGCTTGCCTGGGGCATGCTTGCTACCTGCGCTCTCAGGAACAACAAACAACATCAACTTGAAAATAAAACTGCCATGGTTTCTTAGATCACAGCTACCTCCTGCTGCCCAGACAGAGCCCTCCGTTGCAAAGGAGAGGAATAAGTAGGGTAAATCTTTTCAGGTTTCAACTAATCTTTGAGGCTCACCCTAGTCAATAAGGGCACAAGCAATGAGGTCTGGTTGCAGCCTGGGCAAGAACATTTAATGGAAAACCCTCATCTGTTGTGATGCAGCTGCTTGAGGAAATTCCCCTTCCTGACATGGATTCTGGAGAAGGAAAAATAACTCAGGCTTCATTGATGCTTTCCTAAGACAAAGCATGGAGGAAAAAAGCACTTGTTTTGAATGTAATCATTTATACGATGAAGGTCCAAACATTTACGCATTACTATCCCTGACAATCTTCTCAGTTCAGTAAGTCACTTCCAAATTTTACTCCTCATAGATAACATTTCAATGAGGTTGCAAACAGAAATAGCGAAAGTTAGCCTTTGTAATTTTTCCTCCATAAATAGCTTTATTTTCTTTCAAGGAAGACCAACTAGAAAAGCTTTGCAAAGGCAGTTATAGTTTTCAACAGTGTAAGCCCCTACCTACATCACTTTTAAAATTAAGATGTCAGCAGATTTAAGGTACTTTCGTCAACCTTGAAAATCTTACCCTCCAGCGGTTTACGAACTCCAGCAATTTACAGGAACCCAAGGAGATGAGTGACCATTTCACACAGCCCAGAACAGCCTGTCAGGCATCAGTTTAGCTAGCTGCATTCAGGAAATCTGCCATCCCCTCCAAGAGCAGAGGTAGTGACCAGCCAGCATCTTCCACATGCCAAATTACATATTCCCTAAAACCTGCACCAGTCATCTGGATTTATCAAACGTTTGCAGAACTCTCTAAAGGGAAAGCAAAAATACAAGCGTTTATAAACCTGCCATAAGCTAGCCTGGAAATTACAGGCATATAACATCAGATAAAACATTTGTTCCAAAATCCTCCCTCAAAAGGCAGCTGAAAGGAGAACTCAGAAAGGGCAGGGAAGTATTTTATATATCAACACTAGAGTATTGGGTGCAAGACCACAACACTCCTTGTTCTCACAGTGGTTTACGTGCCTTATATTTGAATTCCATCAAGTAGCAACTTACATGATTACACAATCTTTTCCAAGGCTTCCTCCCTCCCTTCAGTTACAAGCACAGAGAATGATTTTTTCAGCTTTCTGCCCTGCACCAACGCTCCATGTGAGAGCACATTCTAGCCTAGATTCCCACAAATTGCCATGTCTTAATGAGTTCTTCAAAGGAGCAATGCCCATCTGGACGCGCTTGGCTGGCAATGCTCTATCACACATACAAAATGACGCACAGTATGGAAAAGCACCGTCTGCCTTGAGTTTTAAGCTATCAAACGGAGGGCTGACAGTGTTGAACCAGGTTATGAGTGGTCATAGTTTGCTATCTTACTGATGAAGCTTTCCCCAAGTGAGATCAGTAAGTGTTCCCTCCTCTCCTTCTCCCTGCTTCCTTCCAGCATCTCCTTGCCCCTGGAAGGATCGCACCAAAAAGTGCGAGGGAGGAGACCTCATTTTTCTCTCTTGTGTTCAGGGAAACAGAAGCATACATACTCACATGCTTTGTAAACAAATGAACTTATATCAAAGGCAGGAGCTGTGCATAATCAGTAGCATTTTCTAGCACAAACAGCCCAGAAAGGCCTCATACGTGGGCTGCCCACTCAGATCAAAGTGGCGACAACAGCTACACCAGCAGGGAGGACACGAGCTGCTCTGGAGAGATCCTATCACCCATCCATCTGCTGTGACAGTGGGTGTAGAAAACAGGGGGACTGAGTTGTTGCCTAGCTCCTTCTTTCTCCCCGTCAGCAATGCTCTGAAGATAATAATGAGCAAACTTCAGCAAGCTGTGCTTTCCAAGATGGTATTTCCATGGAGATGTTCCTGAATATCTCCAGCTGGTATCCTGTCTATGGATTTCAGTTTTGTTTCTAAAAGGTATGACAAATACTCTGATTAAAAGCAAATAGACTGTCTTGATTCTGAGGTGTGCAGGTTATTGGGGGGAGCGGTGTCTGTAACGCATGTTTCTCACACACAAAGAAATTCTAATTTTGCTTTACTTTCCATTCTAAATAAAGGCCTCTTCTCTGGTTAGATCCCTGCACACAAGACATTCTGGGATCTAGCCTGCGCACCATGGAAAAGCCATCTTCACACACTGTGTGAAATAATTACATTTTCTGATGGGGAAAAAAACCCTTAGTGGTTTTACCCAGTTTGATCTGGAACATGAAGGACTTGCTGGCTCTGCTGCTGAGCTGTGTGCAGTATGTACCAAGCCTTCAGGCTGGAAAGCTCTGTACTACCAAATACCTTCTCCTGAAAAAGTCCATTTTCTTACTCAAGACATTCCTCTGGTCAAAAATCCTGGATTAAATGTTATGTTCTGTATTCCCTGAAAACAAGTGCTTAATTGTTGCAGGAGCTGCAGAGCATGTGATCAAAGGATGCCATATGGGCCAGTTATTAACAAAGAAAAATGAATGCATCATTCGTCGGGCTGTAATTAAAACTGAATAATAGTTTTCATTCCCATTGTTGATCTGGCTCTTTGTACCACAAAGAATAAACAGCTTCTTGCCTTATTACTCCTAACCCAAATTCACAGCTCATCAGGTCTGTGAATGGATATGGTAGTAAATATTTCATATTATGGCTCAGTAATATGCTGATATATGTATGTAAGCACATTGCCTACCAGCTTCCTACTTGCACACATGTTAATAGGATCATGTTTATATACATACACTGAAACACAATTCCCATCCAAACTAACACAAAGCCAACCAAGATAAAAATAAAATCACTGCAGTCAGTTTTCATGTCATTCTGAATTTCAAGTGCTTTAAAATACGACTGTAATTTGCAAGTCCACACATTCTACACTAGCATATTGCAAAACCATTGCATAAAAGCCATTTTAAACTGTCAAAATAGATATCATTGTATTCCCACTTTCTTGACTCACATCTTAATCTAAAAACAACAAAAGCTTTCCAAAGAAAATTTTTAAGTGTGAGAATCAGTTTTCCCTCAGATTCAGTTCTACAGAACTGTCAAACATAATCATTAATATACAGCACAAGATTTATAATATTTTGTCTTTCCTTCTGAGATATTTTTCCACCACCACCACACACCAAAAGGGCTAGAAATGTCCTTATCCTCATCTGTTCCAACAAAAATGAGAGATCGGGATCCCAACACATTTCCAAGGCAATTGGGTTGTTGAGCACCATGCCAGATGACTGACAGCAAAACCCAAGAACGTGGCCACAGCATTTTGAGTCTGGCTGCAGCCACGGCCCTCACACTCCCAAGCGCTGTGGGTAGCCCACAAAGGGGCGCTGCACCCCACATCACCCATCTGTCTTGCCTGCCATCCCACAAGGCCTCGAGCCACAGAAACATACCAGCAACAAACCAGTAACACGGAACTGAAAGGCACTTTGGAGACTCAAGTTGTGTCCTTGGTAAAGCTCCACTGTTTGCATTCATATGCTTCTAATTTAACCTAAAACTGGCAGAATTCACATCTTCTGACACAGCTTCCTGCCCCTGTCCTTCATATTTAGTGGTGTAACTACAACAGCCACAGCTTGCAATTTCATAGATTCATTTCCAACATTATTCTAGACAACCTCTCTATCATTCTCTGATTTTTTTCCTTACATCTTCATGTGCAGAAGAAAAATAAAATAACCAATGAGAGGGGGAAAGAGCTCAGCTAGTGCTTGGTTGCAAATTCTGAGTTGACAGTTTTATTTACTTATTGATGTTAAACTTTGTAAAGGAGCTTCAGTCCTCCCTTCTCCATTTTTTTTTTTTTTTAAAGCTTCCTTGGAAGTCTTAGAAGCACAGACACAAATGAGGCTAGTCACTATGGAGTATTTTTTGCCCTTTCAGACCAGACTGAGGGTATTCTGCACGGCCTTTCACTAAGAGGGCATTCTTTAAAGGATGTTGGCATCGCTAACTTCTGTTGTGTTGTTCTCAGTAACATTGAAAACAACAGGTTCAAGTGGTACATGACAATAAAGACATACGAGCCTCAAAAAATGAGCCCCTCAGAACGAGCTTTCCAGCTGCCTGGAGAATGCCCGAACCTCTCTGAACATAGCAGCACATACAACCACCACTCGCACCTACTGACATCCTTGTGATGTTTCTGGTGATTCAGAGCCTTAACAGAGAGACAAAGGTACTCGAAAGGTATCAGTGCTGGTTTCCAACAGCACTTGTGATGATCTGCACAAATGCTAGAGGAGCCTTAGGTCATTCTAAAATCACAAGCTGAACATTCCTCTAAGATGAACGGTGATAAAGCTTATAGAAACATCCCACATGGGCCAGGGAGGGAGCAACGTCAGTACTGTGTGTGTTAAACTACAAATCCTAACCTAAAAGAAGCCTTAATGAAATTCTGCAGTAAAACCACAGAAAAACAGAAACACATCTATAAAATCAGATGCTTCTGTTCTACAGATACTGCCTCTCCTTCCATACAACAGCAGTGCCTGTGATTGCTGGAAAGAATGTTTGAAATCCAGTGAGTTTGAATGTCAGCTTCCCATGGCTCCCTCAGAACCCTCAGCCAGCAAAAACAGGAATAGGAATAGTGCAGAAATGTAGGAGAAAGTGAAGAAGTCATTTAGACTATTTACAGGGCCAATAAAATGAATGCTTAGAAGACACAGCACCAGCTGTCAATGCTACCTCACACAACCGCACTGAAGTCATACTAAAACACATTTGCCTCATCATCTCTCATTAAGACGAGGTCCTATTTCATTCTCATTGCTGCAGCTGGTAACAGCGCTACGCAGTTTCCTACACTGCAGTCCCACTTGTCATAGAAGCCAGTTCAACAAGGTTACTTCCTCCCGCAGCTGAAACGCAGCTAAGAATTGCACCAAGAAGTGAGGCCTCCTCTCCTCCCCACTTGGACATAACGGGGTAACTCTTCCTTACAGCTACAGCTGCAAACAGATGCATGTCTCTCCTCCACCTGCAGAGCTTCGCCTTCCTATTCCAGCCTCTTCCCATCCTTCCCAAAGCAGCACAACAACAAAACAGCTTGGAAACCATGCCGCCGCTTGCTGGCTCCTCAGGGGACCCACTGCACCCCAGGCCAGCACGGGACTGCAGAGCAACTCCAGCCAAGGATGGAAAGCATCAGCATCACCAGCACAGGTGTGCCAGGCACAGCTCACAAGTACAGCAAGTTCAAGCTCAGGAAGTGTTTGGGAACTGTATACAGCTTCACTCATCTTTAATTTAATATTCTGTCTTAGCCCTGAGGATGCTGCATTGTCCCTGCACGATGCTCCACGTAGTTTGCGGGAAACGCTGCCACCCCACTTTTTTCCCCTCTCTCCTAAACAAAGAATGATGGAACATCAGAGAGAGGTATTTTGAACAAGTACAGTGGTAAAAGGTTGCTTCCCAAAGCTGCCAAGAAGCCACAGCTCCCATGCCCGCACTGGCTTTTAAAGGCACTGCAGGCTGTGACAGTGAAAATTCATATATTTAGTATTCTGTCTGAAGCAGCAGGTATGTTGCATTCTCACAATTACCTTCCCCTTTAAATGCCACAGACCTGCTGCAGTCCAAAAAGGAGCATTCCTTCAACCTGTGGGTCAGCCATCAGTTCCTTAGGTAGCAATAGTTTTGGAGGCTCTTCCAGAAATGTTCATCTGAAGAGCAGTTTGCAACTGATATAGGTGCAATGCAGCATCCTGCCACTTAGAGCACAAACACTTTTTGGGGGTACATTTAAAACATCCTCTTCCTTAGCTGTGCCCTATTTTTGCTCTGTTGCAAAGCACAACTGGCAAACATAGCATCAAACTTCACAGAAGTTACCCTCAAAAAAGAAAGGGCAAGATTAATCAGCAATTTTTAGAAGACTTGAGCAAATATTACCAAGCAGCTCTGGTATTTTGAGTTTCTACTAGCACAAGACTAACGCTGAAGAAAATATTTTAAGATCAACATCTTGCAGCTGTATTTTCTTCTCTCATAGCAAAAAGCTTAAATCAAGGTCTTGCAGCACAGGAAATAATCACAGGGCGAGAGAAATGCAGTGTTTCAACTTAGATCATTGCAACAGTTAATTGAGCATTTTGAAACAGCAAGCAATTTAACCAAGTAAATTTTCACCTAATTAAGCAGCAAATAAGATGCAGTCCACGGGAACGTACATTTAATTGTGTCAGCAATTATAATATAAAGCACTTTACGCACATGTACGTGTCTATACGTATCTATCGTTATACACTTACCGTGCAGCAAGGCATGGGTGTTACGTCGGTCTCAAAACAATTGCTTTAGAGCCTCAGGCAGAGCAACCTTCCTCTCACTCTCATCTCGGGCAAGTCAGTGTTTCTGGAAGGTGGCCAAGCAAGATCAGATTCATCAGCCAATAAAATTGTCTAAAGCTGCCGTTCCACAGGAGACCGCTCCTCTGGCTGCAGACTCAGGAGCAGCCAATAAAGAAGAAAATCAGCATCAGGGTGCGGGTGAGCATTTTGCCCCATACTAAGGGTCTGCTCACCAAAAAGCCAGCTTTGCTCTGCCTGTGCTGATGTACACTGTCATACTGCATGAAAAACAACTTGCACTTGACTTGCCTGGCTAAAATAGAAGCACAGCTATTTGGAACACTGGCAAGGGTAAAGAAATCAGTCAGTCGAGCAGGTGCCTGATGAGCCGGGAAGCAATACAGCGACACCCGGAGCCGTGAATTCATGCTATGAGCGGGGGCAGCATCAGCCCTCGCTTTGTAGGGGGAGGTGGGAGTTGCTGCTCTAGTAACCAAGCACTCAGCTAAGGACAGAGATGTTGTCTGTGGTGGGAGTGTGGAGAAAAATCTGAAATCTTACCTCTCTCGTGTCTTCTGGAGCTGGACCTGCTGCAGTGGGTGTGTGAAGCCATCCCACCTTCAGCTCCGCGCGTTTATCCTGGACTTCACTGCTGCTCAGAAGAGCCCTGGATTGCACCCTGCCAGCCTACGGCAGCAGAGACATCTCAGCATGCCACAAAGCTTTGCAGAGGTGGCTGATGTCCAGCGCATCCAGGGAACCGTAGGCCTTGCTTTCACTAGGAAAAACAAGATACGTCAGCCTTAGTATACATTGGCTAAGCTGAAGTAAATCCTAAAGATGACACTGTGCTTGTTGCATTTGTATGTGTTAGCAGGTCAAAAGCCTCTCGAGGTCTTCCTTCTAAATCAGCACTAGGACAAAGGCCAGGCTGGTTTGAAAATGTGTATTTTGACAGCAGATGAACCATTTTGCTACGAAACCCCAGTGGAGAAAAAACATGGGTAGCATTCACCTCTGTGAACTTCCCTGAGGTAGAACCCTATTTGCACTTTTTTCCATGCAAGGTTTGCATCAAGGTGCTTCACCTGCAAAGCCAGCTCCCTGCCTGATCTGAGGGCAGCCCAGCCAAGGCCCACATTTCCAGCCACGTTCATTTCAGTCTGCTGACACAAGTGAGAAGCACACACCACCCAGTCCTCACTAGTGCCATTAAAGACCCTCACCTGCGTGTACTGGAGAACAAAGCTGTTTGGAGTGCAGGCAGCCCCTCAGAAAGTTATGGTTGCAAAAAGCTATACCACGTCTTGAAATGGGAGGGGTTTGTTAATGAAAAAGCACATGGTAAAGAAAAGTGGGTTAGATTAGAATAGGGTCAGCAAGACTGTCATCAACAATAACCGCTCTTCCCTTTTGTGTGCCTTCAATCTCCTGTTTTGCTATGGATATATTTTCATTTATTTATGCAAGACAGTGCTACCTGTGCTTTCTTTACGTGCTGATACTACAGCCCTCTGGGGGTACCACAAACCAGAGATGTCACCCTCAGAGCTCTGAAGGCCATGCATGTTACATTAGGAGAGCTGGAAAAGAAGCTCCAAAAGCTGCCATACACTAATACCAGGCAGCACAGAGGCATAGCTTAACTATATTCAACAGCCTGGACTTTGTACTCTGATCTTGGAAAGCTCCATGTGCAAGCATTTATGGTCTGGATCTCCCTTTGATGTTAATTGGCACTACTGAGACCCACTCAAATTCACAGAGGCTTTTCTGCCAGCTGTGGGAACGGCTGCTGCCTTTGGAAGGCGTGGGCTTTCACTTTATGCCCCCATACTGCACACTGCCCGCTCCATGGCACTGCCTGGCAGCGAGCACACCTCACCCCGAAGGCAATTACATGCTGGGTGCTCCCTCAAAGCGGATCTGGGTGCTGCAGGAGAGGCTCATTGAGCACAGTTTAGGAAAACGGCGTCTTGGCTGCAAATAGAGGCAGCACACATACTTACTGGAAGCAGAAGTCTTAAGGAAACTGAGGGAAACACGATGAGCAAGCAGGGAGCCCCGTGCCTTTGGGAGTAGGAGAGCACAAAAGTAGCAGCAGGCCCATACTGGTGGTACACAAGAGGAGACCCCACACAGATTGCCACAGCAGCCTGCCTCCAGAGCTGCTGAACTTTTGTACAGCTGGCAAAAGAAAAATCAGCTGTGCAGGCAGCTGTGCAGGCACCAGAGGTCAACTTATTCTGCAAGTCCTGCACACCGTGCTAGAAACGGAGTAAATACCTACATTTTCTCCTCCTGTGCATTTGGAGTGTGGTCAGACTTCTAAAACAAAGGATTTGTTTTTATCACTCATCACGAACTTTAGCTTCAGTATTTAAATGCTGTAACAGAGAGAGCATTTTCTAAGCTTCTTTCTACACATATTTGGGGTGGTTTTGGCTCTAATTAATTTGGAACAGGGCAGGGAGTTCAGCAATTTTCCTCTTCTCTCTCACATCCCTGTGTCCCACTTTACTTTTAAAGTGGTAGGGCCCATCTAAATTAAGGCACTAGGAGATGAAGAAAGAAAAATACCTAACTGAATTACAGATCGCTGACAGTGCATTTCATCATCACAATTGCGTGCTCAATACTTTTCACAATTCATAGCGTGAGTGGCCATGCAAATCTGCGGTCACTGCAACAGCTGAAGGGGAAAAACCTCACACACACAAACACACAGACAAAAAGCAGAATTCTGTTCACCCGCTGAATCTGCTCACTGAGGAGTTTCCACAGCATGCTTGTGCTTTGCCTGGCCGCGGCACATTCTTATTCTCTTTAGCACATTTATTCTCAGGACAGCTTTGTGAAGTAGGGCGTTACTTCTGGGAAAGTTACATTACTTACTTGCTACTCTTACTATCAGGAAAGCCCAGGAGCATGCAGGAACCCTGTAACAGCTCAAGGAACTGAAACACATCTTTGTAGTTAAAGCTAACACCATTAAAACTGCATCGTGCTTCTCATAATGCAAGATCAAAAGCTGCCTCTCTCTTCCCCATCCCTTCCAGCACATGGATGTGCAGCTGCATCTGTGTATCCCCAAAGAGGGGGCTGTGCAGCCTTAGCCTTTTAGCAGCAGTCTCCTGTTTATGCATATTTTATGGGCCCAACGTTTCCATGTTTTCTACATATATACATATATAAACGTGTGTGTGACCTCAGTGTTTAAACAGAACTTCCTGATTTGGGGGGACAGCTATTTTACATGCAACCCTTCACACCTACTTTAAGCACAAGTGGTAGCACAACAGTGTCACTTCCATAGTTTCAACTTTTCAAGCACAGCATGATTATAAAAAGCATGTATAGAAAAAACAAAACAAACAAACAAAAAAAACAACCGGAGGAACTCAGACTGTTTTTTTCTACTTCAATCTAAGCAGTCCCTGATTCAGGGTACTGTTCTGTCACCTCCATAAAAACAGAAATCCATGGACAATTCTAAGCAAAGAACTGCAACATGCACCAGAAAACATGCATCAGTCCTAAAGCTGAAAAATACAGTCTGCAGAGAGTAACAGAGAAAACTATTTCCCCACATGTTGTTCACACCCATGAGAAGATGCCCTCTCCTGAAGCAGGCAGGTCAGGGGGCACTACATTCTTGCTGAAAAGGGGAAGGGAGAGGGCAGAGCATGAAGGAGAGACAAGATTGATGGATGGTGTTTCAGTAAGCCCTTGTGTGAAAGGTGCAGAAGGTGTAGGAAAGGCTCAGTGCTCAGCTCCTGGTGGCTTTACACAATCCTGCTCCAGGTGCAGGCCATGATGAGCGAGGATGGTGCCAGCTATGTCAAAGCTGGACTTTTTGTGCCACAGAGTAGCTGCACAGCTATCTGTAATTAACACCTTCTGTGCGTGCTGTCCTGCGATATATCATGACAAACACCCAGATTACCCATTAATACAGCAAACAAGACTAAGCAATGCACGCATTAAAAAATAAATAAATCATGTTACTCAGAACTCACTTTGATCCAAATGAAGCAACTTTGCAAGTCTAATACTGCAGCTTTTGGCCTTGAGTATTATTGACAGGAAAACTGAATTCAAACAGAACTGACTGAGTTTTTATTTCTACACACAAACACCCTTAAATCAGTTTGACCCTGCAGCATAGTTGGTGCCCTCTGGTTGACAGTCCCGTTACCATCTGTAATGAACATAACATCTTAAAATGTAAATAATTTATGTTGGAACAGCAAATACAGTCTGAAAGGAAGAAGGTAGTTGTGGAAAGTGAGATCAGAAAAGCTAGAATCGACATGGGCCTCTCCAACGTGGGCTTTCATGGAATTATGAGCATTAATTACCCTGCCTGCCTCACCTGCCACCAGAGCGCACCTCATGAGGCAGGAGGCCCGTGGGGAAGCCCAGTACTGAGCAAGGAGGGAGGTCTCCAAGGCAGAGAGTGCTGCTCTGGGGCCCTACAAATTTATTTTCCAGTTCAGTTACGGATTTTTGCCCCACCCTTGGCAAAACTCCTAACTGCACCAGGGAGAAAATCTGTATAAATAAATTAACAATTTTAATAAACAGCTGTTCCAGCATAAATACCCTGTCACATCCCATTTTCTGCTTGTAGAAACAGACTTCACCCATGCTTCCTCTGCTGCACTTGGGCTAATTCATCATGCATTATTCATGCTGCTCCGTATTGGCGTTTAATTATTCACAAGTCCCTCTACCCCCACCCCCTTTCTCCCTCCACATGCATGAGGATCAGCCGGCGCCATTCACCAGCGAAAACCCTCGCACCAACAAAGGCGAGGCTAGGAACGATAAACTTCAACCAGAAAACCCCAAACCCCATATCTCACTCACAGACCGGCTGGGTTCACACCTCGGGGCGCCCTGAAGGGACTCGGGAGCCATCTCAGCGTCCCCAGCCCTGCCCCTCGCCGCCTCATGCCCGCTGAGGGGACCCGCAGCATAAAATGGCCGCCGGGGGAACGTGCCGCCGGGCGCCATCAGGGCCTGCTGTCCCCTTGTGTTTTTCGTTAAAAGCTGCAGCATTCTCCTCCTTTTAGTAACACCGTCCCCTCGGGACCGGCCGATGGCTGCAGGATAGTGCCCAGCGGTGGAGAATGCGGGGCGGATCGCAGCGATGGGCGCCTGCAAGCGAGGTGCGAGGCCGTGAGGGCGGAACGCAGCCCTGAGGCGAGGCGAGGCGCGCGCGAAGCGCGGGAAGTACCTCCGCGGCCCCGCCTCAGGGGGCGGCCGAGGCTGACGGGGAGGGGGCGGAGGTGGGGGTATAGGTTCAGGCTGAGGAACGTGAAGGAAGGTGAGGAAAAAAATCGAGAAAAGTACGAGAAACGGCTCTACCGGCGCTTGTCCTTTTATCTTTCCTGAGGTTTATGGTGTTTCTCCGTTGTTTATTCGTCATCTTTTAATCTGTTTTATGTGGGAAAGATCTGTGTGTGTTACTCCCTCCAGCACACGCTCTCAAATTGCTCCACATCCCTGTACCTCAAGGTGAGCTCCCTCAGGGCAGCAAATACACCTCCGTTTGCCCCAGTAGCACCTCTGCTACGTTTAATCCACCATTTCAGGGTACTCCTGGGTATAATCATGTACAGTGCTGTTGTGAGACAATATTTTAAGAGCCATTCTCATCTGCTAGTGCCACAGGGGTCTTGTTTTGGTGCAACTGGCACTAAGATGAAAACTAGAGGCTTTTTGCCCTTATGTATGTGCTCAGGAGAAAGCTTTAAAAAAGCACCAGCCCCTGTATTATTGCAGGCTGATAAGAGGGGGCACAGTGCCAGAGTAGGGGTCTTCCTTTACCTTCCTGTACCTTGCTAGGTACAAGGCTGTATTCAGCGAAGTCCTCAAGCATGTATGCTTAAATACTAAATGGCCTTCTGCCTTCAGAAAGGTTATTCACACATGCTTTAATTCACCTTTGTGCTTAACAGTATTGTGTGTAAGGACCATGAAGCTTTTCTTAGAAGAAAACCTTTGATATTAGTCTGCTCCCGAGACAGCTTCCCAGATTTCAAGACCATAGACACAAATGAACCCAAGAACAGTAAGAAAATTATTACTGGCTTCTGTAGTTGAAGTATGAGGTACCACTGCATGTGTTTCATTCCAGCTCCCATTTCTGAACAGCCAAAACAGGCTGTGGTGGTGGTGGTTCTTTTTAAGAGCATTCTCCTCCTTTTAGTAACACTGATGTACTGTTGCGTACAAGAGGTATAAATCTGCTGGCCCTGTTTCCTCACTTCTGCTGTATGGCGATTTCACTCAGCACAGAATGCCTCAGTCAGCATCACCAGCAAATGCATCATGTATGATGTGCTTTTTTTACTTCTAAGGCTTCCCCTCCAGCTCATATAACATCATGCAGCTGATTTCTTGATTTCCTACATGCAAAAATCGATCTGTTTGTTCTGAAGCCACAGAGTTTTCATCTGCTGCCAGAGGGGGATCCATCTGGGTGCCATGACTTCCTTCCTTTAAAACGAGCCCTCCCTGTGCCCGCTAGCAGGCAGCAGTCCCACAGCCGCATTCAGGGGCTCTGCCTGCTTTTGCTTTACGAGCAGAGCAGGGAGGATTGGAGATGGAAGGCATAGAGGCCAGGGCCAGGTTTTCATCCCTGGGGTGAGGCTGGCAGGTACAAGGGCCGTTCCTGACTGAAGGGCAGGTGCCTCTTTGCAGGGCTTAGCCCATTTTAAGCACCCAGC